>NC_132870.1:5000-686785 GCF_048164855.1 Canis lupus baileyi | reverse complement strand
GTTCACCTTAAATTCGATGATTAGGCGACCCTTCTCATATGGTCTACGATAAATTGGCATGCCTTCATTTAGCACACACTTGATATCCCCATGCTTGACAATCTGACCTGGATGAGAGGTGATGACGATGGTTCAGTTGTCAAGAGTAGATATCGGCTTTTGAAAGCCACACAGGGCTTCAACCAGCTATATATCCATACACATGAAAAGATCTTCTCCTCGTCGAGTAAAAACAGCATGGTCCTTCTGATCTAAAACAATGATAATATCTCCTGGTTCCAGTCCTGGTTCTTGGTCTCCCTCACCATGGAATGTTATCTTCTGGCCATCTTTCATGCCTTTGTCAATATGCACTTCTAGAATCTTCTTCTCTCGAACTATCTTCCTTCTGTTGCAGCTTTTACATCTATCTTTAGGACTGATCCGTTCCCCATGGCCCTGGCACTCCATGCACACAGACTGAATTTGCTGAACCATTCCAGGTCCTATCTGATGAATTCTTATTTGCATTCCAGTACCTCGGCAATTGGGACAACATTCGACTGCTCCTTTCTTACCACCTCGCAAATTTATCGCAAATCACATTCTTTTGCAGAGCTAGTTTTCTTGTTGTGCCATTATATAGATCTTCTAAGGTTACTGAGAGCTGATGTACAACATTTTTACCTCTCCGTTCTCTCTGCATCCTGCCTCCTCCTCCAAAAAACATATCAAAGATGTCCATGGGGGAGCCAAAACCACCACCAGCTCCACCTTCTTTAATTGCCTGTTCTCCTCCTTTGTCATATAATTCCCTTTTCTTTGCATCGGAGAGCACTTCATAAGCTTGAGAAATCTGTTTAAACTTCTCTCCTTCATTTGGATTCTTATCAGGGTGGTACTTCAAGGCCAGTTTTCTGTAAGCCTTTTTCAATTCCTCCTGGGTGGCATTGGGTTTGACCCCCCAAAACATCATATAAGTGGTTTCTTTCACCATTTTCTACAGCCAGTGAGAGGGCCGAAGCCGGTGTGGGGGAGCGGGAAGGAGCGCGTTGCTGGGCGCAGCTCGGGCAGCCGCCGCTCCTCCTCATCTCACCGAGCGTTCTGGAAAGTTCCCTATTTTTAACTTTTTGAGTTCATTTTAGACTTTCAGAAATTTGCAAAAATAGTACAGTGTATACTTACCTCACTCATTCTTCTTCCCCTACTGTTACCATCTTATATTACCATAGTACAATTCTCAAGAACAGAAAATGAACACTGGTACAGTATTAACTAAACTACAGACTTTAATTTCACCAGTTTTTCCACCAATGTCTTTTTAAGGATCTCCTCCAAGATATACATTGTATTTAATTATTTCTTCTTAGTCTTCCCTAGTCTGTGTTAATTCTTTAAGGTAGGGCAGCCCAGGTGGCTCAGCGGTTTAGTGCCACCTTCAACCCAGGGCATGATCCTGGGGATCCGGGATCGAGTCCCGTGTCGGGCTTCCTGCATGGAGCCTGCTTCTCCCTCTGCCTGTGTCTGTCTCTCTCTCTCTCTCTGTCTCTCATGAATAAAATCTCGAAAAAAAAATTCTTTACGGTAGACAGACATAATAGCATTTGGTAGACTTTTTCTGCCAAAAAAATGCATAACCTCATTATGAGAAAACATAAGAATAAGCCAAAACTGGAACATTCTATAAAATAATCAGTATTCCTCAAAAATGTCACTATTATTTACAAGAAGGGACAGGACCTGGGATGATGATACAGGTAGCAATTAGGGCTACCAAAACTCTCAGAAAGGTTTAGAATATAGATTAAAGGAGAAAGATAGTGGGATGAAGGGATGACAATAAGGAGCAGCACTGTGACAGTTAACATTGTGTCCTAAAACAGTTTCATCACCTCCCTTCTCTTTCTCTGTTTCCCCTAGAAGATCTAATAAGACCTTTATTAGGAGAGGGATTGCTCTGCTGGCTGCCTATTGCACTGACTTTAACTACTGCCTAAGACCAGTAATTAGCTGTCCATCTCAGCTAACTGTAGAAAGAACATAGGCTTCTTTCCCTTTTTCTCTATACCTGGAGCAAGCAACAGTTGTTCTGAAGTTTTCTAAGAGTCACTACTGACAGGATGGGGAAATAGAGAATAAATATTACTAACAAAGGGCAAATTTTAAGAAGCCTCACAATATAAATTAAATGGGGTTCTAGAGCTTTTAGACCTTCTCAAGCTTTCCTAACTGCTCTTTCACCAGGACCCTCAGATTCTATTTATCCAAATTATTCCATACGTAGTCTTCTACTCCAATCTTTTGCTGAGTTTTCTATTTTCTGGGATGCTTACATCTGGGAGTTATAAATACTTTATAAAGTTATAAAGTTATAAAGTCCCTGATGTTGCCTTTCACTCCCCTGCTTCATCACAGAAGGAGCAAACTGGAGTGTCCTTTATCACTGCTGCTTTCCCAGTTCTGCTACTAAAGTGTTGCTAAATGTGTTAAATGCTTTGAAGAAGAGTTACATAATCTTTTGAAGCCTCATTTTCTTCTTTAAACAGTAGATGGTGGTGCCCTTTCTTACAGAATTAATTTGATGACTAGTGAAACAGCATGTACAACAGCATATGCCAAGCATCCAACAAATGATGGCAGTTGTGGTCTCTATCACCCATTCTATTACCAGCATATATTCAGTCCACAATTCAAGGTCAACAGAACCTAGAGCTGAGGAGTGCACCATGTTTCCCTAAAGTACCTCCTAGTACTTACCTACACCCACGTTAAAAGTAAGAATGGGGAAGTAAGAAACACAGAAAGAAGCTAGGTTACATATATGTGTAAGATGGAACCAGAAATTTAGGAAAATCTTAGAAATAAGAAAATGAGAGTAAGGTTTTGCTGGCTTTTTATTAAAAGGGAAAGTAGCATTCAGCATAATGTGCAAGATAAAAATATATATAGCCTATCTAAATATTATAAGTTGTTTTTGTTTTGAATCTGAAAGTCATTTATTCTAAGTGTTAAAATAATATTGTAACAAAAAAATATCCTTCCAGTCCTTTTGTTTTTATAGTCTTGACTATATCTTATTTAAAACATTACACTGATTAACCTTTAGTTGTAACTGGCAAATCACGTGTACCGAAATGCTCCTTATAAATGGCTATTTTCTTATCCTACTAAAAAATGCATACAAATAAATCCAATGTAGGTTCATACCTTACATACATAGCTCCTCTAACATTCACATGCAAGACTCATCTCCTCTCCAGGCATGATCCTTTTGTGTATTACTCTTTTTCCAACGAGCCCTGAAATAATACCAGCCAGATCTATTTTCCTCTCTCTCCAACTTCTCTGAATACCACGGAAGTAAACTAATGATAAGTGAAGCTACTGCATAATTTTCCCTTTTGTTGAATGAAACTTCCTTCAATTAGTTGTTTGTAAAGTTGCTCACTGCTAATCTTTCACATGCTTCTATCCCTCTAACAATAGACATGCTGTTTCTCAACTTGGAAAATTAACATGAACATCCACATTGACCTGGCAGTTGTAGACTGCAGTTATTTTCCAGGCAGGCAGTTTGAAGGCCATGCACAAAGCTGCCTTTGTTGTGAGAAAAACTATTTCCCTGAGGTTTATGGTGATATTAAAGCTGCTTTGTACAGTCCACTGCTCCTGGCTCAATACATCCTTATAGTAGCATTCTGTGAGGAAAAGAGGGTTTATCTATTTACTAATGTAACAGAACTTGATTGTTTCTTATTCTGTGTTCTAAATTTTAACATATGAAGTTTTAAAATTTTACCTAAATTTTAAAAGGAAGTAATTAATTTTAAACCCAATGTCCTTTTTTTCTTTCTGAATTATTGTGAAAACAAATCAGGTAGCTTTCTCTTTGACACTTGTTAATTATAACCTAATAAAATTAAGTTGGCAGTAAACCTGGCAAAAAGTAACGAGTCAAGGCAAGTAAATTTGGTCCTAGATAAAATGAGCAATATTTATATTCTATACTTTGTTAGGTCTAAAAAGCAAATAACGATTGTTATTTGATAACTCTCATTCCAAAAGGATAAAAATTAAGTTTTCTTTTCAGACAGGGAATGGTAGATCAAAATTCTGAGTAATTTCCAAGAAAATGAAAAAGCTGTAATTCAATAAATCACCTGTAGCTTAGCTATTCCAGGAAATCCTCTACTTTGCAATAAATTTAATTAAGACAATGGGAAACCACCATTTGACTCCGTGAACAAGACACAGACAGCCTGTGTCTAACCAGCATGAATAGATATGGTTAAAAAGCAAAGTAAATTTAACTACCAGTAACTATTTTTCCAATCTTCAATCACTGAAAGCTAAAAGCTTATTTCTTTTCTTTGTGCTCATCTTTCAGATATCTCTCCTTTAACGTCAGAAATTTGGTAGAGTTCAGGGGTATCTGGGTGGCTCAGTTGGTTAAGCATCTGCCTTCATCTCAGGCTGTGATCCTGGGTCCCTGAGATTGAACCCCCTCAGCAGGGAGTCTGCTTCTCCTGCCTCTCTCTGCTTGTGCTTTCTCTTTTGTTCTCTCTCAAATAAAATTTTAAAAAAAGGTTTCCCAGGCAGACAGAAGTTAAAGGAATTCATGACCACTAAATCATTCTACAAGAAATGTTAAAGGGGACTTTTTGAGTGGAAAGGAAAGATTGCAAGTGAGAGGAAGAAAGGTATGAAGCACAAAAGTAGTAAAAAAAAAAAATACATGTGTCTGTTAAAATAATTAAAAGAACTCACAAAAATAAAAAAATAAAAAATAAATAAAAGAACTCACAAAAATAAAAGGATGTAAGTAAAGTATGAGACCATATGCCTAAAATGTGAGGGGCAGGAGGAGAGGAGTAAAGAATAGATTTAAACTTAAGTGACCACCAACTTAATATAGAGTGTTATATAGAAGCTGTTGTGAACAAACCACAAATCAAAAACCAGTAATAGTAATGCAAAAACTAAAGAAAAAGGAATCCAAATATATCACTGAAGAAGGCCAACTAACTATAAGAAAGCAAGGAAAGAAAAGAACTATAAAAACAACCATAAGTAACAAAATGGCAATAAATGCAGGTCTATCAACAACTATTTTGAATGTAAACGGACTAAACGTGCCAGGGGACACTGGGGTGGCTCAGTCAGTTAAGTGTCTGACTCTTGGTTTCAGCTTAGGTTGTGATCTCAGAGTTGTGAGATCAAGTTCCACATCAGCTCTACACGGGGTGCAGAGTCTGCTTGAATTCTCTTTCCTCCTCCCTTTGCCCCTCTCTCCACTCTGCAAACACTCTCTGTGAAATAATCTTAAAAAAAAAAAAAAAAAAAAAAAAGGACACAGGGTGACAGATTGGATTAAAAAAGACAAAACAAAAAACCAAGAGAGGCACCTGTGTGGCTCAGTGGTTGAGTGGCTCAGTGGTTGAGTGTCTGCCTTTGCAGGTCATGATCCCGGGGTCCTAGGATCAAGTCCCACACCGGGCTCCCCACAGGGAGCCTGCTTCTACCTCTGCCTGTGTCTCTGCCCCTCTTCTCCATGTCTCTCATGAATAACTAGATAAATCTTAAAAACATACACACAAAAATAAAAGACTCATCAGCAAGAGTGGGGGAAGATGGTGGCAGAGTAGGAGGACTCTATGGGCTCACCTTGTTCCACAATACAACTAAATAACTATCAAATCATCCTCAATACCCCAAAAATCCATCTGAAGACTTACAGAACTCCACAACTAAAGGTAGAGAAAGCTATGTTAAAGAAGGTAGGAAGTGCAAAGACAGGTTTGAGAAAGAAAATGGAGCATAGCTGCCATGGTGGGGAGGTAGTTCCAGCTGTGGAGAAAGGCAAGACACATACTGGCACACAGAGGAGCCCACATAGGGAAGACAATTCCCCAAAGCAACTGGCTTGAAAAGTGAGAGGGGCTGATTTCATGAGTTCTTGCAGCCAACAGGGTTTAAAACCTGGATTTTTTTTTTAATAACTAAGTTTTTATTTGACATCGGATTTCAATTTCCTATATTTGCATAATAATTAAAACTGACTTCTCATGGTGAATTATTCACAACTGCATGCTAGCACAACTGATACCCATTTCATTCTCCACTTAAAATCCAATTCTTGCTTTGTCATAACACCAGGAAGGAAAGAGCTGCTGGTCCTTGAGAGCAAAATGAGGATGTGTGTACATAAAACATGGTGGGTTCTCCTTACATCATGGTTTGTAGGACAATGTTTGGTTTGGTAAATAAGATAGAAAAGGGTAAGAAGAAAGAATAGGATCTGTTATAAAAGAAACATGAATGCATTTCAGTGATCCACATGGTTTAAACTGCTGAGCCGGTAACCCTGTGCATTCTTTGCCACATAACTGATAGGTGTTAGGATCCAGAATCTGAGGGTGGAAAGGAAGGTACCATTTAGCCAGCCCCACCTAGTTTCTGGCTAAGGAAAAGGTTCAGGGAACTTCGGTGAATGGCTACACAGGGATAGACACTCAGGCTTTCAGACCCAGATCCTTAGTACTTGGTGTATACTCATTTCCTGGTCCTCTGCATAAACTTGAGGTATGTTAATCAATTAAAGCCTGCAAAAAAAAAAAAAAAAAAAAAAGCCTGGAAATTTAAAGGTCAGTAGTGGGTTTGGCTCTGGGAGAGCCCAGAACATTGGGACTGCTCTTGAGGAGAAGGCAGGTCAAATGGCCGGGGGACATAGAGTGGAAAGAGCGATCTGAAGCATGCCTGGGGCATACAGTGAGGAGGTTATTCACTCATCTCAGAGAGTGTCCCAGAGAGGTAGTGCACATGGATGGACTCCTCTGAGAACAAAAGAACTGGCTGGTGCTATTTCTCTTCCTCCATCCTTCAACATAACCACAGGACCCATCTGCAGAATCAACATAGCACCAATACTCGCTACCTAACTTCCTTACATCAAGTCCCAGCCTCCTGCACTCCAGTGGAACTGCCCTTTAAAGCCATACTCACCTACCTCAGTGGCAGCACAGTGTGGAGGGGGGCCCTCCCCCACAGGACTTGTCCAACCCTCTGCCAACACCATGTTTCCCAACCCAGGATTTTTGTGAGGCTTTGGTTCTGATGGTGGTAGCAACAAGCAAACAAGAGAACACCTACTAAAAACTCACACCAGTCAGGCCAGGGATGAAACGCTGCCCACAACAAGCAAAGAGAAACTCTGCAGATGACTGGCCTGAAGGATAAAACAGCTAGTTCACAACAGCATGCAGCACATATTGGAGACACTCTCTGAAGTGCCAGGCCTTGGAGAACAGGGGACACTATACTGCAGGATATACAGGACTACTTCATCATAAGACCATTACCCTCAAGAACAGGAAAGGTAGCTGACCATCCTGTAACACAGAAACAAGCACAAAGACTTAGACAAGAGGAGAAGGCAAAGGAATATGTTTCAAATGAAAGAATAGGACAAGACCATGGCTAGAGATTTAAGCAAAACAGATACAAGTAATGTACCTGATAAAAGAATTTAAAGTAACGATCATAGAGGTGCCTGGGTGGCTCAGTCAGTTAAGCTTCTGACTCTTGATTCAAATCCAGATCACGATCTCAGGATTGTGAGATTGAGCCTCACATCAGGCTCTGCACTGGGCATGGAGCCTACTTTGGATTCTCTCTCCTGTCCCCACCCCTCTAAATAAGTAAGTAGTGATCATAAAGATACTCATTGGACTTGACAAGAGTAGAAAATATCAGTAAGACCCTTAACACAGAGATAAGGAATAACCTAGCAGAGACAAAGGTTCATGATACAAAATGAGAAACATGTTTGGTGTAATGACCAGCAGCACAGGAATGAATTAATGATCTGGAAAACGGAGTAATGGAAAGTAATCAAGCTGAACAAAAGAGAAGAAAGAATTATGCAAAACAGGTACAGACTTAGGGAACTCAGTGATTCCATCAAACACAATATTTGTATCATGGCATCCCAGAAGATGAGAAAAGGGGGAAGAAACATTTAAGAAAATATAGCTTCCCTATTCTGGGGGAAGGAAACAAATATCCAGATCCAGGAGGTAATCAACAAAATCAACAAGAGGAGATCCACACCAAGAGATATTATAATTAAAATGGCAAAATGTAATAGAAACAGTCAAAATTTTAAAGCAGCAAGACCCATGGTTACATACAAGGAAGTCTCATAAGTCTATCAGATTTTTCAGCAGAAACTTGGCAAACCAGAAAAGAATAGCATGATATATTCAAAGTGTTGAATGGGAAAAATCTGCAGCCAAGAATATGCTATTCAGCAAGGTTTTCAGAATAGATGGAGAGATTAAAGAGTTTCCAAAACAAAAATGAAAGGAGTTCATGACCATAAACTGACCCTAATTATTAAAGGGGATTCTGAATGGCAAGACCAAAAGTGACAATATGGAAATAGGAAACACAAAAGCAGCAAAAATGAATATTTCTGTAAAAAATCAGTCAAGGAACTCACAAACTAAAAGGATGTAAAATATGACACCATACACCTAAACATGGGGAAAAAAGGAGTAAAAACGTATTTGTATTCAAAGTTAAAAGACTGTCATATAATATAGATGGTTATATACAGAAGAGGTTATATACAACTCAAATGATAACCACAAATCAAAAATCAGTAATAGAGATGTAAAGAATAAAGAAAAAGAAATCCAAATATATCATTAGAGAAAACCAGCAAACCATGAAGGAGAGAAAAAGAAGAAAGGATTGATAGAGTAGGCAGTCAGTTAGACATAAGCTGGAGGCAAAGGTAGTGATAAATAGCTGACACATTAGAAGACTCAGCACAATATCCTGACTTGTAGCTTTTAATATCCTGTCTTACTGGCTTCCAACACCCTGGAGGTGACAAACAAGAGCCACAGATGCAGAACATGCACTCTTCTCTTTAATCTCTACCCTAGAAAACTCGTAACTTCATTTATAATATATTTACATTGTGGTTTTGACCACCCCCCATGGGAGAAGGAAGATGGCCAGGACAGTTCCAGCAAGAACCTTGTGGGGCCAAAAACTCCCCCTCTCAACCAAAAGGAGGAGTCTCTTAGATGACAAGAAACAACTTCAGTTGGGACTTCCCTAGCAATGATCCATAACCTCTCCAAACATAAAAAGAAAAAACATCCATCCCTAAGCCCAGTGCAGTTGCCACCCTTGGGCCTACTCACTCTCCCACCTTGACTGTGTATCATTCTCAATAAGCTGCTTTGTGCTTGCTTGCTACTTTTCTTCTGGTTGTCTTTGAGTGCATATCCTCATGTAAATCTCTCATGGGGAATTCAAGAACCAAAACTTCCATTCACACAACATAGACTCTCCCACTGGTAAGGTCTTCAGAGGAAAATTGAGAAACCAAAAACAATAAAATGACATAATTCCATAAACGTAATTCCATAAACTTTAAATGTAAATATCCTAAGCACTCCAATCAAAAGACATATAATGACAGAATGGATAAAAAAAAAAAGTAAGACATCTTTGTGCAACCCACAGGAGACTTATTTTAGACCTAAAGACACCACAGATTGAGAATGAGAAAATGGAAAAAACATCTATCATGCAAATGGATGTAAAAGAAAGCTGGAGTAGTGATACTTAAAATATATTTTAAAACAAAGACTGTATGAAAAGGCAAAGGACACTACATATTAATAAAGGAGAAAACCAAACCAGAAGATATAACATCATAAATATTTATGCACCCAACATAGGAGCACCCAAATACATAAAACAAACAAAATAACTGATAGCAATACAATCATAGTAGAGGAATTTAGTACCCCACTAACATCAATGGACAGATATCCAATCAGAAAATCAACAAGAAAACAATGGCTTTGAATGACACACTAGACCATGTAAATCTAATACATATACATAGAACAGTCCCATCTTAATACATCAGAATACACACAATTTTCAAGTGCACACAGAGCAAGTCCTAGAATATTAGGCCACAAACCAAGTCTATACAAAATCAAAAAGATCCAGGATGCCTGGGTGGCTCAACGGTTGAACACCTGCCTTCAGCTCAGGGCGTGATCCTATGGTCCCAGGATTAAGTCCCACATCGGGCTCCCCAGAGGGAGCCTGCTTCTTTCTCTGCCTGTGTCTCTGCCTCTCTCTCTCTCTCTCTCTCTCTGTGTCTCATGAATAAATAAAATCTTTAAAAAATTTTCAAAAATATCCAAGTCATACCATGTATCCTCTCTGACCATAATGCTATGAAACCAGAAATGAACCACAAAATCTGGAAAGACCACAAATATATGAAGGTTAAGTTGCATGCTACTAAATAATAAATAGGCTAACCAGGAAATCAAGAAAGAAACCAAGGATAGAAACAAATGAAAGTGAAAACACAATGGTCCAAAAACTTTGGGACACACCAAAACTGTTCTAAGAGGAAAGTTTAGAGCAACACAGGCCTATCTCAAGAAGGAAGAAAAATCTCAAATAAATAATTTAAGCCCCATATATAAAGATGCTGGATAAAGAACAAATAAAAACCCAAGGGGTATCCCGTGTGGCTCAGTGGTTTAGCGCCGCCTTCAGCCCAGGGCCTGATCTTGGAGACTCGGGATCGAGTCCCACATCAGGATCCTTGCATGGAGCCTGCTTCTCTCTCCGCCTCTCTGCCTCTCTCTCTGTCTCTAATAAATAATAAAAATCTTTAAAAAAAATTAAAACAAACAAAAACCCAAAACCAGTAGAAGGAAGGAAACAATAAAAATTAGAACAGAAATAAATGAAATAGAAACCAAAAAATAACCCCAAGAGAACAGATCAACAAAATTAATAAACCTTTTGCCAGACTCAGCCAAAAAGAAAGAAAACTCAAATAAACAAAATCACAAGTGAAAGAGAAAAAATAACTGACACCACAGAAATACAAAAGCTTGTAAGAGAATATTATGAAAAATTATATGCCACCAATGTCCCCACTGCATCAGGAAGAAACAGAAAATTTAGACAGATTACAGCAATGAGATTGAATCAGTAATCAAAGAATTCCCAACAAACAAAAGTCCAGGACCAGACGGCTTCACAGGAGAATGTGAATTCTACCAAACATTTACAGAAGAATTAATACCCGCTTTTCTCAAATTATTCCACAAAATACAAAAGGAAGGAAAAGTTCTATTCTCATTCTATGAGGCCAGCATTACTTGGATACCAACCAAAACCAGAAAAAAAAACACTACAAAATAAGAGAACTGCAGGCCAGTATCTCTAATGAACATAGATACAAAAATCTTCCACAAAATACTAGCAAACCCAAATCCAACAATATATTAAAAAACAATCATTCACTATTATCAAGTTGCATTTATTCCTGGGTTGCAAGAGAGTTCAATATTGGCAGTCAATTAATGTGGTATATCACGAATCCATAAGAGAAAAGGTAAGAACCGTATGATCATTTCAACAGATGTAGCAAAAACATTTGACAAAGTAAAACATTCATTCGTGATAAAAACCCTCAACAAAGTAGGTCTAGAGGGAACATACCTCAATGTAATAAAGACTTTGTACCCAAAAAAAAAAAAAAAAAAAAAAAAACACACACAAAAAACAAAAAAACCCACACCTAACATCAAACTCAATAAAGAAAAACTGAGAACTATCCCCCTATGGTCAGGAACAAGAGAAGGGTATCACCTCTAACCAATTTTTTCAACACAGTACAGGAAGTCCTAGCTACTGCAATCACAACTAAAGAAATAAAAGGCATTCAAATTGGTAATGAAGAAGGAAAACTCTAATTGCAGTTGACATGATACTATAGATAGAAAACCCTAAAGACCGCACCAAAAAACTACTAGAACCGATAAATGAATTCAATAAGTCACAGGATACAAACAATAAAATACCTAGAAATTGACCTTAACCAAGAAGATCAAAGACTTGTACTATGAAAAGCATAAAACACTGAAAGAAACTAAAGGCAACAGAAATAAATGGAAAGACATTCCACGTTCATGGGCTAGATGAACAACTATTGTTAAAATGTCCATACTACCCAAAGTAGTCTACAAATTTAATGCAATCTCTATCAATACAACAAAAGCATTTTTCACAGAGGTAGAACAATCCTAAAATTTGTAAAGAACCACAAAGACCCCAAAAGCAAAAGCAATCTTGAAAAAGAAAATTAAAGCTGGAGGTATCACAATTTCAGATTTTTAGTTACATTACAAAGCTGTAGTAATCAAAACATGATGGTAATGGCACAAAAAACACACAGGGTCACTTGGGTGGCTCAGTTAAGTGTCTTGACTCTTGACTTCAGCTCAGGTCATGATCTCTGGGTTGTGAGACTGAGCCTGTGCCAGGCTCTGCACTGGGCACAGAGCCTGCTTAAGATTCTTCTTTTCCTTCTGCCACTCCTCACCTCTCTTAAAAAATAATAGACACATAGGTGGATGGAAAAGAACAGAAAACCCAGAAATAAACCCACAATTATATGGTAAATTAATGTTCAACAAAGGAGAAGAATATGCAATAGGAAAAAAAAAAGTCTCTTCAACAAAACGGTGTTAGCAAAACTAGAATAGCTACGTGCAAAAGAATGAAACTGGCCCACTTTCTTACATCATACACAAAATAAACTCAAAATGGATTAAAGACCTGAAACCATAAAAATCCTAGAAGAGAGCACAGTCAGTAATCTCCTCTGACATCAGCTGTAGCAACATTTTTCTAGATATGTCTCCTGAGGCAAGGGAAACAAAAGCAAACACAAACCATTGGGACTACATCAAAATAAAAAGCTTCTGCACAGAAAAGGAAACAGTCAAGACTAAAATGCAACCTAGATATTTTGCAAATAATACATCTGATAAATAGTATTCGGAATACATAAAGAACTTAAGACAACACCAATAGGGCAGCCCTGGTGGTGCAGTGGTTTAGCGCCACCTGCAGCCCAGGGCCTGATCCTGGAGGCCCAGGATCGAGTCCCACGTTGGGCTCCCTACATGGAGCCTGCTTCTCCCTCTGCCTGTGTCTCTGCCTCTCTCTCTCTCTCTCTCTCTCTCTCTCTCTCTGTGTGTCTCTATGAATAAATAAATAAAAAATCTTTTTTTAAAAAAAAAGACAATGCCAATAAAACAAATAATCCAATGAAAAAAAATGGGCAGAAGACATGAACAGACATTTCTCCAAAGAAAACATAGAGATGGTCAACAAACATGAAAAGATGTTCAACATCACTCATCATCAGGGAAATGCAAAACAAAATCACAATGAGATATCACCTCACAACTGTCAGAATGGCTAAAATAAAAAACACAAGAAACAACAAGTGTTGGCAAGGATACAGAGCAATAGGAACCTTCATGCACTGTTGGTAAGAAAGCAATATGGTCCAGCCTCTATGGTAAAGAGTACAGAGGTCTGGAAGTTCCTCAAAAAATTAAAAATACAGCTACCATATGACTCGGTAATCACACTACTGGATATTTACACACAGAATATTAAAACACTAATTCAAATGGATATATACACTCCTATGTTTATTGCAGCATTATTTACAATAGTCAAATTATGAACACAGCTCAAGTGTTCATCCATACATGAGTGGATAAAAACAACACGATATATACATAAAATGGAGTGTTATTTAGCCATAAAAAAGAATGAAATCGGGCAGCCCTGGTGGCGCAGCAGTTTAGTGCTGCCTGCAGCCCCGGGGTGTGATCCTGGAGACCCGGGATCGAGTCCCACGTCAGGCTCCCTGAATGGAGCCTGCTTCTCCCTCTGCCTGTGTCTCTGCCTCTCTCTCTCTCTCTGTCTCTCATGAATAAATAAAATCTTTTTAAAAAAAAGAAGGAAATCTTACCTTTTGCAAACAACATGGATGGACATAGAGTGTATAATGCTAAGCAAAAGAAGTCAGAGAAAGACATATGCCAATGATTTTACTAACAGGTGGAATTTGAGATACAAATGAATGAAGGAATAAAAAGAGACAATGCAACAATGCAAATAACTATAGAGAACAGATGGTTACCAGAGGGGAGGTGGAGGTGGAGAGGTGAAATAGGTAAAAGGGATTAAGAGTACACTTATCTTGATGAGCACTGGGCAATATATGGAATTGTTGAATCATTATATCGTATGCCTGAAACTAATACAACACTGTACGCTAACTATAGTGGAATGAAAATAAAGTTTTTGGAATAAGATATTGCACAATCTTACTGAAAATCACTGAACTGGGGCTCCTGGGTAGCTCAGTTGGTTAAGCATCTGACTCTTGACTTCAGTTCAGGTCATCAGGTAGAGTAGCTAGATCTAGCCCGAAATCAGGCACTGGGCATGGAGCCTGCTTGGGATTCTCCATCTCCCTCTGCCCGCCACCCACCCTCCCTAAGCTCATGCATGCATTCTCTCTCTCTCAAACAAAACATAACAAAAACAAAAACAAACAAAACCCCGAACTGTATACTGTAAAAGGATAAATTTTTTGGTATCTAAATTATACCTCAATTAATTACATTGTGAAAAACAAAGGTTTTACAAGCTTTTGGGGGCGGCCCCAGTGGCTCAGCGGTTTAGTGCCACCTTCGGCCCAGGGTGTGATCCTGGAGATCCAGGATCGAGTCCGATGTCAGGCCCCCTGCATGGAGCCTGCTTCTCCCTCTGCCTGTGTCTCTGCCCCTCTCTCTCTCTCTGTCTCTAATAAATAAAATCTTAAAAAATAAATAAAATAAAAGCTTTTGGTTGATAACAGAATTTAAATGTGGAATAAATGTGTAAATAAGTATAATTTCAGGATAAGATGTAAATGATAATTCTCAAAAGAGAAGTTAAATAATATAAAATAATAATCTGAAAACAGTAAACTACCTGTATGTCCCAGATTATGCAACAGAATCAGGAAACAGGAGGAAATGCATGAAAGAAAGTGATTTTCTCATCTTACAAAAGAACAACCAGAAAATAATATTTATGGTTGATGTAAATAATGGGAAACTATAAGGTAAAAGAAATGTTTATGGAGTACTAACAAAATGTAAAACAATGGTACTCCTTTCAGGTCACGTAAGAAAAGTGTTCAAGAAAAGACATTTTTTAAAGTGAGAAAGAAATCTAGGTATGCCAACTGCTAGAGTCCCTGTGGAAAAAAGTATGTAGGTTCTTCCAAAAGTTAAAAATAGAACTACTGGGCAGCCCAAGTGGCTCAGCGGTTTAGCGCCACCTGTAGCCCAGGGCGTGATCCTGGAGTCCCATGTCAGGCTCCCTGCATGGAGCCTGCTTCTCCCTCTGCCTGTGTCTCTGCCTCTGCCTCTCTCTCTATTAAATAAATAAAACCTTTAAAAAAAATAGAACTACTATATGATCCAGTAATCACACTACTGGGTATTTAAGCAAAGAATATGAATATGCTAATTCAAAAAGATATATGCACCCTTGTATTTATTGCAGCATTATTTACAATAGCCAAATCATGGAAACAGCACAAGTGTCCATCCATAGATGAATGTATAAAAAATATGTGGGGTGTGGATGCTCGGGTGGCTCAGCGGTTGAGTATCTGCCTTCAGTTGAGCGTGATCCTGGAATCCAGGATCAAGTTCCACATTGGGCTCCTTGCAGGGAGCCTGCTTCTCCCTCTGCCTGTGTCTCTTGTGGAGGCCAAGAAAATTAAGGCCATTCCACTTTAAGTTCAGAGTTAGCACAAGTACAGCCATCCCAGGCCCCTGTGAATAAGAGCTGAACTTTACCTTACTTCAGTTATAGGAAGAAAACAGCTTACAGCTTAACATCCTAGAAAGCCCCATATTAGAATGAGAACAGAGCTCAATGCCCTTGAAAGCCCCATATCAGAATGTAAACAGAACTTGAGAAATTCCTCCACCCCTTCTGGAGGACCCCCTAGACCAGCCCTTAAAACTAAGCTGAAACCCACCTCGGGGTCCAAGTCCCTGCTGTGTCGGGTATACTTGGACCCAAGCTCGAGCTTATAAATAAACCCTCGTGGGCAGCCCCAGTGGCGCAGCGGTTTAGCGCAGCCTGCAGCCCGTGGTGTGATCCTGGAGGCCCAGGATTGAGTCCCACATAGGGCTTTCTGCATGGAACCTGCTTCTCCCTCTGCCTGTGTCTCCGCCTCTCTCTTGCTCTCTCTGAATGAATAAATAAATCTTTAAAAAACAAATAAATAAATAAACCCTCGTGTGTTTGCATCGGTGTTGGCTCCTTGGTGGTTTCTCAGATTCGCAATCTTGGGCACAACATCTGTCCCTCTCCTCTGTGTCTCTCATGAATAAATAAATAAAATCTTAAAAAAATATATATGTAGGATGTGTGTGTTTTACAATAACATGGATGGATCTAGAGAATAATACTAAGCAAAATAAGTCACTCAGATAAGACAAATACTGTACGATCTCACTCATATGTGGAATATAAGAAACAAACAAAAATACAAAGGAAAAAGAGACAAACCAAAACACTGACCCTTAACTATAGGGAACAAACTGACGGTTCCCAGAGGAGGTGAGTAGGGGATGTGTGAAATAGGTGAAGAAGATCAAGAATGCATTTATCGTGATGAGCACTGAATAATGTACATGATTTTTTTTAAAGATTTACTTGACAGAATGAGAAAGCACACAAGCAGGGGCAGCAGCAGAGGGAGAAGGAGAAGTAGGCTCCCTGCTCACCAGGGAGCTCGACATGGCCCTCTATCCCAGAATCCCGGGATCACAATCTGAAAGAAAGGCAGATGCTCAATTGACTAAGCCACCCAGAGGCCCCTGGAAATGATTTTTCAATCACTATATTGTACACCTGAAACTAATAGAACACTGTATGTTAACTATGCTGGAATTTAAAAAAATAAATTAAACAAAGAAAACAAAATAGCAAGAAAGCATTTTTAAAAGCTTTACAGATTACCAATTATTCAGTAAATAAATTTACCCATTAAAAGTCCTTTACATATGACATTTTAAGGTATCTGCATATAACCCATTTAAAACAAATAGCTCTAGAAAGCTTAAGTGGAAAAGGTAAAGATTAAAGGAAAACAAAGGTTACATCAAAATAGAACGCAAAATGTAAAAACATCACGAGAAAAGAGGATCATTTAAAAAAATCCACAAGTAATACAATTTTATACTCTAAAAGTGCTAAAATATATATAAAGTAAAAACTGTTAAACATGCAAAAAGAAGTAGATATAAATTCAGAAGTAGAGAGACTTGTTTAGATGTGCAATTATAGTCAGCATAAATATAAACTAGGTTAAATGAATTCACTTGAATTCAATTAGTGTAGGCCTTACATATGAGAGTTTGGTCTTAAAAACAAAAGGTGATAAAAACATTTAAGAATGTCCTTTTGTGTAGTGATCTGAAGAATGGAGGGTAAACAGAATAGAAGACAATCTTCCTAAATGAAAGACTGAATGGCAATCAATTTATTGCCCATGGTCAATCCCATAATGAAATACATTTCTAGGAAATGCTACTTTGAGAAGGCTGATTCCCATTTGGGAGTGCCCTAGTCTATGTTTTATATATCTCTTCACTCTTTACAAAGTGCTTTCACATTCCCATTACTTACAACATTGTAAAAAAACAGGAAAGGACAGAGACATGTAGAGAACAAAACAGAAACTCTTGGAAGCAAAAGAGCATGCCTAAAGGAGGGGAATTCCTGTTGCCCTAAGAGGATTTTAGGTGTAAGTACCACTTCCTCTCACATTCAGCATTTCTACTCCCACCAAAAAGAGTATTGAGAGGAAGCAGCAACAACAGCAGTGAAAGACAAACATGAGTGTGAAGGGCATGGTTACAGCCTTGGCTGGGGTATTCTGTGCTACAACTGTTCAAGGTATATGGCACTTTTTACTTCTTATCCTATAAATTTATTTTCTAATATTTCAAATGTCTTCATCTTTTCTAAAAGATTTAGTAAATTTTTATTTAACCTCATATATAAGTTACTACTGCTTTGACAGAAAATGCTTGAACTGTTTAAGGCATTAGAGATAATTACTGAAACTAGAAATGATAAACTTCATGGAGTTTGATTTGGTACAATATCTGGCAAGAACCTTTACCAATAATTTTAAATATATGTTAAGAAGATTTTATGTAAGATGTTAGCTAGCTAGAAAAATTCTTTTTTTTTTTTTTAAGATTTATTTATTTATTCATGAGAGACAGAGAGAGAGAAAGAAAGAGAGAGGCAGAGACACAGGCAGAGGGAGAAGCAGGCTCCATGCAGCGAGCCGGATGCAGGACTCCATCCCAGGGCTCCAGGACCATACGCCTGGGCTGAAGGCTGGTGCTAAACCACTGAGTCACCCAGGGATCCCCTAGAAAAATTCTTGAGTACAAAAACAAGAGGCGAATAATCTTTATCTCCAATAAACTTTCATGCTTCCCTTTATTCTTTAAAGATCTGTTTACAAATTTAAAGAGAAAATCAGTATCTTTCTTATATTCCTTTCCCAGTAACAGCAATGTCAAGTGCTATTTGACAAACTGCGCTCTTCATCGTTAATGAAAACCCTGCTCGTAATCTTCACCAGGATAAGCTATAATCATCTGCGGCAATCGGATGTATTAGTAACTGATGCTGTGATCTATTCTAGGTTTCCCCATGTTCAAAGGAGGATGCTGTCTTTGCATAGGCCCTGGAGTAAAAGCAGTGTAAGTGGCAGATGTTGAGAAAGCTACCATAATTTACCCAAGTAACAACTGTGACAAAATAGAAGTGATGTAAGTAATGAACTTGCTAAAGAGGACAGTAGTGGAAACTTTGTTTTGTGTGTGTTTCTGTTTTGCCTATGTTTTCCCATCCAAAATTAAAGATTGTTTTAGATCTTCCCTTAACAGTATCACCCTGAGAGCACAGAAAGGAGAAAGATGTCTAAACCCCAAATTGAAGCAAGCATTATAATCAAGGTAGGGTGCCAGATTACTTCCATTTCCTGAAGATTTTATCCAAGACATATCTTTTGAGAAAACAGACTTGCAGAAAAGATTCTGCTAGGATTTTGTATGAGGTATTTTGATAAGAGGTCTCTGGTTTAACTAGCTTTCCTTTTTCTGCCTTATGTTTTTACATGTTAACTCAATCACTGGAAAACAAGAACAGCATGTTTATTTTTTTATTTTTTATTTTTTTTAATTTTTTTTTTTATTTATTTATGATAGTCACAGAGAGAGAGAGAGAGGCGCAGAGACACAGGCAGAGGGAGAAGCAGGCTCCATGCACCGGGAGCCCGACGTGGGATTCGATCCCGGGTCTCCAGGATCGCGCCCTGGGCCAAAGGCAGGCGCCAAACCGCTGCGCCACCCAGGGATCCCAAGAACAGCATGTTTATAAAACTCTCATTTTCTCATTTCAGAAAATTGAAAGAATGAATTTTTTAAAATCTCAAAATGTATGAAGTCCTAGGAAAGAGAATTTGAAAACCTAGAACAAGTTTACTGTGTGACAACTGAAGTGATTAAGAATTCCACAATTGGAAACGGATTTTCTCCTGCCTGTTGCAATGTATATTCACGCATTTCTACATCAGTAAACCTCAGAAATCTGATGGTTAGAACTATTCTTTTGTGATTATGAAAACATTTCTGTATCTAGAAGTTATGTTTTTGTACTTGATCAATCTGCCATATTACAATCTTCACTTACAATAGAGACATTATTTCTGGAGTCAAGACCTTATATCAAATGCATCCATGTGTGTAAGAGACATTCCCCAAATAATTTTTAAATGCAAATCTACATTTTTAATCAAAGCACACACACACACACACACACACACACACATATATATATATTCCTTCTATATATGTACATATATAAAAGGAAATAGTTCTTATACATACTTGTTTTATAAAAAGGCTATAATTCACAAAATGTACTATGAAAAAATTATAAGCTAAGAAAACTGGTAAGAGTACAATATTTCATAAATAAATTCATAGTTCTGGTCTTTTATTTTTAAGATTTTATTTATTCATGAAAGACATGGGGGGTGGGGGGGGGGGAGGCAGAGACACAGGCAGAGGGAGAAGCAGGCTTCCTCCAAGGAGCCCGATGTGGGACTCGATCCCAGATCCCGGGATCCCTTTGGCTCAACCGCTGAGCCACCCAGGCGTCCCCATAGTTCTGGTCTTAATTTGATTTTTTTCAGCAGCTTTTTTTTTTTCATTGAGATTTTGTTGTGGTGATTTTGTTTTAAGTGAGCTCCACACTGGAAGCCCCATATATGGCCTGAACTCACAACCCTGAGATCAAGACCTGAACTGAGACCAAGAGTCAGATGCTTAACTGACTGAGCAACCCAGGCATTCCTTTCACTGAGATGCACAATAAGGATATGTGTGTTTACTTTGCATTTTGGTTTTATTTATACTTACAAATTATAGCAATATTTTGGAGACATTTTTGATTTAAATATAAAATACTTTTGCCCACCAAGAAAACATTGAAAAATGAACATATACATTTGTCTGGCAATCACCTTTACTTTCTGGGGTTCTTTTTATTTTTCTTTCTTTTAAAGATTTTATTTGCTTATTTCTAAGAGACACACAGAGAGAAACAGAGACATAGGCAGAGGGAGAAGCAGGCTCTCTGCGGGGAGCCCGATGCAAGACTTGATCCCAGGACCCCAGGATCACACCCTGAGCTAAAGGCTCAGATGCTCAACCACTGAGATACCCAGGAGTCCATCTTTTTCTTTTATTTAATTTAAATTCTAGTTATAATTAATATACAATGTAATCTTAGTTTCAGGTGTAGAATTTAGTGATTTAACACTTACATACAACATCCCGGTGCTCATCACAAGTGCCCTCCTTAATCCTCATTACCTATTTAACTCATCTTCCTGCTTACACACCGTCTGGTAACCATCAGTGTGTTCTCTGTAAGTTAAGAGTCTGCTTCTTGGTTTGCCTCTCTTTTTCCTATGTTCATTTGTTTTGTTTCTTAAATTTCACAAAGGACTAAAGGCATCTGTCTTTCTCTGATCGACTTACTTTGCTTAGCATAATACTCTCTAGCTCCATCCGCATATTTCCCTGTACATATTTATGTGTGTATACACACACACACACACACACACACACACCACATCATCTTTATCCCTTCTTCAATCAATGGATATTTGGGCTCTTTCCATAATTTGGCAATTGACAAAGTACAACATCCATTCATGATAAAAACCCTAAACAAAGTAGGATTAGAGGGAATATACCTTAACATAATGAAGGCCATATACAAAAATACCTACAGCTAATATTATCAATGGGGAAAAACTAAGAGCTTTTCCTCTGTAGTCAGGAACAAGGCAGGATATACACTCTCACCACTGTTATTTAACATTGTACTGGAAATGCTAGCCACAGCAATTAGAGAACAAAAAGAAATAAAGGGCATCCAAATCTGTAAGGAGGAAGTCAAACTTTCACTATTTGCAGATGACATGATATTCTATATAGAAAACCTGAAAGACTCCACCAAAAAACTGCTAAAATTGATACACAAATTAGGTGAAGTCACAGGGAGCAAAATCAACATAGAGAAATCTGTTGCATTTCTAGACATCAATAATGAAGCAGCAGAAAGAGAAATCAAGGAATCAATCCCATTAGCAATAAGATCTCTAGGAATAAACCTAACCAAAGAGGTAAAAGATCTGTACTCCAGGATTCTTTTTCTCAGAAAAATTGACTTTTCAGTCTTGCCTACACCATAAAATTTTGGGATACCTAGACGATTTTAATTTGAAAAGAATCAAAATCATTTTCTTGTAGTAAAATACCACAACCCTTCTTAAAACAGAAACCATCATATATTTTCCAAAAATTGAGATGCCTTTAATAATTTTAATTCATATTTCAAGAAATATACAGCTACCTGTCATCACATAGAATTGTTAAGAAATATATTTTAATGAGTAATAGTGAAAGACAGTGGTCCCTTCTTACTTAGGGCAAATCTCTTTTTATGGGAGTCTGGATTGGAGGCCAAAAGAGAAAAACAAAGGGAGGAGATCTTCCCAGGTAGCCAGAGCAAGGTGTCGGCCAGACCACTCCTACCCTAGACTTTGAACTCCAGCTAGTACCACAAAGATGCTATCAGTAAAAAAAAAAAAAAAAAAAAGTATTTATTTTAAAGTGGCAGTAGGGGGGGATCCCTGGGTGGTGCAGCAGTTTAGCGCGCCTGCCTTTAGCCCAGGGCGCGATCCTGGAGACCCGGGATCGAATCCCACATCGGGCTCCCAGTGCATGGAGCCTGCTTCTCCCTCTGCCTATGTCTCTGTCTCTCTCTCTCTCTCTCTCTCTGTGTGTGACTATCATAAATAAATAAAAATTAAAAAAATAAAAAATAAAAAAAATAAAGTGGCAGTAGGAATGGTATATAAATCTTAGAACTGTGGCTTCCTAACACATTATTCCTGTAGCATGACTATGGTTAGTCCTCCCTGCTAACCCAAGGGTTAGCTCCCTTGGATTTTTGTCCATTTTCCAAGCCTGATTCTTCAGTCTTCCTACAGATTGTTCAACTAACAAATTATTTTTCTATTAAAGCTAACCAGTGTTGGTTTCTCTACCTGTAACCAAAAATTTTAGCTGACATAGCACTTTATATAGACACCTCTACATTTGAAACACGAAAATATTTGTTACAGAATTGCCATAAAATAATCAGGTATTTCTGTTTATTTAAAAAGAAACAAAAGGGGCACCTTCATGGCTCAGATGGTTGGGCGTCTGCCTTCAGCTCAGATCTTGATCTCCAGGTCCTGGGATCAAGCCCCACACTGGGCTCCCTGCTCAGTGGGGAGTCTGCTTCTCCCTCTGCCTCTACCTCCTGCTCATGTTTGCTCTCTCTCTCATATAAACAAAATCTTTAAGAGAAAGGGGATTTTAACTTATTATCTGTGCATCTTTCCCACTGGTATCAGTGCCAACTGTAACGCAGATCAGAGAATGGACAGAAAAGTAAACAGCAGATCAAGGTACCTGGTACCAAACAGGCCTTCTTTCTGACTGGTGCCTGTAAGCAATAATGAGACGCCACTTGTTATCCAGGGTATTTGTGTATAAATCTATCTAATTTATATCACATATTTATACTATGATATAATATATAGTATAAAGACATGTAATAAATAATACAGATATACAGCACACATATATATTTTATCTATCACAAACAAATTTTCATATTGAAATGAGACATCTATATAAATTCCCAGGATAGTTTTAAGACCTGGATCTAATATTTTACTTTGTAGCCAGTTCCTTTTTTAAGAGTATCTTTAAAAATTCATTGAGCTAGGACTACATGATAATTTGGTATTTTTAGGAAATTTGTATAGACCAGTCCACTATATAAGCAGATAACATATACTTAAATTTCATGGCAAAATAAGCATATTAAAGAATGAACACACTTGAGCCAAGATTCTTCCCACCTCAGTACCTTTGCATATACTACTCCTCTGCCCATTTCATCACTAAACTAAATCCTATTAGTCACTTAAATCTCAGCTTCAATTGCATTTTCACCAAGAGTTCATCTTTGAAACTACCTCTTCAATCTCAGACTAGATATCCTACTTGTTTTTGTAACACTGTCTGCTTTTCTACCACACTATTTATTGCAACTGTATTTAATGCAACTGTAACTGTAAAGAATTATTCTGCTGTTTAATATCTGCTCTTCCTCCCATAAGTATAAGCTCAATTAAAAAGCCATTTTAGTCCTAACCCATAGTAAAGTGCCTGGCACATGAGCCTCTCAATAAATACTTGAGAAGAGAATGACTGAATGGCAACAGAAACTAAGGAGAACGGAATTTACAGCAGAGAAACAGCATGAAGGAATGTACAGTGGTAAAAAAAAAAAAAAGAAAAAAGAAAGCAGGTGAGTCTTGAAAATAACAATTAGACTTATTTGGAGTGAAGATATAAAGGACTCCAAAAGTCCAGCTACACAGCCTTGAGTTTTACTCTTTATAAAGTGGAAATTCACAAAACATTCATGAATAGGAAAATGAACTTATCCAAGTTGTTTTAAATTATTCTGGGAATGGCATAGAAGGTTGATTGGAAATAGGAAAGACTGGGAAAAGAAATATGTTGCCATAGCTCAGGTCTGTATTTCCCAAACTTCCAGTCATTCTCATACCATCTTTATAATTTTTTTACTGTATTTTCTGATCAATCTTCATTATATTTTACAAATTCTGTGTATCACCTTTATTTTGCTTACATTTACATAAAAAGGCAAATTTTTACTACTATGTGTGAAATCCGTGTCACTTGATATAGAAATAAAATGTAACAATAAAAGGAAACACAATGAACAAATACTAAATTCCAGCTAGATGTTACCATGTGCCAAAAAAATTCAAAGCCTCAGGCCTTCTCTGTGTTTGTCAAATAGTTGATGAAGTGTTTGAACACCATACTAATATCTAACTGAGACTTTCAATGACTTAATCAGAGGGACTGAAGTTAAAAACAGATTAATTTCAGGCAGCCCTGATGGCGCAGTGGTTTAGCGCCGCCTGCAGCCCAGGGTGTGTTCCTGGAGACCCTGGATCGAGTCCCACGTCAGGCTCTCTGCATGGAGCCTGCTTCTCCCTCTGCCTGTCTCTCTCTCTCTCTCTCTACGATTAAATAAATAAAATCTTTAAAAAAAAAAGATTAATTTCTTAACTAATATTAAATGTTATTATAAGTGAGCTCCTTGGTATTATCCCACACTTCAGCAAACACTGGTTCAAAAAGTAAGGGCAGGGATCCCTGGGTGGCGCAGCGGTTTAGTGCCTGCCTTTGGCCCAGGGCGCGATCCTGGAGACCCGGGATCGAATCCCACATCGGGCTCCCGGTGCATGGAGCCTGCTTCTCCCTCTGCCTTTGTCTCTGGCTCTCTCTCTCTCTGTCTCTCAGTCTTTCATGAATAATAAATAAAATCTTAAAAAAAAAAAGAAAAAAGTAAGGGCACTAAGTTAAACAGTATTACCATATGACCCAGCAATCCCACTTAAAAGTATGTAACTAAAAGAACTGAAAAGGGTTATTCAAACAAAAACCTGAACACAAATGTTCATACAGCACTATCCACAATAGCTGAAATGTAGAAACACTCAAATATCTATCAAAAGATAAATGGATTGGGCAGCCTGGGTGGCTCAGCGGTTTAGCGCCACCTTCAGTCCAGGGCGTGATCCTGGAGACCTGGGATCAAGTCCCACATCGGGCTCCCTGCATGGAGCCTGCTTCTCCCTCTGCTTGTGTCTCTGCCTCTCTCTCTCTCTCTTTCTCACTCTCTCTGTCTTTCATGAATAAATAAAATCTTAAAAAAAAGATAAATGGATAAAGAAAATGTGGTGTAATACATAATAGAATATTATTTAGCCATAAAAAGAAACAAAATACTGACATAGGCTACAATATAGGTGAACTATGAAAATAAGATGCTAAGGGGCGCCTGGGTGGCTCAGTAGGTTAAGCGTCTGACTCTTAATTTTGGCTTGGGCTCCCCATGCTCAGCATGGAGACTGCTTTTCCCTCTCCCTCCCCCAACTTGTGCTGTCTAAACTAAATAAATTGATTAATTCTTTTGGGGCAAGGGGAGAAGATGCTAAGTAAAAGAAACATAACACAAAAGGTAACATATTGTATGATTCTATTTATATGAATTATCCAGAATAAGGAAATCCATAGAAACAGAAATAAGATTAGTGGTTGTCAGGAGCTGAGAAGAGAAGATAATGAGGAATGACTGCTTAATGGATACAGGGTTTCTGTTTAGGGTAATGAAAAAGTTTTAGAACTATATAATAGTGATGATTATACAACACTGTGACTATACTTAAAGCCATTGCACTGTATAGTTTTAAATTAAAATGCTAACTTTTATATGTGTTTTATCACAATATAAAAGGGCTAAACTGAAGTAGTAATGGTGAAAACAGAAATATTATGAGATTACATTGCAGAAGAAAAAGCAACAAGACTTAGTGACAAACTCATGTGAAGATTGAAGCTGAGGAAAGGAATCCAGGAAAATGCTAAGGATCTGAATCTGAAAAGAAAGCAGAGAAGAGAATCAGGAGGGACGCCTGGGTGGCTCAGCAGTGGAGCATCTGCCTTCAGCTCAGGGGGTGAACCCAGGTCTGGTGATCAAATCTCACATCGGGCTTCCCGCAGGGAGCCTGCTTCTCCCTCTACCTATGTCTCTGCCTCTCTCTGTCTCTCATGAATAAACAAATAAAATCTTAAAAAAAAAAAAAAAAAAGAGAGAGAGAATCAAGAAAAGAGTTGAGATTCTGAGGTTTAAAAGAATAATACTGCCACTAACACAAGTAGGGAGATGAGGGGAAGACACAGTTTAGCAAAGAAAACCACAGGGTGGGTTTTAGTGAGATGCCAAATATTTAGTGATTTAGAAAGTCAGAACTGTTTCCTCTAATTAACCAAAAGAAGCTTATAAACATATGGAATAATTGTGGATAATAATGCTAGAAACATATTTAATTATGTTTGGCTATTGAGTATGTACTAAATATACCCACTTGGAATTAGTATACTTCTTTAGTAATGTTTCTTAAAGATTCCTAGAACCAACAAATATAAATCTTTACAATACAGTGAATGAATCCTGTGGGTTACAAACAGTACACTCTCACACCCACAACTGTTTGAATTATCTGGTAGGAGGGAGAAAGGTAATGTTACTTAGTTGCTTCTTGCCTTGTCTGCAAATTTTATTTGAAACTGGCAACTATAGTTTCAATGCAGGTAAGTATCAAAGAAGGATAACTACACTTCCTGGAAATCCCAGCACCATAAATGCAGATGAAGCTGCTTGGTACTACTCAATAAACTGCTATTATATTAGAAATGCCCTGAGGTAAATTAAGAGACTTTACATAATTTCTCATAAATCATAATTTAGCATTCTCGTTTAAACTGTTTACAAAGAATGGGGCACCTGAGTGTCTCAGTTGGTGAAGCATCTGCTTTCCACTCAGGTCATGACCCCAGGGTCCTGGGATCAAGTCCCACACTGGGCTCCTTGCTTAGGAGGGCGCCTGCTTCTCCCTCTCACTGTCACTCCACCTGTTTTGTGTGCATGTTCTATCAAATACATACATAACTCTTTAAATGTTTTACAAAGAAAAGATAAATTGTCAATAAGAGCTTGAAGAAAATGAAATGATGATCTGAAATATGGAATATTGGGACTCAGTGGGTTAAGCATCTGGCTCTTGATTTCAGCTCAGGTCATGATCTCAGGGTCGTGGGATTAAGCCCCACATTGGCTGTGTGCTCAACAGAGTGAAGATTCTCTCTCTGCTCCTTCCCCCACTCATTCACTCTCTAAGAATAAATAAATCTTAAAAAATAAAATATGGAATAGCATGCACTATTAAACTACACATTGAACTACATACTTCAGATTTCTCCTCTCAAAAAAGACAATAATGAATCAATTACAATTAAATCTAAACCTGTTCTAAGTCTTTGATTAAAAATGGAACAAAAGTGACAACACAGGTGGCTCAGAGGTTGAGTGTCTGCCTTTGGTTCAGGGTGTGATCCTTGGGTCTGGGATTGAGGCCTACATTAGGCTCCTTACGGGGAGCCTGCTTCTCCCTCTGCCTATGTCTCTGCCTCTCTGTCTCTTTCATGAATAAACAAAATCTTTTTTTAAAATGGAACAAAAAATTCATAGGATATTAATTTTATTTAAATCTCTGGTTTATGAGAGAGGAAAGTAATGCACCCTTACTAAAATATGATCACTTTTATAATGCTCTCAAATGTTACCTCCTCTTCCTCCAAATGACTAAGTCTGCCATAATTCTAAGTGTCCTCCCAAATGCATGAGCTCAGAAACATAGCACTATATTTCAAAGTATGATTCTGTTTTCTAAAGCAATTCTAAAAGAAGTCCAATGCTGCCCCCAACTCTACCTATACCATGACCCTGGCCTCTCTTCATCAAAAACCATAAGCTTATGGCCTATCTGCTCGTTATCACACCCCAGATTGTCACAAGATTCTGAAGATAAAATCACCTAAATTGCCTTTAATTCATATGTCAGCACAAAAAATTTATCTATACACACCACACATTCACACACATATATTCCATTAAGCCTGCTAAAAAAAGACAGTAGGAAGCAAAGCAAGGATTAGGAAGGAACCTCTTGTCATTTATATTTAGCAACTGTCCAAATGACATTACCTGCAAGTACAATCCATACTACACTAAATGTCTTCAATTCATCTGTTTCTCTTCTATCTCTGTGGTTCAAGCATCAGTTCAAGCCCTAATTAGCTCTTATTCCTACTCTAAGAGCCTCCCTAGCCTCCCTCCAAGTTTCCAACAGTTACCTTTGACAAAGACTCTCATTGACCAAGCTTTAGCTTGCTCCTCAGAACCCTCTTCCCAACAAGGTCTTGACCTCTGAACTCCTGTGTTCATCATCTTTGCAGGATCCAGTTTCACTAAGGATTCTAAGAAGTTTAACAAGAATTCTCCACCCTTGACACCTGATTGCTCTTGATATTTGGTCAATTTCCTCATCTCCTACCATCCCCCAGTGGTATCTGATCACTTTGGCCTGCCTTCAGCAAGAATCCTTCATAGATCAGTTTAGCAAAAATTACCCTACTCCCTTAATTTTATAAACACTATAAAATACACTACACTAATCCCCCCTGCCACCCCCCCACACACACACAAATACACTCATTAGCTATAAATCCTTACTTTTCTATACTGTATTTGGAATTGAGCCCCATTCTATTCTGAGTCTCTTTTGAGTCCCTATTGCAATAGTTCTGGAACAAATATGTTTTTACTGCTTTTACTTAAGTTGTTTAGCTCTTATTTTCTCTGACATCTTCCAAAATGCAAATCTGATATTTTCCTTTTAAAATCTTTCAACACCTTCTCACTGCATTCTGAATAGAGTACACACTGCTTAGCTTATCTTTATAAATGCTGCTGTTAACTCCTTAAACTATCTACTCCCATCATATTCAATTATTTGTCACTTCCACGCTATTTTCTGAAATGCCCTTCTCCTTCACCTACCTGTCCAACACCTACTCACCTTTCAAGACTCTGTTCAAGAGTAACCTGCCATAGGAGCAAAGAGAAAGGGGGGAGGGGAATAAAACAAGATCTAATTAGAGAGGGATACAAATCATAAGAGACTCTTAATCATAGGAAACAACTGAGGGTTGCTGGAGGGGAGGAGAGTCGGGTATAGGGTAACTGGGTGATAGACACTAAGGAGGGTACGTGATGTGATGAGCGCTGGCTATACTATAAGACTGATGAATCACTGAACTCTACCTAATCCCTGAACTAATAATATACTATATGTTAATTAATTGAATTTAAATATAAAAAATAGACTTCTCAGAAAATTTGACTAAGTTTAGGCATGAATTATTTTCTGTATTATAGGAAAACTTGGGAATATTATCAAGGAAATTAATTTTCAGTATTATAGTACTCAAGACATTGGTTTTTTGCTGTTTTTGTATACAATTTTTTTGTATACAGTTTTTAAAAAGAAGAAAATATCTAAAAATATCATGAATGTAAAGATCTCAAAATTAAGGGTCACATTGATAAAGGACATTTTGATAAAAAGAGGTGAATTGGTCCGTGCAAAGAATCATTTTCTTAAAAAAAAAAAAAAAAAAAAAGAATCATTTTCTTAAGAAACAAAAATGAATCTCTGGATTCACAAGAAAAAAAGTTACCTGCCATAATCCTTTCCTAAGCCAGCTAACACATACACATTTTAGAATACATCTCTCTCCTTACTATCTCTACTGTAATACATCATTCTCACCTGCTTACAATGCCTTCTTTTCCTAGGAGATTCTAAGACTCCTTTCAGCAATCATGGATCTCTTTGATGATCTCTGAGTATCCATGGCTGGTTGTCAATTATTCTACAATACATGCTTTTTTCAGGACTAAGATCATGTCATACTTCTTTGAACTCTTATAGCACCTATGTATCTAGTACCTTGGCAGATGCTCAATCCTTGCTAGTAAAATAAAACTCTTGTTGGTGCCTGGAGCACCAGAAATCAAAGGTTTTCACCAGATTCTGCATAAAGTGGTCTTCTAGTTGTATGGTAAGTAATCTTCACATTTGTATAGTTGGCATATGTTGTACTGAATAAATGCTCTTAGAAAATTCATAGACACTACAAGTACTCATGTTTTTCTAACTTATAGTAGTAATAATCTTGCGAATCATTTGTATTTTCATTAATTTGTCATTACCATTGTTTTCTATTTTGCATTAAAATATATATTTATATACAATGCATAATAAATATATTTATTATAAAAATATATGACAGTAGTTCTCAATGTGACACTACCACCTTCATCCCCTAAGCATCTTTTTTTCGGGTAAGATTTATTTATTTATTTGAGAGAGAGAGAGAGAGAGAACACAAACAGAAGGGGCAGAGGGAGAGGGAAGAGGAGAAGCCAACCCCCCCACTGAGCAGAGAGCCTGATGTGAGCTTTATCCCAAGATAAAGGGATCACGACCTGAACTGAAGGCAGAGGCTTAACCAACTGAGCCACCCAGGCCCTTCCCCCAGGGATCCTTGAGACACTTTCAGAAGTCTATAAAGTCAAAGATTTATTTATTTATTTTAGAGAGAAAGACTACATGTGCATGAGTGGGGGAAGGGGCAGTAGGAGAGGGAGAGAATCAGACTCTTTGTTGAGTGTGGAGCCCAAAATGGGGCTTGATCTCACAATTCTGAGATCATGACCTGAGCCAAAATCAAGGGTCAGACACTCGACTGAGACACGCAGGCACCTCAAAAGTCAAATCTATTAAGATGAAGGCATTATTTGTCTTCTTCATTCTCATTCACTCATGAGTTTCCCAGGGGATAGCTGGCACATAATACTGCAACAAATTAAATGCATAAATAGATATGAAATCTAGCTATCTTCTATCAAGCCAGGCATTGTAAACTTTAAAGAGCTTCGCAAAAATGTAAAGCAATATTACTCTTTTCACAAAATTTTTTTTGGAAAATAGTTATTTTTCGGAAAAAATATGTTTATTTCTGTTAACATGCAATGGGCTTATCACTAGGTTCTAGTAACATCCTTTCCTTACCTTGCCTCTGAGATAATATAAACTTCCCATAGCTGACCTCAGCATCCCATGTTGGTTCTTTTAATCTTGCACACTCCTTCATTAAATCCTTGTCAGAATTCCAGCTGAGTGTACCCTCAGTTTTCTTCCAGGTCCCTGGTCTGATACTCCTCTTGATCCTGGGTCAGACAGATTCATCAAGAAAACCTGTTTCTTCCTGAAGGACAACTGATGCTACTAATTTTAGATGACCAGGTGTCCTGATCTGTTGGCTAATGTCATAGATTTTGTCACTAGAGGCTGATAACAAAAGCAACATGCAGAGGCAGTAGAGTAGACTGGTTAAGAGGAGTTAGATTCCTGGAATTAGACTGCCTAAATGACAATTCTGCTACAGAATCCTATTTTGGCTTATTATAAAACGGTACAGGTTTTCTCTGCTATCTGAATGTAGAGCCTTCCTATGAAACCTTTCATAAGCCAAAATGTCATAAAGCAAAGAAATAATTACCATTAATTTACATGCAAAAATTTTTGAGTGCTCCCAGACCCAAGAAATAACTTCTCTTAGACTTTTCTGATACCTTAGGACACATTTTGCTAACAGATACACAAAATAAGTAGAGATGAAACACAGATGCTCACAGACACAGTTCAAAGCTATGGCAGCTTAATGCTGAGATGCTCAGTATAGTTCCAGGGGAAGGAGCTTGGGGGGCCATGCTTGCTGTTTGGGGTGTGCACTGTCTCAATAATGGCCCTGCAAAACAAATGCTGAACACTATTTTCCCTTTCCATCTTTTTCCATAAAAGCTAAAATCCTCTTTGTATTTTTCAGTTGTCAAAAACAGATACTAACATATATTTTTTGTAAAAGTAAAGTGTCATGGGGCATCTTTGGTGCCTTAGTTGGTTAAGCGTATGACCTTGGCTCAGGACATGATTTCAGAGCATGCCCCTCCTGTTGTTGAGCTCCCTGCTCATTAGGAAGTCTGTTTGTCCCTCTACTCCTCCCCCCACTTGTACATACATTCAAGTAAATAAATAAAATATTAAAAAAAATCAAAGTGGCATAACAAACTTCCAAAATCCAAGGGATACTTGTAAATCTTATAAAGTGATCATTAAATGTCATAAATTTATGATTAAAATGTGATAAAATTTAAAAAAAGCACGGCTTAGCACAAAATATATGGTATTAATTTTGATATATTTTTAATAAAATAAATTTTAATACTAAGCAGTTTATTCAGATAGTTAATAAGAAAATCATTCAGATTCCTTATATTAGGAACCATGCATAACTTAGAGACCCCTGTATTGGGATTCATCAATACATCTTAAACCACATTCTTCTGGCTCTTCCAGAACCATGAAGAAAAAACCACAGAGAGGAAAGAGAAAATGAAAGAAGTTAAAAAGAAAAATAAAGAAAAAGTTTAAGAAAATAAAGAGAGATTGAGAGAGAAAGCAGGGGGGCACAAAATGGAAACCAATCCTCACCTCCTTGTCTTCTTCACCTATCCTCTGATTTTATCTCCTACCATCCCATTTATTCAGTTTAATTTACTAACCATAATCTTTCTATCTCTCCCTCTTCAGTTCTTTGATGTCTGGATTAATAACTCGATGACCCTCTCAGGACAGGATGCTGGTTTAAACACATCAATCTACTAAGCCAAAATATTGCTATAATTTAACAGAGACTCTTGGAAACTCCCCAATACTTAAGATATAAAATGACTCAGAAAAGTAGTGGCATAATTATGTCACATTTCTCTGGCTCCTCTTCAGAGGAGAAACAAGGGATATACAATTATTTCCCTGAAGTGAGAACTTTATGGTAAATTAATTTTTTAATGAATCTCAGGTATATACATTTGGATTATTCACCACTTTATTAATGATACATTGTCACCTCTGATCCATGCACACATATATATAAATACATATGTTCGGAATATAATGAAGACTCATGAATTCATTACCCAAATTGAGAATATTAAGCATCACTAAAAATACAGCTATAACCATGTTTCTTCCTCATCATGTTCCCTTGCCTCCTCTAACTCCAAGATACTTAATATCCTGAATTTTATTATTCCTTTTTTTAAATTATGGTAAAAGAAAAAATGACATTTTGCTATTTTAATCATTTTTAAGTGTACAGTTCAATGGCACTAAGTACATTCATATTGTTGTGCAACTACTATTCTCTTGTTTTAAAAATTTACATAAACATACCTAAACAAAATATTAAACTTAAACTTTATTGTACTGAACTTCATAAAAAGAATAATCATTCTGTATTTATCTCAACACTATTTTACTTGACACTATTTTAGAAAAATTCATCTACAATTTCTGCAAACAAGTCCTGCTTGTCTTTGTCAGTTTTATTTCTGAGTATTTCAGGTTTTTAAATATTTATTATTGCTACTGTAAATTTCTTCTTTTAAATTGACATTTTAAGTTATTTGCTACTGATGTAGAAAACATGATACACTTATCTTCTAGCTATCCACCTCGATAAGTTCTGGTATTTCAACACAGTAAATTCTTTTGGGTTTCCTATACATCAGATAAACTATAAGTTTTATTTCTTCTCATCCAATTCTTATGGATTTCTCTGTTTATTTTCCAGACTAGAACTTACAGTACAATGAAAAAGAAGTGAAAAATGGGCATCTTTGTCTTATTTTGTAAACTCCCAGTGTACTTTATCATAGGTAAGTCAAGTTACCTAAATAAGCCCTTTCCTAAGAGTAAACGCTGCATGATTCCGATCCTCACAGTTGTACCTGGAGAGTCACACATATAGTTGTAGACTAACAGAAATATCTGATGACACAAATAACTTTTGCATGTAGGGGAAAAGCTGAAATTTGGCCAGAGAGCTGGCTATATTTGTGAAATGTTGGCTGATAAGAAAATTCATTTAGATTTGTTAAAATACCCTTTTAATCCCTTGTCATATTTAGAACAACTTGAAAGGTGGTTAAGGTGTTACAGTGAGCACCTGAATACAAGAAAACTGAAGCACAGATAGTCCTACCATCAAGATCATGGAGCAAGTGAGAGACACAACTGTATATTGTTATCTCTAGATGCCCAGTCCATCTCATCATCCCAACAGGTGAGGAAAGCAAAACACCTTATGGTCTAAAATGCATCCAAACAGAAGCTATTCTCAGCTCTCCCAATCATGATGATTTTAAGTGTCTATTACCCACTTTGCACTTTGCTAGGACTCTCAGTGAATGATGAAACATATCAAAAAAATTAAAAGTGTGTAACCAGCACTAACAAACAATGTCAGTTAAGGGAATTTTTGGGGAGTTCAACCAAAACTGTTGAAAGAGAGGGGTGCCTGGGTGGCACTGTGGGTTAAGTGCCCAACTCAGGTCTTAACCTCAGGATTCAAGCCCTGTGTTGGGCTCTACATTGGGCATGGAGCCTACTTAAACAACAACTATAAAAAGGGAAAGCTAGGTCCTCCTCTCCTATACCCTCCAAAGTGTACTGTCCATCAGCTGAGGGAATTCCCAGTTTACAGAAATCACTGAACTCCTGCTCACTTTTCAGGAAATTTCCTTTAAGCATACTGGTTTCTCGGAAAGCATTTTTTTTCTTGGCCTATAACAAATCAGTCAGGGCAGACTGTTTCTTTTGGCCTGATGCCATAATGAAAGGCTTAAAGATAAACCAGCAGCATCTGAAACTGAAACTAAAGACCGAATATTTCCTTAATTCTTCTTTTCTTTCAAAACTAGACTCAGGTCAGTGAATACAAAGAAAGTATGTCAGAGATTTGAAAAAATTGGAATATAAATTTAAAGAGTTGTAATTTAGATTTTTATTCAAATGATTCACATAGGATTCACTGTGGATATAACAATAGGTGGCTTGCTATTATCCTTAGCAGGTTGGTTTTTTTTCCCCCAAATTCTTCTCCATATTGATAACACAGTTTTCCCCTAAAGCAAATCCCCATTCAAAACAAGAATAGATGGATCCCTTCGAGTCTATGCTACCAGACAACATTACAGTTACTAATTCAACTTCTGAGATACTATGATACTGGAAGAGAGTGACTTGGATACCAGACACCAATATTCCCACTCGTTGGGAGTCGTTATAAATGAATAAACTGTCTTTTTTATTTGCATCTTAGTCTCTTTAGATTTGGTGAGCAGAATTAATTCTTTGAGAACATTAATTCTTTACTCTGTATGATTACAAAAAAAAATGAGTTTCTGGACTGTAAAACTGAGACCCAGACACTACAGAACCCTTACAAAGTATTACCATCCCTATGAGACTGTACCAACCTGCCTGATTGGTTGGCTGGCTTCCTCCTATACCATTTACAACATTTCTCAAATTGTGTATATGCTTTTCCCTCCAACCATTTGCTTAAATAAGCACAATAACGTTCATCTGAATGCTCCTGGTCATAATGAGTACATTCTTCCATGACCATCCATATTATTGTCTAGCACTGACCATATGGTTTCTTCCACTAATATTCATTGTTTTGTAATTTTTGCTCTTTCCAATTAGAATACAAGCCATCAAGGACCAGCATCAGATCAGGTCACCTGAGATTAGCTTGGTTCCCAACACAAAGTACACAAAGTACACAAACAATACTGAGAATAAGCACAACTCTCATTCTTCCAACACCGTCTATGGTCATATATGTAACGCACACTGAAAAGATTTGCATTCCTTCATTCATTCAATGCATAATTACTGAGAATTTCCAATGAATAAGATCACCCTTTGTATAGTTACTCCACCGTCCTTGGAATGAAGATTCTGGACTCTGAGAATATCTGTATTGATTCTACCTATTTGAATCCACACTAACTTCTGAGGAAATTATAGTCTTAAGTTAAACTTAGTTCCTAAATCTAGAAAAATCAATACCCATGTCTTAATGTAGAAATCTGAGTCAACAGAAATTCTTTTTGAAGATGTACAATTCTCATTTATGCTGTTTCTTAAAATCTGTATAGATTCATCCATCTATCCAAACCCCCTTTCAGTATTTACTGAATACTTTCCATATGCCAGATGATACGCTAGTGGCCACAGATGCAGTTGTGATAAGACTGAAGAAACAGACATTACATTAGTAAAAAATAAACTAACCATATATCAGATAGAAATACCAAACAGAATTAAAAGGTGGTCATGGATGCTTTAGATTATATGTTAAGAGAAGGTATTATTTAGCTGAAGTCCAAATGTCAAGAAGGAATCATCTATCCATAAAATAGGGAAAAGCATTCCAGATAAAGCAATTTACGTAAAAGTCATTGTGATTGGAGTGTAGTAGCTGAGAAAAAACTATGTGAGATGAGGTCAAACATAACCTCATAAATAGCAATCAGACCACAGAGGACTTAGTAAAACAAGTTAGTTACAAAATCAGATTTAATTTTAAGTAGAAGTTGTTGGAAGATCATAAGCAGGGGGAATGACATGGTGACTTATGTTTTAAAAATACCACTCTGCTCTGCTACAGCAATGAAAAAGAAAACATGTCTAGAAAAAGATTTATACAGAAATGTTGTATCAGCTTTATACTAACAACTAAAATTGATGGAAATAGAGATATTCATCAATCAACAAGAGAATGGATAAACCAAATGGTATATTGTGCAATGGAATACTATGCAGCAATAAAGGCAAACAAAATAATGATTCATGCAACTACACAGATGAATATAAAAAATATACTGAGAAAAGAAGCCTTGCACAAAAGACCACGTACTGAAATGGTCATATTTACATGAAGTTCTAGAAAGACAAAACAAATACAGTTAAAGAAAATTCACAAGAGTAGTGTCAGAAGTAAGGAGATGGGGTAAGGACAGACTGACAAGTGGCACAGAGGGATTTTTCTGGAGTGGTAGTGATGTTCTATAACCTGATAGGGACTTGGATTATACATACAAGTGTATGCATTTATGTGATTCATTTAATGGTACACTGAAGATCTGAACATTTCAATGTATGTAAATTTTACCTAAAAAAGACACACACACACACACACACACACACACACACATATATGGGTGCCTGGATGGCTCAGTCAGTTAAGTATCTGCTTTCAGCTCAGGTCATGATCCCAGGGTCCTGGGATTGAGCCCTACTTGGATTCCCAGCTCAGCGGGGAGCCTGCTTCTCCCTTTCTTTTTCTCTCTCCTCCTTCTGCCCCACTCATATGCACATTCTCCCTCTCTTTCTCTCTCTCAAATAAATAAAATCTTAAAAAAAAAAAAAAAAGAACCATAAAGACTAACACTCAATAGAAAGCACTCTGGGATGATGGAGTAATGACCTCTGAAAATCTCCTCTGTAAAAGCAAAAAAAGCACTGGAAAAAAATCTGTCAAAACAAACTTTTTCAGAACTCTACAAATTAGCCAAAAGTCTGTAGCAGTATGAAATTTATCTAAGATACAGTTTACCTCAGTGAGAACAGAAAACTCTGTGGGGGACTTTTCACTATCCTATTCTCATTCCCCTCTCCCTTGCTCTACACAATAGCCTTGAAAAATAACAGCCCCACAACAGTTCTGAAAAGCTGCCTAAAAGCCAATGGAGGGGGAGAAAGGGTTTGGAACTGCCCAAAAGTCCACCCTACATGATTATCACTACTGACTTGGTTAAAAGCTTCCTTACAAGTTCATAGGGCTTGTCTTTATTTAACTTGATTCTGAGCTCACTTGGTGTAAACAGCCCTACCCCTGGGACTAATGCTAATCAGCAGCAACTATTTAACAATTATTAACAATCTGAAGTAGTTGGCTCTAATAAAAAAACTGAAATTTATCTTAAAAGAAAAAATGGAGAATGAGGTTTATGGAGGGCTCTGAAAAGCTCCAACATAGTCCTAGGAATCTAGAAGGCCACCCATTTGTGCAGGGCTGTGTGCACACACAGAAAAGATCTAATCTCTCACCTCAAACTGACCTTGAGGTTCTGCACAAACAGGAAATAAAAGCAAAGGCAGAATTGCAAACAGCTGTCAGAGCACAGAAGGCATACCCCAACATATACCCAGAGCCCCTTGGTAAGGGCTGGGAGGTTTACTGGTTCAAGGCATAAGGAAGCCAACTGTTAGCTCACCAAGAACCTAAATGAAAAAAGACTTCACTAGCTATACACAATAAACAACAAAGATGTTACAGAATTAGTTCAGGAAAGTCACTGAAGAGCAACAACAGCGAATCTCAAGGAGGGGAAATTTTGGATTTCCTGAGTTACCGTATTATATAAAATATCCAGTTTCAACCCCCCCAAAATTTTACATGACGTAGGGCAAAGAAAGTATGGTTCATGTATTCAACAGAAATGATTCCTAAGGAAACCCAGAAACTTCTTCATTTGACTTACTAAACAAAGACTTTAAATCAGCTGTTACATTTTCAAAGAACTAAAGAAAAGAAAACCAGTATCTAAAGAATTAACAGAGAGAATGAGACCACCACCTTACCAAATAAAGAATATCAATAAAAAATTATAAAAAAATAATCTCTGGCTTCAAAAAGTATTTTAAAAAGTATAATGAACAAAATACGAAATTCACTAGAGAGATGCAATAGATGACTTAAGCTGGCAAAAGAAAAAAAATCAGCAACCCTGAAGACAGGTTAATTGAAATTCTCCATCTGAGAACAGGGGAAAAAAAGGTAAAGAAGAATGAACAGAGCCTCAGAAATGTAAAGAGACACACACACACACACACACAAATGTATAGATACTATCAAGTGTACCAACATATGTATAATGGAAAAACAGAAGAGTAGAGAAAAGGGGGGAGAAGGAATATCTGAAGAAATAATAGCCAAAATGTTCCCAAAGTTGATACCAGGTAAATATGTATATATCATAAGCTCATCAGTGCAGTCTTATCATTATTGCTTAATTCTCATTACCTAGTTGCCTATTTACAGAACTTCCTAAACTTGATGAAAAACATTAACCTGCACTACTAAGAAGCTCAAAAAACTCCAGAGTTCTACACCTGACAAAGCATAGTCAAGCTATCAAAAAGCCAAAGACACAATCTTCAAAGCAGCAAGAGAAAAGTGGTTCATCATGCACAAGGGAGCCTGAGTAAGATTAATAACTAAGTTCTCATCAGAAATCATAGAAGCCAGAGGGCAGAAGCATGATATATTCAAAGTACCAAAAAAAAAAAAAAAAACAAAAAACAAACCTATCACCAAGAATTGTATACCCTGCAAAACAATCTTCCAAAATGAAAGTGACTATTAAACTCTGTGAATATACTTAAAAACCATTGAACTATTGTATTCTTAAAATGAGTAAATCATATTTTACATATTACATCTCAATAAAGCTGTTATATTAAAAAATTGAAAGAGAAATCAAAACATTCCAGATAAAAACTCATTGAGAAAATGTCACTCACAGACCTGCCCTAAAAGAAATACTAATGGAAGGACACTAAACAAAAGGACACTAGACAGTAACTTAAATCCACAAGCAGCAGCCAAGAGCATCAGTAAAGAGAACTCTATAGGTAAATATAAAATGTAGTATAATGTCATCTTTTTCATCTGATTTGAAAAACAACTGAATAAAGCAGTAATTATAAAACTGCACTGATGAGCTTATGATATATACAGATTTACTTGGTATAATAATAGCACAAATAAGGGGTGAGGAAACATTTATAATGTAGTAAAGTTTCTGTATAGTACTGAAACTGGATTACTATTAAACAAAAGTATGTTGTTCTAAGATGCTAATTATAACCCCCAGGGAATCCCTAGGAAAAAAAACACATACAGTAAAAGAAATGACAAAGATTCCAGTCATATGAAATGTCCAAAATAGGCAAAATTTTTAAAAAAAGAAAGTAAATTAGTAGTTATCTAGAGGTAGAAAGGGTATGTGATTGGAGTGTAATAGCTAAGGGATATGGAGTTTTCTTTTTCAAATGATGAAAATGTTTTTAAATTGACTGTGGTGTTAGTTGCACAACTCTTTGAATATACTAAAAATTATTGAACTGTACACCTTAAAATGGGTTAATTGTATATATGTGAGTTGTATCTAAATAAGTTGTTTTTCTAAAAAACAAAAATAAAACTGAATTAAGAGACAAACTAAAAAATACCTGTATAACACAAAAGATGGCAGTAACAGAAGAACAAAGACATAAAAAAGAACACATATTTAAAAAGATAGCAAAATGGAAGATATAAGGCCTATCTTCTTATTGATTACATTAAATAGAAAAGGACTAAACACTCCCAATCACAAGTCAGAGACTGGCAGAATGGATCTTTAAAGAAACAAGATCCAACTGCACACTTTTTCAAGAGACATAATTTAGATTCAAAGACAAAAACAGGTTTAAAGAACAGGAAAAAAATCATGCTAACAGTAACCAAAAGAGGTAGAGTAGCTACATTAATAGAAAAGAAGAAAATTGTTAGTAGAGGTAAAGAAAGACATTTCATAATGATTCAACAAGCCAAAGATTAAAAATAAGAATATAAGAAAAAATGTTGGAAGGTATCTACATTTCTGATAAAAGAACAATTCAGTAGGCTGATCAATAAAATCTGAGAGTTACCTACTTACATAAATAACAGGTTGCTGAAATACAAGATCTATTTGAGTTTTTTAAAACTACACTAACATCCATTTCTTAAAGAAATATAAAATTACATATTTTAACAATTAGAATACAGATTTCACAATTTGGGAAAAAGTGTCTGTTTCCTCAAATAAATATCGTCTGTTTTAAAAATACTTAAAGTGGGATGCCTGGGTGGCTCAGTAGTTGAGCACTTGCCTTTGGCTCAGGTCATGATCCTGGAGTCCCGGGATTGAGTACCGCATCAGGCTCCCTGCATAGAGCCTGCTTCTCCCTCTGCCTCTGTCTCTGCCTCTCTCTTGCTCTGTCTTGTCATGAATAAATAACTAAAATATTTAAAAAATAAAAATACAAGTACTTTAAAGTGCAGAAAAGGGAGGCTAAAAAGATGGCATAGTAGGAGGGCCCTAACCTTACCTTGTCTCACAGATACACCTAGTTAACACTAACATCATCAGCACAATCACCCAGAAAAGGATCCAAAGACCGGCAGAACAAACTCCACAACTAAAAGTATAATGGAGGCCACATCAAAGAAGGTAAGAAGGGCAAAGATGCGGTTTGAGAGGAAAATGGACAGTGGCTTTCAATGGTAGAAAGGGAGCCAGTGGTGCAGAGAAAGACAAAAAACAGACTATCACACTGGGGAGCATGCAGGGGAAACACAAATCCCCAAAACATTTTGGTATGAAAGCAGAAGGGGCCAAATTTCATGAGTTCTTACAACCAGCTGGGCTCCAAGCCTGGAATTTTAAAAACCAGTAGGCTAGGCTCTGTGAGAGCCCTGAGGGCATTAGGAAGGGCATTAGGAAGCAGAGAGTCCTGTCCTTAAAGAGACAGTGTGACAGCCAGCCAGCCCACCAAGATAGTGTGGAAGTAACAATTTGAAAAATGCTTGGGGCAAAGATGATGTGGTGTGTATATATAACATTCCATTTTATTTATATATGGTGTGTGTGTGTGTGTGTGTGTATATATATATCTACCATAATATTCCATTTTATTTACATATGATGTGGTATATATATATATATATATATATATATATCTACCATAATATTCCATTTTATTTATATATATATTTATATATATATATTTATATATATATATATATCTAAGAGACAAATACCCACCATTTGCTTCGATGTGCATGGAACTGGAGGGTATTATGCTGAGTGAAATAAGTCAGTTGGAGGAGGACAATCATCAAATGGTTTCACTCATACAGGAAATATAGGAAGTAGTGAAAGAGACTATAAGGGAAAGGAGGGGAACTGAGTGGGAAAAATTAGAGAGGGAGACAAATCACAAGAGACTCCTAACTCTGGGAAACAAAGGGTTGTGGAAGGAAAGGTGGGTGGGGGGTTGGGGTGAGTGGGTGATAGGCGATGAGGAGGGCACTTGATGGGATGAGCACTGAGCGTTACTCTGTATGTTAGCAAATTGAATTTAAATTTAAAAAATTTAAAAAATTTAAAAAGAAAAATTCTGGGGGCAAATGGGAGAGACAGTGATTTACCCATCTCAGAACATGGCCTGGAGAGGCAGGGATCATGGAGAGATCCCTCCAGTAACAAAGGAGCTGGCAGGCACCATTTCCCTCCACCACACCCCAGCATAAACACACAGCCACCAGCAGAAACCAGTGCAACAGTGACACTTGCTACCTAACTTGCTTACACCAAACCCCTGACCCTCCCCACACCCCTACACACACACACACACTCCACTTCAGGGAATCTGCCCCTTCCAGTCAAGATCGCCTCAGTGGGGGTAATACAGGGCTCCTCCTTCAGAAAACTGGTACAAACTTCTCCAGAACCACATCTCCCAATCCACATCTTTTATGGACCTAGGTTCTAGGAGTAGCAGAGGCAGGTCTCATTCATAAGCAGGCCAGTGTACACTTGGTTACCTGGGCCTCCCCCTTCTTGGGCTCTCTAATAAATACATTTTTAAAATCCTTAAAAAAAAAAAAAAATGAAGCCAGAGTAGCAATCCTTATATTAGAGAAAACAGACTTTAAAACAAAAACTGTAACAAGACAAAAAAAAGTACACTATACAATCATAAAAGGGACAATTCAACAAATAATAATTGAAAATATTTATGCACCCAACATAGGCTCACCCAAGAAAAGCAGGTAATAACAAACACAAAAGAAATAATTAACAGTACTATAATAGTAGGGGACTTTAACACTCTACTTACCTTAATGGATGGTTAATTCAAACAGGAAATCAACAAGAAAACAGTTGCTCTGAATGACACACTGGACCATATGAATTTAACAGATATAGTCAGAACATTCCATCCTAAAACAGCAGAATACACATTCTCCTAAGTGCATATGGAATATTCTCCAGAAAATATCACCTATTACGCCACAAAACAAGTCTTAAAGAGATCAAAGTCATAACATACATCTTTTCTAACCACAACACTATGAAACTAGAAAACAAACCACAAGAAAAAAACTACAAAGGGTTCAAATACATGGAGGTTAAATAACATACTACTAAACAATGAATACATCAACCAAAAAATTAAAGAAATCAAAAATTACATGAAGACAAAAGAAAATGAAAACACAATGATTCAAAATCCTTGGGATACAGCAAAAGCAGTTCAAAGGGGTAAATTAATACCAACACAGACCTACATCCAGAAAAAAGAAAAAATTCAAAGAAACTAGAAAAAGAACAAACAAGGAAGAAATCAGACAGGGAGACAAACCATGAGAGATTCTTAACTATGGGAAAGAAACTAAGAGTTGCTGAGGGGGTGGGAGTGGATGGGGTATTTGGGTGACAGGTATTAGGGAGGCACGTGATGTGATGACCACTGGTGTTCTATGCAACTGAGCAATTATTGAACTCTACATCTGAAACTAATGATGTACTATATGTTGGCTAATTGGATTTACATTTTTAAAAAACTCCCCCAAAATAAAAGTTCGGGTCCATATAGCTTCACAGGCAAATTCTATCAAACATTTAAAGAAGAGTTAATAGCCACTCTTTTTAAACTATTCCCAAATAAATTAGAGGGAGGAAAACATCCAAATTCATTCTATGAGATCAGTTTCATCATACCAAAACCAGATAAACACACTACAAAAAAAGAGAACCATGGGCCAGTATCTCTGATGAACACAGATGCAAAGATCCTCAACAAAATACTAGCAAGCCAATTCTAGCCATTCATCATTATCAAGTTGAATCTGCTCTATTCATGAGATGCCAAGGGTGGATCAATAGTCACAAATCAATGTGATACATCACATCAATACAACAAAGGATGAGAAGAACCACATGATCATTTCAACAGATTTAGAAAAAGCATTTGGCAAAGTACAACATCCATTCATAATAAAATAGGTCTAGAGGGTACATACCCTGACATAATATAGCCCTTACATGAAAAATCTATAGCCAACATCATACCTGTGGTAAAAAAATGGACAGCATTTTTCCCCCTAACGTCAGAAACGAGGGGAAGAAAAAAAGAAACAAACAAGGACATGCACTCTCACCAATTTTAGTCAACATAGTACTGGAAGTCCTAGTCACAATAATCCGACAATAAAAAGAAAGAAAAGGCATCCAAGATGGTAAGGAAGACGTAAAACTTTCACTATTTGCAGATGACATGGTACTATAGATAGAAAATCCTGGAGTACCTGGGAGGCTCAGTCAGTTAAACATCTGCCTTCTGCTCAGGTCATGATTTCAGTGACCTGGGATCAAGCCCCGCATCGGGCTCCCTGCTCAGTGGGGAGCTTGTTTCCCCCTCTCTGTGCCACTTGCCTACTTGTGTGCTCGCTCTCTCTGTGTCAAATAAATAAAATCTTTAAAAAAAAATCCAAAAGAGGGAGAGGTGAGGGGATGGGGAGGATAAGGTAACTGGGTGATGTATTGAGTACTGGGTCTTAATTAAGACTGATGAATCACTGACTCTATCTCTGAAACCAGTAGTACATTATATGTTAACTAACTGAATTTAAATAATGTTTAAAAAGAAAAATAAATTAATTTTTAAAAGAGGAAATTCTAAAGACCTCACCAAAAACAGCTAGAGCTGATAAGTAAATTCAGGATACAAAATCACTGTACAGAAATCTGTTGCGTTCCTATACACTAATAATGAAGTCACAGAAAATGAAATTAACAATTATAACTGCACCAAAAATAAAATTTCTGGGGATCCCTGAGTGGCTCAGTGGTTTGGCGCCTGCCTTTGGCCCAGGATGATTCTGGAGTCCTAGGATTGAGTCCCACATCGGGCTCCCTGAATGGAGCCTGCTCTCCCTCTGCCTGTGTCTCTCCCTCCCTCCCTCTCTCTCTCTCTCTCTCTCTGTGTGTGTGTCTCTCATGAATAAATAAATAAAATCTTTTAAAAAATAAAATAAAATTTATATGAATAAACCTAAAGATCTGTACTTTGAAAACTATAAACACTGATGAAAGAAGTCAGACATTCAGTGCTCATGGATTAGAAGAAAAATATCATTAAAATGTCTATGCTACCCAAAGCAATCTACACATTTAAAAATGTACTCCCTATCAATATATAAACAGTATTTTTCACAGAACTGGAAAAAATAATCCTAAAATTTGTATGAAATCACAAAAGACCCCAGAGACCCAAATCAATTTTGAAAAGACAGAACAAAACTGGAGGAATCACAATTCCAGAATTCAAGTTATATTACAAAGCTGTGGTAATTGCAACAGTATAGTATAACACAAAAACAGACATACAGACCAATAGAACACAATATAACACCCAGAAATAAACCCACAATTATATGGTCATTTAATCTTTAGTAAAGGAGAAAATAATATGCAATGGGAAGAACCCATTTCTTCAACAAATGGGTGTTGGAAAAACTGGGACAGTTACATGCAAAAGAATGAAACTAGGCTACCTTCTTACATCATATATAAAATAAACTCAAAACAGATTAAGAACCTAAACGTGAGATCTGAAACCATAAAAATCCTGGAAGAGAACACAGGCAGTAATTTCTCTGAATTGGCTGTAGTAATATTTTTCTACATGTGTCTCCTGAGGCAAGGGAAATAAAAGCAAAAATAAATCATTGGAATTACATCAAAATAAGAAGCTTCTTCATAACAAAAAATACAAGCAACAAAACTGAAAGGCAACCTACTAAATGGGAGAATATATTTGTAAATGACAAATGTGATAAAAGCGTTAGTATCCAAAATATGTAATAAACTGATACAACTTGACACCCAAAAAACAAATACTCTGATTAAAATGGGCAGAAGAGTGGCATCTTGAGGGTTCACATGGATACTGGGATTTGTTTTTCCCTCTGCCTCTCTCCCTGCTTGAGCTCTTTCTCTCTCAAATGAATAAAAAATCTTTTTAAAAAAATAGTTAAAATGGGCAGAAGAGGGACACTTGGGTAGCTCAGTTAAGCGTCTGCCTTCAGTTCAGATCATAATCTTGGGCCCTGCATCAGGCTTCCTGCTCAGTGGGGAGTCTGCTTCTCCCTCTGCCCCTCACACCCCTTGTGCATTCTTTCTGTCACAAATTAAAAAATAAAATCTTTAAAAAAATAAACAAATAAATAAAATGGGCAGAAGACACCAACAGACATTTCTCCATAGAAGACATACAAATGGTAGGCTCCCTGCTCAGCAGGGGTTTGTGTCTCCCTCTCCCTCTGGGCATTAGCATTTGTCCTCACTCACTCTCTCCTCTCTCAAATAAATAAAATCTTACAAAAAAAAAAAAATCCTTAACATCAATCACTACAATGCTACAATGAGATATCACCTCACAACTATCAGAATAGCTAAAATTAAAAAACGAAAGAAACAACAGGTGTTCGCAAGGACATGGTACCCTCGCGACCACTAGTGGGAGCGCAAAGTGGTACAGCCACTGTGGAAAACAGTATGGGAATTCTTCAAAAAGAAAAGAACTACCCTAAGACTCAGTAATTACACTACTGGATACTTACCCAAAATTCACAAAAACACTGATCTGAAGGGATACATGCATCCTTATGTTTACTGCAGTATTATTTACAATAGCTAAATTATGAAAGGAGACCAAGTGTCCACCAACAGACAAATAAAGATACACACACACACAAAATTCAGTATTATTTAGCCAGAATAATGAAATCTTGATATTTGCAACATGAATGGAGCTACACAGTATGATGCTAAGCAAAATAAGCCAGAGAAAGATAAATACTATAGGATTTCACTCATATGTGAAATTTAAGAAACAAAACAAACTAGGAAAAAAGAGACAAATCAAAAAATGGACTTTTAACTATAGAGAACAAACTGATGGTTACCAGAGGGGAGGCAAGTAGGGAAATTAATGAAATAGGTGATGGGAATTAGGAGTACACTTTTCGGGATCCCTGGGTGGCGCAGTGGTTTAGCGCCTGCCTTTGGCCCAGGGCGTGATCCTGGAGACCAGGGATCAAATCCCACGTCGGGCTCCCGGTGCATGGAGCCTGCTTCTCCCTCTGCCTATGTCTCTGCCTCTCTCTCTCTCTCTATCATAAAAAAATAAAAATTAAAAAAAAAAAAAAAAAAAAGGAGTACACTTTTCACGATGAGCAATGGGTGTTGGTACAGAATTGCTGAGTCATCACATTGTACTCCTGAAACTAATATAATGCTGTATGTCAGCTGTACTGAAATTAAAAACAAAAGAGCGAAAAAAATGCTTTGAAGTATATACATGTCTATGTGACTGTTTACTAACATTCATGCATATCTATATACATATGTGAATAGCAACTATATACAATAGCATTTTCCATTTTAGTATGAATTCCAGTATGAGATCCACCTTACCTTTCTGTTTAATTACTAAGGCACCCAAACTGATTTCAAATATGGCTTCAGCTATTTTAGACAGATAGAATGGAAATCAGAAATCCAAATCAAGAACAATATTCTCTCTAAAGAGGCAGCATAACAGTTATTAAGAACGTGGACTTTAGGGACGCCTGGTGGCTCAGCGGATGAGCACCTGCCTTTGGCTCAGGGCGTGATCCTGGAGTCCTGGGATCAAGTCCCACACTGGGCTCCCTGTGAGGTGCCTGCTTCTCTCTCTGCCTGTATCTCTGCCTCTCTGTCTCTCTTATGAATGAATAAAAAAAATCTTTAAAAAAATAAATAAATAAATAACGTGGACTTTAGAGTTAGAATTACTGTGTTAAATGAATCATTATTTAAGGAGTAACTGAGTCAATAATCATAAAGCACTTCAAACATACCTGGCACACAATTTTTGCTATGTAATGTTTATTTAAAAAAATCAATTAAACAAGAAATATTTTTTCATTAATAACAGATATTTAGTCCCCTTCATAGGTAATCTGACTCAAACTCTATTTTGCTATATAGAGAGCATCTTAGCTGAGAATTTAGATACTAACAAAACTAAAATCACATTTTTTTTTTTAATGTTGGAACTGTTCAGAACCTCTTCCACCCTTGATGTCAGACATTTCTCTGAAAATACTGGCATTTTTACTCACAGTCTAATTTTTTTATTCTGCACAAATGGCTATGAGAGGCCCCCATCACGTCCCCATCTCTCATAAGACTTTCCCCCATCAAATGAAAGTCTCTGCTGGATGAAAGTCTTCTGCATTCTATCAGTTCCTGCCTCATTTCCTTTCCTTTGGTCTTCACAGTTTCCCACAGCTAAGTCCCCTGACTTATTGACTTGAAAGCTTAGCCCTGGAATAGATTGAGTTGGTATTCAGCACTCCAGCAATTTTGGCCTGCCCCAAGCAACAACTCAGTGTTCTGATGAAAAACTTCCTAAATTTGAGGTTCCAAGTTTTATGTGTGCCCAATTTGCAGATATAGGCTTTTCTCTTGGTGTTTATGCCAAGTTTTAAATCAGTATGTACAACTAAACTAGTTTAATCCTAGGATGGAAACTCAGTCTTTCCCCAGCCTATCTGTAAATTGTTGCAGCTTGGCTGACTATGAAAAGATCCCCCAGATATTTCCCTAGGTTCCAAGTATTCACCTGCATAAGATTTCCCATTGCAGTGTGATGCCTGCATTTCAAACAGCATTTCACCTTGGCTCCCCTGTTGCCAATGACTTGCAAAAAACAACCAGACTATTACATCGCTTGGATACTGGACTTCCACTGTTAGGCCCAACAAGTGTTACACAATATGGGTATCACCTGCTTCCTACTGTTGTTACCAGCTGTGAATAACCAGCTAAGTGCTACTGAATACTAAGAGACCAATTTTTTCCCCCTATTTGCCCAGTTAAAATTGTGCTAATTTCTGTTACCACTGCTATCAGTGTAACAACTAACACTTTTTATCCTTTACTTTGCATTTGACAATGTCTTCGAGCTGTATCAATGTTAAATCAACCTTTTTCCGTCTTGTTCTCCCAAAGTCTCTATTCATGCCTCTTTTAAAATTTTTTCTTCAAAAAGGCAATCTTTTTTTTTTTTGCAATACCCTTATCATAGCTACTAATCCTTTTTTCATGCCACTCTAGATGTTACCTTATAACGTCTCATTGAGAGACTTTTCTGAAATACTCATAAATTGCTTACCACACAAACAGGAACCAGATTCTTTCACTAACAGAAATCAGATATCCAAATGAGTAGTGTTGTTCCTCAAAATAGTTATATATAGAAGACTCTTTAGCTATTCTAATGTTACGAGTGTTCAAAAACAGTTCTGGAATTCTTGAAAACTTGCCAGTTCCATATCTTTGACTTTGTCCAATAAGACCAAACCTGTTACTTAGAGTATTTGATCAAAGAGCAATGCTTGGCTAAATTACTATTTTCAAAAATTAAATTTATCTACAGAGGATGAAAAATTGCTATTACTAAAGAATTTTTAAAACTTTCTTACCCTCTGAAATTAATTGCAAAGTTTAAGACAAATGTAGAGAAAAAGCATCATAGGTAGACGAAATAGAACACAACCTTTGTACAACCTTACACAATTATCTCTAAGGTTCTTCCATACATAAAACGAAGTAACAACTTTCCTATTCCTATTCCTACAGGTTATTGTAGAGATTAAAGAGAGAAAACATGAAATCCCTGAAACCCATAAAGTGAATAAAGATCAGATATTTATGTTCATGCCTTAATGCTGTAAATAGAAAAATAAAAAATGAGGTAAGACAGAGAAAGACAAAGACCATATGATTTCACTCCTTTGTGGAATTTAAGAAATTAAATTAAGAAATTTAAGAAACAGGGATCCCTGGGTGGCGCAGCGGTTTGGCGCCTGCCTTTGGCCCAGGGCGCGATCCTGGAGACCAGGGATCGAATCCCACGTCAGGCTCCCGGTGCATGGAGCCTGCTTCTCCCTCTGCCTGTGTCTCTGCCTCTCTCTCTCTCTCTCTCTGTGTGACTGTCATAAATAAATAAAAAAATAAAATAAAAAAAAATAAATAATAAATAAATAAAAATATATATATATAAAAAAAAAGAAAGAAATTTAAGAAACAAATTTAATTTAAGAAACAAATGAACATGGGGAGAAAAAAGAAAGGCAAAACAAGAAAAAGACTCAACTATAGGGAACAAACTGAGGGTTGCTGGAGGAGAGGTGGGCAGGGACAGGGGATAAATAGGTAATAGGGATTAAGTAGAGCACTTGTGATGAGCACTGGATGTTGTATGAAAGTAATGAATCACTCAATTCTACACCTGAAACTGATATTATTATAGTGTATGTTAACTATCTGGAATTTAAACAAAACCTTGAAAAGAAAAAAAAAACTATTTAGGACTGATTTGAGAATTAAGTTTACATCTTTATTTTGCAGAAGGCCAAAGACAAGAATCAAAGTTTCACTTAAAAAGATTCATTAAATTTTTTTTCATTAAAAAAAAAACTTACATGGAATAAACTTCTGGTTTTCAAGAAATAGTTCATGTTTTGGAAAGCGAAACCTAACTCAGTGAAAAAAGGAGGTGGAGGGAAATTCCACAACTGAGAGTCACAATAAATACTAATAAACCTTTTGATTCTGCAACATGGGACTTCCCCAAGGAACAGACAGGTTTTGCTAAGTCGACTGTAACGTTATCCAATCAGAGGTAGAGAGGGAAAGTGCCTTTGCAAATAAATACTGCATCCTAAGCCCACATTTTCTGAGACACTCAACTGCTTAGACTTTCTGAGCCTACTGCAGAGGAACCTCCAGTCACAGCATCATGAACCAAAGTGCTGTTCTTATTTTTTGTCTTATCTTTCTGACTCTGAATGGAACTCAAGGTAAGGAGCATGAAGGGATATTTAGTTTGTAAGGTCAGAAATAAGGCTCGGTATAAATTCTATAATTACAGGAATAGTGTATTTGCAAAGGTTTCATAGCCTACCTATAAATGAAGGGTAAATAAGCAGAGATTCTCTCTGGCCACAGATATACAGTCAGAATAGCAAATGGAATAAAGGAGAGAAGAAAGAAGAAAAGAGGAAGAGTAAAAGGATAGACAAAAAAAAAAAAATATATATATATATAAGGGAATAAGGAAAGAGAGGATGAGACAAATACTTCCTTAGTTAACTCAGCTTAATTAACCATATGAATTGGGCCTCAAGGGTATGAATTTACATTTCATAAACCGCAATTCCTTTCTTTCAAATAATCAACTAATTAATCATTAAGAGCTGTGTTATAATGGGAATCTTTCTTGACTTATTCAAATGGCATGGGGATATTGGTTCTGCTTAGTAGGAGACAATCCACATTATATGCCTAAAATAAAAACTGCACTAACCTTCCCTGATGTACCTGTCTCTTTTTCCCACAGGAATACCTCTCTCTAGAACTATACGCTGTACCTGTATCAAGATTAGTGATCAACCTGTAAATCTAAGGTCCTTAGAAAAAATTGAAATGATTCCTGCAAGTCCATCGTGTCCACATGTTGAGATCATGTGAGTAAAATGCCATCTGAATATCACTTCCCTAGTTGTAATCATATATTAAATATATGACTATGATCACAAAATCAGTAAAGGGTTTGTAATGATTCTAAGACTTTTGTATAACAAAAGGAACATCTAGACTGAAACCTAAATGTCTGGCCTAAAATCTGTATACTCTGTTTTATTGGTCCAAAACTGTTTTATGTATTTTCACTCTTACTTACTTCTACAGTGCCACAATGAAAAAGAGTGGGGAGAAAAGATGTCTGAATCCAGAATCTAAGACCATCAAGAGTTTAGTGAAAGCAATTAGCAAGAAAAGGTAGGTTTGCTGCACTTTGCAGAAGAACTGCTCTTTAAGAAATGTCAATTTTGGGAAGTCAGAAATATTTGCACTGAGTTTTCCTGTGGGATCCTTGGCTTGAAAGTGTGTTTACCACCAAGCCTGCCTCTACCTCTATTTATTTGTAAACTGAGATGTCATCTCCTGTAGTATCAAAAGTTACCCTACCTGTCTAGAAGTGTCAACCTTGAGGCAGAGCTTTAACTATTCAAGCAAAGCTACCAAATTTCCCCCAAGCCTTTCCTGGGCTTAAAAAAACAGCCCCTATAATCCACAATGACCATTTAGCAGCAGGAAATCTGACCACTTTGCCTAGGGACTTGGGGTTACCTATGAAATCAGAATGTTCCCAGCAGAACCCAGGCTGAAGCCATAGTTGAGTATATCACACTTTCACACTTCCTTTCTCTCTCTTTTTTTGTTTTTTTTTTTTTACAGGTCTAGAAGATCTCCTTGAACACAGACGCGTAATCACCATAGTACTGATAAAGATGGACCAGAAAGAGACTACCTCTGCCATCATTTCCCTGTATACAATACATGCAAGCCCTAATTGTCCCTGGATTACAGTTCTCCTAAAAGGTGACCAATCACCATCACCAAATTAGCTGCTACTACTCTTTGAGGGAGGTGAACGGTTGGTTCATCGCTCTGCCCTGCCAGTATAAGCCAGTATAAGCTATGCTGAGGTGCTACATTTTTAGTGAATGTACCAGATCCTAGCCCTACTACTGACACTTTCCTCACCTTTGCTATCTTGTAAATGTTACTAAGGGACATTTCCACCTCTAAGCTTATCAGAGTTCTCAGAACTTCTAAAAATAGTCATAATGCTTTTTGAATTAAAAATCTTTACTTCATAGGCTTCTACTGCTATCCTCCCAAGGGGCCCATATTCTTTCAGTGGTTATATGTACACAACTCCAAATACAAAGAGCCTAAAGAAATCTGGAAATGTATTTGAAAATATTATTACTTAATAAAAACCTACACAAAGTAGAATTCTTAGATGTACATGTTTCCTACTGGTTTTCAGTGTTTATGGAGTAACTTGTGTAAGTACCATACATGAATGTGCAATGAAAAAAATTTAAATCTAGATATGTAATCTGCATGTTATATAAGATAAATATTCTGAATGTGTTTCAAAATAAAAATGCTGTGCTCTCTTGGAAATGTTAAGATTATGTAACAGTCAACATCAAGAATTAATAAAACAATGACTAAGACAAAGTAATCTAGTGGGTCATTTGAATGGGACATGTATTTCATAAAAGAATCCAATAGGTAGAAAACAAATGAATTTGAAAATTATCATATTCTTTCCAACTGCAGTATTCTGAAAGGCCCATCATACAAGACTCCTTCAGAACTGATATGGCCTAACAGACTTCGCCTAAGCTTCAGACCCTTATATGCAAATGTCTACAAGACATCTCCCCCTGAATATTCCACAGAAACATCAAACTCCAAAATATCTCAAATTCCCCTGTCCCCCAGATCTAGTTCTCCTCCTCTATTCGATGGTCTAGTTTAACAGCACTAGCATCCACTTACTTCCCCAAACCAGAAACCTGGGATAATTCTACATTCCTTCTCCCTCACCTCCCATAGCCAATTAGTCATTAAGGAAATATTTGCAATGCATTTATAGTTGGCAAATTAGTAGCATCTAGAATATATAAAGAATTCCTATGAATGAAATAGGAAAAGACAGACAACTAAATGAAAAATGGAGAACAGAAATAAATGAATAGGAATTATACAGAAAAAATGCATGCTGCACAAGCTGAATATAAAAAGTATTCAACATCACTAATAATCAGGGACATCTACATTCAAATCATATTGGGATACCATCTGATACCACCAAACTGGCAAAATTCTTTAAGCTGAATAACTACCAACTGATAAGAAGGTTGTAAAGCAATGAGGAATACCCCTCTACTGCTGGTGGAGGAAGGAAAGGAGAAGAAACAGCTTTAACTGCTTTGAAACCAACTTGGTATTCTTATAAAATTTAACATGTGCACACTCTATGTCTAAGCAGTACTACTACTATGTATACACCATAGATAAATTCTTCTTGCATATGACATATATGAGAGAATGTTTTAGCAATATTGTTTATAACAGCAAAACTCTGGACACAATCCAAATGTCCACAAATGGAATGGGTAAGTAAATTATGGTATCTTAATTCCATGAAATATTATACAACAGTGGAAATAAATAAAAATAACTATGTACATCAACAGGGATGAATCTCAAAAGTAGTCTTGCACAAAAGAAGCATGCCACAGAAAGTATATGCAGCATAGTTCTCTTTACTATGAAATTTTAAAACAGATAAAAAACCCTGGATTTAGGAGTGAAGACATACATAAACATATATAATGAAAACAATCAAAACTGAAGGAATGACTTCCATAAAATTCAAGATGGCAATTACTTCAGAAGGCTAGAAAGGAATGCAGTCAGGGAGGGGCACATTATGGTAAAGTTCTATTTTTGAATAGATGGCAAGCCTTAGGTGGCGAGTACATGAGAATTTGTTCTTTAATCTGTATCTACAAATTTTAATTTTTCTGAATACATGAAAGACCACAAATGCATGGAAATTAAACAACATGCTACCAAGGAATGGGTCAACCAAGTAATCCAAAAAGAAATTTAAAAATACATGGTAACAAATGAAAATACAACAGTGCAAAATCTTTTGGATGCAGCAAAAGTGGTCCTAAGAAGAAAGGATATATAGCAATACAGGCCTACCTCAAGAAGAAAAACTTCAAATAAACAGCTTAACCTTAAACCTAAAGAAGCTGGAAAAAGAACAACAAATGAAGCTTAGAATCAGTAACAGAAATAATAAACAGTAGAGCAGAAATAAATGATACAAGAATTTAAAAAACAAATAATAGATCAATGAAACAAGGAGCTGATTCTCTGAAAAAATAAATAAAATTGATAAATCTCTAACCAGACTCATCAAAAAGAAAACAGAAAGGACCCAAATAAACAAAATCACAAATGAGAAAGGAAAAATAACCAACACCACAGAAATTACAAATGATTATTAATAAAGTATTATGAAAAACTATGCCAACAAATTGGACAACGTAGGAAAAAATGGATAATTACCTAGAAACACATAAACTATCAAAACTGAAACAGGAAGAAACAGAAACCTTGAACAAACCCATAACCTGCAAAGAAACTGAATGAGTAATCAAAAATCTCCCAACGAAAGTCCAAGACCAGACAGCTTTATAGGCAAATTCTACAAAACACATGCAGAAAAATATATACCTATTTTTCTCAAACTATCCCAAAAAATAGAAAACAAAGAAAAACTTCCAAAATCACTCTGTAAGGACAGCAATATCCTGATTCCAAAATCAGAGAAACACATCACTAAAAAAGAGAACTACAGGCCAATATCCTGATGAACACAGATGCAAAAATTCTTAATACAGGCAAACTGAATTCAACAACAGATTACAAAAATAATTCAACACGATCAAGTGGGTTTTGTTCCTAGGTTGCAAGGGTGAATCAATATTTACATATCAATCAGGGTGCTTGGGTGGCTCAGTTGGTTAAGGTTAAGCGGTTAGGCATCTGGCATCTGACTATTTTATTATTATTTTTTATTTTTTTATTGGAGTTCAATTTGCCAATAAATAGCATATCACCCAGTGCTCATCCTGTCAAGTGCCCCCCTCAGTGCCTGTCACCCAGTCACCCCAACCCCCCCACCTCCCTTTCAACTACCCCTTGTTCGTTTCTCAGAGTTATGAGTCTCTCATGTTCAGTCATCTTCAATGATATTTTCACTCATTTTTCCTCCTTTCCCCTTTATTCCCTTTCACTCTTTTTTATATCCCCAAATGAATGAGACCATATAATGTTTGTCCTTCTCCGACTGACTTATTTCACTCAGCATAATACCCTTCAGTTCCATCCACGTTGAAGCAAATGGTGGGTATTTGTCATTTCTAATGGCTGAGGAATATTCCATTGTATACATAGACCACATCTTCTTTATCCATTCATCTTTCGACGGACACTGAAGCTCCTTCCACAGTTTGGCTATTGTGGACATTGCTGCTATAATCATTGGGGTGCAGGTGTTAAGCGTTTCACTGCATCAGTATCATTGGGGTAAATCCCCAGCAGTGCAATTGAAACAATACCTATTCTACTAAAGCTGTTTCAAAAGATAGAAAGAGATGGAATACTTCCAAACTCGTTCTATGAGGCCAGCATCACCTTAATTCCAAAACCAGACAAAGACCCACCAAAAAGTATAATTATAGACCAATATCCCTGATGAACACAGATGCAAAAATTCTGAACAAGATACTAGCCAATAGGATCCAACAGTAGGAGGAGGAGGGGCAAGATGGCAGAAGAGTAGGGTCTCCAAATCACCTGTCCCTACCAAATTACCTAGAAAACCTTCAAATTACACTGAAAATCTATGAATTCGGCCTGAGATTTAAAGAGAGAACACCTGGAATGCTACAGTGAGAAGAGTTCGCGCTTCTATCAAGGTAGGAAGACGGGAAAAAAGAAATAAAGACACAAAAGGCCTCCAAGGGGGAGGGGCCCCGCGAGGAGCCGGGCTGAGGCCGGGGCGAGTGTACCCAGGACAGGAGAGCCCCGTCCCGGAGAAGCAGGAGCTGCACCAACCTTCCCGGGCGGAAAGGGGCTCGCGGGGAGGTGGAGCAGGACCCAGGAGGGCGGGGATGCCCTCGGGCTCCCGGGGACACTAACAGACACCTGCGCCCCGGGAGAGGCGCCGAGCTCCCTAAGGGCTGCAGCGCGCACGGGGGACCCGGAGCAGCTCGGGGGGGGGCTCGGGGGCGGCTCCGCGGAGGGGGCTGCGGGGCGGGAGCAGCTCGGGGGGCTCGGGGGCGGCTCCGCGGAGGGGGCTGCGGGGCGGGAGCGCGAATCCAAAAGCGCAGGCCCCAGAGCACAGGGCGCCGGGACACAGCCCAGGATCCGGCCTCCCCCGGGACAGGCAGAGGCCAAGAGGGCCCAGGACAGCAAGGACACTCCTGCCTCGAGCTGAGCAAATGAGCGGCCCTGCCCCAAAGCCTCCAGGACCTGCAGACCAAGAGCTCAGTAGTTCCTGCGGGAGCTGACTCCAGGGCTCCAGAGCTGGCCCCGCCACTGGGGTTGTTCCTCCTGTGGCCTCACGGGGTAAACAACCCCCACGGAGCCCTGCACCAGGCAGGGGGCAGAGCAGCTCCCCCAAGTGCTAACACCTGAAAATCAGCACAACAGGCCCCTCCCCCAGAGGACCAGCTAGATGCACAAGTTCCAGAGGAAGTCAAGGGACTTAAAGTATACAGAAGCAGAAGATACTCCCCCGTGGGTTTTTTGTTTTTTGTTTTTGTTTTGTTTTGCTTTTTGATTTGCTTCCCCCACCCTTTTTTTCCCTTTCTTTTTCTTTCTCTTTCTCTTCTTTTTTTTTTCTTCCTTTTTTTTTTCTCTTTCTCTTTTCTTTCCTTCATTCTCTCCTCTCTTTTTCTCCTTTTCCCAATACAACTTGCTTTTTGGCCACTGTACTGAGCAAAATGACTAGAAGGAAAACCTCACCTCAAAAGAAAGAATCAGAAACAGTCCTCTCTCCCACAGAGTTACAAAATCTGGATTACAATTCAATGTCAGAAAGCCAACTCAAAAGCACTATCATACAGCTACTGGTGGCTCTAGAAAAAAGCATACAGGACTCAAGAGACTTCATGACTGCAGAATTTAGATCCGATCAGGCAGAAATTAAAAATCAATTGAATGAGATGCAATCCAAACTAGAAGCCCTAACGACGAGGGTTAACGAGGTGGAAGAACGAGTGAGTGACACAGAAGACAAGTTGATGGCAAAGAGGGAAACTGAGGAAAAAAGAGACAATTAAAAGACCATGAAGATAGATTAAGGGAAATAAACGACAGCCTGAGGAAGAAAAACCTACGTTTAATTGGGGTTCCCAAGGGCGCCGAAAGGGCCAGAGGGCCAGAATATGTATTTGAACAAATTCTAGCTGCAAACTTTCCTAATCTGGGAAGGGAAACAGACATTCAGATCCAGGAAATAGAGAGATCCCCCCCTAAAATCAATAAAAACCGTTCAACACCTCGACATTTAATAGTGAAGCTTGCAAATTCCAAAGATAAAGAGAAGATCCTTAAAGCAGCAAGAGACAGGAAATCCCTGACTTTTATGGGGAGGAGTATTAGGGTAACAGCAGACCTCTCCACAGAGACCTGGCAGGCCAGAAAGGGCTGGCAGGATATATTCAGGGTCCTAAATGAGAAGAACATGCAACCAAGAATACTTTATCCAGCAAGGCTCTCATTCAAAATGGAAGGAGAGATAAAGAGCTTCCAAGACAGGCAGGAACTGAAAGAATATGTGACCTCCAAACCAGCTCTGCAAGAAATTTTAAGGGGGACTCTTCAAATTCCCCTTTAAGAAGAAGTTCAGTGCAACAATCCACAAAAACAAGGACTGAATAGATATCATGATGACACTAAACTCATATCTGTCAATAGTAACTCTGAATGTGAACGGGCTTAATGACCCCATCAAAAGGCAAAGGGTTTCAGACTGGATAAAAAAGCAGGACCCATCTATTTGCTGTCTCCAAGAGACTCATTTTAGACAGAAGGACACCTACAGCCTGAAAATAAAAGGTTGGAGAACCATTTACCATTCGAATGGTCCTCAAAAGAAAGCAGGGGTAGCCATCCTTATATCAGATAAACTAAAATTTACCCCAAAGACTGTAGTGAGAGATGAAGAGGGACACTATCTCATACTTAAAGGATCTATCCAACAAGAGGACTTAACAATCCTCAATATATATGCCCCAAATGTGGGAGCTGCCAAATATATAAATCAATTAATAACCAAAGTGAAGAAATACTTAGATAATAATACACTTATACTTGGTGACTTCAATCTAGCTCTTTCTACCCTCGATAGGTCTTCTAAGCACAACATCTCCAAAGAAACGAGAGCTTTAAATGATACACTGGACCAGATGGATTTCACAGATATCTACAGAGCTTTACATCCAAACTCAACTGAATACACATTCTTCTCAAGTGCACATGGAACTTTCTCCAGAATAGACCACATACTGGGTCACAAATCGGGTCTGAACCGATACCAAAAGATTGGGATCGTCCCCTGCATATTCTCAGACCATAATGCCTTGAAATTAGAACTAAATCACAACAAGAAGTTTGGAAGGACCTCAAACACGTGGAGGTTAAGGACCATCCTGCTAAAAGATGAAAGGGTCAACCAGGAAATTAAGGAAGAATTAAAAAGATTCATGGAAACTAATGAGAATGAAGATACAACCATTCAAAATCTTTGGGATGCAGCAAAAGCAGTCCTAAGGGGGAAATACATCGCAATACAAGCATCCATTCAAAAACTGGAAAGAACTCAAATACAAAAGCTAACCTTACACATAAAGGAGCTAGAGAAAAAACAGCAGATAGGTCCTATACCCAGGAGAAGACGAGAGTTAATAAAGATTCGAGCAGAACTCAATGAAATCGAGACCAGAAAAACTGTGGAACAGATCAACAGAACCAGGAGTTGGTTCTTTGAAAGAATTAATAAGATAGATAAACCATTAGCCAGCCTTATTAAAAAGAGAGAGAAGACTCAAATTAATAAAATCATGAATGAGAAAGGAGAGATCACTACCAACACCAAGGAAATACAAACGATTTTAAAAACATATTATGAACAGCTATACGCCAATAAATTAGGCAATCTAGAAGAAATGGACACATTTTTGGAAAGCCACAAACTACCAAAACTGGAACAGGAAGAAATAGAAAACCTGAACAGGCCAATAACCAGGGAGGAAATTGAAGCAGTCATCAAAAACCTCCCAAGACACAAGAGTCCAGGGCCAGATGGCTTCCCAGAGGAATTCTATCAAACATTTAAAGAAGAAACCATACCTATTCTCCTAAAGCTGTTTGGAAAGATAGAAAGAGATGGAGTACTTCCAAATTCGTTCTATGAGGCCAGCATCACCTTAATTCCAAAACCAAAGACCCAACCAAAAAAGAGATTTACAGACCAATATCCCTGATGAACATGGATGCAAAAATTCTCAACAAGATACTGGCCAATAGGATCCAACAGTACATTAAGAAAATTATTCACCATGACCAAGTAGGATTTATTCCTGGGACACAAGGCTGGTTCAACACCCGTAAAACAATCAATGTGATTCATCATATCAACAAGAGAAAAAACAAGAACCATATGATCCTCTCATGAGATGCAGAGAAAGCATTTGACAAAATACAGCATCCATTTCTGATCAAAACTCTTCAGAGTGTAGGGATAGAGGGAACATTCCTCAACATCTTAAAAGCCATCTACGAAAAGCCCACAGCAAATATCATTCTCAATGGGGAAAACACTGGGAGCCTTTCCCCTTAGATCAGGAACACAACAGGGATGTATGTCCACTCTCACCACTGCTATTCAACATAGTACTAGAAGTCCTAGCCTCAGCAATCAGGCAACAAAAAGAAATCAAAGGCACTCAAATTGGCAAAGAAGAAGTCAAACTCTCCCTCTTCGCCGATGACATGATACTCAACATAGAAAACCCAAAAGTCTCCACCCCAAGATTGCTAGAACTCATACAGCAATTTGGTAGCGTGGCAGGATACAAAATCAATGCCCAGAAATCAGTGGCTTTTCTATACACTAACAATGAGACTGAAGAAAGAGAAATTAAGTAGTCAATCCCATTTACAATTGCACCCCAAAGCATAAGATGCCTAGGAATAAACCTAACCAAAGAGGTAAAGGATCTATACCCTAAAAACTATAGAACACTTCTGAAAGAAATTGAGGAAGACACAAAGAGATGGAAAAATGTTCCATGCTCATGGATTGGCAGAATTAATATTGTGAAAATGTCAATGTTACCCAGGGCAATATACACGTTTAATGCAATCCCTATCAAAATACCATGGACTTTCTTCAGAGAGTTAGAACAAATTATTTTAAGATTTGTGTGGAATCAGAAAAGACCCCGAATAGCCAGGGTTTTTAAAAAAGAAAACCATATCTGGGGCATCACAATGCCAGATTTCAGGTTGGACTACAAAGCTGTGGTCATCAAGACAGTGTGGTACTGGCACAAAAACAGACACATAGATCAATGGAACAGAATAGAGAACCCAGAAGTGAACCCTCAACTTTATGGTCAACTAATATTCGACAAAGCAGGAAAGACTATCCATTGGAAGAAAGACAGTCTTTTCAATAAATGGTGCTGGGAAAATTGGACATCCACATGCAGAAGAATGAAACTAGACCACTCTCTTTCACCATACACAAAGATAAACTCAAAATGGATGAAAGATCTAAATGTGAGACAAGATTCCATCAAAATCCTAGAGAAGAACACAGGCAACACCCTTTTTGAACTCAGCCACAGTAACTTCTTGCAAGATACATCCACGAAGGCAAAAGAAACAAAAGAAAAAATGAACTATTGGGACTTCATCAAGATAAGAAGCTTTTGCACAGCAAAGGATACAGTCAACAAAACTCAAAGACAACCTACAGAATGGGAGAAGATATTTGCAAATGACATATCAGATAGAGGGCTAGTTTCCAAGATCTATAAAGAACTTATTAAACTTAACACCAAAGAAACAAACAATCCAATCATGAAATGGGCAAAAGACATGAAGAAAAATCTCACAGAAGAAGACATAGACATGGCCAACAAGCACATGAGAAAATGCTCTGCATCACTTGCCATCAGGGAAATACAAATCAAAACCACAATGAGATACCACCTCACACCAGTGAGAATGGGGAAAATTAACAAGGCAGGAAACCACAAATGTTGGAGAGGATGCGGAGAAAAGGGAACCCTCTTACACTGTTGATGGGAATGTGAACTGGTGCAGCCACTCTGGAAAACTGTGTGGAGGTTCCTCAAAGAGTTAAAAATAGACCTGCCCTATGACCCAGCAATTGCACTGCTGGGAATTTACCCCAAAGATTCAGATGCAATGAAACGCCGGGACACCTGCACCCCGATGTTTCTAGCAGCAATGTCCACAATAGCCAAACTGTGGAAGGAGCCTCGGTGTCCATCGAAAGATGAATAGATAAAGAAGATGTGGTCTATGTATACAATGGAATATTCCTCAGCCATCAGAAATGACAAATACCCACCATTTGCTTCAACGTGGATGGAACTGTAGGGTATTATGCTGAGTGAAGTAAGTCAATCGGAGAAGGACAAACATTATATGTTCTCATTCATTTGGGGAATATAAATAATAGTGAAAGGGAATATAAGGGAAGGGAGAAGAAATATGTGGGAAATATCAGAAAAGAGAGACAGAACGTAAAGACTGCTAGCTCTGGGAAACGAACTAGGAGTGGTAGAAGGGGAGGAGGGCGAGGGGTGGGAGTGAATGGGTGACGGGCACTGGGGGTTATTCTGTATGTTGGTAAATTGAACACCAATAAAAAATAAATAAAAAAAAATAAAATAAAATAAAAAGGATCCAACAGTACATTAAGATTATTCACCATGACCATGTGGGATTTATTCCCAGGAGGCAAGGCTGGTTCAACACTCGTAAAGCAATCAGTGCGATAGACCATATCAACAAGAGAAAAAACAAGAACCATATGATCCTCTCAACAGATGCAGAGAAAGCATTTGACAAAATACAGCATCCATTCCTGATCAAAACTCTTCAGAGTGTAGGGATAGAGGGAACATTCCTCAACATCTTAAAAGCCATCTACGAAAAGCCCACAGCAAATATCATTCTCAATGGGGAAAACACTGGGAGCCTTTCCCCTAAGATCAGGAACACGACAGGGATGTCCACTCTCACCACTGCTATTCAACATAGTACTAGAAGTCCTAGCCTCAGCAATCAGGCAACAAAAAGAAATCAAAGGCACTCAAATGGCAAAGAAGTCAAACTCTCCCTCTTTGCAGATGACATGACACTGTACACAGAAAACCCAAAAGACTCCACCCCAAAATTGCTAGGACTCATACAGCAATTTGGCAGTGTGGCAAGATACAAAATCAATGCCAGAAATCAGTGGCATTTCTATACACTAACAATGAGACTGAAGAAAGAGAAATTAAGTAGTCAATCCCATTTACAATTGCACCCCAAAGCATAAGATGCCTAGGAATAAACCTAACCAAAGAGGTAAAGGATCTATACCCTAAAAACTATAGAACACTTCTGAAAGAAATTGAGGAAGACACAAAGAGATGGAAAAATATTCCATGCTCATGGATTGGAAGAATTAATATTGTGAAAATGTCTATGGTACCCAGGGCAATTTACACATTTAATGCAATCCCTATCAAAATACCATGGACTTTCTTCAGAGAGTTGGAACAAATCATTTTGAGATTTGTGTGGAATCAGAAAAGACCCCAAATAGCCAGGGGAATATTAAAAAAGAAAACCATATCTGGGGGCATCACAATGCCAGATTTCAGGTTGTACTACAAAGCTGTGGTCATCAAGACAGTGTGGTACTGGCACAAAAACAGACACATAGATCAATGGAACAGAATAGAGAACCCAGAAATGGCCCCTCAACTCTATGGTCAACTAATATTCGACAAAGCAGGAAAGACTATCCATTGGAAGAAAGACAGTCTTTTCAATAAATGGTGCTGGGAAAATTGGACACCATATCAGAAGAATGAAACTAGACCATTCTCTTACACTATACACAAAGATAGACTCAAAATGGATGAAAGATCTAAATGTGAGATAAAATCCATCAAAATCCTAGAGGAGAACACAGGCAACACCCTTTTTGAACTCAGCCACAGTAACTTCTTGCAAGATACATCTATGAAGGCAAGGGAAACAAAAGCAAAAATGAATTATTGGGACTTAAGATAAAAAGCTTCTGCAAAGAAAAAGAAATAGTCAACAAAACTAAAAGACAACCTACAGAACAGGAGAAGACATTTGCAAATGACATATCAGATAAAGGGCTAGTATCCAAGATCTATAAAGAACCTATTAAACTCAACAGCAAGGAAACAAACAATCCAATCGTGAAATGGGCAAAAGACATGAACAGAAATTCCACGGAGGAAGACCTAGATATGGCCAACAAGCACATGAGACAATGCTCTGCATCCCTTGCCATCAGGGAAATACAAATCAAAACCACAATGAGATACCACCTCACACCAGTGAGAATGGGGAAAATTAACGAGACAGGAAACAAAAATGTTGGAGAGGATGTGGAGAAAGGGGAACCCTCTTGCACTGTTGATGGGAATGTGAACTGGTACAGCCCCTCTGGCATCTGATTCTTGATCTCAGCTTAGGTCTTCATCTCAGGATCAGGGATTCAAACCTCACATTGGCTCCAAGCTGGAATGGAGCCTACTTAAAAAATCTTCAATCAAATCAATCCATGTGATACTCCATGTAAGTAAAAAATAAAAATAAAAAAAAAAAAGAACCATTTGACCATTTTGATAGATACAGAAAAAAGCATGACAAAATACATCGATTTAAGATAAAAACCCTCAACAAAGTACAGTCTGAAGGAACATCTCAACATTATAAAGGGCTTATGTGAAAAACTCGCAACTAACATCATCCTCAATGGAGAAAAACTGAAAGCTTTTCCTCTATGGTCAGGAACAAGACAAGGAAGTCCACTCTCACCACTTTTATTCAACATAATATTGGAAGTCCTAGCCACAGCAATGAGACAACAAAAAGAAATTAAAGGCACCCAAATTGCCAAGGAAGAAGTCAAACTTTCACTATTTGCAGATGACATAATACTCTATACCAAAAACTGGAAAGGCTCCATGAAAAAATTGCTACAACTGATAGGTGAATTCAGTGAAGTCATAGGTGAATTCAGTGAAGTCATAGGATACAAAATCAACATACAGAAATCTATTGCATTTCTTTTTTAAGATTTTACTTATCTGAGAGAGAGAGAGTGTGGGCATGCATGAGGGGGGAGGAGCAGATGGAGAGTGGAAAGCAGAGGCCTCCTCTCCCCTGGTGAGTAGGGACTCCTATGTGGGGCTCCATCCCAGGACTGAGATTGTGACCTGAGTCGAAGGCAGACACTAAACCAACTAAGCCACCCAAGGGCCCCAATCTGTCACATTTCTATATACCAATAATGAAACAGCAAAAAAAATAAATCAATGAATCAATCTTATTTACAATTCCACCAAAAACCATTAAGAGACCTAGGAATAAAGGTGAAAGACCTATACTCTGAAAAGTATAAAACAATGATGAAAGAAATTCAAGACAATACAAAGAAACAGAATGACATTCTATGTCATGGATTGGAAAAACAAGTATTGTTAAAATGTCCATACCACCACGCAAAGGAATCTACACATTAATCATAATCCCTATCAAAATACCACCAGCATTTTCCCAAGAACTAGAAAAAATAATCCTAAAATTTGTATAGAACCACAAAAGACCTCAAATCGCCAAAACGACCTTGCAAAAGAATAGCAAGGCTGGAGGCATCACAATTCTGGACTTCAAGCTATATTACAATGCTGTAGTAATCAAAGCAGTATCATACTGGCACAAAAACAAACACACAGATCAAGACAACAGAATAGAAAACCCAGAAATGAACCCACAATTACATGGTCAATTAATCAACAAAGCAGGAAGAATATGCAATGGAAAAAAAAACCAGTCTCTCAACCAGTGGTTCTGGGAAAACTGGACAGCAACAAAGGAATGAAACTAGACCACAAAAAAAAAAATTCAAAATGGATTAAAAACCTAAATGATAGACATGAAACCATAAAAATCCTAAAGGAGAACACAGGCAGTAACAACTTTGACATCAGCTGCAGCAACTTCTTTCTAGGTATAGTCTTCTGAGGCAAGGGAAACAAAAGCAAAAATAAACTATTAGGAATTCATCAAATTAAAAAGCTTTTGCACCGCAAGGAAAACAATCAACTAAACTAAACCCCAGGGATCCCTGGGTGGCGCAGCGGTTTGGCGCCTGCCTTTGGCCCAGGGCGCGATCCTGGAGACCCGGGATCGAATCCCACATCGGGCTTCCGGTGCATGGAGCCTGCTTCTCCCTCTGCCTATGTCTCTGCCTCTCTCTCTTTCTCTCTCTGTGACTATCATAAATAAAAAAATAAAAATAAAAATAAATAAAAAAATAAAAAAAAAATAAACTAAACCCCAACCTACTGAATGGGAGAACATATTTGCAAATAATGTATTTCATACAGAATTAGTATTCAAAATATATAAAGAACTTACAAAACCCAATACCCAAAAGATGAATAATCAAATTTAAAAATAGGCAGAAGACATGAAAACACATTTTTTCCAAGACATACAGATGACCAACAGACAAGAAAGGATGCTCAACATCATTGAACATCAGGGAAATACAAATCAGAAGCACAATGAGAGATCGCCTGGGCTTCCTGCTCAGCTGGGAGCCTGCCTCTCCCTCTGCCCCTCCCCCCTGCTCCAGCTTGCAGGCATACATTCTCTAATAAATAAATTCTTTTTTAAAAATGAGACTGGGGATACCTGGGTGGCTCAGTCTGTTAACTGTCTGCCTTTGGCTCATGTCATGATCTCAGGGTCCTGGGATCAAGCCCCACATTCCTGCAGAGCAAGGAGCCTTCTTCTCCCTCTCCTTCTGCCTGCCATTCACAAAGCTTGAGTGCTTGCATGCACTCTGTCAAATAAATAAAATAGTAAAAAAGTGAAATTGTATAAACTACCAAAATTTAAAAAGGAAGACATAAAAAATCTGAGCCCCTAACCAGCAAGGAAATTGAAGCAGTAATCAAAAACCTCCAAACAAACAAGAGTCCAGGGCTGGATGGCTTCCAAGGGAATTCTACCAAACATTTAAGGATGACTTAATACCTATTCTTAGGAAGCCATTCCAATAAAACAGAAATGGAAGGAAAACTTCCAGAGTCTTTCGATGAAAGCAGCATTACCTTGATCCCAAAAACAAAGACCCCACCAAAAAGGAGAATTACAGACCAAAATCCCTGATGAACATGGATGCCAAAATTCTCACCAAAATATTAGCCAATAGGACCCAACAGTACATTAAACGGACTCTTCGCCACAACCAAGTGGAATTTATTCCTGGCCTGCAAGGGTGGTTCAACATCCACAAATCAATATGATCACTATATTAGTAATAAAAGGACAAAAACCATATAATCCTCTCAATAGATGCAGAAAAGCATTTTTAAAAAGTACAGCATCCTTTCTTTATTAAAACTCTTCACTGTGAAGGCATAGAGGACACATATCTCAATATCATAGAAGTCACCCATGAAAAGCCGACAGCAAATATCATTCTCAATAGGGAAAAAGTGACAACTTTTCCCCTAAAGTCAAGAACTCAGCAAGGATGTCCACTATCACCACTGCTGTTCAACAGAGTACTAGAAGTCCTAGCCACAGCAATCAGACAACAAACAGAATTAAAAGGCATCTGAATTGGCAAAGAAGTCATCAAATTCTCACTTTTGCAAAGGACATGATGTTCTACATGGAAAACTCAAAAGACTTGACCCCAAAATTGCTAGAACTCATACAAGAATTCAACAAAGTGGCAGGATATAAAATCAAAGCACAGAAATCAGTTGCATTTCTGTACACTAACAATGAGAAGAAAGAGAAATTAAAGAGTCAATCCCATCTGTAATTGCATCCAAAACCATAAGATACCTAGAAATAAACCTAACCAAAAAGGCAAATATCTGTACTCAGAAAACTATAGAACACTCATGAAAGAAATTGAGGAAGACAAAAGGAAAAGGAAACACATTCCATGCTCATGGATTGGAAGAACAAATACTGTGAAAATGTCTATGCTACCTAGAGCCATCTATACATTCAATGCAATCCCTATCAAAATACCATCAACTTTTTCACAGGTTGGAACAAATAATCCTAAAATTTGTATGGAACCAGAAAAGATCCTGAATAGCCAAAAGATTTCTGAAAAAGAAAACCAAAACTGGTGGCATCACAATTCCGGACTTCAAGGTCTATTACAAAGCTGTAATGAACGAAGACCATATAGGACTGGCACAAAAACAGACACACAGATCAATGGAACAGAACAGAGAGCCCAGAAATGGCCCCTCAATTCCACAGTCAACTAAGCTTTGGCAAAGCATGAAAGAATATCCAATGGAAAAAAGACAATCTCTTCAACAAACAGTTTTCGGAAAATTGGATAGCCATATGCAGAAGAACGTAACTGGACCATTCCCTTACACCATATACAAAAACAGACTCAAAATGGATGAAAGACCTAAATCCATCAAAAACCTCAAGGAGAGGGACATCTGGGTGATTCAGTGATTGAGCATCTGTCTTTAACTCAGGTTTTGATCCAGGGATCTTGGGATCGAGTCCTGCAACAGGCTCCCCACTGGGAACCTGCTTCTCCCTCTGCCAATGTCTCTGCCCCTCTCTGTGCCTCTCATGAATAAATAAAATCTTTAAAAGCAGAACAAAAAAATCCTTAGAGGAGAACACAGGCAGCAATCTCTTTGATCCTGGCCACAGCAACTTCTTGCAAGATACATCTATGAAGGCAGGAGAAACAAAGGCAAAAATGGACTATTGGGACTTCATCAAGATGAAAAGCTTCTGCACAGCAAAGGAAACAGTAGACAAAACCAGAAGACAAATAAATGAGAGAATAGGAGAAGGTATTTGTAAAGGACACATCAGATGAAGGACTAGTATCCAAAATCTATAAAGAACCTACTAAACTCAACACTCAAGGAACAAATAACCCAATCAAGAAATGGGCAGAAGATATGAACAAACATTTCTCCACAGAAGACAAATGGCCAACATACACATGAAAAAAGGCTCCACATCACTCAGCATCAGGGAAATACAAATCAAAACCACAATGAGATACCACCTCACACCAGTGAGAATGGCTAAAGTTAACAAGTCAAGAAACGAAAGATGTTGGCAAGGATGCAGAGAAAGGGGAACCCTCTTACACTGTTGGTGGGAATGTAAGCTGGTACAGCCACTCTGGAAAACAGTATGGAGTTCCTCAAAAAGTGAAAATAGATGTACCCAAAACCCAGAAACTGCACTACTATTTATCCCAAAGATAGAGACATGGTGATCCGAAAGGGCACCTGCACCCCCTTGTTTATTAGCAGCAATGTCCACAATACCCAAACCATGGAAAGAGCCCAGATGTCCATCAACAGATGAATGGATAAAGAATATGTGGTATATACACACAATGGACTACTACTCAGCCATAAAAAAAAAAATCTTGGGGCATCTGGGTGGCTAAGTGGTTAAGCATCTGCCTTTGGCTCAGGTCATGATCCCAGGGTCCTGGGATCAAGTCCCACCATCGGGCTTCCCGCAGGGAGCCTGTTTTTCCCTCTGCCTATGTCTCTACTTCTGTGTGTCTCTTGTGTCTCTTATGAATAAATAAAATATTTTTAAAAATAGGGACGCCTGGGTGGCTCAGCGGTTGAGGGTCTGTCCCGAGATCTGAGTCCCACATCAAGCTCCCTGCATGGACCCTGCTTCTCTCTCTGCCTGTGTCTCTGCCTCTCTCTCTCTCTCTCTCATAAATAAATAAAATCTTTAATCTTAGGAAACTCTCAATCATAGGAAACAAACAGGGTTGCTGGAGGGGAGGGAAGTGGGGGGATGGGGTAACTAGGTGATGAGTATTAAGGAGGGCACATGATGTAAGGAGCAGTGAGTATTATAAATGATGAATCACTGACTTCTACCTCTGAAATCAATAATACATTATATGTTAACTAACTGAATTTAAATAAGATTAAAAAATAAAAAAAATTTTTAGGGACGCCTGGGTGGCTCAGGGGTTGGGTGTCTGCCTTCGGCCCAGGGCGTGATCCTGGAGTCCCGGGATCGAGTCCCACATCAAGCTCCCTGCATAGAGCCTGCTCCTCTCTCTGCTTCTCTGTGTGTGTGTCTCTCATGAATAAATAAAATCTTTAAAAAAAATTTTTTTAATGAGGTATCACCTCACACCTATCAGAATAGTTAAAAAATACAAGAAACAACTGGTATTGGCTAGGATGTGGAAAAAACAGAACCCTCTTCCACTGCTGGTGGGAAGGCAAACTGATACAGCAACTCTGGAAAATAGTATGAAGATTCCTCAGAAAGTTAAAAGTAGAACTACCCTATGATCCAGCAACTGCACTACTGGGTACTTACCCAAAGAATTCAAAAATACTAATTCAAAGGGATACATGCACCCCAATGTTTACAGCTGCATTATCTATAATAGCCAAATATTGGAATAGCCCAAGTATCCATCAACTGCTGGATAAAAAAAATGTGGTGTGTACACATACATACACACACACACGACTGTTACTCAGCCATTAAAAAAGAATGAACTGTAGGCACACCTGGGTGGCTCAGTTGTTTAAACATCTGACTTCAACTCTGGGTCGTGATCTCAGTGTCTTGGGATCGAGCCCCACGTTGGGTTCCACACTCAACAGAGTGTCTGCTTGTCCCTCTGCCTCTTCCCCTGCTCATGCACATGCACGCACTCTCCAATAAGTAAAATAACATTAAGGAAAAAAGAAACGAAATCTAATCATTAGCAACGGCACAGATGGAGCTAGAAAGTGTCATGCTAAATGAAATAACTCAGTCAAAGACCAACACCACATGATTTCTTTCACTCATGTGGAAGTCAAGAAACAAAACAAATGAACATATTGGGGATGCGGAGGCAAACCAAGAAAAAGACTCCTAATTATAGAGAACAAACTGATGGTTACCAGAGAGGAGATAGGGGGATGGGCGAAACAGGTAATGAGGATTAAGGGATACACTTGTGATAAACTCCAGGTATTGTGTGGAAATGCCAAATCACTATACTGTACACCTGAAACTAATAGTTGGCTAACTAGAATTTAAATTAGAATATGTTTAAAATGCTGTACATTAAAAAGGCGAAACAAACTAGCAAAGAAACAAAAAACTCCAGAACATTACCAATTGTGAGATGTCTTCATGAGTATCAAGCAGCTTCACATAGCAAAATGGAAGAATTAGAGAGGTATCACTGAAAACATAACATATAGCACAGTCACTATGGTTTATAATACCGTATTACATAGGGGCACCTGGATGGCTAGGTCGGTTAAGTGCCTGCCTTTAGCTCAAGTCATGATCCCAGGGTCCTAGGATGGAGCCCAGGTAAGGCTCCCTGTTCAGGAGGGAGTCTGCTGCTGCTTCTCCCTCTGCCCCTCCCCACCAGCTCAAGGTTGTTCTTGCTCTCAAATAATTTAATAATATCTTTTTAAAATACTGTATTAAGTATTCAAAAAGTTGCTAAAAGAATAGATCTTAAAAATTCTCATCACACACAAAAAAGTTTTAACTATGGATAGAGATTTAGTGGATAACCATGCACAATATATACAAACAATAAATCATCATGTTATACATCTGAAACTAACAATGTTATATGTCAATTGGAAAAAATAAAAATCTAATGCAATACCAAAAAAAAAAAAAAAACAGAGAAGAGAGACCATGCCTAAGAGTACTACCACATTCTGGCATGACAAAGAAATACAGTACATACATAACCATTAGTATGGAAGCCTTAACTGGATCATAGCAAAAACACGAAGGGGCAAAATTTCTTTCTGCTCTCTCATTTTCTTCTTCTTCCTGACCCCCTAAATCTATACAAAAAGTCCACAATCTTACTGTCTATGGTCAACTAATTTTCATGAAAGTGTTAACCAATAGAATTGTAAGATGTTCTCTGTTCAAAGGTATGGGATTTATTTAATAAACATCTATTGAGGGCAACCTGGGTGGCTCAGCGGTTTAGCGCCGCCTTCAGCCCAGGGTGTGATCCTGGAGACCCGGGATTGAGTCCCACATTGGATTCCCTGCATGGAGCCTGCTTCTCCCTCTGCCTGTGTCTCTGCCTCTCTCTCTCTCTCTCTGTTTCTCATGAATAAATAAAATCTTTAAAAAATATATCTATTGGGATCCCTGGGTGGCGCAGCAGTTTAGCGCCTGCTTTTGGCCCAGGGCGCGATCCTGGAGACCCGGGATCAAGTCCCATGTCGGGCTCCCAGTACATGGAGCCTGCTTCTCCCTCTGCCTATGTCTCTGCCTCTCTCTCTCTCTCTGTGTGTGTGACTATCATAAATAAATAAAAATTAAAAAAATATATCTATTGACACCCACTACATACCAAGTTGTAAGAATGAATATATCATGAGTTCCTCAGTTACTACCAATGATAGAGATAAAAATAACTGTGAACTGAAAAAAACTGTGGACTGAAAAACCTCCAAAAGTACCAAAAAACAGAAAATTAGGAAAGCCTTATTTTCCTAGAAAGTGATGGCGATCTGGAATTTGAAAGATGCATTGTATCTAGTAAGTAAAAGGGAAAAAAAGTGAATTCTAGCAGAGGAAAGAAAGAACATGATCAAAGACATAGGTGTGAGACAACATGTGTTTCAACCTGGAATAATATAAACATAAAACCATAAATATGAATACTGTGGAAAATGATAGATAAGAATTAGATTATGAAAGTATTTTTTGCTAAGTATGCCATCACTGTTTCACATTTCTAAGCTACATATATATGATAAAACATACACAAAAAATAACATATACTATTGCTAGACTATGCTGTACTAATAAAGCTCCCAAAATATGAAAGACCTAATACAATGAAAGTTTATTTTTTTGCTCACATTAAGTTCCATGTAGGTTGGCAATGCCTCTTTGTTGACTCAGGAATACAGTCTCTGTCTACTCAATTGAAGATCGTCATGATAAGACAGACAAAGACAGAAGTGGCATACTGGCTCTTAAATGCTGCAGTCCACCCTACATTGTCCAGGAACAAGGTATTGCCTTATTAGTCGCAATGACAGATAGAAACTGTTCGGAAAAAATGTACTTGTCTCTGCCACAACCAGGTAATTTTTTAAATGAGTTTTTAAATTATAAAGCAAAAAACAAGGCTCATGCAGAAATCTGGCTCAGAAAAAGTCTACACAGATATTAAAAAATAAGTCTAAGAATAGAGGAATCAGATGAGAAGAATCCCTTTCCTAGGTAGGAAGTTCACCATGTTTGATGTAAGTAAAATTTGAGGTACACAGTGAACAAATGGACACATCTGCTGTAGAACAGTCGTTTTTTAAAAAGATTTGTTTGTTTTAGGGAGAGCAACTGAGCAGGCACATAAGCAGAGGGAGGGGCAGAGGAAGAGAGTGAATCCTCAAGCTAACTCCCCACTGAGCACAGAGCTGGATCCCAGGACTCTTGAGATCATGACCTGAGCTGAAATCAAGAGTCAGCCACCCAACCAACCAAGCCACCCAGGTGCTCCTCTATAGTCATTTCTAAATCTGCGGGGAAGAATCTTTTTTCTAGAAAAATACACGGTCCACAATGATCTATATATTGCAATATGATCTTAAGGCCTTAAGAAAAAGGGAAAAAACTATTATAATTGTCTCTCTTTATTTGCTTTGTCATGGTATACTTACTTAATTCACAGTTCATATTTAGAATTTGATAACTAATATCATTCCCACTCCATTCAGGGCCTGAGAACCTCAATAAAGAACTAAGAATACAATAATTACTCTAGCAATTCTGAACAAGTCATTAAAGTCTGCCCATGCCTCTGTCTTCTCACCTATATCAACATAAATAGAAATCCTCCAGAAATGTGACTAAAATAAGTGTCAAGGGTTAGTTAAAATACTATTTCTAGGTGACAGAATTATAGATGATTTTTACTGTTTATTTTCCAAACTTTCTACGAAGAACATTCTCACTTTTTAAAAAAATATATTTTGTTTGATAGAGAAAGAGAGTGCACAAGCAGGGATAGCAGCAGAGGGAGAGGGAGAAGCAGGTTCCCCACTGAGCAGGGAACCCAACGTGGGGCTCTATCCCAGGGCCCTGGGATCATGATAAAGGCAGACAGTTAACTAACTGAACCACTCAGGCACCCCTTTCATGGTTTCTAATAAGAAAAAAGTTAACCAAATGAAAACCAATTTTCAAAGACACTAAGTTAATCTTAAAGGGCTAGTATTTAGGTTCTTAGTGACCATGAGATTATTATCTCTGAGAAAGATGTGAACTGAAAAGAGTCATATTTATATAAATATATATAAGTATATATACACACACATATAAAGGAACACATTATATATATATGTGTGTGTATATATATATATAAAGTTCATTCCAACACTAGGCTAAAACTTAATTTACTTATATTAAAAAATCATTCAACTACTACTAGATATATTTCAGGTCACCAGACAATATCATTACTATTCTCCCTGCTTACCCTCTTGCCTGCTACCGTTTATTCTCTACACAACAGCCAGAATAATACTTTTAAAACAGGAGATTAAAGATAAACATGGTCTCGTCCATGTTTTCATTCCAGCTATACAGCCTCCTATTGCTTCTCAAGCACAGCAAACACATTCCCATCATTTCCATAGCTTATTCCTTCACTTTATCCAGCTCTCTGCACAAATCACCTTCTCAGAAAAGGATTTCCTTGCCAATCTATTGAAAATAACAATACTTCTATCACTTGATCTATCGCCATTATCATGATCTGTAAATATAGTACATATTTTTTTCATACCTTTATTCTCTATCTCCATAAAGGTCTATGAGAGCAGAAACTATGCCTGTCTTATTTGCCACTGTATTGTTGGTATATACAAGGGTACTCACTGAATGAATGAATAAACAAGTTATTGACATTTGCCATTGCTAGAATCCTTTAGAAATTGGTATTCACTCCATGGACAGGACAACTTTCTAAAGACTTTAGATACTTCTTAAACCTTAAAGTAAACTTGGAAATAAAGAGAAGCTTACTAGTTTTGTTGGATCACCATACAAGCACAGAAAGAATGATGACCTTCTCCCATTACAATATCCAACACACACTGGCGAACTGTTTAGTTGACTATGAAAGCCCCATGCGAAGAGGATTAAGGTTTAAGCAGGGGCTTACTGTTTTTCAAAAATAATGTTTCAAAGCTAAGTGTAACATTTTAATGGCAGCAACAGGTGTTCAGAGGAAGGGAAAGTCTCTCCCACCCCAAATTTCATCCTGTAAGATCATTAAAAAAAAACAAACAAACTTGTGTTATCACTTAACATAGAGAACATGTTGTTTACATATTATGCAACATTTTCCCAGGACACTCAAATCTAATTAAAGATAGAATTGACTGGCTATCTCATTTCCTAGACTCAGATGCAGGAAACTCCCATAGTTAACTTTAGAATGGGAAAGAGGGAGGATAAAAAGGGCAGGGGGGTGAGAAAAGCTGAATCTCAGTCTGAATTTAAGAATTATAGAGCCTGCACTGCTGTTATTCCCAGAGCAGATGATCTTGGGATGTGTCATTTTCAGGGATCAACAACTTTAAGATTATAAGCAAAATGTATAAATATACATGTAGCCATAGTTTTTACCAGATTCTCAGAGTTCCATTACCTTGAAATTCAAGTAAAAAAATCAGAAAAATCATTTTTTTGTCCTAATTCATCACAGAACTTCAACAAACCATAGCAGTTTGCAGAGCATTCACCTCAGGTCATAGGGATACCAATATATGTACTTCACATCTGGGAAACCCTGCATGTGAATTATACTGAAAAATACTTGGGTCAGTGTGAGAATTTAAGAAACCTAAGTTGACCTCAAAGATCTGGGCCCTAAAGGAGACATCTAATGGTTATTTCCAATGCATTTCCAAAATTTCCAAGACCATCTGGCCTACTTTACTAATCATAATAACATTCCCTCCCCCTTTTTTTTTTTACCTCTAGGACCACTGAGGCAAAAACTTGCTCTGGGTTAGAAATTAAAGACCTCCTTTAAATTATTATACGAAATGAAAGGGAAATAGGCCTAAAATATTCTCAGTTGCAATCAAATTCAACTTAATAATTACTCCACACCTACTAACTTCAAAATCCAATGGTGCAAAGACAATCAAGATATGGTGCCTGACCTCAAAATTGTAATAATCTAGCTGAGGAAACAAAACACATTTATAAAAAAAATGTCACCACCAACAAAAGATAGGAAATACTAATACATGAGTATTTGTAAATAAATACTAAATAAATAAGTACTAAATAAATAAATTTGTAAATAAATCTAATATGTTGGAAGTAATAGATATATTGGATATAATTAGTAAAAACACATGTTAAATCAGAAGAACATGTAAATATCACTATAACCCCATAGGGATATAAAACAAGATAAAGTTTTAAAGATAGGGCAGCCCCAGTGGCGCAGCGGTTTAGCACCGCCTGCGGCCTAGGGCATGATTCTGGGGACCCTAGATCGAGTCCCACATCCGGCTCTCTGCATGGTGCCTGCTTCTCCCTCTGCCTGCGTCTCTGCCTCTCTCTCTCTCTCTGTGTCTCTATGAATAAATAAATAAATAATCTTTAAAAAAAAAAAACATAAAATTATGCAATGTCTTGCAATCATGACAGTGAAATGAAGAGAAACCAAAGTCAGAACTTGCCTAAATGAAATAAAGGGTAAAATCAAGACTAAACCATGAATGTGCCACTCTGTGCTGTGTAGATAATAGAACTTTGCATTCTTATAAATTTATATTAAGAAAATTTTAGGTGACACAGTCAGTTAAGCATCTGACCAGCTAAGGTCATGATCTGTGTCCTGGGATCAAGCCCTGCAATGAGCTCCACACTCAGCAGGGAATCTGCTTCCCTTCTAGCTCTTTCCCTCCCCCTGCTTTTCCTTTCTCTCTCTCTCAAATAAATAAAATCTTTTAAAAAGAGAAAAGAAAAAAAAGAAAATTCCACACAGCAATGAAGTCAACCATAGGGGTAGAATAATATGATCTAGCTAGCTCCATCCACCTCAGAAGTAGTTCTAGAGAGGAGCCTGGAAGCTTTCTGGGCAATCAACAAGAATAATCCCGTTAAAAGGCAAATTGACGCACACTGAAATTAAGAGTTTGAGTATATATATATATCAATACAATCTGGGAAGCACCAAATCAAAATGGTTAGGAATACTCCACTGACAGGAGCTCAGGGAGAGGTTTTTAAAGAGAAGACGTAGAGGCAAATCAAGGCAATTATCTGATTGGCTACAGCTTTCACAGTTACCTTATTTGGCAAAGCCTAACTGTCTATGACTGGTTGTTCTTAAGTTTCATTTTCTCAGATTCAAGTGCACGGACTTTGGCTTATTTCAGTTTGCTTGCATAGGCTTCCAAGCAACCTCAATCTAACCTCCTTGTTTATTTACTTCAACAATCCATAACGAAATTTTCAGTTACAGGTTTTAAGAAATTGTACTAAGAATACTGCTCATGAATTTAGGCCCTGCAGAGCAATTACATCTCCTGATGATGGGTAATCAGTACAAATACATGAATGTATGTGGACACATGTTCTCTCATCTATTATCAATGCTCAATCATTACCCAAAAGGAGGGCTAATGGGAATACGGTTAAGAGAGTCAACATTATAAATGCTGAAATAAATGTGAAATTACTTAAGGAAAGGGATAGATGACCTACAGCTGTGGTGTATTCAGGGATGATTTGACAGAGGAAGCAGATTTTGTGGTTGTCTGCTCAATGTAATTTAACTCTAAGTGAAACTCTCATTGAGGAGCATGCAGAAGTTCAGCTTTGCCAGGGAACAAGAATCACATTATCAGCATTATATACATACACCATCCCTGTACACATACAGAATTCTATAAATAGTTCGACATACCTATGGCACTAAGATAATTACTTGGAAAGAATGGACTACAAAAAAAATATACTAGAAACATTAAATCTCAAGTCATAGACCCCAGATATTAAAAGTATACTACATATTTTCTTGGAACAGGTAAAAACTAAATTGAAATTATACATTTTTGGTAAACAGAAATATGAGTAATAGTATGTCTACCTCTAGCTAAATCACTCAAAATAAAAACTTACAAAGTAAAAACAAGTGATTTTCAACAAATGGCATATAAATAACCACAAAGCCTAATTAACAAATACCACAAAACCAAAGAAAAAGGTAAAATAGAACATATCCATAACGGCAGACATCATAATGTGAGTTCAAAATATTAAAGCAGGGATCCCTGGGTGGCGCAGCGGTTTAGCGCCTGCCTTTGGCCCAGGGCGCGATCCTGGAGATCCGGGATCGAATCCCACGTCAGGCTCCCGGTGCATGGAGCCTGCTTCTCCCTCTGCCTGTGTCTCTGCCTCTCTCTCTCTCCTGTGTGCCTATCATAAATAAATTAAAAAAATTAAAAAAAAATATTAAAGCATAATTTTCAACTGGGAGCACTATTGCTATTCCTACCAGGAGAAGTACATTGAATCCTGAAAGTGAGGGGCAAATGTAGTTTGAAAATGCACATTCAATTCTGTAACTTGAAAAACAAAACAGTAACAATCATTATTTCTAAAAACTATAGGGAACCCCGGGTGGCTCATCAGTTTAGCGCCACCTTTGACCCAGGGTGTGATCCTGGAGACCCGGGATCAAGTCCCACGTTGGGCTCCCTGCATGGACCCTACTTCTCCCTCTACCTGTGTCTCTGCCTCTCTCTCTCTCCCTCTCTCTCTCTCTCTCTCTGTGTCTCTCATGAATAAAGTCTTTAAAAAATAAATTAAATTAAAAAAATAAAAACTATAAAAAACTAAAGCTTACACAATCCTCACGGCTGATGGAGATTTTTAAAAAATAAAATGAAAAGTTTAGAATAAACTGTTATTAATGCTATATTATCAGCATTTGTTTGCTACAAGCATAATAGGCACTCGAAGTGCATTTTATTTTTTAAATGCTTTTTATTAAAAAGATTTTTAAAGATTACATTCATTTATTTAGAGAATACACGTAGTCTCTAAATAATTGAATGTGTGCATGAGTGCTCAAGCAGGGGAGGGGTAGAGGAAGAGGAAGAGAGAGAATCTCCAACAGATTCTGCACTGAGCAGAGCCCTAGGTGGGGGCTCAATTCCACAACCCCGAGATCAACACCTGAGCCAAAACCAAGAGTAATTTAACCCACTGATCTACCCAGGCAATGCCTTCCTTATTAAAATTTTAAAAACAAAAATAACATGTGAAATAATGAAAAGATAAATCAAAAACTCACCTCTCTTTCTTTTATTGTAACCAGTATTGAGATCCTTCCACATTTCTGCCCCATTGACACTAACATTGTATACACACACGTGTAAAAGTAAGGATGCTCAAATCCTAAAAAGGAAAGAATAAGTACAAGAGAAGTATCCTTCCTTCCCCACCCCCATGACATGCCTTTTAATTGTACAGGGAAAAAATGTATGAAGAATATGGTTTTATTAGGGTTCTTTCAGTTGTTAAGACACAGAAACCCTATTTAAACCAGTTTAAGCAAAAATAGGGAATTTTTGTAACTAAAAATTTTATGTAACTAAACTGCAGAAAATACGGAGATAGGAGGAGCCAGTGTCAGGGACAGGAAGAAAAGTTCAAACATCCTCAGGTCTTGTCTTTTCCCCTTCTCCAAACTTTGTAGTCTTTCTGTCTCAAGGAAGTTGGTTTAATTTCCTTAGGAAAATTGGAACCATAGCGACTTGTAACCCTAGGCATTTTTTCATAAAAGCACTTGAAAAAAATTTCCCTTTAGCTCCAATGAGAAGAAACCTTGTGGCCACAGTCTGTAACCAGAAAGATTTTGGGGATGAATGCTAGAGTCTCAAAATAACTGCAGTTAAGGAATGGCTTGAGTGAAATTAAGACAACACCTATTTCGTGATCTGGGAAGTCGGAAAAGCTGAGAAAATGACTGATTGTTAACTCTGCTTTTACTAGATATGTATCCCTGAAAAAAAAAAAAAGAAAGTTGATAGAATTTTTGGGTCTCAATTTCTTCATCACTAAGGTTTATTATCTTTCTTTAAAAAAAACAAACAAAAAAAAAAGATTTTGGGGCAGTCTGGGTGGCTCAGTGGTTTAATGCCTTCAGCCCAGGGCGTGATCCAGGAGACCCAGGATTGAGTCACACGTCGGGCTCCCTGCATGGGGCCTGCTTCTCCCTCTGCCTATGTCTCTGCCTCTCTCTCTCTGTCTCTCATGAATAAATAAAATCTTTAAAAAAAAAAAAAAGATTTTATTTATTTGAGAAAGAAAGAACGAAAGAACACAAGTGAGTGAGAAGCAGATTCCTGCCAAGCAGGGAGCCCAACATGAAGCTTGATTGCAGGACCCTTGGGATCATGACCAAAGCTGAAGCTTAACTGACTGAGCCACCCAGACACCCCATTATCTGCTTTCTGCGCACCAAGCTTGTGTGGGGTCAATCAAGTGAGGTGACTGTGTAAATACAGGACACAGGTGTGAGATAATGTCTTATTTTAAAATCAAGTTTGATTTTTGTGGTGCTAGAGTACAATACAAAGGGGGCTTTTAGCTCCCAAAAGCTAACTTTTGTTGCATTGCTATTTCCTCTATTTCATGACTTGCAGGTCCTCTGGACTCTGAAAGATAGAAAATAAGAACATTTTCAAAATAAGACCATTTAATTCCGACTTAAAGTATCACTGAATGGTGAGATTAGAAGGGGATGGTTAGTAGGTAGTGAACACAGATATGTACAAAAGGAACAAAATCTTTACTTACTTCAGGTAAGAATTAGGTATTTATTGCAAAACCTTACATGTCATTTCCGTATTTTCAGAGAACACATAAAAAAGTAACTTTTGGAATTCAACTTTTTAAAAATATTTTATTTATTTATTTGAGAGAAAAAGATAGCGAGAGAGAGAGAGTTATAAGAGAGGGGAAAGGGAGAAGCAGGCTCCCCACAGGGGGCCCAATGTGGGGCTCCATCCTAGGACCTTGGGATCATGACATGAGCTGAAGACAGACACTTCATCTACTGAGCCACTCAGGCACTCCTGGAATTCCAAATTTGATTCAGGTCTCAAAGATAATTACTGAAATTTACTTCAAATAAATTTTATCCTAACACACATAAGCAGGCTTTGTGTGTCATTCTACATTACTTGATCTGCATTTATAGAGATACCTCAAGACACTGGTTGACCACAGAGACAATGAAATGGAAATTTCATTAACCACACACAAGGAATACCTACTTTGTAAAAATATTTGGGAGAGTCACCAATGGACGGTTCCAGCAGACAACAAGCAAAATCAACAATCCCTGAAAGGTGGGAGAATCAGATTTCCAGAGTTACAATATTCAATGTCTAGTTTTCAGCAACAAAAACTCACAAGGCATACAATGAAACAGAAAATATGGCCCAATCAGAGGTAAAGAACTGACAGAAAATCATTCCTGAGGAAGCACATTCATTGGACTTACTAAACAGTCTTTAAATCAATTGCATTAAAAATGGTCAGTGAGCTAAAGGAAACCACGTACAAAGAATTAAAAGGAAAAAAAATAAAAACAAAATAAAAAAAAGAATTAAAAGGAAACTGGGAAAATGACATCTGAACAAAATGAGAACATCAATAAAGAGACACAAGTTGGGGATCCCTGGATGGCTCAGCAGTTTAGTGCCTGCCTTCTGCCCAGGGCGTGGCCCTGGAGTCTTGGGATTGAGTCCCACGTGGGGCTCCCTGCTTGGCCTGCTTCTCCCTCTGCCTATGTCTCTGCCCCGCCCCTCCCCCCGAATGAGTAAATAAATAAAATCTTTTTAAAAAAAGAGAGAGAGGAATCCCTGGATGGCGCAGCAGTTTGGCACCTGCCTTTGGCCCAGGGCACGATCCGGGAGACCCTGGATCAAGTCCCATGTTGGGCTCCCGGTGCATGGAGCCTGCTTCTCCCTCTGCCTGTGTCTCTGTCTCTCTCTCTCTCTGTGTGTGTGACTATCATAAATAAGTTTAAAAAAATAAAATAAAATAAAAATAAAAAATAAAAAAAAGAGAGAGACACAAATTATAAAAAGGAAGCAAACAGGGGATCCCTGGATGGCTCAGCAGTTTAGTGCCTGTTTTTGGCTCAGGGCGTGGTCCTGGAGTCCTGGGATCGAGTCCCACATCGGGCTCCCTGCATGGAGCCTGCTTCTCTCTCTGCCTGTGTCTCTGCCTCTCTGTCTCGCATGAATAAATAAAGAAAATCTTTAAAAAAAAAAAAAAGGAACCAAACAAATTCTGGAGCTGGTAAGTAAAAAAACTGAAATGAAAAATTCACCAGAGGTATTCACCAGCTAGCCAAAGAATCAGCAATCTGAAAATAGGACAACTGAAATTGAGTCTGAGGAACAAAGAGAAAAAAAAATGAACAAAAGTGAACACAGCCTAAGGGACCTAGAATACCATCAAATGAACCAATCTACTCATAATGCAAAGCCCAGAAAGAGAAGAAATGAAAAGCATCTGAGAGAATAACTGCATAAATAACAATAGAAAATTTACCAAATCTGATGGACTACATGAATCCACACATCGAAAAAGCTCAATGAATTCCCAAGAAGGACAAACTCAAAGAGATTCACACAATAGTTAACCAAAACTCAGAAACAAAGAGAGATTCCTAAAAACACCAAGAGAGAAGGGACTCCTCACACACAAGGGATCTTCAATAAGATTAACAGCCAATTTCTCATCAGAAATGATAAGAGCCTGGAAGGAATAGGATTACAGATTTAAGATGCTGAAAGGAAAAAAAAATCTATCAACTAAGAATTTTGTATCTACCCTTTAAGAATGAAGGAGAAATAAAGGAGAAATAATTTCCAAATAAATAGAAGCTAAAGGCATTCATTATATTAGACTTGTCCTACAAGGAATGTTAAAGGGAGTCCTTTAGGCTAAAATGAAATGTCATTAGACAGTAAAGTGAAGCAGTATGAAGAAATATAGAAAAATGGTATAACTAATAGTGAAAAAGAGGAAGAAGAGAAAAAGAAAAAGGAGAAGGAAGAATGGAAGGTAAAGGTGGAGGAGGTGGAGGAACTGCTGCTGTCTAGGCTGTATTGCTGGAGAGAGAGCCTACATGGAGAAGTCTTCAGGGGCCATTTAATACCTGGGCTATACTGCTGGGCAAAAAGGCCACATAGAAGTCACTTGTGATGCTATTTTGGATGTCTAGCACAACCAAGCCTTCAGATGACTCCAGATCCAGCGACTATCTGATGGTAACCAGAGAAAAATCACTATTTAACAAACTTTGGTGGGAGACTTAGGTATTAATTTGGAGATCAAGAAACTTAAACCTATAATTTGGCTATTGCTGATAATGCTGCTGTAAATGTGTGTATTTATGTCTTCTGCCAATTTCCTAATGATTATTTGTTTTGGGGGTGTTGAGTTCAGTAGGTTCTTTATAGATTTTGGATACTAACCCTTAACCACATAGGTCATCTACAAATATCTTCTCCTATTCTGAAGGTTGCCGTTTAGTTTTGTCAACAGTAGCCAAATTATGGAAAGAGCCCAGATGTTCACCGACTGATGAATGGATAAAAAAGTTATGGTATATATACAAAAATACATACATACAGAGTGTAATATTACTCAGCCATAAAAAAAAAAGAATGACATCTTTGCCATTTGCAACAACATGGATGGAGCTAGAGTGTATTATGCGAGGTGAATTAATTCAGAGAAATACAAATACCTATGACTTCACTCACATGTGGAATTTAAGAAACACAACTGATAAATGGTGGGGAAAAGAGAAGCAAACCATAGAACAGACTCTTAACTATACAGAACTGAGGGTTGCTAGAGGTGAGGGTGGGAAGACGGACTGAATGGGTGATGGGTATTCAGGAGGGCACTTGGATGAGCACTGGGTATTATATGTAAGTGATGAATCACTAAATTCTACTCCCAAAACTAATATTACACTATATGTTAACTGAAATTTAAATAAAAACTTGAAAATTAAAGAACATTTTAGACCCATTCTTTATACAGTATCAGACAGTAATTTATAGTTTGAAATAATCAACTATTCAATACCTACACACAATAGGGGTACCTGTTCAGTCAGCACAGCATGCAACTCTTGATCTCTGTGTTGTGAGTTCAAACCCCATGTTGGGTGTGGAGCCTACTTAAAAGAAGAAAGAAAGGAAGAAAGAGAATATGCATACACTACAGAAATAAACAAATATTATGTAAAAATGAAAAATTTCTAAACGATTAAAAACAAAAAATATAAGGCAATGAACCTAATGGTATTAAATATAAATGGGAATGTAGGGTCAATGAAACTCTCATTCACTGCTGGTGGAAGCTAGTGGTGTGAATATACACACACTCTATGAACCAGCAATTCCACTCCTAATAAAACACTCAACAGAAACACATATGTATGTGCACCAAAAGATACACACAAGAATATTCCCAACAGCAACATTCAATTTAGCCCAAAAGGGGGAAAAAATCAAAATGTCCATTAGCTGAATATATTTGTGGGAAGCCATGCAACAGAATTAAACAGAGCAATTAAAATGAATGAGACACTCTTCCAACAGGACATGGATGAAATCTCAAAAACATTTAGTGAGGGGGGCCTGGGATGCTCAGTGGTTGAGCCACTGAGTGATTGGTCTGAAGGCAGCGCTAAACCACTGAGCCACCCGGGCTGCCCAAAAAAGCAAATACTTTAACTAAAAATAGATTAAAGCTTCCTATTCAAAATATGTAAAGAACTGACAAATGTTTATAAAGTCAATACTCTGACTCCACTTGACAAGTGATCTCGAAAAGACAGAAGCAGCGGGTATTAAGCCTACACAAACTGAATAAACACTGATCTCAAGAGCCAAGTTTCATGCCCTAAATAAACAGAAGTAATCACAAATGACAAAGGAATTGGAAAACTGGTACATCTACCAGTTTTTGGGGCATCACAAAATTAATCTTTCTGGCAAGTAACCTATCAAAATGTTACAGAAAATATAAAATGAGGGATCCCTGGGTGGCTCAGCGATTTGGTGCCTGCATTCGGCCCAGGGCGTGATCCTGGAGTCCCGGGATCCAGTCCCGCGTCGGGCTCCTTAAATGGAACCTGCTTCTCCCTCTGCCTATGTCTCTGCCTCTCTCTCTGTCTCTCATTAATAAATAAAATCTTTAAAAAACTATATATATACACACACACAAATGTTTTTAACCCTTGTCTCAATACTTCCAAAAAAGGGAATATATCCCAAGAGAGTAAAATCTTTGAAAAAATAAAAGATTTTTTTGAACTAATGAAATAGAAACAACTCCAGCAAAATCAACTCCAGTGCTCAGAGAACAGACTACAAGCATAAAAATATTTAAATATATAAACTATGCAAATATAATGAAATGTTTATGCAAAATAAGATTAAAGATATTGTTTAGTGACTAGGGTCAGATGTGGATATGGGTGTACATATGTGTTGTGAATCTCATCTCACTCCCTTGGTTAGAATTCTTCAAGGTTTGCTCACTGCAGAGGGATTTACAAGGCCCTTCCTCCTTTGATTATTGTTGTATTTCTAGCCTCATTTCTCACAGATCCAACTTTATCACTGTACCCTTCACCCTTACCAAAGTTTTTGCAGTTTCCAAAATTTGGCATCCTTTTCCTCAGGTCTCCTGCTCAAAATGCCTCCCCAACCACCTTCTTCTAATAAATTCCAACCAACTCTCCCTTCCAGACTTAATACCACCAGAGCTGTGATCTTTTCTGCACCTCCAATAAACTGAGTATAATCCCTCCATCGAAAGATGAATGGATAAAGAAAATGTGGTCTATGTATACAATGGAATATTACTCAGCCATTAGAAACGACAAATACCCACCATTTGCTTCGATGTGGATGGAACTGGAGGGTATTATGCTGAGTGAAATAAGTCAACTGGAGAAGGGACAAACATTACATGGTCTCATTCATTCGGGGAATATAAAAAATAATGAAAGGGAATAAAGCGGAAAGGAGAAAAAAAAATGAGTGGGAAATATCAGAAAGGGAGACAGAACATGAGAGACTCCTAAGTCTGGGAAACGAACTAGGGGTGGTAGAAAGGGAGGTGGGCGGGGGGTGGGAGAGACTGGGTGATGGGCACTGAGAGGGGCACTTGATGGGATAAGCACTGGGTGTTATTCTATATGGTGGCAAATTGAATACCAATAAAAAATAAATTTATAAGAAAAACTGAGTATAATCCCTTATCATACCACTTCCTCTACAATAGTAATTTGCATGCCACTTTCCCCCACACTAAACTGTGAGCAGTTTGAGGGCAGAGATTATTGCTCATACTTTGTTTTCAGAGTCTAAAATCGCAATAAAAGCTCGGTGAATGAAATAAATGAACGATAAACAGTAAATGAAAGGTCTCAAGAACATGGATTTTTTTTTCTTGTAAAGTTACCTAGATAGGAATTTTAATGTAAATAACTTTAAATAAATATTTTTTTAAATTTTTATTTATTTATGATAGTCACACAGAGAGAGAGAGAGAGAGAGGCAGAGACACAGGCAGAGGGAGAAGCAGGCTCCATGCACCGGGAGCCCGACGTGGGATTCCATCCCGGGTCTCCAGGATCGCGCCCCGGGCCAAAGGCAGGTGCCAAATCGCTGCGCCACCCAGGAATCCCTAAATAAATATTTTTAAACAAAACTATTTTCTCCCTCTTCAGGTTAATTTTTCTTCAAATTAGGGGCTTCCTAATAACTGTGGTAACACGTCATCAGACTATCACAGAGCAAAAATGTTGTGTTACTGGTAGCATTCAGCCACTGCTGTCCTTTAAATGATGTCCTAACATTTCCTCTCAGGATAGTTTACTGTCAGATTTAATTAGCCTAGTCCTTCAGCTTTAGATAAAAAAAAAAAAAAAAAAAAAAAAAAAGAGTGAAGGAAGAATTTGTTCTTCTCTTTGTTATCTGAGAGGTGGACAAGACTTGAAACCCCTTACAACTATGATTTGTCTGCAGACACTATACCATCCCCTAATATTTGGGAAGGAAGAAGGAACCTCTGCATGGGGGGAAAAAAGGAAAAAATAAAAAATCAGAAGGCTAAGTAGTGGCTTCCGAGACTTTCAAGAAATAAACCCTCCTCAAATCAGCATCCTTTAATAACAGCAATAGCTGCTGAGAGAAGGGGAAGTCCACCCTGCAAGAAATTCAAACAGGCCTGGGAATTTCATTTTGAAAGAAACTTCCCCTTTCAGAAGTAAAAGGAAGACCTATTCTCAGTGTGACGGAGCCCGTAAAACCGTACAGAATTAAACAGAGCACACTCATTCCAGGACCAAAAAGACGAAAAGGGGGAAGTCCGGGAGCACACGTGGAAAACAACCCTGCTCTGCAAGGCTCTTGAGGCTTACGTGAGCCATTTGGTTCTTTGGGGAACAGGAATGTATTGAGACAGAACAGCTTAAAACTACGCTCAAAGGGAAAGTGAGAAGTTCGTGATTTCAGAGTGCTGATAAGCAGCCCTCGGCTCCTTTCCTAGGACTGTGAGAGATGCCTGCGATATCCTCCTGCTGGGTTTCTGTTTCCCCTAAAAGCCCTATTTATCCATAAACGCCACTTTAATGGGATTTTCTCTGGCCTGCCCAGGCAGAAAAGTTTTTTTCCTCAGAGCTTTCAAGAGAACTCCCGCAGGGCCTCATGGTTAACGCGAGACCGCACAGGCCGGCTGCGGGCCTAGCCCTCGGGGTGTCCACGGGTCGCTTCGTACGGACTAGGCCGGCCGGTCAGCCGGGGCCTCCTGTTAAGTCCGTTCACAGAATAAATTAGCCCCGTCTGTGTAAGAAACACGGTGAAAAGAAAAAAAAAAAACAGGAAAAAAAAAAAAAAAAAAAACAAGGTGAGCCTCAGGGGCTCCTAGGCCGCAAGACCCTGGCACCGCTTTTCTCCTCCCGCGAACACCTCGTCCCAGTCACCGTACAGGGCCCTCCTCAAGCCCGCCCAGCGGCCGCAGACCCCGCAACCAAGCCCTTCCGGCGTCAACCTGGGCCTCGTGTGGAAACAGCGAAACAGGCATGGCGGCCCCTCGAGGAAACGCATCGGCGGGGTCAGCCGTCTGTGGGCCGCACAGGGGCCAGAGCGGAGCCATCCCAACGAGCACAACCACTACCTTTCTCTCCTCGTGCTCCTCCGGCGGAATCAGCGCGGGCAGCAACGGAAGGCAGCGGCAGCACGAGCGGCGACCGCAGCGCCTGTCCCGGCCCCGCTGAAAGTTCTGGAAGCCGGCGGTCTGGACATGCGCAGTGCGCGCACCTCAGCCCCCGGGAGGTCAGCTGGTCTGACAGGCCCCGCCCCCGGAGGCTGTACGCATGCGCGGTGTGGAGGCGGGCCGGGAGTGCGCGTGCGCCAGGCTCCGGGACCTGCGTGCATCCTCCAAAGTCTAACCTGCTATGGCGGCCGAAGGAGATTGGGCCGCTGCATTGCCGGCCGAAGGTGCCGCTGCCTTCGATGTCGGCACGTGGCGCTGTGAGAGCGTATGTGGGATCTTGAGTCGGGGGCGGGGGCGGTCAGGAAGGCCTTCCCCGGGGAGATGCCAACCTGGGTATCTAAGGTGGGTAAGACTGCCTGTAGGGGAAGAAGGCAGAGCAGACCTGGCATTTGAGGCAGGGAAGCCGCATGAGCAAAAAACAGCGCAATGGGAAGGAGGCATTGACCCTTTTGAAGAATGGAGGGAAGAAGGGGTGTGGGAGCAGAGTCCAAAAGGTAGGCAAGGGCAAGCCATGCTGGACCTTAGTATTTATCCTAAGAAATTTCCGCCTCCCTTTCTTTGCTAGAAAAAAATGATCTCTAGCCTTCTGGTACTTTGCAATTGGCAATGGCTTGTTGGCGTAGTTTTATTTGCAGATGGAACCGAGGCTTGTGGTTGTATTTTGCAGTCATTAGGTAGCAAAGCTGAGACCTAAAGCCACCTCCACTCTATGCATGGCCGCGGTCATTACCAAGATTAAGCATAACTGAGTGAATAAGCTGTATCAATGGTCACCACAGTTTTCTTCAAAGAATATTTGTGCATTAATAATCTAAAAACTCCATCCAAAACTGTACACCATGTTACAGAAAGTGGTAATATCTGTTCCCTGTTCCCCATTATCCTACAACATGCATTCTCAAAGGGGTGAGGAAAGAGATTGCCCACAAGGGGCCAAATTTCGTCCTTGGGCAGACTTAAAAGATCTTAGATAATACACTGAGTAGTAGCCCACTAAAGTTTAATCCTACCCAACAAAGTCTTATTTATTAATTATTTATTTATATAAAGTGATGGATGGATTTTTTTAATGAGGTATATGTATACTATGGAATGCTATTTGGCCATAAAAAAGAATGAAATCTTGCCATTTGCAACAACATGGATGGAACTAGAGAATATTATGCTATGCAGAATAGGTCAGAGAAAGATAAATCCTATATTACTTCACTCATAAACGGAATTTAAACAATAAAACAAATGAGCAAAGGGAGAAAAAAGAGAGGCAAACCGAGAAACAGACTCGACTATAGAGAACAAACTGAGAGTTACCAGAAGGAAGGTGGGTGAGGAATGGATTGAATAGGTGATAGGGATTAAGGAGTGCACTCATGTTGAGCACCAGGTGATGTATGGAATTATTGAATCACTATACTATATACTTAAAATTAATATCACACTGTATGCTAACTGGAATTTAAATTACAACTTTAAAAAAATGTTGTTTTGCAGTAATGGAACCTCCTAATTTTAGTGGATCAAACAGAATAAACATCACATTTCCTAATTTCCTATGCAGCTAGTGTGGCCATACTCATAAATTCTGGTCCATGGGAAGTGATGAGAGCAACTTCCAGGATAGGTCTAAAACTAAGGAACATTTTAAGACCTTTTTCTGCCTTCCCACCATCCTGTCCTTGGAAAGTGGGCATGGTGGCAAGCCCGTTTGAGCCATGTGCATGGAGACACCAACCTCGCAGTGGCAATAGAGCAGATGATAGAAGGAGCCTGGGAGAGTACAATGAAGGAGAACCACCGTATAAACCCTAGTTTCAGGGCAGCCTGGGTGGCTCAGCGGTTTAGCACCTGCCTTCAGCCCAGGGCATGATCCTGGAAACTGGGATTGAGTCCCACATCAGGTTCTGCATAGAGCCTGCTTCTCCCTCTCTCTCTCTCTCTCTCTCTCTCTCTCTGTCTGTCTCATGAATAAATAAATAAAATCTTTAGGAAAAAAAAAAAAAACAACCCTAGATTCACCTGCCTCTGTCAGGGAGAAATACACTTCTGGGGATCCCTGGGTGGCGCAGCAGTTTAGCGCCTGCCTTTGGCCCAGGGCGCGATCCTGGAGCCCCGGAATCGAGTCCCACGTCGGGCTCCCGGTGCATGGAGCCTGCTTCTCCCTCTGCCTATGTCTCTGCCTCTCTCTCCCTCTCTCTGTGACTATCATTAATTAATTAATTAGTTAATTAATTAATTAAAAAAATACACTTCTGTTTTAGTTATTTTTTAATTTGGGTCCACATTGCATGTAACAGGTCCTTTACGCCTTTTTTATTTTATTATTGTGGTTAAAATAAAACACTTATGGATGCCTGGGTGGCTCAGCGGTTCTGCGCCTGCTTTGACCCAGGGTGTGATCCTGGAATTTCGGGATCGAGTCCCACTTTGGGCCCCTTGCTTGTATGGAGCCTGCTTCTCCCTCTGCCTGTCTCTCTGCCTCTCTCTCTCTCTGTGTGTCTCACACACAAAGAATAATCTCACAGTGAATAAATAAATAAAATCTTTAAAAATAAATAAATAAAACACTTAACATCAAATTTATCTTAACCATTTTAAAGTGTACTGTTCAGTACTGTTTAGTATACTCAGTTATACAACAGATCTCTAGAACTTTTTGATCTTGTGACACCGAAACTCTACACCCAGTAAGGATTAATTTCACCTCACCCTTTCCCCCAGCCCTTTGCAAACACCTTCCCAATTTCAGTTTCTAAGATTTGACTTTAGATTTTTCATATGAGTATTTGTCCTTTTGTGACTGGCTTATTTCACTTAGCATAATATCCTCAAGCTTCATCCATTTTGTAGCATTTGACAAGATTTCCTTTTTTAAGAGAACATAATCTACTGCATGTAGATACTACATTTTCTTTATCCATTCAAATGTCTGAACATTTGGGTTGCTGTGCCTCTTAACTATTCTGAATAATGCTGATATGAACATGCATGTGCAAATATCTCTTCAAGATCCTGCTCCATATTCCTTTGTACATATTCCCAGAAGTGGGATTGCTAGATCAAATGGTAATTCAATTTTTAATTTTTTAAGAAAACTCCATATTGTTTTCCATAATGGCTGCACACTCCTTTCCATCCAACACTTGTGATTTTTTGGGTTTTTGATAGTGGCATCCTGATGGGTATGAGATGATATCTGCTGTGGTTTTCATTTGCTTTTCTCTAATGATTAGTCATGTTGAGCATCTTTTCATGTGTTTATGGGCCATTTGTATATTTTCTTTAGAGCAATGTCTATTCAAGTCTTTGCCCACTTTTTAATCCAGTTGTGTGGGGGGTTTTTGTTGTTGTGTACAGAAGTTCCTTGGATATTAACTCCTTATCAGATAGGTGATTTGAAATTATTTTCTCCCATTCCATAAGTTCTGTTTTTACTCTTATCATTTTCTTTGATGTATAAAAATTTCTAAGTTTGTTGTGGTCTCATTTGTCTTTTTTTCCACTACTTTCTATACTAACTAGTTTAGCCATTTAAAAAATAATAAACTGCAGCAGCAGTGATAGAAAAAAACAAAATGAGGGGCACCTGGGTGGCTCAATTGGTTGAACATCTGCCTTCGGCTCAGGTCATGATCCCAGGGTCCTTGGATCAAGCCCCATATCTGCTTCCCTGCTCAGCAAGGAGTCTGCTTCTCACTCTCCCTCTGCCCCTGCCCCTGCTCATGCTCTCTGCCTGCCCCCCAAATAAATAAACAAAATATTTTTTTAAAAATGAGCTTACATAGAAAATGACTTGGTCCCTGGGGAAATTAAGATGCTGATTGTTTAAGATTGATAGAGAAAAAAATAAATGTAGCTATTTATTATACAGAAGGATATTGTGTAAATATTAAAAGTATTGGGAAAATATATTATTTATCTGGACTTTAGTATTTTCCATTCGGAAACAATACTCCAACCCTTGTTGTATAATATTATATTTATTATGTAACCTATTCTTCACCCAGGTGAGCAGCTACAAGTGGGCTAAAGGCTGCCAATGATGCTCATTTCATATCCTTACTATAAACTACCCATTTATGTGAAATGGAAATAAAACATGCAGAAATTCCCTTGGATCTGAGAGTTGGGTTTCCCCCAACACAGTTAAGTTTGTGGTCAGTTTAGCTAAGTCAGCCAAGAACACCAGCCAGAGTTTAGGAGGGAAGTGGACTTCCCAAATAAATGATTCCAAGAGCATGTTCTCTAAAGAAATTCTCAGGTTTGAAATACAATACAGGAGTGAATCAGTAGAACTCCATTCTACTGATATGAAGAAAGGTGGTGTTCCTCTTTTGTTGAGTATCATCTTCCTGACTCTGATTGGAGGTCAAGGTAAGAGGTTTTGAGTTACATTAGGATAGGAAAGTCAGAGATGCAAATTGCTATAAAAGTCTCTTGATTTGCCCAATAAAGTTGACTGCATACATCAGAAAGTGATATGAGTAATTCATTAAAGCTTCTCAGTGATGTAATTCATTATCCAAAGTTCATATCTGAGGCCTGCTAAGCCAAACATAAATCTTCTCAGACCAGGTATGTGAATTCCTAGTATGTAGTAAGTGTTCAGTGAATATTGAACTGGATGGTAATGAGATCAAAGAGTTTGTCTCTTAAATTATTTTTGTAACCCTGATATTGTTTCTTGGTAAGTATATCTGTAATTAACCAATTAAGGGTCCAATAATCAGAGAGGTCTGTTTACTACCTTTGGGCAAATTACTGAACTTTTCTAGAAGTGTTTCCTCAGCTGTGAAATGTAGATTTTATTTTATTTTTTTAATAAAAGATTTTATTTATTCATGAGAGAGACACACACACACACACACAGAGAGAGAGAGAGAGAGAGAGGCAGAGACACAGGCAGAGGGAGAAGCAGGCTCCATGCAGGGAGCCCGACATGGGACTTGATCCCAGGTCTCCAGGATCACACCCTGAGCCAAAGGCAGGCGCTAAACCACTGAGCCACTCAGGGATCCCCCAAATGTAGATTTTATAATTAGGCTTTTTCTACCTACCACACAACACATAGTGTATAAGCACTGAGTAAATGTATGTCGAACAAATTAAAGAATTAAGGAATGAAGATAGTATATTTCAAAAAGTTTTTAAGAGTTTAAAGTACTATTGAAAAGCAAGGCAGTAGGGAGGATGAGGTTGGTGGTTATAATTGGTTATTCTGAGTAGAGCTTTCTGTCCAAACCAACACCAACTCCATTCTACTAAGGTCAGACAATAAATGGCTTTGGGAGTTGCTTAAGAAATTGTGGCCCACATAGCACACAGAAATCAGGTATTTGTGTGTGTGACCTGGTATTTATTAAATATCGTGTAAATCTCCTTTCCTACAGTGATAAGATATGGTAGTTAAGAGCAACGCAATACATTTGGACTCAAAAAAACCTGAGCTGAAACCCTGCACCTGCCCTCTAAATGCTGAATGACTTTGTTCTTTACATAACTTCTTTGAATCTTTGCTTCTTTATCTATAAAATGGAGATAATACCTCTTTCAAAAGTCTGTGATAATGATTAACAGCGTAGGTTCATTCTCTCAGGAGCTTTTTTAGTATAATCTAAAACTGGCCCCCTTACTCAGAGATCAGGGAGAGACCAAAAAAAGAGACAGACCACTCCAGGTTGGTAGGTGGCAGTTTTACTAATAGCAAAGGGAACTTACATATGAGACTTGTCTTGTGCAGCAACAAAACGAATGGATCCCTGCACCCGCCCACCAAATCTTAAAAACTTTTAAAGAGGCCCTAATTGGGCTTAGTCATGTATACAGTGCAGGTTATTTTCAACATCATGTCACCATCTCAAAGCTAAGGCCTTGGAGCAGGCTCTGGGAGCCAGGAAGGCAAGTGGAACCCACATTCTAAGGACAGGGGAGAGGAAGAGGTGTCTCCCAAGTGCCAAGGTCCAGCTCACAGGTCAATTGGTGGTAACTTGGTTTTTTTAAATCACATTCCCCAACAAACATACTCAAAAAAGGACAGTAATGATCATGACTAAATCAAATGTATCATTTTGATGGATCACCTAAATTGAGACATTGCCTTAAATCAATGTGTTCTACCTTTTTTTCTTTTAGGAACCCCAATAATGAGGAATAGACGCTGTTCCTGCATCACCACCAGCCAAGGAACAATCCAGTCAAAATTCCTAAAGGACATTAAACAATTTGCCCCAAGCTCTTCTTGTGAAAAAACTGAAATCATGTAAGTAAAAACTCATCCAACATATATGCACCATGTTGGCAGAACATCAAATTTAGTGTGAATATCACCCTTAGAACACTTGGCTATATAGACACTTAAAATTCAGATAGTTGTCCCTCCATAAGTGTGGTCTACTTCTTTTCTTCTAAACAAGGAATATCTAGTAAACATTAAAACTAAGGATACTATATCACCAAGCATGTAGAAAATATTTAATGCAGTTAAAAGAAGAAAACACAAATCCTTTATATTTCTACCACCAGTGACAGATACTGGTCACCCCTTGGCCTATAGTCTTCCAAATCTCCCTCATTTGCATCTGTGTATATATACAGACACAGCATATATATGCATACATAATATATATATATAAACATAAAAATAAAATTATAGGCTACATACTCTTTTCTAGCCTGCTTTTTCATTAACACTATATTATGAACATTTTCTCATGTCAGTAAATCTTCTGTAATACCATTTTTTCTAATAATGTCATTCCTGATGGCCAAATTATATTCCATCATATGAATGTACCATAATCTATATGAGCAATGCCTAAATGTAAATTATTGCCAAGTTTTTGCTATTGAAATCAAACTGCTACTGTGGCCATATTATGTCTTTAGTTTTTTCCTATTAGTAATAAACTTTCACAGGGTGTTGTGTGGAAGTGTTGAATCACTACATTGTACACCCCAAACTAATATTATGCTATATGTTAATTAGAATTTAAATAAAACCTTAAAAGTACTTTTCGAAGGGCAGCCCTGGTGGTGCAGCGGTTTGGTGCCGCCTGCAGCCCGGGTTGTGATTCTGGAGACCTGGGATCGAGTCCCACGTCCGGCTCCCTGCGTGGAGCCTGCTTCTCCCTCTGCCTGTGTCTCTGCCTCTCTCTCTCTCTCTCTGTGTCTCCCATGAATAAATAAATAAATAATCTTTTTAAAAAAAAACACAATAAATAAAATAAAATAAAATTAGAGTTGTATACTATCCTAGAAATTTACCTAAGTCTCATCATTCACTAAAAAACACCAAAAAAACAGGAAGGAAGACTGGAAGTCTCAGACGCTTATTTGGATGACACAAATACATTCTAATTAGGGGATTGAATTCTGGGGTTAAGGTGAGACATTTAAATTATTGAAAGTTAAAAAAATCTGTTGCTATTTCCTTGGCAGTGCGACTATGAATAATGGGCATCAAACATGTCTAAACCAGATTCAGCAGATGTGAAAGAATTAATTAAAGAGTGGGAAAAACAGGTCAGTGACCAGGAAGAACAAAATTTTCTTTCATTTATAAGTTAACTTTAGAAGACAAGAAATCCATGTAGTTCCTTTAAGGATACATTTTTTAAAAATATTATTGTGCTCCTACTTTTTCCTAGAATAATGTCATCACTGTGAAGTATAATTATATTCCTGTGTATAGTATCACTTATCTATGTCCTGCACTAGAAGCGTGTTCCATGAGGAGAGGGAGCTAGTCTTTCTTATTCAGTACAATATATATGTATTGAATTAAAAAGTAGACACTGAAGATGGAAAGGTAATAAGCTATAGTCCCTGCTGTAGCAGATGTGCTAACAATTAATTATAATACAATGTGAGGAATATAAAATAAAGATATGTATCAGAATCTTGAAGATTGTAGAAAAAGGAGTAATCTTTCCACTTGCCAGGAAGGGCAGGGAGAAAAGTGTTAGGCAAAATTTTTCATATGATTAGAGTCTTGAAGGTTAAGTATTTCACCAAGAGAGTAAGGACAGTATAAAAAAGACTCATGACTTATGAGAGAGCTTTCTGTGTTCAGGGAGCCTCAAGAATTGTGGCTGGAGTTTGTGTGAAGGGAGTGAAGAGATTGAGGTAGAAAAGTAGAACAAAGCCAGGAGCTTGCTTGGCTTCTGGAGTCTGATGGTCTAGTGGTTCTGCCACATACCTCCTGTGCAACTTTGGGTAAGCCACCTTTTCCAAGCCTTAGTCTCCTCCTCTGTAAAAAGTGGATGATAATAATACCAGCCTCAAAAAGTTGTAGTTTAGACAAGCAGAGTTGGAGTAAGGGCAGTAATAAGCCAGGAAAATAGACCAAAGAAGACTAGTTAGAAAGCTATGGCCTCCTCTTCAAGGTCAGTGAAGTAGAGAGAATCAAAAGGAGCCCCTTTGAGAGTGAAGATTTAAAAAAAAAAAAAAACCAAAAAACCACAGTCTGAAGAGTTCAAATACAATATAAGGAAGGAAAAACGGTAAGATAAAGAAACACTACTCTTGTTTTCCTTCTCCTCATAAGTCAGCCAAAAGAAAAAGCAAAAGAAAGGGGAAAAATATCAAAAAAAGCAAGCAAGTTTTAAAACTTAAAAAATCTCAACGTCCTCATCAAAAGAAGATGACATAAGTAACTACTTTACCAAGTGCTTTGTGTTAAAAAGGTTCTTTTTAATTATTCTAAAATTATTCCAAAAGGGGATGGCATCTTAATATATAAGCTTTTTATTTGACTAGAAAATTTTGAGCATTATTGTGAAATTGTAATTAAAGTTAGAAAGTTGCTTTCAAAATCCAAATGTTAAGAATTGTTAAAGGCTATAGTTTGATTTTGTTCTTCCACTGCCAACTAACTGAATTTCATCATGCTTAAAATCACAATCTTAACACCCAAATCTGGACAAATGTGCACAGAACACATCCTATACACAGTCACATCCCCACACATAACAGCTGCCTAGAAGAGCAGCCCTGCACTTCCCAGGCCACAAATTCCAGCTTCCAGAGAATATTCTGAGGCACGTGTCAGCAAGCCCCAGCCTGTCCACCTGCTAGTATGCCAAGCAGTTTGGAATTGAAGTGGATCTCACCAAGTTGCTGTGGCCATCAGCATCTGTATTTGAATCTGCCTACAGGCCTCAAAGTGTATCTGAGAGACTCATGCTGGATGTTTCTGGGGACCACCACTGAAAAACACTTGCACCTGGCTTTCAGAACCTAATATCCAGCTCTTGAGGACATGGTACTCCATCTTGCCTGTCCAGGCTTACCATTTTATTTTTTATTGTTCACCTTTGCTTCTGTCGAGCCTGTTCCTCACTGTCCTACCACAATTCATTGTCTGTCTCTGCTACACAGGTCATGCTCTCATTCTACTCCTGAGTCTACTCTTTTTCACTCTTTACCCAGTACTCCACAGGCATGCCTCTTCTCCCCACTCATCCTCGTTTGACCCAGTCTTTGGCTCAGTTTAATCCTGCCTCTTAAATAAAACCTTCTGGACACCTGAATTATCTTAAAACTCCAATTTTGCTTGTTTGTGTTCAGTGCCACACAGGTGAACATATAACTCTTTTCTAATTATTTTTTTGTATGTTTTTTTTCTATTTCTCTAACCAGATTGTCAGCTCCTTGAGGGCAGGGGGGCCACAGTTTATTTCCTTGAATCTATCACCATGCCTAGTAGACCATAAACTAGGTTTTGAATAATTTCTCTGTTGCAGTTTTTACAGGTAGGGCAACTAGACCATCTCCTGAGAGAAGGATCTGGCTACATTGGCTAGCCCATATTGTCTAACCCCTGGTAACCTCTTTTATTTATTATCTTCAGGCCATTGTCACTACAGGAATAGGGGGTGATGCAGCATTCTTGCCTTATGACAGGATGTTAACTTGATCTCTCCAACAAATAGGAAGAAAATGTTTAAAACACTGGATATTCTAAACTATTTTCATAAAATAATACAGGATACCTAGAATCATAGAATCTTACAGTAGGAAGGGGCTTTGGTGTCCAACCTTTCCCCACCTAGTACAAAAATTCCTTCAGTACTCTTTCTGACAAGCCTCAGTTTTCTATGTCTGACAAGAAAACCAAGTACCTTTTGAAAACTCATTTTAGATAAAAATAAATTTCATTGTCCTTTTAACCTGTTTCAGAATTTGTAAAGTATTGTGACTATCAATTACCACACCAGCTCTCATGAAGAAAGGTGGGTTTTAAAATACCAAAAACTAGAGGGAGCAGCAAATCCTGTTAGTGGAGGTATTGCTGGTGCCCAATGAACTTCAACAGGGCTTGGAAACCCTCTTGGAGAGGAGGTTTAGTGAATTGTATAGGAGAGGACATCTTTAGCCAGAATTTAAACTCACACCTACTTTGCCAGATTTTGTCACTTCTTACACTGCATGTGATTTTTAATGCTGACCAGAGGTGATCCCATCCAAACAGCATTGTATCCAATTGTGAAACCCTCTAGCTCCTTCGGTATAACCCCTGAAAACTAAACATTCTGTAATTTGAATTTGTGACCCAGTTACCATGTGTCTCACAGTAAAGTGGATAGTGTATAACAAATAGCCAGAGACCACTTTGACTAAGTACCTATAACACATATGGCATGATAATCATTAATCATTTATATATATATATATATATATGTATACTCTAAGCAATAATTATTAAGTGCAAAGCAGTAGCAGCATATATAACTTGTACTTTCAAATATTTTCTTTGTTAAAAGACAATGGTATCAATAAACAGACCATTGATCAGAAAACAAATATTGATTTTTTAAATGTCTTGAACATGTACTCAACTATTAATGTTTAACAGTAATTCTTACATGTCCTTATTCATTTTCTTCTATGTCAGATAGGCTATACTTGATATAAAGACATAGAAGTCCTTTAAAGAGCTCTTTGGGGAAGAAGAAAAACTTCAATGGAAAATATGACAATTACATTATAGGAACATTGACTTTGAAGAATTATGTAGAATGCAATTTATTTCCTAATTCTGAACAATAATGCTATTCCAATGAGATATACACCCAGGAAACAAAAGATGCCCTCTTTTCCATATCCTGAAAGTATATCTATTTAAATATTAAAAAGTCTCAAGTAGTTACAGTGGAGATCTAAACATAGGATAAGTTCTTTAAGAGTCCAGGAAACTTAGGTTGGAAATATTATGCAGTGTGGACTAAGAAGATTAAGAATACACAAAGAATGTAGAAAGACCATTTGAAGTACACTTGAGAGTTGGCCAGAAAGGTGTGACATTTAGGCAGGTAGCAGTGGACATGACTACTTACAAGGGCCTTAACCTGAGAGAATACAGAATGCTGCGGCAAGAGCTAAGATTCTGGATTCAGAGACACCTGGGTTAAGATCAGAAGCCCACCATTTATTATCTATATGACTTTGGTTCAGGTACACTATTTAATTTCCCTGTGTATCAGTTTCCTCATTCAGGATTGTTGTGAGGAACAGACCCAGCATACATCTGATGCATAGAAAGTACTCAGTGTCAGTCCCAACCTTCCCTGACCACTTAGCCTCTGTGGTACCTTCCTTGCAACAGAGGGTTCCACATCTCATACACAAGACGGACCCTCCAAGGACTGAAAAAAATGTTGGAAAAATGAGACAAGGATGCCTGGATGGCTCAGTGGTTGAGCATCCGCCTTCGGCCCAGGGCGTGATCCTGGGGTCCTGGGATCGAGTCCTAAATTGGGCTCCCTGCAGGGAGCCTGCTTCTCCCTCTGCCTGTGTCTCTGCCCCTCTCTCTGTGTCTCTCATGAATAAATAAATAAAATCTTAAAAAGAAAAAAAGAAAAACGAGACAAAAAGCCCATCTGACAAGTTCTCTGTATCTACATTTTTATATTACTAGTCCAGACCATTATTGTCCCATTCCTAGACTATAATAGCCTATTTTTCTTCCTGTGACTTTTAATCAATTTTTATCTTGCTTCCTTACTATTCAAAGCACAACTCATAGAATACCATTTTTGCTTAAAATGGTGTAACTTCTGTTTAAATCAAACACACCAGGGCCTATAAAGCCCTATGTGAGTTTACGCTCTGCTTGCTTTTCTGACTACGCTCCCTTCATCCTCCCCTTCATTTGTGAGCCTCAGCCTTACCTTTCTCTCCCAAGCATACTGAATTCATTTCCTTCTCAGGCCTTTGCATATGGTGTTCCCTCTTGTGCTGGATTATGCTATATCAGCTTGGTTAACCTGGGAACTCTCTTTCCCAGAATCTTCTTCTGTGTGTGGTTCTAGGTCAGAATTAACCTAAGAGGCACTTATGTGAGATTTGGAAGGTGGAAGTGAGGAAATGGCCATTACTCTTGATTAGGTATAAGACAGACACAGTGTTATCCCAAGGATTCCAGCTTGCCCTTGTTCTCCTCCATGGTCAGTTCATCTTCATGACTGCTGGCCTTGTGACTAACTATGATCCCAAACCCCCCACCAAATACTTGAAGTTCACCCACAGAGGCAGTAGTTACACAGAAGCAACAGCTTCCTATAGGCCCCTAGCAGTCCCAGCGTGGAAGCTGAACAGATTTGGCTTTTTGGATTTTCTTAAAAGCTCTGACTTGTTCAGCTGTACCAGTGCTTCTGAAGGATTGATCAGTGAATCTTTCTCCAATTCCCTGAATACTCTCCCTGGCTTTTATACCCAAAGATCCTTCCTCATCTGTCAAAAGTCTGATTCCTATAGTAAACCTTTTATTCCCATAGTACTCAGATTGCCTCTGCTTCCCTGATACACCCGTGCCACTTTTCTTGCATGGCTGTTCCTACCTCATCATTTGAGTTTCAGCTTAAATGTCAGTCACTTCACAGAGTCTCCGTCCCTTCTCAACCTTAATGAAATAGCCATCTTGTCCCCAGACCCTCTCTATTGTAGTGCTTTCCAAAGTTGATGTGTGCACCCTCTGGGGTGGATTAAACAAGAATATTCTTAACATTTTTTTTCTAAAAAAAATTAAAATAAAGAGAGGTGCCTGGGTGACTCAGTGGCTGAGCATCTGCCTTTGGCTCAGGTCGTGATCCTGGAGTCCTGGGATGGAGTCCCACATCAGGCTCCCTGCCTCTGCTTCTGTGTCTTTCAGGAATAAATGAAATCTTTTTTAAAAATTTAAATAATAAGAAAGCTGAAGAGTTTTTATAAATCTGTGAACTCAGCTGTTGATACTGGCAGCTTCACTGGATGCATTTGTCAGGTGGTCATGTGTTACATGGAGATTTCCTGCAGAAAAAATGAGACATCCACAACTGGAAGGCATTGACATATGTCATTCAGTCACTTCCAGTGCATTGAAATGATGGATTGCCACTTATGTGGGCACAATCTTCTCTGGCTAACTCTAAACTACAACCGGGATTATGAGGATTATAAAATAGAGTGCTAACTGAGGCAACCTTCACAAAATGGGCAAGTGGCTTCAAAAGATTCCTACTAAGAAATTCATATGGAAGATAACACTAAGAATGAAAATATAAACTAACAAAAGAAGGACGCCTGGGTGGCTCAGTGGTTGAGTGTTTGCCTTTGGCTCAGGTCATGATCCCGGGATCCTAGGGGGAGCCTGCTTCTCCTCTGCCTATGTTTCTGCCTCTCTCTGTGTCTCCTATGAATAAATAAATAAATAAATAAATAAATAAATAAATAAATAAATAAAATCTTTAAAAAAATAAAAAACTAACAAAAATAAAACACGCATGCAAAGGATGCCTGTTATAATTTTATCTAGAGGGACACACAATTTAAAGATCTGATAACTGGGATCCCTGGGTGGCGCAGCGGTTTGGCGCCTGCCTTTGGCCCAGGGCACGATCCTGGAGACCCGGGATCGAATCCCACGTCGGGCTCCCGGTGCATGGAGCCTGCTTCTCCCTCTGCCTGTGTCTCTGCCTCTCTCTCTCTCTCTCTCTGTGACTATCATAAAATAAATTAAAAAAAAATTAAAAAAAAAAATAAAAAAGATCTGATAACTATTGTCTGTTTCATTCTCTTTTATCACAATCTGATAAATCAAACCTCATCACAATCTGAGATTATCTTTTAAAAATATTTATGTAGTTATTGCCTATCCCCCAACCCCACCACAAACACTAATTTGAGTTTCTTGACTACAGAAAATTTCCTCTTCACCACTGTATCTACAGTGCCTAGAGCAGTGCCTGACACCTAGGAAGTACTTAATATGTATTGGTTTTTTTTTTACTTAAATGACATATGTTTCACCCTACATTTTCTTCCAGGCCTTTCCCAAATTAATCTCAACTACTCTTACCACTATTGTTTAAACTTACCATGCTTACTTCTATCTTCAGCTTTGCTGATGCTCTTTTATTCAGCTGCTCCCCTCACTCTTCATCCCCATCTGACTCCCACCCAATTCATGATGCAAATCTTGCTTTCCCATCCCACTCAGTACTCCATCCCAGAATGCTCCTAGACTACTGTGACTACCCTGTCATAAATTTTAACAATAAGAACTGTTCCCAAAAAAAAAAAAAGAAAAAAGAACTGTTCCCTGAACTCAGGACAGAGCTGCCAGGCAGGAGTGCTCACTTTGGACTGTGAAGTGAGAAAGATAAACAGTTCTTTCTTTAAGTAGGGAATCCATATAATTTATCATCCAAACTGAGACACCTGTGAAAGTAATCACATGGCACACTTGTGTAAACAGATCAGTTGCTTCACTGAGACACCTGCACCCCAATGTTTATGGCAGCAATGTCCACAATAGCTAAACTATGGAAGGAGTCTCGGTGTCCTTCGACAGATGAATGGATAAAGATGTGGTCTATATATACAATGGAATATTACTCAGCCATCAGAAAGGACCAATACCCACCATTTGCTTCGACTTGGATGGAACTGGAGGGTATTATGCGGAGTGAAGTAAGTCAGTCGGAGAAGGACAAACATATGCTTTCACTCCTACAGGGAATATAAAAAATAGTGAAAGGGATTATACGGAAAAGGAAGGGAACTGAGTGGGAAAAATTAGGGAGATAAACCATGAGAGACTCCTAACTCTGGGAAATGAACAAGGGGTAGTGGAATGGGAGGCAGGCAGGGGAATGGGGTGACTGGGTGACGGGCACTGAGGGGGGCACTTGATGGGATGAGCACTGGGTGTTATACTATATGTTGGCAAATTGCACTTCAATAAAAAATATACATATAAAAAAAAGAACTGTTCCCTGATTTAAAATTTAAATTATTTTGCTATACCAGAAAGCAGTTTGTATCTGAACAAAGTTTTTATATTAGAGAAAGTGGTAAATAAATCAGTAAAATATTTAGTCTGTAAACTTTACTTTTGAATTTAAATGCCAGTGATCTCTAGGTCAGTTCATTGAAAAAGCTATCTGAGATTTCTTTATCTTTCCTGGGAAAACAGAAAGCTGCTTTCTTCATAGAAAGGAAGATACAGGGAGAGACTGCAATTACAGATACTTAAAAAAAAAATTTTTTTGGCCTGTATAGAGAGAAGATGAAATTAAGTGATAGGGAAGAAAAGCAACCTTCCTTGCTGATAGAGTTAGTTACCTTGTTGGTAGTCACTGGGCGAAGAGATTATTTGAAGCATTTTGATGCCAAGTTATTTTACAGTTCCCACAAGGATTTTTGAGCCAACATTTTAAGGAAGTAAGTAAATCACAAAGAAGCCATCAAATCTAAGTTTGTGAATAACATTATGAACTGGACCAAACTGATAAAAGATTAGAGGAAAGATGTCAAATCATCATAACTATTTGCTTTCTTTAAAAGCTTGCTTTATGATTGAAGAAATTTCATACTTTAAATATACTATTTTATTATACTGTTTCAAGTTGACTGTTTTCATAGAGAATTTGTTTCACTTTTAAAAAAAAGGAGGGGAGGGGATCCCTGGGTGGCGCAGCGGTTTGGCGCCTGCCTTTGGCCCAGGGCGCGATCCTGGAGACCCGGGATCGAATCCCACGTCGGGCTCCCGGTGCATGGAGCCTGCTTCTCCCTCTGCCTGTTGTGTCTCTGCCTCTCTCTCTCTCTGTGTGACTATCATGAATAAATAAATAAAATCTTTAAAAAAAAAAAAAAAAAAAAAAAAAAGGAGGGGAGAGTTGCTGGTGCCCCCATCTGGAGGGAACGAGGCCGTGGCCTCTACCTTCTGTGTGGAGCACAGAACCGATTAGGCCCAGCCACCTACCACAGCCTTTCTTAACCACCAGACAACTGAACTTCCTCCAGAAGGAGGAACTGAACACCAAAATCTGTAATTATGAGAGGAGAAATGTCAAAATAAACCATATAACAGGAAAAAGAAGTTTTGTTACTTAAAAGTGTGATCAAATCACTTCTATAACATTATCAACAGCAGAATTTACCTCAGGGCAGACAGAGGCCTCTAGTTTGGAGCCTTTGATTAGGGCCTGATTGGCATAGGAGTTTTTATCGAATGGAAACTAAAGCAAAAGTGAGCTAAATTTATCTGAATGATAAGGAAACAGGAATTATCTCTGGCAGTTAGGAAGGCTGTTGGGGATCCTGGAACAGCAAAAAGAGAGGCAGTAGAGGGAGATGGGAAGGGGACAGAAGGCTGGAGTAAAAGGTAAAGAAGAACAGTGGGAAGTTTCCTGTGGTGGGATGACCAGCTTTAAAACACTGCTGTGTGGGGCATCTGGGTGACTCAATGGTTGAGCATCTGCCTTCGGCTCAGGTTGTGATCCCAAGAATCCCGGGATCGAGTACCACATCAGGCTCCCTGCAGGAAGCCTGCCTCTCCCTCTGCCTGTGTCTCTGCCTCTGTGTGTCTCTCATGAATGGATGAATAAAATCTAAAAAAAAAAAAAAGAAGAAGAAGAAAAAATTTGCTGTGTAACATTTGGTTTTAAATGTGAGGCTTCCTAGGACTCTGGAAATATTGGGAAACAATGAAAATATTGGATTTCTCATTGGTGGAATAGAGGCTTACATCACCCTACTTGGATACTGAAGGTAAATACAGAAGGCTAGAGCACTTTGGGGCCACTTGGGTTATATGGCAGCCACGGAAGTGTGCTGCGCAGATCACCATGCAACAAAGTTCACTGTTCAGCTACAAAGAAGGCAGTTAGCTGCAGAGCCTCTAGCTGTCACAGCTTGGCTCACACCAGATTTCAGGCCATGGTCTTACATGGTCTTCCAGCCAATCAGAGTATGAAAAGAATACTAGGGCCTGGCCATGTCATGTCTGCCAAGTGCAGGACTCACCTTCTGGGTGGTTTTTAATCAGAGCTCCCCACTAGGTTGACTAAGACTTAGTCAGATCTGCATCACAGTCTGAGGCAGTGTCTGCCCCAATTCTGCTGCTGCTCTTTTATTTTTGTAAGGGTTACCTTCTATAAAACTCTGGCACATCCAATTCTCTCTCAGTGCCTGCTTCCCAGAGAACCCAAATGACACAGGTTACATATACTGTTTATTTTGATCACTAAATGTTAGCTGCTATTACCTTATTATTCCCTCTTACAGCCCCAAACACAGACTTTTAACACTGGGAGAAACCTTACAGATGGAACTACAACCAAGATTCTGGAAATGAAGATATTACTGGTCTGCCACACTTTGGCCAAGTAGTTTCGACAAGTCTCATGGCCTCTCTGAGTAGAAGACTACTTCTCTGGTCTTAGGTTATTTTGATAGCTGATTTTCTACTTCTCTGGTCTTAGGTTATTTTGATAGCTAAATTTCTACTGAGGTAGAAATTAGAAGCTGCCAAAACAGTTTCATTATTTCTCCATTTCCTATCACATGAATTGCTAAGTAATATCCAGGTAGTTCCTACATTGCTCCATTCCTCTGCCTGAAAGTAAGAGTCTCCAATTGTCCAGTTACCCTATGTGGGTCTCTCAGGTTCAGGGCAGACAATAGAAGGGATGCTATTCCTTTTATAACTGAGAAGAACATTCACAATTCTTCCTGCAGCATCCTTGGTGTCATCTGAAACCTGCATCCTTTACCCAGAGATCAGGGTAAAGATCAGGGTAAAGAGAGAGACCCAAGAAAGAGGTAGGTCACACCAGGTTGGTAGGTAGCAGTTTTTGTTTGTTTTAAAGATTTTATTTATTGGAGAGAGAGAGAAAGCAGAGCGAGAGAGTGAGCCCTGGGTGGGGGGAGTGGCAGAGGAAGAAGCAGACTTCCCACTGAGCAGAGAGCCAGACTCAGGACTCTATTCCAGGACCCTGGGATCACAACCTGAGCCAAAGGTAGATGTGCAACCAGCTGAGCCACCCAGGTGCCCAGTAGGTGGCAGTTTTAATAAGCAAAGGGAACTTAGACACTAGGCTTGTCTTGGGTGGCAACAAGATGAATGGATCTCACACCTGCCCACCAAACCAAAATTGAGTTCAGTCACATATACTGTGCAGGTGTTCTCAACATCACACCATTATCTCAAGCCTATGTCCTTAGAGCAGCCTCTGGGAGTTGGAAAGACAAGTGGAACCCATATTTCTGGCAGGAAAGGAAGCAAGGAACCTCCTATCTCCCAGCTCCAGCTCACAGGTCCAATGGAAGGTTCATCTTTCAGTGGCCTTCCTAAATAGGAAAGGAGAAGTGTTCTCATCCTTCTTATTAGTTCCTGAAATACGTAAGATCCTTGAGGTTGTGGATCCTTGAGGATATCTCAACACAACCTTCATATTATTTGGGCTAGAGAGAGATTTGTTTTTTCCGAATTTTTATAGAAAGAAAAAAAAAAAGCAAGGATAATTTATCAGCAAAGAAGTAGAGAATTTACACATACTACATGTTTTCTCCCCTGTTAACACTAGTCTTTTTTTCCCCAGAGAGGAGAAATAGACATCCTAAAGACACCGATTCTGTTCATAATGATCTTTTTTGAATTTATTTAAATTTAATTTGTAACCTGTCTTCTAAAAGGGACCCCAAAATCTTTTTATACCTTCCTAAAACAAATCCAAAAAACTAGCCACAGCCTATTATATTTCTCATGTGATGGAAAATTATGTATAATGGTATCAGAACACCTTGGGCCCAAGATGGGCATTTTCCTAATGGGTTCCTATGACAATGAAAATCAGGAACATTAATAGTCTTTACATTGTCTAAATTAACCCAGCAGTAACAGCAGATCTTACAGATTAAGGCAATGAACTGCGTTGGTTTCATCTGGCACACCCAAGAAATCTGGCAAAAGAATAAGAACCAGTCTCTGTTTCTTTATCCTTTATGAGATTAAATATTGATAATGTGCAGTGATTTATCTTCAAAGGAGCTATTTCCCCACTATCACAAAATCACCAATATCTTTCAAAACCAACTAAAATGTTATCACCCTTTGAAGTTTTAAGTATAAACACATAAAAAGTAAAAAACCATCAGATGGTTCTTGAGGAAGATTTTGACATAAGAACTTGGCTGTTGTTATTTCAAAGATAAAAGCAGAAAGATAGAGGAACTAGTCCCTGCTGGACCTGGGGTTGATATATTTGTCCAGGGGCAGACCCAACAGTTCTCACCGTCCATTGAAGGAGGGGTGGTAGTGGAAATAAGGAACAATGAAAACTTACATTAACCTTGAAAAGAACTTTGCTGTTGAGTTTGTTTGTGGTCATTTTATCAAATGATAGAATTTTCTTGCTTTAAAAAAAAAGCATGAGCTCCCTCCAGTGGCTACTCCAATAGTTTCTAAAATCAAGATATTTTAATTAGAAAAGGACTCACACACACCTGGCTTTTCTGAACATGATTGATATTATTGGCTTCTAACAAGAGAGAAAATAATTAGAATTCACATGTTAGTCAGTTACTAATCTTGAAGTAAATTTTGCTGGTGGATGTATATTTTAAGTTTTTACTTTAATAAATCAAATCACACAACTGAAGAGGTAGAAGGCACTACAGATTGTGTATCTGTTCATCCAACAAATATTAACCGATTACCTACTATGTGTCATACATTGGTCTAATTGTGGAGGATTGAGCAGTAAACAAAACAAAGTCCTCATTAAATTCATCCTCTAGTGGCAGAGAGACAGACAACAAAAAATTAAGCTAGTAAATACATACTAGGCCAGAGCCTTATAAGAGCTATGGAGAAAAATAGAGCAGAAGGGGGTAAGCAGTGGGAGGCAGGATAGGAAGTCAGGGAAGTCATCTTGTCACCTTGATAACAAGATGTCTCTTGAGTGGAGACCTAAGGCAAGTGAGGGAGCAAGACTTGTGGTTCTTATGTCAGAGTAGGCACCTGTTGTGATGAACACTGGGTGTTATATGTGATGAATCACTAAATTCTATATCTGCAACCAAGATTATACAACATGTTACCTAACTAGAATTTAAATAGAAACTTGAAATCAGGGATGCCTGGGTGGCTCAGTGGTTGAGCATCTCTTTTAGTTCAGGGTGCGATCCCCGGGATTGAGTCCCACATCAGGCTCCCCACAGAGAGCCTGCTTTTCCCTCTGCCTGTGTCTCTGCCTTTCTCTCTCTGTCTCTCATGAATAAATAAATAAAATCTTAAAAAAAATAAATAATTTCAGAAAGTCTTTTAAAAACTTGAAATCATAAATGAATTAATTAATGCAAATGTATTTCTGTGAGAATTTTAAAAAGAAAACAATTCTAAAAATAAATAAATAAATCTTAAAAAAAGGGGGGGGGCACCTGGGTGGTTCAGTCAGTTGAGCATCTGACTCTTCATTTCTTGATTTTGGCTCAGGTCATGATCTCAGGGTCCTCAAGCTCTGTGTTGGGCTCCATATTCAATAGTGAATCTGCTTGAGATTCTCTCTCCCTGGCCCTCTGCTCCTCCCCACCACATTCGCACTCCTGTACAGGCTTGCTCTCTCTCTCTCAAAATAAATACATTTTTTAAAAAAAAGGAAACAGCAAGTGTGAAGGACTTGAGGGGTGATACATTGAAGGTAGGAGGCTATTTTGCCTGGGGCTGAGTGGACAAAGGGGAGTGTGATGGGAGAGGAGAAAGAAGCTTGGGATCAGATTATGTATGGCCTCCTCTGCCACTGGAGGACATTAGCTTTAAAGCTGAGGGCGTGATCCTAGAGTCCCGGGATCAAGTCCCACGTTGGGCTTCCTGCATGGAGCCTGCTTCTCCCTCTGCCTGTGTCTCTGCCTCTCTCTCTCTGTGTCTCTCATGAAATCAATCTATCTATCTATCTATCTATCTATCTATCTATCTATCTATCTATCTGAGTGAGGAGAGAAGTTGGAGGAGCAACCAGATCAATTTAAGGGTCCCTCTAACCACCACTATAAGAACATACATAATGAAGGGCTAGGGAAGAAGCAGAGTCAAAGCTGTCAAAGGCCAGTTACCAAACTTGTTTCCAGAAGGAGTGAGAGACCAACTGTATCCAATACTGCACCTAAGATAAAGATTGAAACTGACCATTGAACTTAGCAACAACAAGGTGATTGGTGATCTTGATAAAAAGTTTTAGTGGAATGGTGGAAGCAAAGGATGGTTGGCAGTTTCTTAAAAAGTTAAATAAAACCTATCATATCATCCAGCCATCCACTCCTAGGCACTTATCAAGAGAAATGAAAATGTATGTCCACATAAAGACTTGAACAGAAATATTGATAGCCAAAACCTGAGAACAATTCAAATAGTCAATAGGTAAGTGGACAAATAAATTGCATTATAGTCATATGATTAAATGTTACTCAAGAATAAAAGGAATGAATTATTGATATACATACACAACATGGATGCATTTCAAAATTATTATGCTAAATGAAAGAAGTCTGACACAAAAGAATAATGGGTGGCTCAGTTAGTTAAGCGTCTGCCTTTGACTCAGGTCATGATCCCAAAGTCCTGTGATTGAGCCCCCATCGGGTTCCTTGCTCAGTAGGGAGTCTGCTTCTCCCTCTGCCCCTCTCCCGCTTCTGCTCTTTTGCTCAAATAAATAAATAAAATCTTAAAAAAGAAGAAGAATGTAGGATTCCATTTGTATAAAATTTCTGCAAATGCAATCTTATCTACGGTGACAGTAAGCAACAGCGTGTTTGTCTGGGGATGGTGGAGGCCAAGGAAACTTGGGGATATCTTCATTATCTTGATGGTAATAATGGTTTTGTGCATGCATACACACACATCAAAACTGATGAAATTGTACACTTTATGGCCAATTTCTCATACACTAATTACATCACATCTTAATAAATCTGGAAAATAAATACATGATCACAAAAAAATAAAGGATGGGATCTCCTGTGGAAGCAGAGGTATTGACCTTAGATGGGCTCAAAGAAATATCACCACCACATGAAACCCATCATCCCCAGATATTATTGTTTTGTATCAGTGAATAGAGTATATTTAGCATCAATTCAATGGAAAATTTCAATTGATCATCATATAGATCATACCTCCATATGACAATGTAACAGTCATGAGGTTGGAATGAGAATGGCTTTGTTCAATACTCTCATTTTACAAGGATATATTCCCTAAGGAATTCCACAAATCTCTTATGGAAGTTACTACCTGTCTCAATTTGAGTTAGTTTCTTTGTTCTCTATGTATCATCCCTCCAGCATATCAAAACTTTATACAGCTTTCAAGACCTATCTCAAGTACACCCATCTTCATGAAACTTTTCCTTACTTCTCAAAACAACCATAATCTCTCCTTCCTTTATCTCCTTCCTTTAATATCTCCTTCCTAATCTCTCAAAGCTTCATTGTACCCAGCCAAAACACTCCTTGGTAGGACTACCCATCTCACTAAGTTCTGACCAAGAAGATAAATGTATTACATTGTTTGGAACTTCTATAAAGCTAATTCAGCTGGGAGGTGAACCCATTTGTGCTTCCACACCCTCTTTCCTCCTACTGTTTGTAGTAGAGATTTAATGGCTCAAGATGTGTTCAAACTGCTGTCTGGAATATCATAACCCACCCCACCCAAAAGGCGCCCCAAATAAAAATATAAGAAGAGTGTGCTTCTAATGCAATCAAAACTTAAACCAGCCCCCAGTCTTGGTGCCTTTAATAAAGAGATATTTATTCCATTTGAATCCAGATGATTTGATCCATTTTATAATTACTATAGGGTCTCTTCTGCAAAGGTATTAGGAGATTTTCTTTCCTAGAATAATTCATTTCAAGTTAAAAGTTATTTGGGATCAGAAAAAGATGGAAAGTTCCTTTGCCAATTCAAGACTAAATATAGAAATGAATATGGAGTTTTCTTTTTTTTTAAATATTATTTATTTATTTATTCATGAGAGAGACACAGAGAGAGGGAGAGACACAGGCAAAGGGAGAAGCAGGCTCCACACAGGGAGCCCAATGTGGGACTCCATCCCAGGACCCTGGGATCACAACCTGAGCCAAAGGCAGACGCTCAACCACTGAGCCAACCAGGCGTTCCTAGAGTTTTCTTGATGTTAATCTGGCTCATATACATTAAACATATGCAGATTATGTTACATACAATATAGCCATTGTTTAATATTTTAAAAATACATATTCAGTTAGTCATTCTCAGCCTTAGTTTTCTCATGAACAAACTTATATGCCCTCCTTAGATGAGCACAGAAAGCTTTTCATCATTAGGATATCATAACCTCAGCTGACTCACTTTTCTCATCTCCTTCCCTGCTGTATTACTCTCCTCCTAACATTTAATCACACCAAACTTCTAGCTATCCCTTAAATCCACCAGATTTTTTTCTTTCTTTCTTTCTTTTTTTAATGTAGAAAGCCTTTCTTTCCTTCCTCCAGAAAAACTCTTCATCTTTCAGGATTTCAATCAACTAGTACCATAACTATGAAACATTCTGGTTCCTCTAGACTGGGTTGTCCTTTCCATGGCTTCCACTGCTCTACTGTAAGAACATTTTTATTCATTTTAAAAGTGCTTGTCTATTTGTCTCCCTTTTCAGTCTATGACTACCCTGAGGACAAATGCCCATGCTTCATTTATTTTTGTATTCCTTGTACCTACCCTACTGCCTGACATATAGATGGCAAACAAAAGTTTGTGAAATGACCTCAGTGTTCTATTCTTGTCATATTTTTGTGATTAAAGAGTCATAGTACATAAGTTTATGATTTTGATAGGAATTCTATTAAATAATTTCAAATTTTTTTCAATATATTTCATTTTTAGGATACTTTTCCTAATACAACCTAATCAAAAACGTTTTTTAAATCTAAATCTATGAATGGGCTTTTTAAAAAAACTTATTTACTCATTTAAGCCATCTCTACACCCAAGGTGGGCCTTGAACTCATGACTCTGAGATCGAGAATCCCCAGCTCTACAGACTTAGCCAGCCAGATGGCCCTCCGAATATGCTTTAAAAAGAGAAAAAAATATTGTTTACATTTACCCCTTAATAACTTAACAAGTATGTGACTCAATGATTAATAAAGAGAATAATCATTTTCCAAACATAGCTGAAAAATAATGGTGGTTTGCACAACATTCTTGATTCTGTTTGTGCTCAGGTGATTATAGAGTTCTCATTCTATTCAGTTCTTTTTTTTTTTTTTTTTTTTTTTTTTTACTTTATTCAGTTCTGTGATGACCTGGACAGAAATGAAGTTGGTGTTTTGTAAATTTTTTTGAAATTTATTTAATAATCTCTACACCAATGTAGGACTTAAACTCACAACCCTCAGATCCAGAGTAGCAGGTGCACCTAAAATTGTTTACCTTAAGCAGAAGAATACCACTGCCCCTCTATTAATGCCAGACCAGTTACCAGATGATAGATAGCTATGAGGTTTTTTTGTTTTTTTGTTTTTTTGTTTTTCCATCTGGTTACAATCAAAACTGCCTGGGCTGAAATCCCAGCTCCCACACCAGCTATGAATTTGGGCAATCCATTTGTCTGAGCCTATCTCCTCCTCTGTAAAGTGCAGATAATTATAGTACCTAATTTAGAGCGCTTTTCTGAGAAATAAGTTGATACAAATGAAGTGCTTGCAACAGTGCCTGGCAGAGTGAGTGATGGGGCATATTTTTGTATCAACACCTTAACTCAATCATTCATTCATTCATCACACTTGCTTTTGCACACCATGAAATTGTAGAAATGTGTTCTCTTCGAATAACCCGCATCTGATTATAAAACTCTGGCTGAAGAATACTTATAGGATCATAACAACATCCTTTAAAAGATTTTAACGGGTTGTCCTTTAAATACAAATTAATTTGCATTTTAAGTCAATCAGCATGGTTATATTTTATCCAGGCCACACCCTTTTCCCTAGTATGGGTCACGGTGGGTTGAAGCAACCAAAACAAATGGCATTTGGAGTCATAGCAAGGGACGCCTGGGTGGCTCAGCGTGACCCGGGGTCCTGGGATCGAGTCCCACATCAGGCTCCCTGCGTGGACCCTGCTCCTCCCTCTGCCTGTGTCTCTGCCTCTCTCTCTCTGTGTGTCTCTCATGAATATAAATAAATAAAATCTTAAAAAAAAAATAAAGCCATAGTAAAAGAGTGACTTACGCACCTCATCGCTCTTGCCCCCGCCCCCACTCTGAAATAGCATGATGCTGTCTATCCACTCCCAAAGGAAAAAGTTTCTGCTCTCAGGCTGTGGGATTTAAAAAATACAATGATCCTTATCTGTTTCATAGGAGTGTCAGAATAATGAGATAACTGATACGTGTGGGGAAAAAAAAATTGCATTTCAGGTTTCAGAAACGCTACGTAGAGCAACGATTGCCAGAGAGGGGGAAACAGAACAAACCTCGTGTAAACCGCTGTTGAACATTCCGGCAGTGGCAGAAGTTTGACACTCTCAGGCTCCCGTAATCCCGCTCCCCCCCTCGCTCCGCCCCTCCAGGAGACAAGATGGCGCCGCCTGCTGAGCTTCCCACGCGCTGTTTCCGGTCGCTCTCGGAAGTGCGAGTCCCACACGCGGCCGACGCTGCCTGCCGTTGCCCGCGGAGAGGGGCTTCTTCATACCGCGTCTTGCGGGCGGCTCAGCATCCAGCATGTCTAACAGAAACAATAACAAGCTGCCCAGCAACCTGCCACAGTTACAGAATCTGATCAAGCGGGATCCGCCCGCCTACGTCGAGGAGGTGGGAGTGCGGCGCGGCGCGGCGAGGGGAGGTGTGCAGCGGGGCTGGGATCCGCGCGGATCTTCCGGGGGGGGGGGCGGTTCGGGTCCCCCTAGGGAGGGACACGCCCTCGGGTTGGTTCCCCACCGCATGGAAACTTAGCGCCATTTGGATTCTCTAAACTACATCGTAGTCCCAGCTGCCACGGACAGGCCCCTAGAGACGTGTAATTTGTGGCCGAACCATGGATACGATGGGGAAGAGGTGAGGCGAGGAACTTGCCGCCCAGTCCCGGGGCCGCCTCCTCACTCGTGTCCACGGTAGTGGGAGCCGAGAGAGCAGGGTCTTAACTGAAGCACGTCTGGGAGCCGCGGGTCTTCTCCTTGACGCTCTGGGAGCAAGCTGGAGGCCTGAGGGCTCTGTCGGAGTTGTTTTCTGGCCATGCCGAGCTTCAGATGTCTGTTGGATAAGCACAGATACGAGGCAATCGGAGACGGGACTGTGGAGTGCACTGGACCGCTTGGGACCGCTTGGGACCGCTTAGGACCGCTGACGGAAAGAAGCGCTGATTCTCAGGGTGCCTCGGTGGCTCGGTTAAGCCTCTGACTCTTGTATTTCGGCCCCGGTCATGACCGCAGCAGAGTCCTGGGCGGGAGCCCTGCCGGGGCTCCCCTTCCAGAGGCGAGTCTGCTTGAGGACGCTCCTCCCTCTGCCCGCCCTGCCTCCCCCCACCCCCACCATCCCGCCCCCGCCATGGTCTCTCCGACTCTCTAAAAGTAAATAAATCAATATTTAAAAATAATACTCCCCTAGTGTCTCTCTCACAACTTAAAGCTGCCGTCTAGGGCTGGAAGGTGGATGTAGGGCATGGAACTGAGGCCTGGAGAGTTCCAACATTAGGTCGTTGGGTTGTCGTTACAATTACATATAATTAAGCGAAATAATGTATGTAACGACTTAAACAGCAAGCGCTAAATAAGTGTGAGCTGTTCTGGTTATTGCCGTGTGCTGCTTTTGGCTGCGGATACATCCTATCTAGAACTCCAGGACAAAATCTGAATCATTGTTTGAAGGAAGAGGGTAATTTTGACTGGAGAGTTTTACATAGTTGTGATGTTTTCGTTTTCTGACCTCTATTTTCCTGCTGCTGTGAGTGCTCTATATATTGAATCTGAGCTTTTGACTCTTTTCTCGACGTTCCTTCTACCATACCACCTACGTTTCTAATGATAAAGGAATGGGGTCTTTAGATTACCTGTGATGTGTCCACGTTTTTCAAGACTTCTTTTGAAGAATGCAGGTAAAGGAAAGATGTTTCTATGCACTTTTGCCAGTTCCCCTTTTCCACGCGACTATCAGAGATGTGTACTAAGTAATTTCTTGTTCTTTACTGAGAAAGTCATGTAATAGAATGTGACCGACTTAAATTTTATTTTTCTACAGTTTCTACAGCAGTATAATCACTACGAATCCAATGTGGCGGTTTTTAAATTACAACCAAATAAACCTAGCAAAGAACTGGCAGAGCTAGTGATGTTTATGGCACAGGTAAGATGATTTCTGAGTAAAACAAAAACTAATTGTTTCATACAGTTTGCAGAATATTTTTCCAGTAATACCCAACCTTATTCCATTCAGGAATGGAAACGTAATTTAAAAAATTTTTTTTAAGTTTCCTCTTTTTTGCGAATTTTATTTTCTCCCTGAGCTGAATTAGATTTCACTGGAGCTTTTAGCAGAACTAACCAAAGCAAAACTTTCAGACTGTTTGGTTCTTTCTCAAACTCATTATAAGAGCAGATACTAAATCGTGGTCAGAGAAATTAGCATGTAGAATAAAAAGAAATTATTTGAAACCATCTATTTCTATCAAACAGGCTTTTACTCTCCTTTTGCAGAACATCATATATATGTGCATATGAATTATAGGAGAGAAAGAGAAACTTCAGAAGAACCTTTGCTTTGTTACAGATTGGTCACTGCTACCCAGAACATTTAAGTAACTTTCCCCAAGAGCTGAAAGATCTTCTCTCCTACAATCACACTGTCTTGGATCCAGATCTTCGAATGGTAGGTTCAGTATTTGGATTGATGTATTGTGCTGTGTTTATGTGAGAACAGGCTCAGCTAAATATCTTCTTAGAATGTAAATCAGAATGTGTCACCTGTCCTTAAAATCTTTCCATGGCTTCTATTTATATTTAGAGTAAAACTCAAACTTATTAACATGGCCTATAAGTCCCTACGTGATCTACTTCTTTCCAGTATTTTAAGATTTTATTTTTAGAGGCGCCTGGGTAGCTCAGTTGGTTAAATGCCTGCCTTTAGCTCAAGTCATGATCTCAGGGTCCTGGGATGGAGCCCCTGTTCAGCGGGGAGTCTGCTTGTCTCTCTCCCTCTGCTAGAGCCCTAGCACCTAAGAGGTTGTCCTCCCAGTCAAATAGTGGTACCTGACTAACCCAGAGGTCCAAAAGCCTGATGATGCAGGACTTGATCCCTGGACCCTGGGATCACACCCCAAGCCAAAGGCAGAGACTCAACCACTGAGCCACTCAGGCATCCCTGCATGCATTGTTAAATAAATAAATGAGTGTATTTTTCTTTATATGATTTTTTTAATGATGATCAATAGGTTTTTAAAAATAATTTTTTTTAAAAGTTTTTTTTTTTTAATTTTTATTTATTTATGATAGTCACAGAGAGAGAGAGAGAGAGAGGCAGAGACACAGGCAGAGGGAGAAGCAGGCTCCATGCACCGGGAGCCCGACGTGGGATTCGATCCCGGGTCTCCAGGATCGCGCCCTGGGCCAAAGGCAGGCGCTAAACCGCTGCGCCACGCAGGGATCCCGGTTTTTAAAAATAATTAATGGATATTTCCTTTGCTGGGAAACCAGGGATTGAGTCTGTGTAATTAACATTCCTCTTTTTAATTGGCAATTGTGATAACCACTAGTCCTTAACAACTGCTGGACTTTCTGCTTAGTGTATTTATTATTTTCCCAGGACTTTTTGAATCATTCCCAAGTTTTTCCTGCTTAACACAGATAGAACAGACTGTGTTTCTTAATGGAAGAAACAAAATACCTATATAGGTTAACTGTTACTTAATGAAATCAATAAAATTGATTTTCTTGTGTTTCTCTTTCTTTAACATTGTAACCTTTTTATGTCCTTTTTTTTTTTTTTTTTTTTTTTTAAGATTTATTTATTTGAGGGGCACCTGGGTGGCTTAATGATTGAGCATCTGCCTTTGGCTCAGGTTGTGATCCCAGGGTCCTGGGATCAAGTCCCACATCAGGCTCCCAGTAGGCAGCCTGCTTCTCCCTCTGCCTATGTCTTTGCCTCTCTCAGTGTCTCTCTCATGAATAAATAAATAAAATCTTTTAAAAAGAGAGAGAGATTTATTTATTTGAGAGAGACAGCTTGCAGAGGGGATGGAAAGAAAAATTGCAAGCAGACTCCGTGCTGACCATGGAGCCCAACACATGGCTCAATCTCACCACCCTAAGATCACGACCTATGCCAAAACCAGGAGTTAGACATTTAACCAACTGTATCACGTACCTAAGTCCTTTTTATTCATTTCTTTTTTTAAAGCATTATTTATTATTTTTTGTTCAAATTGTTATCATTTGGCCAGTGGGAGCTTCTCAGTCCTTTTGGCAAAGCCCCTTCCTTATATTTTTGAAAGATCCTTACATTCTGGCGGGATAGTTCCAAAACCATTTTTACTGCTTTTCGTGCCCCAAGACTTGAGAATCAGCTATTCTCCAAGGATTACCTGTTCCATTAATGGAGAATGGTAGTAGAAGCCAAACCTTGGGTGATATGGGTACTCATGAAAGTTGGTGTAAGCAGGAGTGCTACAAATGCTGTCAGGTGATTGATGGTACTAACACTACTGCTAAGGAATGCCTTATAAGGTCACAAATTCAGATTGATGATTTCAGTTCTGTTCTTGTTACCTCACCTTTCTTATCTGTGTGCATTCATTGTGCACGGTAGGAGTTTGTCCTATCTTGAGACACTTGGCCTCCATAGTGAGCCCTCCCTCAGTCACTGTGTATCAATTATATTACCCTGTTTTACTTTCTTCATGATATATTTCAATGTCTGAGATACCCTGTTTACATGCTTCCTTGCTCCTCTATCCCCTCTTCCACCCCACTCCCATGTAAGGTTCGCGATGACAGAGAATGACTTTCTGTTTTCATGCACAGAATAGTGCCTAATTAGTAGAAGATACCACACTCTTTTGGGATATACATACTCCCTTTTCTCATCTTAATTTCATCATCATCATATATTAATATGTTTTCTTTTTTCTTCCTTAGACATTTTGCAAAGCTTTGATCTTGCTGAGAAATAAGAATCTCATCAATCCATCAAGTTTGCTAGAACTTTTCTTTGAACTTCTGCGTTGCCATGATAAGCTTCTGCGAAAGGTAAGGAGCAAAATTGCTTTTTCCCCCCTTACGTTTCACTTTTCCATGCAGTGACATTAAACTTGTAGATTGAATTCTTGATGTTATTGAATACGGTTAAAAATAATTTTAACAGGAAAAAAATCAACACTTGTGTGCATGCAATATAGTGCTAATAGCTAATAACATTTATTGAGTGCTTACTTTTTACCAGGTACCATTCAGAGATTCTTAGATGTTCATCTATTTACTCACAAAATGCACTAGGGTTTTTTTGTTATCATTATTTTAGAGATGAAAAGGCTGAGGCACAAAGAAGTAGAATGAGATGCCCTGAATCATGGGACATGTTAGTGGAAAGGCAGGAATATAAACCCAGGTATTGTATCTCCAGAACCCGTGCCTTTTTCAACTGTGCTATACTGACTAGCTAAATCAGAGCACAGACTGGACACTCATAGCTATAAAAGCCCCCACACTATTTTCCAAAACACTTTTTTTTGTTATTAAATATTTCCCTGTGATTTTGTGTTTGCTTTTATAAGTAAGACCAGAAGCCGAAGGTTTGTGAAAGAAATTTAAGGAAGAAAAATTTAAGCTTATATTTATTAACTTAAAAAAATTTTCTTTTTCCCAAGTGTTAAGACACTGCCACCACTTGATTTTAGCAATTGTGAACTTCGTGATTCTAACTATAGGATAAAAGTTGTCTATGGAAGCATATTTTGGGCACCAGTGGTTATTTGTATACCAGGTGGGGGCTAAGTAAATGGAGCAACTTTCCTTTTTTTGAATAACTTTATTGTGATATAATTCACATGCAATTCATTTATTGAAAATATACAGTTCAGTGGTTTTTAGTATAATCACAGAATTTGCAACCATCACCACAATCAATTTTGGAATATTTTTATCCCCCCTAAAAAAAGAAACCCCGTACCTATTTGCATTCACTCCCCATTTACCCATCTCTGTCAGGCCTGGGTAGCCATCAGTCTACTTTTGGCCTCTATAGATTTGTCTACTCTGGGTATTTCGTATAAATGGAATCACGCAATACATAATATTTGTGTCTGGCTTCTTTCACTTAGCATCATTCTTTCAGGGTTCATCTATGTTATTGCATGTATCAACGCTTCATTCCTTTTTGTTGCCAAATAATATTCCGTTATATGGGTATACCATATTTTGTCCATTCGTTGGTGAATGGACAGTTGAGTTGTTTCCACTTTTTAGCTATTATGGATAATGCTGCTGTGAATATTTGTGTGGATATTGGTTTGGAACTATCATTTTTCTTGGATATATAACTAGAGGTGGAATTGTTGGGTTATATGGTAGCTCTTTGTTTAACATTTTCAGGGCAACTTTCCTTTTGTATTTTAGCTGCTGTTTTGTTTTGTTTATGGTATCTTGTTATAGAATGAAAAGTAGGTAAGATTAAATTCTCCCATACTTTTGTACTTTGCTCCAAACTGAGCAAGGTTAGAAATGTTAATTAATATTTGTATGTTTTTGTTTCTTTTCCTCAGACTTTATACACACATATTGTCACTGATATCAAGAATATAAATGCAAAACACAAGAACAATAAAGTGAATATTGTAAGTACCCTTTTGTTTTCCATGTTTGCAGCATGTACCAGCAATGTATCATATTGTCTTCTTTCTCCTCTTTTTCTTTAGGTGTTGCAGAATTTCATGTATACCATGTTAAGAGATAGCAATGCAACTGCAGCCAAGATATCTTTGGATGTGATGATTGAACTCTACAAAAGAAACATCTGGTAATATATATATGTATTTGTCTCTTGAGAAGAAGACCCATTACTACAGAGTACATATACAAATACTTTCTGGATTTTGAGCTCTTTAATATACTTCTCTTATAGATTAAGTTGGAATTAAAAATAGAGAGCAATCCAAAAACTAATAACATTGGCTACCATTTCTTGAGCCCCTTACACCTCATAATACCTCATTCAACCTTTAGAACAATATAATGCAAGTTATCTGGAATTATCCCTGTTTCATAGGTAACAAAACTGAAGTTCATATAGTGTAAGCTTAGTTGCTAGTCAAGGGTAGAGCTGAAATTCAAATCCAGATATCAGACTCTGAATTCTGTGCACTTTCTACTCTGTCACTTTGAAGATTTTTACATTAGTTTATCCCATGTATATAAAGTATCACATTCTATAAACTTTGATCTGTTGGTACTTTGCTCCCAATTCATGTCTTTTGCTTTTCTTATTCACTATTTTTTTTTTTACTATTAAAGTAATACTTATTGCAAAAAAAAAAAAAAAATTGGAAGAAGCTAGAAAGTGGTTTTTTTTTTTAATTTTTTGATAGTTTTACCACCCAGAGATAATCAATCACTGTTGATAGCTTATGATATTTTCTTGCTTTTTCTTAAATGTGAATTTTTTAAAGATTTATTTATTTGAAAGAGAGAGGAGCATATGCACACACAAAGCAGGGAGAGGGTTAGAGGGAGAGGGAAATCCTCAAACAGACTCCCCCTGAGCTCCAGATGGGGCTTGATCCCAGGACCTGAGATCATGACCTCAGCTGAAATCAAGAGCCAGCCACTTAGCAGATGCCCCCTTTAACATGAATTCTTAAATACGGTTGCAATTTTGCAATACTATTAAGTTTCTATTTTTTGTTTCTCTTGTCTTCAGTAGATTCCTGTGTCATTAAAAATTCTTCAAAAAAATCCATATTAAATGGCTGCATAATTTTCTGACATAGGCTGGGCTAATGTTGAATTAAATGTTTTCCTAAGGTTGACAATTTAGTGATCTGTGGTGTTTTTTAGCAACCCATGACTATTTATTTATTTACTTACTTATTGCAACTCACAACTTTTCATACTATGGAGTCTAACATGTTGGAAATATATATTATTTTGTGCCATTGTCAGTGCTATGAAATGCAATAGAATGAATTTACTTTGAAACACTCATTTGTCTTACCCCAGGAATGATGCCAAAACTGTCAATGTGATCACAACGGCATGTTTCTCTAAGGTCACCAAGGTGAGTGTCTATAGGGCTATTTGAAGGCACTGCCTTGAGTAGTCCCAGTTCTCCAAATGGAAGGTGTAAGAAGATGGGCATATGAAGAAGAGGTACTGTATGGGCATGCAGTTCATGTTTAGTAAAGCTCTCTTTGTGTTTAGGCTGCTTTCCTGGTTCACCTGTGCTTTAGAAGGGCCAAAGTTAGGAGTTTTTTAAATGCTTTGTATTAAATGATAGCCTTAGTGTTTGACTATTCTTTTAAGGGCCCAGGCATAGCTGAAAGAAATTTAAGAACGTGTTTGACTTTCCGTTAGAAAGGCTTCAATGTCACTTTTCAGAGCTTGGGTTGGGATGTAGAAATTCCTGGCAGTCTATTTAAAGGATAACTATGTAGAGACTGGCTGTTTTTATCTAAAAATAACTTTTTAAATTATATATACTTTCAGGACAAAAAATGCTATGACAACATTATGTTTTAATTAGGAAAAACGGGGGGCTTTGGGTGACTCAGTTAAGTGTCTGCTTTCAGCTCAGGTCATGATCCTAGGGTTCCAGGATCAAGGCCCACATTGGGCTCCCTGCTCAACAGGGAGCCTCCCTCTTCCTCTCCCTCTGCCCCTACCCACAGTGGTGCTCTCTTTCTTGCGCACACACTCAAATAAATAAAATCTTTAGAAAAAATTTCTTGAGAAAAATGAACCCAAATCCCACCAGTCTAATTTTGTTCCTTCAGATCCTAGTTCTGTGCATGAATAATACATAAACAAAAGTATTTATTCTTCGTTGTAAGCCAGGATAAGTGATTAACTTTGTTCTTATTGGTCTTTAGATATTAGTTGCTGCTTTGACATTTTTCCTTGGGAAAGATGAAGAGGAGAAACAGGACAGCGACTCAGAATCCGAGGTTAAACATTCAACCATAGATGCTTCTGAACTTTACAGTAGTCTATCTGATTTCATTATTACTGTTGGTACAGATTATAAAATCCATGACTTCTCAAGTTAGAAAGAAACTTACATGATACCTTTGTCCTTTATTGTGTTCTGCCATGCTGAGGCTTTATTCTATTTAGAATTTGTCACTTAACATTTGCTGAGATTGGTTACAGAACTAATAAAAGATTCATTTAGCCTTGTTCTTCGTTCTAAAGCTATACCTTTAACTCACTATATTAAACTTAGAATGAAAATTGCCACCAGCATATTTTTTTGAGATGATGTCAGTATTCTAGTATTTAGAGAAGGAGAGGAATAATGTTGTGACATCTTTAAAAAGGCAAAATGAATATTTATGATGTCATGAAATTTTCTTTATTAAAAAGTATTTTTTACTAAAATAAAAAAAATCCTTTCCTCTGGTAACAAGAATATTTATTTTAGAATATGAATGTATTATATAGCTTAAGCATTTTCCTAATGATACTGTTTCTAGTTTCTTTTCTCAAATAAAAACAAAATTGTATTCTATACTTTGATAAAAGTATATACTATACTTTGATAAAAAGCAAAATATAAAAACAAAAATCAGTGCTGCAGTGAAAATCTTTGTATCTGTACACGTAGGCAAGTATTTTTTTTTTTAATTTGAAGTCATACTCATTTTTGTTAGTGATTGTGTAAGTACAAAAAAGACTTTAAAAGACTTACTATTTGCTTCTATGCAGATTTTCCTTGCTTACAAAGTGGTTTCTTCTTCAGGATGAAGGACCAACAGCAAGAGACCTGCTAGTGCAGTATGCCACGGGGAAGAAAAGCTCCAAAAACAAGAAAAGGTTGGAAAAGGCTATGAAAGTGCTCAAGGTGAGGCTTGTACCTGGAAGATGAGATAGGAATCATTAGACTATAGAATATGGAATTTTTAACAAAAGCTCTTTAGAATTTGAAATAAAGAAATGACATCTTTGAAAGACTTAGAAATGTGTGATAAATTTTTAAGTACTGTGTTTTTTTTTTTTTTAAATGATGAAATGTTTTCAGTTCTAACAAAATCTGTGACTTGAATAAATTAACTTGATTAAATTCAGTTTTCACTTGCTCTGATCAAGATGACCTATATTAGGGTATTTTTGCTAGACTTATCTTCTCAGAAGAGTACACCAATGAAATACATTTTATATTCTGTAATGCTTAGTCTGAAAACTCATTAATTTGGCCCTTCTCTGTTTTGTATAGTTTATGTTTCTAAATTCCTTGCAGTCTCACAGGGGCTATGTGCTGAAACATTACTGAGGTTTAATGTTAAAAGACTAAAACCACCTTTAGTTCTAGTTGAAAGATTTTGAGAACAAATTTGTTGTAGGTTCACCTCCCCCAGTAGTGTGGCGTAATGTAAATGTTTTTCCTCTCGTTTTATTTCAGAAACAAAAAAAGAAGAAGAAACCAGAGGTGTTTAACTTTTCAGCTATTCATCTGATTCATGATCCCCAAGGTATTATAATTATGACTTCCCAAATTCCTTTTTGGCTTTATCTCTGCTTGTGACCAGGGAATATAAGATCCGTAGCACTTAATAGACAACCAGTAATTGTTTAGTTGTTATTAGTTGGTTGTAGCCTGGGGGAATTATGTTCTGAAGTTATTAATTCCCAGTCCACAGCAAAATAAGAAAAATGTGGAAGAATACTTCTTTACTTCATGTCATTAACAACACAGTAGTGGTAGGACATTGTGCTTGAGTAAATGAAAAATGATACTCTTTTGTTGGTGAAGATTCTGATTTAGTAGGTCTGGGGGGTGGGGCCTGAGATTCTATATTTCTAGCAAGCTACCAGCTGGTAGCGGTCTGCGGACCACACTTTGAGAAGCAAGGCTCTGAGAACTGTTAAGTGGAGCTCCTATCAATCACTCAAGATGTTGATGCTAAAAATCTTGGAGATCCTTAAGACTTAACTTTGGGCACCATTGAAAGTACATTTACCTGTGTGAATCTTTTCATCTGTGATGCTGCTGTTCTTAACATCCTGGTTCAGCAGAATGATTCCAGGTACACAGTCACTGATCTAATGACTGACCTTCTCTACACCTGTTGAATAATGTTATACAGACCATGGACTTACACAGTGTACTTCTCTGATCTTCTTCTTTCCAGATTTTGCAGAAAAATTATTAAAACAACTAGAGAGCTCTACGGAGAGGTTTGAGGTGAAAATGATGCTCATGAACCTCATCTCCAGATTGGTGGGAATTCATGAGGTTCGAATTACATTATGTTTCTCATTTTAGTGAATATTAGAATTCTTGGTGAAAGGAAAGCCACTAAGGTAGAACAGTGGCTTAATTTTATCCCTCGAAACTATTTAAACCTATACAGTTTATAGAAGAATAAAATCTTTCACTCCAAAATAGCAATTTTTATCACTTTTTTTTTATCAGTAAGTATGGATGTTAAATTGTACATATATTCAATTTATGGACAGACTATTTTGTGTTCTATTTTTCTAGTTGTTTTACATATACGATTTTCTGAGCCAACATAATCCGTGTATTTTTATTGACTATTAGTACATTTTGCAGTGTGTTTATTCCTTTATAGCTTTCCTGACTTCCAGACCCCTGGTAGGAGATTATCAGTGTTTGCAAAGCTGAATTTTCTGGTCATTTATTTCATTTTGAATTAAATTGTAGGAGTTCTTTGGTGGTATTACGTGTGTGTGTGTGTGTGTGTGTGTATATATATATATATATATATATATATACACGTCAAATCACTATGCTGTAAAACCTGCAACTATATATATGTATATATACACACACACAGATATGCGTACATATGTGTGTGTATATATATATATCTGTATAGTGTGTACATAGTGGAAACTTCGCACATACTCATGGACTCACTGCCATTGTAGAAAAAGAGATTTCCAAAAAATGAGGCCATGAAGAAATGGCCATTGAGGTTGTTCTGTATCCTTTTGCTCTGGAGATGTGCTGCTCTGTATGTCATTAAATGTATTGCTTTCTTCAAAAGATTTTTTTATTTTTTAAAGTTTAATTGATTGATTGATTCTTATGTAATCATGCCCAACATGGGGCTTGAACTCGTGACCCTGAGATCAAGAGTTGCATGCCCTTCCAACTGAGCCAGCCAGGCACCCCATTCAAAAAGTTTATTTAAAGAAAAAAAATAAAATAAGCTTGCTTACTGAAAATCTAGCAGTGTCAACATGTATTCAATTAAAAATGAAAGTATATGGAGTGAAAACACTTGTCCCCTTTTTCTAAGTAAAACTTAATATCTTAAAGAATAAGATACTTTTTCTCCATGAGCTGTAGTCCCACAGCAGGATTACCTGGTCAATTTATGTTATATTTGTGCAAAAATATCATGTCAGGCCTGAATTTAAGCTTGATAGGAAAGCAAAAGTGATGTGTAATTTAAGCATGGTTTGATAGAAATGATGTTAGAGCTTCACAACTGACTGTAGTTGAGCATCCATCTTTATATTGAACCTGAATCTTCCTTATTACTTGTATGATCATGGTTTTGCTTTGTGGCTAAATAGGAAAAAATAATTGATTCTGACATGTTGAACTTTGGGAAGGACCAGTCCATTTCCAAAGTTTCTCTCCTTGTTAAAGATTACAGGTGCTTCAGTGAACGTTTTGTAATGTATGTTAATGTCAAATCACTATGCTGTAAAACCTGCAGCTGATATAATATACGTCAACTACAACTAAAAAAAAAAAAAAAAAATACAGTTTCTTTAATAACTAGATGCTGTCACCTTTATTTAGGTAGACTCCAGAGTGCTAGTGTTTTCTCTGTCAAACATAGAGCTTGGAGTATAACGAGTGTGATTGTGGACTGGTGTCCAGTAATGAAATGAGAACTGTTGGGGCTTTGGTGATTAAATAATACCAGGTGCTATTCAGATTTTGAGTTACTATTTTATCCTTTGCTTTGGAGCCTTAATATCATTGCTATCCCTTCTATATTCCTCTTTATCTTTGAAGGCTTAAAGTTATCTCTGTAGCCACACCAATTTTAAAAGTTGCCTCTTTTCCCCCTGGTTTATTCTGCATGTACGTTTTTCTTCCTTACCATAAGAATGGCAGCCTCACAGCCTCCCTTTCCTTGGGTAATACAGCACATTGAATAATGAATGCTTGTTGAGGAAAACAAAAGTAAAAAGTGGCCCCTAGTTAGTTGAGCTTGGTGATAAAATTGCGTTAAGGAGAAATAAAACTCTACAGCTTGAGTTACATAAATAAAAGTCTGTGCATTCTTTTTTCCACAGCTTTTTCTCTTCAACTTCTATCCCTTTGTACAAAGATTTCTGCAGCCCCACCAAAGAGGTAAGCTTCCCACTTCCTTTGGTGAACTTGGGTTAGAATAACCATCCATGCCTTTTGTTTTGGAATTATTAAAGGCAAAGAGTTAGGAGTAAAGTGTGCTCTGTTTCAGAGAAGCAGAGGGAAACCCTTATGTTTTCTTTTCCACTGTCTGTCATGGGTAAATTGTTCTGCTTATCAACTTTAAGAAGCAGTTATTTTTGGAAGACAAAAGGCTGGATTCTTAAAGCATGTCTTTTTGTAATACCATAAACAAGTAGAAAGTTCTAAAAAAGAAGTCTGACCTGTAACTGTAATAGATACCAGAATTTTATCTTACTGTTATCATTGCCCTCGTGTGTATTCTCAGTTAAAAACAATGTAACAGCAGGAAAGAAGAGATGATTGCTTTTGCCTTTAAACTTGAACCAAGATAGGAAGGAACCCAGCATGTTGAATACCTAACATGAGCCATGTGATGTGCTAAGTGCTTTACAAATATCATCTCATCAAGTCCTCACTTTAATCCTATGAGATGTAGAAATAAAAAGAACAGGGTCACTCAGCAAATAAATGGCAAAGTAGGATTCACCTCGCTTCTTTTGCCAGAGGCCTTGTTCCTAATATATACTGCCACTTTGAAGGGAGAGCATGTGTATATATTTATGTTTGTAGTTCTTCACTTATTTAGTGATTTCTAGGCTGGACACTGAGTTAGACACTAAGAATTCCACAGAAAATGTAAAGCAATGTCCTCACCTTCATAGAGGTTACATTCTGGAGGGAGAGCCAGAGAGTGCTCTGTGTACAGTGTCCAGGTGAAGATACATATTTTGAGGAAAAAGGAAGAATAAAGATAATACAGAGTACTGGAGCAGGATCTAGTTTAGATTATGTCAGGAAAGACATTTTGACAAGGCAGCAATTGAGCAGGGACCTGAGGGAAATGAGGGAGTGAGCCATGCAGGGTTCTGGGGATTGGCTGTTCTGGGTGGAGTAAGCAGCAGTAGCATAAGGTGAGAACGTGCTTACCATGTTTGCTATAGTCCTGAGAGATACCACGATAAACTGACTATGATTTTTCTGATCTCTTATATTTTTAGAAGTAACAAAGATCCTTCTGTTTGCTGCCCAAGCATCTCATCACTTAGTACCCCCAGAGGTGAGAACTCTTAAACCTTACTTTTGTCTATTAAGTATATCATGGTAGCTTTTCCCGCAGGGATTGCTGCCCCCTGCCCCTCTTTCTTCAAAATGAGAAGAGACACTAACTCTTAAGGAGATAGACACAGCAGTTTAGTTAACAGAAATTGAAGAAAAAAAAACATTTACTATGGAAAAGTAAACTTCGTTTTAGATAAGTTGATGAAAATTCTGACTTTAATTGCTTAAATCTTTTGTTAGGTCAAAAATATCAGTAAATTAAAGAATTATCAGTAAATTTTTATAGTGGTTATTTTTTAAAGCTCATAATTCCTTTCTTTGATTAAAATAGAATTGGAGGGGTGCCTGGGTGGCTCAGTTGGATAGGTGTCCAACTTTTGATCTCAGCTCAGATCTTAATCTCAGAGCCATGAATTCAAACCATGCATTGGGCTCCATGATGGGCGTGGAGCCTACTTAAACATAAATAAAATAAATAGCATGGGATTGTTCTGGGTCAAAGCAATTTTTAAAGTCCATATTGAAAAATAATATTAAAAGCAAAATTTAATCCAAGGATAGTCAAGAAGACTGAAACCCAAAGTATTTTTGTCTTCCTCAGTCTATTCCTTCCAACTCCCAAACTGAAGATGATTGTTTTACTGTGAATAGTTTACTGTTCCTTCATCCTCAAGTGTTTGGGTAGGTAGAGACATTTTATCAGCAGTCATCCCTTTTCTTTTATTTCCATTTCAGATCATTCAGTCAGTGCTCATGACTGTGGCCAACAATTTTGTCACCGACAAGAATTCTGGGGAGGTCATGACAGTAGGGTATGTAGAATGTGCCTAGAGGCAGTGTGTATGTTTTTAATGGACAGTTGGCCCTAGAAACCCTATGAAACCCAATTTATATACCTTTTGACTTAGTCTTTTTAGGAAACTTTCTTAGATTTAACTATCTGAGATTGCTGTTTGGGCTTTCTAAATTCATTTTCCTTTTTTAGAATCAATGCTATAAAAGAAATAACAGCTCGATGTCCTCTAGCCATGACTGAAGAACTTCTCCAAGACCTAGTTCAGTATAAAACACACAGAGATAAGAGTAAGATGCATGTTATTCTCTGTAGATCAAAGAATATCAAATGACTCTTTTTTCTCAATAGACTCTTTGCTCTGGAGTTTCTAATTACAGGTGTTTTTTATAGATGTGATGATGTCTGCTAGAACTTTGATTCAGCTCTTCCGAACACTGAATCCTAAGATGTTGCAGAAGAAATTCCGGGTAAGTGAAACATGCATATGTTGATCCAAAGGTTCGGATCTCGGAAGGTGAGAACAACTTCCTACAGAATGAGTTTCAGCATTTGTAAAGCTTCCACTAAGAGTATTGCTAATTTTATTCTTAAAGCTCAGAATACAATTGAAGTGAATACCATTGCCTTAACTATTTTGTAGTTGGCATGTACTCTTTGATGCTGACTGAGTCTTAGAGACTTATCAGGCTATTTAATCTTGAAAGCTTTTAACGTTGTTAACAGATTGGAATTCCAGAGATCCGTCAATAACTGATGCCAGTCTTGAACAGGCTGTTCCTCAGCCAGATAGTACCTCTTTGGAATTGGGAAGAAAGAGAAATGTGTATATGTAACAGAGAGAGATAGTGATCTCAAAACTTGAGAATTGGAGCATTGTTCTCTACTAAATCCCTGTTTCCTGATGGAATCAGAAGAAAGAAAATAGTAGGCAGAGTTCTGGCTGAGGGATTTACTTTGACCCAAGGCAGAAGTGGAGTGTTTTTGTCATTTGATTACTTACATTGTTCATGCTCAGCAGGGAGTCTGCTTGGGCTTCTCTTCCTCTGCCCCTCCCCCCACTTGCACACATATTTGTGCATGTGTACTCTCTCAAATAAATCTTTAAAACAAAACAATGTTCTTTGCTTTAGGGCAAGCCTACAGAGGCCTCCATAGAAGCAAGAGTGCAAGAATATGGAGAATTAGATGCTAAAGATTACATTCCAGGAGCAGAAGTTCTAGAAGTTGGAAAAGAAGAGAATGCTGAAAATGTTGAAGGTTCAGTTTCATTTCACCATTATTCAAGATAAAATCACTCCTATACTGGATTTACCTTGAAATCTTTATGCTGATTGAACATTCATTCAACAGATATTTATTGAGCAAGGACTATATGCCAAGCACTATTACCCCTTTGGGAATCAAAATGGGCATGGTTCCTGCTCTTAGGGACCTTGCATTATAGTGTTAATGTCTTATCATGTCCTCAGGGTAGCTACCCCTTACCAAGAGCATGCTGAGCACTTGGACAAGACAATGGTTTTTTTGTTTGTTGTCTAGAAAAAACAATGAGGATCAGTCCTAAGCAACCCTCTAAGATTCTCCTTGTTGAAGGAGAACACTTGTTGAACATATTGAAGAATGCTTGAGAAACTCCATTCTGATTTCCAGGGTTAGCCTTTATTACCTTGATTGCTAGAGTCCTATCTTCTTCTTACTAATTGATTCATTATATTAACAAAACTTTTTAAAGCATTACCTGTGAGCTAGCCTCTGCCAATATAAAGATGAATTATTCCTGCCCTTGAAGATCTTTCATAAATAGCTTAGCAGTAGTGTTCCCAGGATTTATGATTGAAATGCTGAGCTATTTATGAAAGATCTTCAAGGGCAAGAACCATACCATTCATCTTTACATTGTCAGGGGCTAGCTCACAGATAATGCTTTAAAAAGTTTTGTTAATATAATGAGTAATGTAAAGAAGGGCAGGAGAGAAGTCAGGTGTACCTCAGAGGTTCAAAAAAGTCTTCAGAGAGTGTGGTGGCTCATTCAGTTAAGTGTCTGACTCTTGGTTTCAGCCCAGGTCATGATATCAGGGTCCTGGGATCCAGCCCTGTGTCAGGTTCCCTGATCTTTGGGGAGTCTGCTTGTTTCTCTCTCTGTGTCCCTCCATCTCCTCGCATGCTCTCTTTCTCTCTCAAATAAATAAAAAAAAAAAAAAGGATTCGGAGATGCTGATCCATGAGCTGTATCTTGAATAATAAGTGAGGAATGGTAGAATAGTGGAGATTTTCCAGGCAAACTATGGGCAAAGCCCTGAAGGATTCAGGAAACTATTACAATGTAGGATTGGATATATAGCAAGATACCAGACTAGAGATAGAGTTGGGGCCTCAGCAGGAGTGGTTGTGTATACACCATACCGAAAAGCTGAAACACTTTCTTATGGGGACTAACTGAAAAATTGGAAGTGTCTGTAATTTTAAAAGTTTATTGTGGTGACTTCATTAAGAACTATATTGCCTCTTCATTGAGGTGTCTGCAAGGTTCTTTCACATCCAGAATATTCGACTTCAGTTCTCTGAATGACTTTCTGACTAGTTTCAAGAAACATGTTTAAATACACTTAGACAAGTTGTCAGACATTTGCTGTGAGGCCAAGGTAAATGTCTAGGTGCTATTTTCATGTACATGGTTTGATAGAAAGAACATGAGCTGTAGGCTCAGACATGATTTTCATAAATGTGTGCATTGTAGGCCACATTTTCTAGCAGTAGAGTAGGCATCCTAACTTATAGGGTCTGTTCCTCTTCTGTTGAGTCATGAGAGTTAAAGTAATGATAAGGCAAAAAAAAAAAAAAAAAAAAAAGTAATGATAAGGCTTTAGCTCATGGTAGACACATAGTCAGTGCTTATTTCCCATTCCATAAATGAGTTAAATTGATGTGGCTTATTTAACAATAAATATTGCTCAATTCTTGGTCAGTAGAACGCCATTGACTTTGATACTTTACTTTTGCTTGATTTATTTCAACTTACTGTGAGTACACAACATAAAGTGATAGTACTATCTTGTTTTTCTCACAGATGGGTGGGAAAGTACCAGTCTCAGTGAGGAGGCAGATGCTGATGGTGAGTGGATTGATGTGCATCATTCTTCTGATGAAGAGCAGCAAGAAATAGTAAGTCCTGAAATTTCCTTGTACAAGTGCATCACTCTTGCATAAACTCTGATGTTTATTAAGACCTAATTTACGCTAGGCTTTATTGGGGAGCTATGGTCTCACTTGAGCTAAACTTTTGTTGTGTGGTTTCAAGTTCAAGAAGCTCAACGGGATGCCCATGGAGGAGCGGAAAGCCAAAGCTGCAGCCATTAGCACGAGCCGAGTTCTAACTCAGGAAGACTTCCAGAAAATCCGCATAGCCCAAATGAGGAAAGAACTCGACGCTACCCCAGGGAAAGCCCAAAAGAGGAAATATATTGAAATAGATAATGATGAGGAGCCCAGGTAAAACAACACATGCACCAGGTCTTCTTTAGTGAGCTCACATGATGATGAAAGTATTAGGGAAAGGAATTCCACCCTAGTTTCATATTATATTTGTTCTTCACCCCAGGGGTGAGTTACTTTCTCTTCGGGACATTGAACGCCTTCATAAAAAGCCAAAATCTGACAAGGAGACAAGACTAGCAACAGCAGTGGTAAGTGAAGCTTATTATTCTCTGTTTCCTCAAACAAAAAGCAAATAAGATAAAAAATGAAATAAAATGAATAGCCACAGAATGGCAGTATTTTATTTTGATGTTTTAAATAAAGGTAGAATTAACAGAATAAAATGCACAGGTATTAGGTGTTCTGTTAGATGAGTTTTTACAAGTTGATAGCCATGTAACCACCATCCAAAACACCGAAAGACACTAGTACATGTTCTGGTATCTGGGAAGCTCAGTACATTTCCAAGTTATTAGGAAAGCAGGGGAATGTTTATAGTCATTGAAGAAAAGCCTCTGGTAAGGTGCTGTGGCTGTGCGTGATTGCGCATCTCTCACATTTCCAACCACCTAGCTTTTCAGCTTTATGTCTATACCTTTATTGTTTTAGGCACAACCCGTACTGGTTTCATATCACCCTGTGCATTCCATTTGTGCTGAAACGTGTTTAGATAAATTTAAAAATCCATGTTCGTTATTCACCACCTTCCCATATTTTATCCTACTTTCTGAACTGCTCTACCCTTCCCCTCCTTTCTCCCACCACAAATGCCTTCATCCTGCCAAAAACAGCTCATCAGTCTCCCTTTCTAGGAAGCTCCTCTGATCTGACTGGCTGAATTACGCCATTTTCTTCCACTGAGCTTCCCCTGCCCCATTACAGTATATCATGGTCATTTCTTGCCTGGAGTGAGTTCCTGGGGAGCAAGGACTGAGTTCCTTCCATCTTTTTGTCCTTGGCATCCATCGGAGTGCCTAGCATAGAGGAGACACAATTGTGGGTTAGATAACTGTTGAAGTATTTTTGTGTGTGTGCTAATAGGCTGGAAAGACAGACCGAAAAGAATTTGTGAGGAAGAAAACCAAAATGAACCCATTTTCCAGTTCCACAAATAAAGAGAAGAAAAAACAGAAGAACTTTATGATGATGCGATATAGCCATAACGTCCGGTCAAAAAACAAGCGTTCCTTCCGAGAAAAGCAGGTGAGTTCAACTTGAAGCTTGATTGGTTAGAATACTGTTGTCATTTTAAGACCTTATTCTTAAGACAGTTGTACCTTCAGGACCTTGTGTTATGTGTGTCTTAGGATTAATGGGGAACATAATTGGAGAGCATGGAGAGGTCGAAAGTGGTGAGGACATGTAAACTATATATTTGACGTGGTTGAGATTCAGCTGTGTGACCAAAGAGGAGTCCATTTTCTTCCTCTATAACTAAAAGAGTGTAAGCAAGATGGTCTGTAAGGTCTTCCCTCTGCTAAAATTATTTTATTTATTTATTTTTTTTATTTTATTTTATTTTATTTATTTTATTTTATTTATTTTATTTTATTTTATTTATTTTATTTATTTTATTTTATTTATTTATTTTATTTTTATTTATTTTATTTTATTTATTTTATTTTTTTATTTTATTTTATTTTATTTTATTTTATTTTATTTTATTTTATTTTATTTTATTTTTATTTTAAAGAGCCAGGAAAATCTGACTTTTATTCCTTAAATACTGTGAAGGAAGATGGGGGTGCTAAAATTATTGATGTTGCATCTGTGAAACATAACATGATCCTTCTTTACATGCTCTTTTGCAAAGCTTTTATGTTTAAAGATTTTGGGAGTTTCATTTTATCTATTTATGGTCTTTGATGTGTAGTCCTATGTAGCTCAGTTGGCTTGCTTATTTGAGTAATTTGTTATAATAAATTCATGTTTTCACATTTTTATCTATGGGGAGTATACCAGAATATATGTAAATGTATTCTGAAGGATCGCCAGAAAGTCAAGTCCAAGAATATATCAGTATTTCTAAGTTGCTAGCCAAGGATGAGCCTGCCAGACCAGAATGTTAATGGCCAGCTTTCCAAGGCAATATTCCATCTGTGGGGGCACCAAGGCAGTATTAACTGAATTAAGGTGCCATTTAAAATCTACCTGTCTGCTTATTTCATTTTTCATTTTTCTGGTTCCTAAACTGTGTCCAGCAACATTATGTAAATAATAAAGTGACCTGTATTTTGAATAAAGAATGTTAAAATTGAGGTGAAAAGAAAGGTGCCATTTCAGATTTTAAATATCTGTATTTTGGGCTGCCTGAGTGGCTCAGTTTATTGGGCATCTGAGTCTGGATTTCAGCTCAGGTCATACTCTCAAGCCCTACCTGTTCACCTGTTCATTGGGAGTCTGGTTGGGATTCTCTCTCTTCCTCTGCCCCTTCTCCCCCACCACCCCTACTATCTCCCCCTGTCTAAATTACGTAAATAAGTCATAATAAATAAATATCTGAATTTTATCAATTCAACTTAAATTCATAGTTGAATTGATGCAGTCCATTAGCTTATCCTTCAGCAGACATTTATAAGATTTTAGGGTTGAGGAATAGTAACCACTGAGTTGCACCATGGTTTTTTCCTTCCTTCATTTTGAAGTTTTTGTGGTTTTGCTACATTTTGTGACCGACCCCACTCCATACTTCCTCTGTTGTTTTGGAGAGATTTTTTTTTTGGCATGATCTGGAAGCCTTGCTTTGTTCCTTGCCAGCAACCCTTGAATCATGAAACTTCTCCCTCAAAGATGAAAGAATCTTTTATTTAAGAGTAAGAGTTCATTAGACATATGCATTTGTTGGCTCAAGAATGTTTTCCCTTGTCGTGTAGTTTTTTTTGCCATTTGGAACCTGAAATTAATCAGAATTTCTAGTATGTATCCTTGCCCTATATTTTCCTTAAGGTCTCTAAGTTACAAAACTTGACTCTAGGTTTCTAATTTTCTCTTATTCTCTCCAATCTAGACTACCACTCCCCAGTTGAAATTCAATATAAACCACATATATAATTTTAGAATGAAAAAGCAAAAAGAAAGAGATGAAATTAATTTTAGCACTATATCTTTTTTAATCCAGTACATCCAAAATGGTATCATTTCAATATGTAATCAATCAGTATAAAAATTATTAATGAGATGCTGTACCTTCTTGGTTTTGAACTAATTGAAATCCACTGTGTGTGTTAATTTGTGGCACATCTCGGTTTGGACTCACCATTTTTCAAATGTCCAGAAGCCACATGCAACTAGTGACTACTGTATGGGACGTGCAACTTTAGAGCATCTCCCAAACTGACCTGTGATTCTGAAATAGAAAAACCCATTTCAGTCCAACTTTTGTGTGTTTCTTTTGCTATTCACACAGAGCACTTCACTTCTGACATTTATGGTCACCAGATGTGTAGAGTCTTTTTTCCCTATACATGCAATGTTCTGTAATGCTGGCTAAGTGTCCTACAATTTAATTTAATTCTGACATTGTTTTTGTGGAGATAGTGTCAGATCCCACAGGTTAAGGGCTCAGTCCCATGAGATTGCACACACACACATAAATTTCAGAAACCAGTCACAAGCCCAGGTGATAACCTGTGTTTCTGACCAGTGACCCTTTCCTTAGGTTTCATTAAGTTGCCACAGCTGCTCATGGAACTCAGGGCAACGGTTAAATTTACTAGTTTATTAAAGGATGTGATAAAGGATACAGATGAACAGCCACATGAAGAGATACATAGGGGCAAGGTCTAGGAGGGTCCCGAATGCAGAAGCTTCTGTCCCTGTGGACAGAAGTGGAATACATCACCCTCCTGGTGTAGATGTATTCGCTAACCTGGAAGCTCTCAGAACCTCACAGTAAAGGGATTTTTTTTGAAGGCTTCATCACATAGGCGTGATCAATTATTAATACCATTTCCAGCCTCTTTCCCCTTCTGGAGAAATGTGTATGTTGGGGGTGGGGGTTGCCAAAAATCCAAGGTCTTTCTTGGGCCAGCCCCCATCCAGCAGCCCACCTAGTTGCCTCATTAGAAAAAAAAGATTCTTCTAGTGGTCTTATCACTTAGGAATTACAGGGGTTTGGGGAGCCCTGTGTCAGGGACAGGGTCAAGGACAAATATTAAAACAAGATGCCCTTATCACTTAGGAAATTACCACTTTTAGGAGTTCTGTGCCAGGAACCAGTGGCAGAGACCAGTATATATTTTCTATTAGCTTGTGCACCTTAAGCCCTCTCTGAGAAAGCATCACATTTCATACCCCTTATACCTCTCAGTGATACTTTATTTTTATTTTTTATTTATTTATTCATTCATAGAGATGCAGAGAGAGAGAGTAGCAGAGACACAGGCAGAGGGAGAAGCAGGCTCCATGCAGAGAGCCCGACGTGGGACTCGATCCAGGGTCTCCAGGATCACGCCCTGGGCTGCAGGCGGCGCTAAACCACTGCGCCACCGGGGCTGCCCCCCTCAGTGATACTTTAACATGCCTTGAAAGGGTACATAGGGTCTTACTGCAAATTTATAGAATATACTCATAGAATATAAAAAAAAAATGAGACTAGAAAAGGAAGGTAAAGCATATGGCAGAGAAAGAGGAGGATCTTACAGTGAAACCTTTGGAAAGGTAAAGGAAGAGGAAGGAGAATATACTGGTTCCTTATGTTCAAAGGGTGACATTTGGAGGGAGAAGGGAACCGAGAGATCTGTGTGAGAGTAGTGAGTAGCTTGTGCTTTATTACAAAGTTTAATAAGCAGAATTAAACCCATGTAACCTTGGATTATAACAACATTATCTAACATAGTTTTTACCATGTGCCTTGACCATTCTAGAGCTTTGTATTTTTTTAGATTAATCAGTATAGAACAATATGAGCAGGTACTATGGTTTTATATTTTGCAGATGAGAGAATAAGACAGATGAGTCTGAGAAATACTTCTTCAGCCATACAAATTAGGTTAAAATGAACTTGTTAATTTTTATACCTTTAATCCTTAGCTATTCTGACTATCTACAAAGATGTACCAATTCCCAGATATGAATAAAGACAAGGAGTTAATACCTTAAAATCATAAAATGCAGATAGTTTGAACATTTAGCTAGAGAATCAGGTGACTTCCACCCCAAAAAATGCTTTAACAAAGCAAACAAAAAACACTTAACCTTGTTGAAATTCAAAAGCTAGAGATCTTAAAAAATTTCTAGGAATCAAAGTGGTGCTTGAGAATTCATGGACTAGTATCCAATACACACACACTTAATAATCTCGGGATGATTTGTTGATTTAGTGATTCTGTTGGTATAATGGGATACTCAAAACTTCCCATGTTTAGATTTTTTTTTCTTATGTTCCAGCTGGCACTACGAGATGCACTTTTGAAAAAGAGAAAAAGAATGAAGTAACCTCCGAGCAAGTCTTCCATTCCAAGAAGAATGCTAAATTTGTATCATTATTTTGAAAATTAGTTAATCAAGCATGTTTACATTAAAAAGTCCTGAAGGTACCATATTGTGAAAAACACAGTAAATTTGGTAGCAATTCAGTATTTCTGTTTTGGAGTTGGGTAATGGGAATCTTTGGAATGTTAACCAGTAGTGGTGTTGTAAACGCATTTTCATTTAGCATTCATGCAAAGAAAAATATTGTTGGATGCCTACTGAATGTCACTGTAGATATAAAAATGAATGAGCCATCACCCCTCACAGAAGGCATTCACAGCCTATTTGGCAAATTGGAGGGGGCGGATGTGTATTGTATGTGTATTTATGTGCAGTGTAAATAGTTCTCTAGTAAAGATAGGTCTGTGCTTCTCTGGGGTCACAGAGGCTTCTACAGGGCATAAGAGTTCAACATTTTCTCAACAGGACAATGTTACAAGAGTAAGAGATTCTTACTTGTATATAGGCTTACCTGCTAAAAAACAGGTCCCTGCTGTACAGATTTTATGTCGCCAATTTAGGTCTAATTTAGTCCATCCAAAAAAGTTTACATATCTTTTTGAATGCCAGGTACAGGCTTTTTGACTAAGACCTCGCTTTTTAAATTGCCTTAAGTATAAATAGGAATCTTAGAGTGTCTTTAGTTCGTCATTTGGGCCACCATAAAGGAATAAGAAATCAGATTGGTTTCCTCAGCCTGTCTTCATGCTCTAGTATTTTTAGCTTGCTGTATGCTTTATCTCAATAAAAGGTTCCTAATGTCAGATAGGTACTATTGTGTGTGTTAAGTGCCGTGTTAGGCTCCCTCCCCTAAGCATGTCTGAGTGGATTTCAAGGGACACAGAGCCATGGCCAGCCTCTCTGTTTGCAAGTCATTGCATTTGGAAGTAGTCTGATGCTTTTGCCTTTGATTTCCTAGATCATATTGTGGTAGATGAGAAAATTGTTGCTTGAGAGTAAAAGGCAATTTTCTGTCTACCCAGAATTAGAAAGTAGCTTCGAAAACTACTTCTCTAATTCACTTTCGGTGTTCACTTTTCCACTCCAAGTCCAAAAGACTTTTGGTTTTATTTTGAAACTTTGTGACCTTCCCCAAAGATGCCCCAGCTCGCTAGAGATTAGTTGTGAAAATCTTGAAGTTTAACATTGAAATTACACTGGCTTGGTGAGAGGAGTTCTGAGTTAACTTCAGCAACTTCATTGTTTAACAGGAAGTGTCCAGTGCAAATTTGAATATTTCAGACCTGAAACTTCTCTCTCTCTCTCTCTCTCTCTCTCTCTCTCGTTTGCATTTTTGAACTGGGTGTCTCCTCAAGAGAGGTAAATAAAATTCAAAATGGCATAGCAGCTAGGGTTCACAGCTTTTGCTGCATGACTTGTGATGGTGTCTGGAAGTCATCCTTCCTTTGGACTTTCCCACTCCACTTAGAGGCCAGGAGGCCAAAGTCCATTCTGTGCTCTGACTTCTGTACTACTGTGGCTTCACCTTGCTCTTAACTGAGGTTTATATGCAAAGTAGAAAAATATCTCATTTAAAAAGGTGAAAGTCTTAACTCTTATTTCTCAAATGCATAGTATCTTAATTCTACCCAATTTCCTAATAAAGGAAATCTTAGAAATCTTCTCTTGTGAATATTTACTATAAATTTGAAGATCAGATTTTCACAAGGTTGGATGCTGTCAACAAAGGCAGAGTGGTCTTTCAGGGTCACTTTTACCTTAAAGTGATCATCAGAGTCTGAGCATCAGCTTTGCAATCTCCTTTTTTTTTTTTTTTTTTTTTTTTTTTTTGTCAGTACTAAGAATGGATCCATTTCATGGATGAGCTCCCATTTCCGGGCTCATAACTTATATATAAAGTGATGTGTAATTCTAGGATGCTGATGTATTTTGTATGTGATCTCAGCAGAGTCATGAAATGCAGAGTCTGTTCTCTGCTCTATCACTAGTGCTAGTTCAGTGCCCAGGATGTTAGTTGCTCAGCAAGTATTTGAATATGTGATTTATTTCCAGTCAGTTCTCTCTGTAAATATAAGACCACCTACCTCATTGATTGAGAATTCTGAGAATGTTAGCATTTAGTAAATTTCTCATCAAAGATTAGCAATGTTAAGTTTTTGTTTTATTTTTTGTTTAATCTTCATGAAATGAAACAACAGTTACAGTTGCTACAACTATTTGCTTCACCCTTCATCCATTTTGGGGGGAATTAGTTTGAAATCTAAAAACATATATTGAATGCTCAATGTGTGGGTTGCAAACACAATGTTTGTGCCATATGGAAACCTTCAATCCAGTTAAGAAATAGGCTTACAAAAATGACTAATGTAATAAAAGGCTGCTTATGGAGCTATCAGAAAAAAGGTGCAGCATAGGGCTGAGAGCATCCTAAAAAGGGAAGTTCAGCTGGCAGGAGGGTGAAATGGCTATTTGCTAACAAATTGATGCATATGATGAGCAGGAAAGCAGTAGGAAATCTATTCCTGAATCAGAAAAGTTATGGTTTAAAAGGTGGTATAATTTCTGAAAAGTTATAGTTAATATAAATTTTGTTTTCATTACCTCATATTCTAATTCTTTGAAAATGTATGTATTTAAAGTGTCACATGGCAACCCAGATTGTTTAGAATATTCTGTTCTTCAAACCATTTTAGATAAATAGATTTTAAGCTTTGTTACCAAGAATAATAAGGTTCTATCAGTGACATCCTTTCATAGCATAAAATAAAACTAAAAATTAACTATTGTTTATTTTTTTTAATGAGATTTTAAAAATATCATGAAAATGAATAGAAAAGTAAGGCACTGACATGGAGCTTTTTCTCTTTTATAAGGAAATAAACTTTTCTCTCCTAGTTCAATCTTTGGTCAGTACTTATTTAAAAATGCAGATAAGAACAAAGCGCAGCTAATTCTGTACTATTTAAATACCATACAAATGTTTGTGTAGGGCACTTCTTACATGATAATCTTATTCTGCAAATTCTTTCATTGTTTTGTCAATCCAACCTCAGTGTGGAGATGAAGTTACAATTTATCTGCATGATGGAATAATTTGAAGCCATAAAAATGTTTACAATAGGGAATGCTTACAAATGAAAGGAACAAAATAACAAAAGTATTTATAGCATAATCAAATAACACATGTAAGAAAATGGATAATTTAGGCCCAAGAGGAAGTACTCTGTTGTTTGTAAAATGACACTATTTTAACTTTGATTTCAGTGGTTACTAGAGAGGTTAAGGTTGTTTCACATAGATTTTTGCCATTTGGTTCTTCTTTTACAGCTTTTTGGTGTTTTTTATTATTGATTTGTAGGAGATCTTTATATATTCTAGATACCAATTCTTTGTTAGTTACTTATGTTACACAAATCTCCACAGATAGCCAGTGCCATCTTTGTGATAAACCCAAATATACCTTAGGTCTGGGAATTTTCAAAACCAGTCCTGGATCCTTATTTTAAAAAATAGCCAATTTTTAATTTGAAGGTTTATTTATTTTAGAGACAGAGCAGAGAGGGGGATTTTGGGGCAAAGGGAGAAAGAATCCTGAAGCAGACCCAACTGAGTGCAGAGCCCAAGGCAGAGCTCCATCCCAGGACCCTCAGGTCATGACCTAAGCCAAAACCAACAGTCAACCGCTCAACCAACTGAGCCACCTAGGAGACACTAAATAGACTTTTTTTTTTTTTTTTTTAGCAGTTCTAGGTTCACGGCAAAACTGAGTGCACCGGAGTGATGCAATCACTGCAGTTGATGAACCTACATCATTATCACCACAAGTCATAGTTTACATTAGGGTTCACTCTTAGTTTTGTATATTCTATGGTCTAGACAAATGTATAATGATATTTGTCCACCATTGCAGTATACAGGGTAGTTTTAGTGCTCCTACAATCCTCTCTGCTTGTTCACCCCCCTTTCTTCCTGACCCCTGACAACCACTGATCTTTTTACTAGAGTTTTGCCTTTTGCAGAATGTCACAGTTGGAGTCAAAACCTACTGTTTTCATATTGGGTTTGTTTTTTTTGTTTTTTCCATTTAGTAGTTTGTATTTATGTTTCCTCCATGTTTTTTCATGGTTTGGATAGTTCATTTCTTTTTAGTGATGTAACATTCCATTCTCTGGATATATTATGGTTGGTTTATCCATTTACCTACTGAAGGACATCTTGGTTGCTTGTAGGTTTTGGCAGTTATGAATAAAGCTGTTATAAACATCTATGTTCAGGTATGAACATAAATTTTTACCCCTTTGGATTAGTGTCAAGGAGAGCAGTTACTGGATCATACACAAAGAGTTTATATTTAGTTTTGTAAGAAATTGCCAAACTGTGTTCCAAAGTGGCTGCACCATTTTGCCAGATCCTTGTAACAGTCCTAAGCTTCTCTCACATTTTACAATAAGCAGGAAGAAAGTAGGTGACAACTTCAATATTTTAACTGGAAATTTAGCTGCGTTGTTCTCCAGTTACATTTTCTACCTTCGGTATTACTGTGGATGACAGTTGTTAAATGTTCTACTATTAAGTAACAACCGCTGTTCTCCAGTTGCCAGTACATGTTCCTCACTTACCCTGAAACTAATACAGGCAGTCTCCTTAAAGGCCTTCAGACTTCTCATAGTCAATTCCAGGAGCTTTTTTTTTTTTTTTTTTAAGATTTTATTTATTTATTCATGAGAGAGAGAGGCAGAGACACAGGCAGAGGGAGAAGCAGGCTCCATGCAGGGAGCCTGATGTGGAACTCGATCCCAGGACTCCAGGATCACACCCTGGACCGAAGGCAGGTGCTAAACCGCTGAGCCACCCAGGGATCCCCAATACCAGGAGCTTTTTAGGCTTTCACTAATACTGTTCAGAGTCCGCCCAGTTGCCACCTACTGCTCCATTCCAAAGCCATGCCTACATTTTGAGGTGTCAGGATGGTAATACTCCACTTGTGTTATTAGTCTGTATTAGTTACCTACTGCTGCATAACAATTTGTCAAAATTTAGTGGCTAAAGCAATGAATATTATTCTGTAGCTTCTGTGGTTCAGGAATTTGGGGGTGGCTTAGCTGGGGCTGGGGGACCCACTCTGAAGATTGCTCATTCGTTTGACTACTAGTAAGAAAGCTCAGTTCCTCTCTGATTCTTGGTAAAAGGGCTCAGTTCCTCAAGACAGGAACATTTTCACAGGACTTTAGTGTTCTCAGGGCATGACAGCTGGCCTCCTGCAAATAGTGCAAGGAGGATGCCTGCAATGAGTTCTGTGGTCTTGTAAGCCAGATACCACCACTAAAGCTGTATTGTATTCATTAGAAGCAAATCATTAAGTATAGCCCATAGTCTCAGAGAAGAAATAGGCTCCACCATTGCACGAGAGGAGTGTTAAAGAGTATGTGGCTATTTTTTGAAACTACCACACTGTTTTTAAACTGAACAAAATGAAATGCAAGTATAAAAACGTTATATCCCATGTTTCTGACACAGTCATTTACCTTCATGCATTCTCCACAGAAGTTTTTATTTATTAGAGACAGATGCAGAGACACAGGCAGAGGGAGAAGCCGGCTCCATGCAGGGAGCCCGACGCGGGACTCCATCCGGGTCTCCAGAACCACACCCTGGGCTGCCCTATAGGCCAATTTAAAATAAACATTAAAAGGGAAATCCGAGCAGCCCTGGTGGCCCAGCGGTTTAGTGCCGCCTGCAGCCCGGGGTGTGGTTCTGGAGACCCGGGATGGAGTCCCACGTTGGGCTCCCTGCATGGAGCCGGCTTCTCCCTCTCTCTCTCTCTCTCTCTCTCTCTCTCTGTATTCTCATGAAGAAATAAATAAAATCTTTAAAAAAATAAATTGTCCTATAGCACGTATAACCTCTTAATACTAGAGGAATACAGAAGATTATGAAGCTCAGCTTGTGAATAATGCCTGGCAAACCACAATGTAGATTCGTTCATTGAATACATTTTATGATGGTTGTTTTACAAATCTCTTATCTTTTTAATATCAACCTTAAAGTGACAGGAAGTCACTTTTTTTATATGCAAGTGAACCTCTTTAATCTGTTTGCACTCTTGGTGATTCTCACAATGCACCTGTGGCTTAAGCTGTTGCAAATGAGCAAATTAAGACCAAGGTCTTGATTGAGATTTTGTGCCAAGACCAGGAAAAAGTGGAAGCAGAGACTTAAAACCGTAGCCCAGTGACATCCAGGCCATAAAAATGCGGGAAAATAACATCAGAGGTACCAGTGGTGTATTCTATATGATGGGGGGGGAGGGGGGGCGGTGGAGGAGGGGGAGGCGTACTTAAAAACAAACCTGGAAAAAAATGAACCTTCTAAGTTTTCTCTATACATTTACCCACAGGAGAGACTGCTCTAGCCATTAAGAACATCCCAGCCTCGTTGAGTCAGGTGGTTTTCTTAAGTTTAGTGGGAACCGAGAGAGGTGGAGTTTGGATTCTGCAGCCGGGCTCGGGGGCAGTGCAGGCCCACAGTGCTGTGACGTCCGGCAAGTTCCTGAACCTCTCCAGGCCTCACATTTGGCCCATAAGGAAAACGGGGATGAGTTACTTGCACCCGCCTTTGGCTTGTTTTGATGCTTAAATGTGAAAAGACGCAGCAAAAACATCTGGCACATAAATTTAAACTCTTAAGCTTTTTTTTTTTTTTTTTAAACTGAAAAGACACAGGAATGTTGAACAGAAAATAATTCTTGCACAATCCAGATAAAGGCTTTAAAGACAAGCCAATGAGGCCGAGAGGGAGAGCTGGGTGTCTTGGTACAACAGGAGGCTTTTCTGCTACGTCTTCTTGGACCCCCTCCGGCCGCGGCTGCAGTGTCTGGACCTGCGCGGGAGCGACGAGACGGGGGCTGCGGGATGCGGGGTCCGGGGATGCGGGGTGCGGGCTGCGGGGATGCAGGATGCTGCCCCGCCCCTCGCCGACGAGATCCGCGGCCTGTGCCGAGCCCCGGGCCCGAGGCCCGACCGCCTGCCCCCACCTGCTGCTCCAGGCCTCGGCCTGAGTGTCTGCGCCTCCCGGGGTGAACCAGAGCCGACCCCGGGATCCCGGGCGGGCGGCCTCTCCGACCTCAGCGTCGACCTCTCCTGCACCAATCCAGGCAGCATCCCACCCTCCCACCGCCACTCGGCACCTACTTTAACAGAAAGTCCTAAGAACTAACCCCACCCTCTGGTTGACCCAGGGACCCTGCATCCTTAAGAGGCGCAGGGTCGCCCCAGCACTCACCTGTACCCCCTACATTCACTCCATGTCTTTCACGGCCAGAGGCCCCGACCTCTCTCCCAAAGCCTATGCCCTCCAGGGCTGAGCCAGCACTTGGTAGGCGCAGGGGGCATGATAAAGGGGGCACAGAAGTGCAAGCACTAAAGAATGTGGCTGATCCCAGGCACAGGGCAGGGAGTCTTGAGTCTTATTGGCTCAGTAGCAGGTCCCAGAAGTAAGACAGGTTTGACCTGGCCTCGGCCTTCAGGACTTGCTGTTTTGCCGCCAGACCAGCCTTATCTAACAACATACATAAGAGCTTTTGGTTGCCTAAAGATGACTGGCGACGGGGGGTGGGGGGTGGGGGGTGGAGAAGGTTCTTGGAATAAGGCAACTTGAAGGCCTCCTGGCATCTTCCCTGAACCCCTAGGCAAAATAGGCTAAGAAACACTGAGAGTCTACCACTTTAGCGAAGTATTTAAAGACCCAGATAAGACACAAACTTGTTAAATTAACATGCTTTTTTTTTTTAAGATTTTTTATTTTTTAATTCTTATTTATTTATGATAGTCACAGAGAGAGAGAGAGAGAGAGGCAGAGACACAGGCAGAGGGAGAAGCAGGCCCCATGCACCAGGAGCCCGACGTGGGATTCGATCCCGGGTCTCCAGGATCGTGCCCTGGGCCATAGGCAGGCGCCAAACCGCTGCGCCACCCAGGGATCCCTAACATGCTTTTCAATTGAAGGAAGTAATTCTGCTATTCCTCATCTCCTACCCCCGTCTTTTTCTTCTTCTGACATGTGGCTTTCTCAATTAAAAAAAAAAAAAAAAAGTTTTCACTTCCACCTTTTTTTTTGTTGGAGTCTATGCATTCAAGCAGATTGAAGCCAAAGGTCTAATAAAAATATTCTAGAATTTGGATTTGATATGTATTGAATTGCCTGACAATAAAAAGCACCGTCAGACTCTATTAGGATCAACAAAGGCAATGTTCTGTTTACATATCTAAGGCTTTTTGAATCAGAATAATCCTACCCATCCTTTATTGAGCCTATTGGGTGCCAGGCACTGGAGACGATGGTATTACCTGTTGGGTAGAAACCAAGCTTCAGAAGGGAAAAACTTGCTGAAAGTCAGGTGCCCGGTGAGTGGTCAGAGCTGCTGCTAAACGTTCCTGTGTCTCCAGTGTACTGCAGCACCTCCCCTAAAGCCCACAGCTCCCCTCTTCTTCCCTGTGCTTATTGACTACCTCACATTAAAATATTCAGGTTACAGGGCGCCTGGGTGGCTCCGTCAGTTGGTGTCTTGCTCTTGATCACAGCTCAGGTGATCACAGGGTTGTGAAGTCAGGCCCCACATTGGGCTCCAGGCAGGGCATGCAGCCTACTTAAAAACAAAACAAAAAGCTTGGCTTGACATAGAAATATTGTCGTCTTGCCAGTTTTGAAAAATCCTCAGATTCCACAAACTTCGCTTTGGCCACTTCCAGTGTTTTATCAGCTTCCTCTTTGATATCAACTCTTGGAAGACCAGAAATCTTGGAAAAAAATAAAAAACCAAACTTCCTTTTTTAAACCACCAAAAAAAATAGATAACATTTATTTTCTCTTATTATGAAAATAAACTGTAGTCATTATAGAAAATTAGAAATGCAGAAAAGTATAAAGAAAATTAATCACAATCTTGTTACTGAGAAATGACCAACAGTGCAGAACAACGATCAGGGTACTTCTCTCAATTTTGTTTGTGTGGATATACATATCTTTTCCTAAATTGGACTTGCTGTATTTTTCTACAAAGCAATATATATTCTCAGAAGAAATGGACACTTAGATTATCTTAACAAACCTCTCCCTCTTTTCCTCAAAATACTTTTTTCCAGCTGGGAGTTTCTCTGTCTCTGTCTCTCTCTCTCTCTCTCTCCCTCCCTCCCTCTTTTTAAAGACTTTTTTTCTATTTATTTGAGGAAGAGAGAGAGAGAGAATGAGCAGGGGGAGGAACAGAAGGAGAGGAAGAAGCAGATTCCCTGCTGAATTGGAAGCCTGATGCGAGGCTACCCATCCATCAGGACCCCGAGATCATGACCTCAGCTGAAGGCAGATGCTTCACTGACTGAGCCACCCAGGTGCCCCAGCTGGGAGTTGTTAAAGGATCCTTTTCTCTTATTAGCTCTTTGCAGGGAGCCCTGAGAGGGACAGGGTAAGTGCCAGGCCCCTAAAGAGACAAAATGAGACATTTGTGGAACAGAATGGTTTGGTGCCATTGTACGTGCTCTGAGAAATTCATAGAGGAAAAGTGAGTTTGAACTAGCTTTGAGTGGTGTGTTAAATAGACTACATACTGCCAAACTGAGGCATAAGCAAAGCTCAGAGATCTAGCTGAGCCCAGAATGAGTCCGTTTCAGATTTAAATTTAGGATGAAATTCTCTTTCAGTAGGTGTTCAGTGCCAGGTGTGCTGAGGGGAACGGTCTAATAATACTGAATGAACACATGAGTTTGTGTCCAGTTGTGCTTTTCTTTTTTTAAAGATTTTATTTATTTTTTATTTATTTATTTATTTATTTATTTATTTATTTATTTATTTATTTAATTTATTTAATTTATGAGAGACAATGAGAGAGAGGTGGAGACACCGGCAGAGGGAGGAGCAGGCTCCCTGCAGGGAGCCTGATGCAAGACTCAATCCCAGGACCAGGGATCATGACCTGAGCCAAAGACAAACGCTTAACCACTGAGCCACCCAGATGCCTTTTCATCTTGAATTGTGAATCCATATTCTTGCACAAGGATCACCTATCATATGTACCCATTATAAGGAGAAGACTTATTTTACTTTAAGGCTTTATTTCTTTTCTTTTTTTTAAGATTTTTATTTATTTATTCATAGAGACACAGAGAGAGAGAGAGAGAGAGAGAGGCAGAGACACAGGCAGAGGGAGAAGCAGGCCCCATGCAGGGAGCCTGACGTGGGACTCAATCCTAGGCCTCCAGGATCACACCCCTGGCTGCAGGCGGCGCTAAACCGCTGCGCCACAGGGGCTGCCCAAGGCTTTATTTCTTAAATGAAAAACTCATTTCCCTTTTTCTTACGTTTCTCATTCATTCATATTGTACTTTTCTCTTCTCTCAGATTCTGCACCAGTATCGTGGCTCAAGACTCCAGAGGCCACATTTACCATGGCTGGAATCTGGATTATCCTTTTGAAAATTTCTTGAACAAGCTGACCGTGGATGTGCAATTCATAAAGAATGGGCAGGTATAGTTGTACACTATAAGATTCAGAAATCAGAGAGACTTGCTAACCAAAGTTAGCAATCACTAGGATGGCCTGCTGCTTAAGTGTGTTATCACTTTAAGGTACAGAAAACATCAACTCCTGAAAACACAAAACTGCAAGAGAGGTTTATGTCCATTTTGCTCATAGAAAGAAGGGTCATTTATTATTGTGGAGTATGTACTTAGAGAAAGCAATTAATTTTCCTTAGGGAACTCTCAGTCACCCACTTATCCTGGTGAGTCAATTCTTTCTCTGCTTTCCCATATTGAGACTGCTTCTGGAATAGGGAGGGGCTGCATGGTGGAATGACTAGAAATGGCCAGCTTTGAAGTCTGACAGTCCTGGGTTTGAATTCTGCTTCTGTCACTTACTTCCTGCAAGAATGTGGGAAATTACTCAGACACATTTTGCAGGTGACAGCTCAGGTTAATCATTACTTTATGGAGGTAGCTATACAGGTTACATGAAGTAATCTATGCAAAGCATATGATAAATGCTTGATAAATTAATAAATGGTCCTTCATTCTATAAGCACTCTCTTAAGTATGATCTTTAAAAAATTATATTGAGATCATTTTACTCTCATCATAAAAATGTAACCTAATATGTACTATTTTCATATTTCTGTGTAAGCATCTGGAGAGACAGCTTTAATCGATGTTCATTCAATACACAAAGCATGTTATTGCCATGAAACAGCATGCTAAAGCCAGATTTTGGCTTTGGGGGACACTTTAAGGATAAGGACTATATTTCATATGTTCTTTGCATTTAGGGGCTGAGTCACAAATGCTGCAAACTCATTTATTCAATACTTACTTGGTCATCTGGTTTTACAAACAACTTTTTCTCATAAAAAATTAAAACTATACAGAAATACTTAAGGCGAAAGTTTCTCATTTTCTCATTTCATTCCTTTACTTCTCCACTGTTAACAATTTGGTTTATAGCTGAAGAATTATTTAAAAAACGGTTTTAAATGGTAACAACGACAGAATATCCATGCGTGCTGTGTTCTAAAAGGAAATCTGCTGAAATGTTAGCAATTCTTACTGGATGATGGGACAGTAATCCTTTTCGTTGGCAGCTTTGTGCTTTCCTCCATTATCTACAATAAAGCAAAAATCCTTTAAGTTGACAAAGGAATAAATGCAGTAAAAATAAATTATTTCAACAGTTCTCTCTAGAACTCGCCCTGTTACTGCTTTATTTGTCCCTGTGTGTCCTGGAGCGGCCCTGAGAAATAGCCTGCTGGTGTGGCTTGACTCTCAGTACTCAAGTTATTACCAAATCCAGCAGTGTACGCTTGAATAGTGTCTCTCTGCTGAGGGCTCATGGCCGAGACTGTTTTTGCTAAATTAGGAAGAAGTTATCCACAACATAATTAATCTCTTATTCTTGAATATTGTACATAATTTTAAAAGTATTTTCACATACCGTTCCTCATTAGATCCTCACCATGGCCCTCCAAGCGGGCGCAAATCAACATTTTCATCCTCATTTTCCAGATGAGAGGTGGAGGCCTGACATAGACCACCACAAAACCAGGCCTTTGGCCTCTTACTGGCTTTCTTCCCTCCCGCCCAAACTCAGACTTCAGTGGTGATTCAGAGCCTCCTGCTGCAGCTAAGGGTTTATGTTAACTGACCTGGCAGAGACAACTGGAAAGTGCAGACATTTAGAAATACAGTTTTTCAGAGCTGCAAGGTAGAGCTTGTAACTTATACCCCAGAATTATCTATAATTATGTAGTATAAAATATCTTGGAAACTACAATGTGATTTTGATTTTCAAACTTTAATTTGCTCAGCCTTTCAAGAGTGACCCTAAAATGAGCGTCAGTGTATCATGTGAACAAAATGACAGTATAATTACTTTTTTTTTCTTCATATAATTACATTTTGTAAAGGCTTTGGCAGCAACGTAGAATTATGCCCATTTTACTGCCGTGAATGGAAATGGGGAGAATTCACTGGAAGCCCTCAATGAGCCAGGAAAATGTCATTTATAAAACTAAGGCCACTGCGTTTTTTTCTTTGTAGTTTAGCCACCTTAAATTATTTTTACAACCCGATGAGGTAGAAAAAAATGATTAAAACGATTACAGATGTAAGGTATAGCTTTCTAAGGAAAAATATTAGCCCAGGTCTGTTTGTTTCTGAAAATAAAAAATGTTGGTTAACCTTTATTGAACAGGCATTATTCTAAGTATCTCTTTAAAAATGAAATCTGGTATCTGCAGTAACTGCCAGAGTGTGATTGGAGCTCGTTACCTTAATTTAAAGTGGGCGTGATCCCTATAACTCATGGGATAACCATGAGGGTTACATAAGAGATACATTTAAAATTTAAATATGGGGACGCCTGGGTAGCCACCCACACCTTTGGGTCAGGGTGTGATCCAGAGCTCCAGCCTGCTTCTCCCTCTGCCTGTGTCTCTGCCTATCTCTGTCTCTCATGCATAAATAAATAAAATATATTTTTAAAATAAATAAATAGAAAATTTAAATATGATTATGACTGCCAAACAATCTCACTTCCTCTTATCTCACAGAACTTACAAGATGCATGACCTTTATCTCTTACAATCAAGTCAACACAAGTTTTTAGTCAGAGCCCATTTGCTATTTTTAGGATAGAGTTTCTCAATCTTTCGGGGCATGATCCCCTTCGATGAAGCCTATGATCCTTTCTCGGAATGTTTTGTAACACATACAATGAATAGATTACAAAAAAACCCAGTTATGTTGGAATTCAATATTACACTTTTTCTCAACACAATCCGTGTATCTAATAACCGTGTATCTAATAACTACCGTAGTTTCAGGGTAGTGGTAAGTTAAGAATGGCATTTCAGGATGCATAATTATACCATGTCAAGATAAGTATGATACCATTATATATGTGGAGGTATCTGCTATGTCTGTGGTGGCAGAGTCATAGGCACTGCTGTGATTACAGGATTTGTTGTGTGCATCTGTTACTGAAGAAGTGAAGTTTTACTTAGAAATGAGTGAAAATAAAGATGTGCCTTTTTTCCCATTCAAGATCACCGACCCACTGACTTCTATCAATGGAACCTCCAGGTTAAACCTTTCAGAAGATTTTAAGAGTTTTTATTATGTTGGAACTTATAAGAAAAAATTCCACGAGTGGGACAAAACAGATGATTTCAATGTGTATTTGGTGGGAATGGCAAAATGATACCTATCTCTTGATTTCAGGTCGCATTCACAGGAACCACGTTTGTTGGCTATGTAGGATTATGGACTGGTCAGAGTCCATACAAGTTTACAGTTTCTGGAGATGAACGAGGTAATCAAAACAAATTCCTGAGCATTTTTAGCCATATTTCTGGTCAGTTCTCTCCAGGTACTTCATTTGCTCCCCCAACTGAACATACAGATGAATACCTACCATACCGTGTAGCAGGGACTTCCAGTCTAGTCAGAGGTCATGATAAGGAGTTTGGATTTTAAGTGTCATGAAAGCCTGAGGAGGATTTTAGACCAGAAAGTGAACAGATCTGATTTACATTTTTTTTTTATTTTTTAAGGATTTAATTCATCCATTGGAGAGAAAGAGAGATAGAGCATAAGCAAGGGGAACAGCAGGCAGAGAGAGAGGCAGAAGCAGGCTCTCCATCCAGCAGGGAGCTGGATGTGGGCTTGATCCTAGGACCCTGGGATCATGACTTGAGCCCAAGGCAGATGCTTAACCAACTGAGCCACTCAGGCACCCCCTGATTTATATTTTTAGTTATGAATTTGGCTGCTATTTAGAAATTGGGTCGTGTTGGGGTATCATGGAAGCAGAAGACTGTTAGGAGGCTGTCACAGCAGTGTAGAGGTTCATGATGGCGTTGTACAGGCAACAGCTGTAAAGTACTTTATAGTGTACTGTGGACTTGGTTCTGAGTTTTCTCACTAGACTTTCACAACGGTCCTGTCAGGCAAGGCTGATAGTGTTAACCTCACTCTGATGGAGGAAGCTGAGGCTGGGAGCTGAAGTGACAGCTGGCAGGTGGGAGAGATGGTTCTCAAACTGATCTCCTGGTCCTGGCCCAGTTGCTCTGTTGGTTATACTACCCCACTGCCATTCCCAGAGCTCAGGGAATATCAGTCAGTTCCATGGTGTGGTAGGAAACCCGAAAGTCCACAGATCCTTGTCTCTGTCCTCAAGAACTTGCAGCTGAGCTAAGGAGAAAGACAAAGTTTAGTGTTGGTCATCAGATGAACGCTTGATTGACTTCACGTTGTTTCCTTTGGTTAGGTCTGTTCTTATCATTTTACGTAAGGCTTTAACAGGAGGATGCTGGCTGAGTGTAGATCAGTGGCCAGTAATCAGTTCTTTATCCTAATGGATTTCTTCAGCATTTTCTCAAAAGTCAGCTGTGGGTGAGACTGAATCTCTTTTTTAAAGATTTATTTATTTTAGAGAGCAAACAGAGGAGGGGCAGAGGGAGAAAGAATCCTCCAGCAGACTCCCCGCTGACTGAGGAACAGTACATGGGGCTCAATCCCACCAGCCTGAGATCCTGACCTGAGCTGAAATCAAGAGTCAGATGCCAAATCAGCTGAGACACCCAAGCTCCCTGTTGTGAGACTGATTCTCAACCAATGGTACTCAAACCACAGCATGACAGTCACTGAGGTTTTACACAGAATGTCTGTAAACAAGTGTATATGTAAAAGCTGGACTTTGTGGGCTTTAAGTCATTTTGTGACTTAAATTGTTTAACAAACTGATTACTAGAACCTAAGATATAAACGGTTTAAATATAACTGAGTTGGGGCGCCTGGGTGGCTCAGTTGTTTAAGCTCTGATTCTTGATTTTGGCTCAGGTCATGATCTTGGGGTTGGGAGATGGAACTCTGCATGAGGGTCTGTGCTCAGTGGGGTGTCTGCTTGAGATTCTCTCCCCCTCCCTCAGCCCCTCTCCTTGCTTGTGTGCACACACTTTCTCTCTAAAATAAATACATAAAATTTAAAAATCCTTAAAAATAATTGAGTTTTTCTGTGACAGTTTGAATACTGACAAACTGCCCCCCCTCTTTTTTTTTAGAGGGAGAGGAGATGAATAACGGAAGAGAGAGAGAGAGAAGCTTAAGTAGGCTCCTTGCCCAGCATGGAGCCCAGTGTGAGGCTTGATCTCAGGACACTGAGATCATGACCTGAGCCGGAATCAAGAGTCAGATGCTTAACTTCTCAAACTGATTTTTTTTTAAATTTATTTATTTATTTATTTATTTATTTATTTATTTACTTATTTATTTGAGAGACTAAGCACACAGAGGAAGAGGGAAAAGCAGGCTCCTCACTGAGCAGGGAGCCTAATGTGGGGCTCCATCCCAGGACCCTGGGATCATGACCTGAGCCAAAAGCAGATGTTTAATCGACTGAGCCACCCAGGCACCCCTCAAGCTACTTTAATACTTATTTTATCCTTATATTAATGAAAACCAATTATATTGTAGTCTGCTAAGATGAAGTTAAAATGCCTGAACAATAAGGTAACATGTCTGGGTTGAGATAAGATATTCATTAAGTTTCTGGACCTTATGGAGAGTGCCTACAAGGCCTCTGACTCCCCTGGGAAAAGGTAGGGATAGGAGGGGGATCAACAAATTGCATACAGTTTGGGGAGGCTTAACAAACCACCTGGCAGGTAAGATCTCAGACTCGGGAGCCAGCCTGCCTGGTTTCAGTGTTGGTGCTGTCCCTTGCTAGCGTGGCGACCACACCCGAGGTACCTGGAAAGCAGGGGATGACGATGGCTGCCGTGAGGGTGAAGCAGTTCATGGATGTGGAGCAGAGCGGTGCCTGGCAGAGTAAGGGCCATGGAGCACTTGCTGTCGTTGTCACATCTCCAGGCCCGACTTCTAAGTCCCACGTTGGAGCCCCAGCCGCCTTCTCCGCCTCTCCACTTTGATGGCTGCTAGGTGTCTCACATTTTGCATGCTTAAGCAGGTCTCTTGCTTTTTTCTTTTCCCTTTTTCTTGCCCTCACTCTGCCTCTACCCACACCTGTTACTCTCCTGGGTTTCCGTGTCTCAGGATATGGCACCCCTTTCTACTGCACTGATTGTACCAGGAGAATTTTTTGACTCCTCATTCCCTGGACCTTAATTCTACCACCAAAACCAGGCTGTCCCTGACCATCCTGTCCACCTCCACTACTCGGCTAGTTGCTGTCACACCTACACTGCTATAGTTGTGGCTCATCTGGTCTCACCCTCCAATAATTCTTTCTCTTCTTTTTTTTCTTTTTTTTTTTAAGATTTTATTTATTTATTCTTGAGAGAGAGAGAGAGTCAGAGACATGGGCAGAGAGAGAAGCAGGCTCCATGCTGGGAGCCTGATGTGGGACTCGATCCTGGTCCAGGATCACGCCCCAGGCCGAAGGCAGGCGCTAAACTGATGAGCCACCTGGGCTGCCCTCTTTCTATTCACAGCAGCTAGTATGATCAGGTTGTTCCCCTGTTTAAAACCTGCATTGAATTTCCATTTCCCTTAAAACAAATCCAGATTCCTGACTCTGACCTGAGAACTCTCTGTGGCCGCCTCCTACACCTCATTTTATGCCTGTCTCCTCCTCATTCCACTGGCACCAGTGTCTCTTTTTCTGACATCTACCAAGTTTGTCCCTGCCTTAGGGCCCTGCCAACCAACGCCTTCTGTCTGGGATGTTCTGACCATCTTAGCTCAAATGTCTATAACTCATAGAGGCTATCCTTAACATTTCTCTCAAAAAGACAAAAATGTCATCACTTGCAATTGTATCATCCTGTTTTATTTTCTTTATGATAGTTATCAAAATCTTATCTGCTTAATGGCACACTAATTTCTCCTTTTTGCTGTTAAATTCCAAGGATCTGGACCAAATCACAATATGGCACATAGTCGATGCTCAGTGCTTATGTCTTGGATGAATATATTTCTTTGGAGATAAATCCCCAACAAAGATTTTTTTAAGATGTTAAAAAATAATTTTGGAGAATGTCTGTAAACTCATATTTAAAAAAAAAATGTGAGCCCAAATCAAATTTAAAGTTCTGAAAACACATTCTCTTAGTCTTCCTACTCCTTATTGAGCCACTTCTGTTGATAGCTACATAATTCTGTTTTGCCTGGGATGATTAGTAGAATTGTTTACTTTCACATAATTATCATTGCTTCTAGGAACAAAAGATATATATATATATATATTACAGAACATTCATGGATACACATGCAGAATATTTCAGAATATTTCCCAATCCCTAGAAATTTGTATATATATAAATTATATGTTTCTATGGGTGCCATGAAATTTAAGCTTTATCTTTGAAAGCTGGATGCCAGTAAACTCACTCTTCATCCACCAACTTTCCTCTCCCATCATTTTGTACCATGGGGAAGAAATAAGATATAAGGAACTTTAAAATGTGGCACTTGGGCAAGAATTCATATATATTCTTTGTTTCTCCCTCAACACGGCAGACAAAGGCTGGTGGTGGGAGAATGTGATCGCTGCCCTTTTTCAGAGACACTATCCGATCAGCTGGCTTATCCGTACTGTGAGTACTTTTACTGTTGAGCCCCCCACACCCTGACTTCATCTTCTGTGTGCTCCTGTTGTAATGCTTCCTTTCATTTAAAAATGTTATTTTTCATGTAAGAAGCTCCTAAAAAGGATAAGCATCTAAGCGTTTGCAAAATGCATATCAACCTTCATGATAATAAGTATCAAAGATAAACAGAGCTGGAAAGGAGTTAAATAGTTATAAATTATAAATTTACAGTCATAAAATAAGTTGTGGGCATATAGTGTTCAGCATGGTGATTTTAAGAGTAGATCTTAAAAGTTCTCATGCAGAAAAAAAATTGTAATTATGTATGGTGACAGATATTAACCAGACTTACTGCGGTGAGCATTTTGCAACATATGCAAATATTGTATGCCTGAAACTAGCATAATGTTATATGTCTGTCATACCTCAATAAAAAGAAATAAGTAGTGGGGACAGATTTTAATCAGTCGTATACTATTGTAGTAGGGAAGAGTGTCCAGTGTGAACAGAACTCAACTTTGATTTGTACAAAGGCAACCAGGTGTTTTAAATGGAGAATGAGAGAGGGGTGCCTGGGTGGCTCACTGGTTGAGCATCTGCCTTTGGCCCAGGGTGTGATCCCCTGGTCCTGGGATCAAGTCCCGCATCGGGTTCCCCACAGGGAGCCTGCTTCTCCCTCTGCCTGTATCTCTGCCTCTCTCTGTGTGTCTCTCATGAATAAGTAAATAAAATATTTTTTTTAATGGGGGAGGAATGAGGGAATACAGAGGAGTGTCAATAGGCTCTCAGTGGAGTTGGAGAAGTTAAAAATTACAAAAAGTGAAAAAGAGGGATTGTCCGTGTAAAACCTGTCTGGGATTGCTAATGTGCTTATCAAAATTAGCCTCCTACCCTCCTGCAGACACTGGAAAACAGAGGCCCTATCTTTAAGTGTTAGCTGGAACAAACAATAAATTCTTTGGGCAGCCTTATTTTCTCAGACAGGCACTGGAAGAGGTAACCCAAGGGGTGGAGCCTTGAGGTGTGAGAACTGTTTGTTCGAGTGCTTAATAGGCCCAAGTTAAGGCCTTATCAAGAAAAGGCCTCAGAGGACCCTAGCCTAAGTATGGTCAAGGAGAAAATCTTTGTTACAGACCACAGTTTTAGCCTATAGTGGTTTTTTTTTCCAATATTTTATTTAAATAATTTTTTAAAATTTATTTATTTTTATTTAAATTCAATTTGTCAACATATAGTATAACACCCAGTGCTCATTCCATCAACTGCCCTCCTCATTGCCCATCACCCAGCTACCCTATCCCCCCACCACCCACCCACCTTTCCTTCCACAACCCTTTGTTTCCCAGAGTTAGGAGTCTCTCATGGTTTGTCTCCCTCTCTAATTTTTCCCCACTCAGTTTCCCCCTCGTTCCTTTACAGTCCCTTTCACTATTTCTTATATTCCCCATATGAGTGAAACCATGTGATGATTGTCCTTCTCCTACTGACTTCCTTCACTCAGCATAATACCCTCCAGTTCCATCCACATCGAAGCAAATGGTGCGTATACATCGTTTCTAATGGCTGAGTAATATTCCACTGTATACATAGACCACATCTTCTTTATCCATTCTTCTGTCAAGGACATTGTAGCTCCTTCCACTGTGTGGCTATTGTAGACATTAGCCTATATATAGCCTTATCTTGATAACTGATTGAGATAAGATATAACAGTAGGCTTTTCTGCAGATAAAAATGTACCCTCCTTTTAGAATCACCATTAGCAAATGTTGAAATTAGCAAAACAAAGACATGAGAAAGTAATTCTACACAGAACAAAAAGTTTGCTTTATATGACCTATTTAGAGAGTTCCAGACCACATACATGTAAACTGTAATTTGACCACATTTGGTGCAAGGCCCTTCTTGGTCTTGCTCTAAATGATCTTAGTCCCTCTGGACTTAAAATTCTTCTAAACTTTTTGCCTGGGAATTTCCTAAAGCTGTTGACAAACTATGTAGCCTTCATGCATTTTTCAGATGACCTCTAAAACTTTTCATCGTAAGATTTTTTTTTAAGATTTTATTTATTTATTCATGAGAGACACATTGAGAGAGAGAGAGAGAGAGAGAGGCGGAGACACAGGCAGAGGGAGAAGCAGGCTCCATGCAGGGAGCTCGATGTGGGACTCAATCCCTGGTCTCCAGGATCACGCCCTGGGCCGAAGGCAGGTGCCAAACCGCTGAGCCACCCAGGGATCCCTTATCATAAGATTTTAAAGCTGCAAAAAAATCCAGTGTGTTGCAAATATGGCCATTTAAAAATAAAACTGGAATTTAAATCTATCAGAATGATTTTTAAATGTTTTAGATATAACTTACATACCATGACACGCACAGATCTTAAGAATGTAGCTCAATGCATCTGGACACTTGTACACGTTCATTTATTCATCTGTGTAAGCACTGATGAAACAAGATACAGAACAAATGTCCCAAGTCCCTGGACATTTCCCTCCTGTTCCCTTGTAGCCAAATTCTCACCTCCTCTCATACTCTCCTCCGGGAATCCACTCTGTGACCTCTGTCACCACAGATGAGTTTGCCTGTTTTAGAATACATCTAAAGGAAATCCTAGAGTACAGACTCCTTCACTCCGCCTAATGCTTTTCAAATTCACCCATGTTGTTTGTACCACTCACTCGTTCGTTTTCATTATGGAAGAATATTCCATTGTATGAATATGCCACAGTTTATTCATTTTCCTGTTGATAGACATTGTGTTGTTTGCAGTCTTGGGCCGTTCTGAATAAGCCTGCTGTAGAAATTCTCGTACGAGGCTCTCGGTAAACATGTATGTCTGTTTCAGCTGAGCAAGGGCTTAAGAGTGGAATTGCTGGGTCATAAGGCAGGTGTACCTTTAGTGGAGGTGTGGTGCCATGCAATTCCCATACCATACCATTCATCCATTTATAGTATAAACTTCGGGGCATCCCGGGTGGCTCAGCGGTTTAGCGCCGCCTTGGGCCCAAGGCCTGATCCTGGAGACCTGGGATCGAGTCCCGCGTCAGGCTCCCTGCGTGGAGCCTGCTTCTCCCTCACCTGTGTCTCTACCTCTCTCTCTGTGTGTGTCTCTCATGAATAAATAAATAAAATCTTTAAAAAAAAAAAAAGTAGATAACTTCCTGGTTTTCAGTATAGTCAGAGTTGTGCAACCATCTCTACAATCAATTTTAGAACATTTTCATTTCCCTAAAAAGAAATCCTATGCCCATTAGCCGTCACTGCCCACTTCCATCACTTCCTGAGCCAGACAGATAAAGTGCATGTCTCACCCTGACTCTGCCAACTGAATGAAGTAAGTCACCACTGCCTTCAGTGTCTCTTACATCACCTGGCTTTCTTCTCAGAATTCTGTTAGAGGAAACGGATTGTTTGATCGCTGTTGCAGGATGGTATAGATGACATAAAATGATGTTCCATCACTCCTGTTGCCTCACTTTATAATTTTGCTGAGTTCAGAACAAACCAATTTGATTCTAAATACCTCACCCCTGACAGTAATATGTATATATGAGGGGAAAGTCCGCAGAGTCCTGCCATGGGTTGATGGTTTATGGTGCTGACTGATGGCACTTTTGCAGACACTAGTATTTTGAATTGTTCTTTTGTTAGAATTTACTCCCATCGCTGGCACTGTGCCTCGGCAGTATTCAGGATGGATGAGCAGAAAACCAACTTTCCAAAAGCAGTGAAGAGTGATTTTGAAGATGCAGGTGGAAAGGGCAGGCTCTTCCACAGGACGTTCTTGTGCAAATCAGCTTGAGCAAGGAGCAGCTATGGAAGCTGAAGAAATGGAAAGTGGTCCCCTTAACTAGACCTTTGGGAGTCTTCATGAACCCTTGGGGGTGTCTGAACACTCTGCTCACTGCTCTGATGTAGCATGCTGTCTTTCATCTCTAAGCCTTTGCCAAACTATTCCATTGAGCTGGAACTGTCTTACCCTCCCCCGTGCCCAATACCCCCACTCTCACCAGCCTGACTTCCCTCTGTCCCTTTGGCTCAGCTTATGTGATACCTCCCTGGGATGCTTCCCTGATGCCCTGGGTGAGGGTGGCTCCCCTGCTATGGCTTTTATAGCAACTGCTTCCACTACTTGGACACCTCTTACATTGTGTCACCACTTCCTGTCATTCTTGGAAGTCTAGAGTAAACAGGGTCAGGTCAGTCAGATTCACGGCTCTGTCCCAACACCAGCATAGAGCCTAGCACGTAGTAGTTATTCAGAAAGTACCAGTTGAAAGAATAAATACATGAGGAAATGTGCAGAATCTTGTATGAAGGTGACCTGCCTAGAAAGCACATGGCCCATATTTGGTGAGCCAGGCCTAGAACTTGTCAGCAGTTCTTTCCTCTTGTGAGAAAAATCCGTCTGCTGTCAGCTCCCCCACTGAGTTTTCTTCCATCTCAGGAGCCCTGATGACAGGAGGATGAGGTCAGAGCAGTTTAAGAAGGTAGCCATGGCTTCATGTATCAGGAGAATGTGTTTTGGACCATCTGTCCATCCATTGATGTGAGTAACTGCCATGAGTGATGATGCTAATGCAGCTTTGTCTTCTTGTTCAGACCCTGAATGAGTCGGAAAACTTTGAAGCAGCTGTTTATAAATTGGCCAAGACTCCCCTTATTGCTGATGTTTATTATATTGTTGGTGGTACGTCCCCCCGGGAGGGAGTGGTCATCACGAGGAACAGAAATGGCCCAGCAGACATTTGGCCTCTAGATCCTTTAAATGGAGCGTGAGTAGAATTAAAACTCTGGTCACTTTGTATCAATAATGTTTTTTACCTGGTGAAACTAGAACTTTGGTTTTGTTTTTATGTATTTTTCTTCTTTAGCTATGGGCCAAATGACCTTGGGTAAGACAAGATGATATGCTCTTTTGTAGGTGGTTTCGAGTTGAGACAAATTATGATCACTGGAAGCCAGCACCTAAGAAAGATGACCGAAGGTAGGCCTCTATACACTTCCTGGTTCACAGTGTTTTCTTGGGGTCAGGAAAATGTGCCCTTTTTATGACAAGAACTGGAGAGGACTACAGGTGCTACCCCCTCTCAGAAAATGTACCTGGGCCCCTCACCAACATCTTGGTTAGAATGGGAGAGTGAAGTGTATAGTGGAGAGTGTGGGGGAGGTCTTCTTGGCAGTTGGTTGGATGTTGGAGGGTAAGGTTGGCCCTGGCCTCGATCAGGAGCCCTATATCCCACCGCTAGCTCTGCTAATGACTCACTGGGTGGCCTCTTGAGCCTCTGTTTACTCAGCTATAGAAGGAAAGGATAGAACAAGATTCATGGTTTTCTATGTAAGAGTTTTTTGGAAGGAAAACATTTCCAAACAAACAAACAAACAACAAACAAACAATTAGAGGCTTTCCTTGACCCTTCTTATTTTGAACATTTTATAATTATAAGTCCCTGCATCCCCAAACAGCAGGTAGTTAGGTATTTCCCCTTGGCTTTTCTGCCCATGTGTTTGGTGGCAACCGTTTAATTTTGTAGCAATACGTTTTCACCTTCCCAGCTTCCTGGAGCAGACGGTGCCCGTTGGCCTGACCATTGAATTCGTTTTACCACAGTGGTCTGAGACTGGAAAAGAAGCGTGTTTGGGGCCAGAATCTGCTTCGGTGAAAGGGAGATAATACAGCTGGGCCTTGTATTGAGGCTCCCAGTATGAGATCGGGTGGCATTTAGGGTTTCATAATGTGCCAAGTAACCTTTGTCCTTTCTCCTTCCAGGACGCCTGCCATCAAAGCCCTTAATGCAACGGGCCAGGCAAACCTCAGCCTGGAGACACTGTTCCAGGTAACTCCCGGTGCCATGATGTCTGGCTTTTACCCAGGGTGTTTCATGTCTTTGTTAATAGTGCTTAAAAAAAAAAAAAATCTCCTCTGAAATCAGGCAAATGTGATAAAGCAAAGTGTTGGGGTTAGACTTTCACCTGGTTGAAGACCTAAGAAGTCTGATGACATGTTGTGAACTTGTTTCAGTATAGGTTAAGGCACCCTTCCTCACCCAAGTTTTTCTGCATGTTAAAAAAAAGACACAGTCAAATATATGTTCATTTATTAGAAGGAGAAAAGATTCAAAAGTTTGCAACTCTGTCACCCCAAGACACACTAGAATGTTAGGTGGTTTTATTCTTCCTACAGATACTCTACATGTATTCCTTCTACCTTTTAATAGTCTTTGTAATATGATTTTTTCCTGTGCAGGTTTTGTCAGTGTTTCCGGTTTATAACAAGTAAGTGACATGCTAAACACATCTGTTCATACATGGTCCCAGACTGGGGGACTCACGCTCCTACTCTTCGGCTCAGCAGAGTTCTGGGGGCCTCTACAGGTTAGGCTTTCAAGGTGCTGTGGGTACAGCAGGGAACCGAACAAATCCCTGCTCTCATGGGACTAGCATTCCACTGGTTGGGAGTGGGGAGGAGGAGAGGTAGGGCAGATAAACAAATATAAGGCAGGTGAGAAGTCCATGAAGAAAAACAGAAGGAGGAGGGCAGTGATTTATTCGTCCTAAATCAGTCTGGTATTGGCACTGCCTGCCCTGGTTATGAGCGCCTTAATTTCACTCTGTTAGAACTAAACTTCAGACACCATTGGCTTCTCTTTAACTTCCTGGGACGTTCTGCTACCACCCTACTTGGAAATTACTGTTTCTCTCTTAGCCTGTGCCCTGGATAGTAGCATTCTGTGAGCAGTGGCTTCATAGCTCTACAGCCCAGGGTTTTACCCATGTGGTCTTCTGATGTGAACCCCTGGGCCGTAGCTACTCCTGTCACATTAATTAAGCCTGAGAGGCAGCCACAACACTTGTACAGGAAACTCTGAAGGTCCTCTGTCACCAGAAAAGGCAAGCTGACTCGACCAACAGCATGCTCTTCATTGTCCTACTTCATTGCCTTATCTGCACCTTGGACCAGCTCTGTAGGGGTGCAGACACCTTCTTTTGCTTAGTGAGGTGGGGCTTAATTTAATAAAATGAAAGAGAAAGCATCTGGAGGTCAAAACACTTTTATCTCCTCCTTTTACTTCAGTAAATTTCCAAACCCAGCATTTCCTACCTTCTTATCATTCTTATATCTGCTTTCTCCAAAGCAAGAATATCAAAATGGACCTTTTCAGGAAATAGTATAATACAGACAAAACCTGTCAAGCAATTTTTAGTTTTAAATACACAGTTGATTTTTTTTTTCTTTGAAATGACCCTCTCTTACACAAACACAAAACATTTTTCCTGATGGCCTGTGGAATAACTTTAGTATACAGGTACTTTAAGATTCCTGGGCGGTTATGACATTTACAAAACTGGTGTGTGTGTGTGTGTGTGTTTAAGATTTAATTTATTTGAGAGAGAAAGAGAACAAGAGCAGGGAGAAGGGCAGAGGGAGAAGCAGACACCCCACTGAGCAGGAAGCTGGATGCCGGGCTCCATCCCAGGACTCTGGAATCACAACCTGATGCTTAACCTACTGAGCCACCCTGGTGCCCCAAAACTGGTGGTGTTCTTTTCATTTTATACCATAATAGGAATATATCTTCCAATGGTCCTTTCGAAAGCTTTTTCTGTAAGTGTGGCCTGATAAAAAGATTAACATTAAAAAATTTATTCTATAAACAATATTCTAAAAGCCAATACAGGAAAACAAATGAGGCAGTACTTAGCCACTCAAACAAATGAGCTGCTTGGGTAACAAATGACCCAGTATTATGCTAGTAAGCTAGCTCTTTGGTTGGGGGCAGGTGGGATCCGGGGCAGGAGCGACACAAAACACAAAACAGAGACCCTCCTTGAGTTGTAGCATTTATTGCCTTCCATGATGTAAATACTTCTGTCCGGCCTATTTCAAGCTTGTGATTGGCTTCTAAACTTTCTTTAACAGTTAGCTCTCACGAGCCTGTAGGAGCCAGGTCCACCATACAATTGACTGTATCCTTTCCGATAGGGCACAATTTTGCCCTTCTAATATTCATTTTGAAAATAAGAGTGTTCTCTTTTATGTGTTCTTACAGTTTTTAAAATAATTATTATAAATGATGACTATGTCTTTTTAAAAATTAGTATTCAAATAAAATAGTTGTTTACATATTTTTAAAGATTTTATTTATTTGAGAAAGAGAAAGCACAAGCAGGGAGAAAGGGGAAGAGTGAGAGTGAGAAGCAGACTCCCTACTGAGCTTGAGATTCCAGAACCCTAAGATCATGAGTTGAGCCAGGACTCCGAGATTATGACCTCAGCTGAAGACAGATGCTTAACTGACTGAGGCACCCAGGTTCCCCAATAGTTCTCATATTTTTAAAAGAATGCTTTTAAAAGCAAGTCCCATGCTGTGAACAGCCCTTATAATTTTAAAATTAAAATTTTTTAATTTTTTTTCTCTCTTTCTTTTTTTTTTTTTTTTTTAGGGCTAGGAATAAAATTTACGTTCTTTACATTTACTAGGGGAAAATGAATGCATTCGGAGTCTAAGTAGTACTATCAGCGTGAAATCAAATTTAAATCCCTTTCTCAAGACAGAAATAATTTGTAAAATATTTCCAAGTATACAGTAGATGCCTTTGTCTGTTTGTGCACAGTCGAGTGCATAAGCACGTGTGTGAGTGGCTTTATGAATTCCTCGTGGTGGGTTCAGAGTGCTTAAGGCTATGTCTGATTATAGGACTGCATCTATATAAGCCAATTGAAATATATTGTATAATTGAGTTAAGCATTCTCCAGTTGTTAATTTTTCCTCTATTAAGACTCTGAAATAAACATATTAGTACATCCCTCTCTACTCCCCACTTTTGGGTTATTTTCCCTGGCTGAATTCCCAGAAGTAGGGTTACTGAGTTAAAGGCTATGAATGTTTAAATGGCATATGAATGTTTTGTTGAAATAGAACTGTTAGAAATTATAAGTAGTTAACCAAGTGATATTTTTCTCTGTTGTGTAACTGAAAACCCAAGAGGAACTGTATTTTTTTTTTTTTTAAGATTTGTTTATTAGAGAGTGCAGGAGCAGTGGTAGGGTGAGGAGGCAGAGAGAGGGAGAGAGAGAGAGGGGAAGCGGACTCCTAGCTGAGTGGGGCTGGATCGCAGGACCCTGAGATCTTGACCTGAGCACCACCAAGAATCCAATGTCCACTGACCGAGCCACCCCAAAGAACTGCATTTAAAGGATAATCACCACTAAGCCAGAATTAACACAGATCTCTGACTCTCAGGCCTTTTGCTTGTAAGGATTCCTGGCAACTAAGGCTGTTCACTGTGCGAAGTTAACAGAAAGAAAGCTCAACAGGTAGGACACCTGGGTGGCTCAGTGTTGAGCGTCTGCCTTTCACCCAGTGCGGGATCCTGGAATCAGGGATCCAGTCCCACATCGGGCTCCCTGCGGGGAGCCTGCTTCTCCCTCTGCCTGTGTCTCTGCCTCTCTCTATGTGTCTCTCATGAATAAATAAGTAAAATCTTAAAAAAAAAGCTCTATGCTGCCCCCTCGTGCTGTGCTGTAAGATCACACTCACCTGCAATTGAATATTCTCTGAAGTGGCTGCAAGCAGAGAAAATATTAAAATAACAATGGAGAATAGAATTATGACCAAGGTAAATAAGTAGCTGAAGTCCTCATTCAGGGAACCTCCATTGCCCTTGGACAGTCTCTGCATGCACTCATAGTGCTGACTTCAGCCAGGTGTACAGTTTGGGCCACTAATTCTTCCTATTCCTGAACAACCCAGCTCCAGAAGCTTTGAGCATGCATCCCAGCTAGTGTCCAGGACAAGAGGTAGATGGAGTGAGGAAAAGGGGTTTGAGTGTGTGTGCATGCATGTACGTGTGATCATGTTCAGGTTTCTTGCTATGCAGTATGTTGAATAAATTACAGTGTGCTTTTCATCTTTAGATCTGAGTGAACAGGCCCCCTGACTTTAACCCTGAGCTTTCGAGGTTCCACTTAGGCCTTCCTCTAACCCTCCCTTGATATAAATGATATAACCCTCACTGGACCAGGAGCATTTGCCCAGTGAATCTGGCCCAAGTACAGAGCCTCGAGAGCTCCAAGCTATTTCCAGGGCCTGTGTGGTCCACAGTCCTCCGTGGTGTTCTCCCAATGGCAGTGGGTAGCCACCGTGGACATCCCATGCCTGGTGGGTGGCTAAGGAATGACTTCTTCCTGGAGTTGTGCTTGAAGCCTCGATGCAAAGTCTGAGGTGTCCACACACTGCCACTTGTGGTGTAGGGCAGAGCAAGGGGTGAGGGCCGATGGCTGGCTCGCCCTCATTGCCATGGTGTGAAATTCTGAGGAGTCTGAGAATTTTCAATTTGAACCTAGCCTTCCACAGGGTTGTCAAAATAGAAAGGAAGGACACGCTGTGATCACTTGAATTATAAGTTTTAAATATTCTGACATGGGGATCCCTGGGTGGTGCAGCAGTTTGGCACCTGCCTTTGGCCCAGGGCATGATCCTGGAGACCCGGGATCGAATCCCACGTCGGGCTCCCTGCATGGAGCCTGCTTCTCCCTCTGCCTGTGTCTCTGCCTCTCTCTCTCTGTGTGACTATCATAAATAAATTTTAAAAATTTAAATATTCTGACATATCCAGGCTTCTATTTGTATTATTTTCCTGGGTCCCAAGGGTGAGGGAAGGGCTTGGTATTTTTTCCTCCTCTTTGGAATATTGGAGACAATGATGTGTCTATAAAAATTCCTCTCATGGTTTACAGCTACACAGTTTATACTACAGTGATGACTGCTGCCAGCCCAGAGAAGTACATGACTAGGATCAGAAACCTGGGTTAAAAGTAAGTAAGCAGAGGAGTGGATTCAACCATGTGTGAAAGTTTTGCTAGTTTGTTGTTTGTTGATCCGGGGACATCTGTGGGTGTGTGCTGGTATTTCTCACAGAAGATGGTAACATCTCTAACATTTATACATACAGAACATTTTCTGACAGACATCTGGCAAATGGTTGTAGTTTGTATCAGGTGAATGTCACTGTTAGATATTTATTTTGAATTTGTTGGTAGGAGAGCTAATCTTCTCATGCCCTGTGCCCTTTGTCCTTTATTCAAACCTATTTTCAGGGCAAAGTGTTATCTCTTCACTGACACAGAGGGGGGAATATCTGGGGAGACTTGCATGTCCTCAGAATAATAGCGAGACAAGCCAGCACCTTTGCAACCTAAGAAGATGACAGATAGTGAAGGCAAAGGACACCTGCAGAGTTTATTTCGGGCATTGCTGAGCCCATCAGTGAGTGGGAAGACATGAAGAAAAAGCAGGTGTCCTTTTTGCCAAACCTAGGCAGTTTTCCCTATTGCCGGGGTCTTCTGGAGCTTGTAAACCTGGCCCAGTGTTTTGGGCATTTGCATCCTGGCAGTGTTAAAAATCAGTGTTTGAATTAAGTACATTTATTTTTCTTCCCTTACAGATGATGTCTTAAAAATGAGATTTTTGAAGAGGTAGCTGTACTTTAAAAAAACAAAACAGAGTGAGAGGATTGTATTATTTCAGGAATAATATGGAATCATTCTCGTTAAGCTTTCCAGTCTTGTGAAGTGGGAAGCAGAATCACTTTGCAGCTTGGGTGGGTAAAGCGGATTATAGGGACGCCTCACGTTGGCTTCCATGTGTCGCTTGCCTTGACCCTCTCTGAGTTTGTCTGTCCTGACTTGCACAACTCAACGAGGTCAACTCAGAGGGCGAGCCTCTTCTCACCACAACATGTAGCAATGGTGTCATGCGTCAGCCTTGAAGAAATGAGCTGGCAAGACCTCTGCTTATTATGAAGTGCTTCTGGAAGAGCGCGAGAGAAAAGGTTCTTCTAAAAGAAAATGGAGACCTGTAGTTGAGTAGAGCCTGTTTGAGTGTGTTGTTAGTCTGAGCGTTGATCACGTGTTTCCATGGGATTCTCATTTTGCATAATGAGTCTAGTGTTGCTTTATAAAAACTGATAGGCCTCCTTTTTCTAAATAGCTACTTTCTTACCACTTTTTGAAAGCAATATGAAACCAAATTATTTCTGATTGTCACTTTTCATTAGTTAATAAAATGTTGAAAGAGTTATTGGCAAGGAGAATAAAAATTTTTTTCCAAGACATTTAATGTTGTGTTTTCCCTTCCTTCCAGCCTCTAGAGTTGTGTGGTTCTGAACACCTGTCCCGAGGAAGCAGCTCTCACAGATGTTGCTTAAATGTCAGGACTCAAAGGAGCGCACAACTGCGTTGCAGAATTTGACTTTTTGTTTTCCCGCACGTACAAGAAAGAAACGTCTCTGAGGATGAAGTGAGAAAAGGTTAAAATCCATGAACAGTGAATCAGTGGGATGTTTTTGTTTAGTGAACTAGCAAGAGCAAAGGAAAATGGAATGAGTGGAGGGAAGTGTTAGCCAGGCGCTGGTCACCCCGCTTCACCATAATGCACATACCTCACTAGTGGCCCAGAGCAGTCATGTGTCTTCTTGGGCAGTGTTGGATCCACATAGTTAAATTTCCATCATCTAACGCCCTTTTTAAAAATCAAACATCAAGAGTAGCTTACTCTTGCCAGACATGTTGAACTGTGATGAAGACTAGAAACTTCTACTTATTAGTCACTTCCATTCCTGTTTTCTAGACTACAGACCGTGACCTTTGGATGGAAATTTGGGGAATTACCCTAATTTTAACCAGGCATTGAGGACTTTTCAGCAGGAGAGGGATTTAAGTAATCTAAATTTCTGTTGTTTTTAAGACCTGTGTTCCTTATGCCCTGTGGTTTCACTACAGTGGGTCTAGATGTAGATTTCTTGTTATTTAGCTTGCTTAGGATTTGTTATGCTTTTCAGATTTCAAATTTATCTCTTTTATTCAAGTTTGGAAAGTGCTCAGTTACTCTTCTGTGACTGTCCTATATTCTCTTAAGTCTTCTCTCCTAAACTCCCAAGCATATGTGTTTTCATGCTTTCTATCCTCTGTCTCAGCCCTCTGGTATTTTGGAGGGGAGAAAAATAGGAGGGGGTAGATTTCTCTCTTGATGACATATTCCAGGTAATGTCTTTATTTTTTTCTGTAAAATCAAATATTTCTTCAGTGGATCTATTGAGTTTTTAATATCAAGGATTGATTATGCTTGTTTGTTTGTTTATTTTAGAGAGAGAGAGCATGAGCCAGAGGGATAGAGAGAGAAGGAGAGGGAACCTCAAGCACACTCCCTGCTGAGCACAGAGCCTGATGCAGGGCTTGAGATCACGACCTGAGCTGAAACCAAGAGTAGGACACTTAACGGACTGAGCCACTCAGGCATCCCTATTTATTTATTTTTTAAAAGATTTTATTTTAAGTAACCTCTGCATCCAGCATGGGGCTTGAACTTAGAACCACCAGATCAAGAGTTGCATGCTTTACTGACTGAGCCAGCCAGATGCCCCTCAAGGATGATATTTTTATTTTAGATGGGCTATTTGCTACTTTTTCAAACTGCTGGGATTTTTGTTGGATAGTATCTGTTCCTTGCTTTGGTTTGTTTGTTTGTTTTTGTTAAACTTCTTAACCCATACTTATTTTAAACTTTTCTTTTTTTTTAATTTTTATTTATTTATGATAGTCACAGAGAGAGAGAGAGAGGCAGAGACACAGGCAGAGGGAGAAGCAGGCTCCATGCACTGGGAGCCTGACGTGGGATTCGATCCCGGGTCTCCAGGATCGCGCCCTGGGCCAAAGGCAGGCGCTAAACAGCTGCGCCACCCAGGGATCCCCATACTTATTTTATACTCTGCTTCTAAATTCAACCAGCAAGTCCTCAACTTTGCTGTTTGTTTTCACTGACCCTCCCTCATAGAGATTTCTCTGGTGTTCTGTAGTTTTGGATTGTGTTCCTCTGGAAATCCTGAAGGCCAGGATTGACAGTATACCACCCAGAAAAGATTTATGTCTGTTAATTTCTCAGCTTGTGGTTTCTTAGAACATTCGGTATAAATTGAAGCCTCAATTTATATTGTATGAGGGCCAGCCTGTGGTCACATCTTCACAGAGGAGAACTGGCCCCTGCAAAGGCTGATATTCTAACTCCATCTTGTGTGCATCTATGTCCATGTCCTTTTATCTCCCATCTTCCAACATAAGTATCGAAGAACCAAAGATTCTCAGTTCCTGGGACCAGCAGATGTCCTGGGGCCGCCATGACTCTCATGCCTGCTTCCCTCCCAAGCTTCTCTTTATTTCCCATCCTCCCTATATTCCCTTCATCCCCTTTCATTACTTGCTAGCTCAGCTAAATATTCAACATTTAAGAGAGATGCTTGTTTATTATCTTTAGTTTTATAGTGGGCATGTTTTTCCAGGTATTTATTCCTCCAAAGTATCCAGAAATCAAAGAGCTGATGAGCGATTTTTTTTAAAAGTTCATTCTGTGTAATCATGAAGAGTGCATTGATGGGGGCTGATAATGGAAAAGTGAAAATCAGTTAACTTGACATTGTTGTAGAACAGATAAGAAATTAAGATGGATTGCAAGATATGCAAACAACCTTAATGTTCACAGATGAATAGATAAAGAAAATGTATGTATATGATGCATATTACTCAGCCTTTAAAGAGATGGAAACTCTGCCATAGGTGACAGTGTGGATAAACCTTGAGGGCATTATATTAAATGAAACAAGCTAGTCACAGAAGGACAAATACTGCACATTCCACTTATTTGAGGTTATGGAGTATAGGACACACTACCTCAGAATATGGCACATTGGCATATTGAATATTTTAAGCTGAAGGAATTTGGGAAAACAGCAGAAGCACGAAGGCCAGTCTGACTTCCTCTCCCTAGCCCTTCTTCCTGAAAACAGGTCAATAGAACCCTCCTGCCAAGGAGTCTTCCCTGTAACTGGAGGAATGGAGCATCTTTATCTCTGAAGACAATGGAACCCCTAAAGAATCCTAATGAACAGTTCTCACTAAGTTTTCTCTGGTTCACTATAATTACCTCGTACTCCTCGACCTATTGTATTCCTCTGTGCCAAACCTCCCACAAATATGCACAGAACCGTCTCTTTGGGTCATTTCCTTATGAAGGCCCCCGTGTCATGTGAAACTTAAACTGAATAAATGAATAAATGCGTATGTTTTTCTCCTGTTAATCTATCTTTGTCAGTTTAATTCTCAGACCCAGCGAGGGATCCTAAGAGGGTAGAAAAAACCTTTTTCCATCCCCACAAGAAAAAAAAAAAATTTAAAGGCAGAAATATGTTTAATAAAAAGTGTTTTTAGGGGTGCCTGGGTGGCTCAGTCAGTTAAGTGTCTGCCTTCAGCTCAGGTCTTGATCCCAAGGTTTTGGGATCGAGCCCTACATCAAGCCCCACGTGGAGGGGGAGGGGGCGCGGGTAAGGAGAAGCCTGCTTCTCCCACTGCTGCTCCCCCCTGCTTGTGCGCTCTCTCTCTCTCTTTCTGTCAAATAAATAGATAAAAATCTTCTAAAAATTTTGAAAAATAAAAATTTAAAAAAGTGTTTTTAGAAAATTAATATGGCTTGGCCTACAGTGGTTGTATAGAGATTGATAGGGTTGGTTTTTAAAGAATCTAATTTTTTAAGTGTATAAGTAACATATACCTCTTTTAAAAATAAATCAGGGGTGCCTCAGTGGCTCACTCAGTTGGGCCTCCAACTCTTGATTTCAGCTTAGATCATGATCTTCACAAGTGGGATGGAACCAGCAGGAGTTGGCTTCCTCTCTGTCCCTCCCGCCCACTCATGTGCTCTCTCTCAAATAAATTAAATCTTTAAAAGATAAATCAATCAATCAGGGGCACCCGGGTAGCTCAGTTGGTTTTGCATCCAGCTCTTGGTTTCGGCTCAGATCATGATCTCAGGATCACGAGATCAAGCCCTGCATCAGGCTCATGCTCAGTGTAGAGTTTGCTTGAGAGTCTCTGTTCCCTCTGCCCCTCTCTGCACTCGTTCTCCCCTTCTCTCTCTCTCAAAAATAAATAAATAAAACCTTTAAATAAATAAATCGAACAGTACATAGTACAATCCTTTGCCTGTCTTCCTCACTCATAGATTACGCTCTCCCCAATAGCATTCCCTAAAGATAACTGTTATCTGTATTTGTGAAGAGTTTTTTAATGCATATATGTTTTAAAATGTAGATTTTATTTAGGTCTGGTGGGGCTAACAGGTTGGGGACAGTTTCCATTAGATTGTTACAGTTCCCAAGAGGAAAGGGACACAGCAGGTGCCTGCAGGGCCATAGCAAAGAATACCAAGATTGGTCACAGGCAGAGAGAGCAGGGAACTGTGTGTCAGTAAGAGAATTTTTGTGGTGTTCAAGGGAAGGAATGTGTGTTGACACAGGGTAAGCAGGCTAGACAGGTCTAGGATTGTCTAGTGTGAATAATTTCATCAGCTCCACAGTTTAGGAGCTGCCCTAAGTTGTCTGATAGTGGTTCTGGGTACTTAGGGCAGGGGAATAATGTCCCTGAGTGGTAAAGTGCTTAAAGGCCATGGTTGGGGGATGTGGACTCTGTATTGGGTGGCCTATATATGAAAGACTAGTGCACAGACCTTTGCCATAGGTAAGAATCAGTTAACCCTGGGCAGGGTGTTGCTTTGCTGGGAGACAGCAAGGCCCCAAGATGTCAAACCATTAATACAGATATTAGAAAACATAATTGATAAAATAGAATTTTTCTTCACAATGAGGTTAGATTATACATTTCAGCAAGTTTTGCCTTGTTCACATAAAAAATATGAACATCTTTTAATGCAGAGGATATTGATCTATATATTTTTAAATGATGGCATAGGACTCTCTTGTATATACTATAAATTCGTTAACCATTCTGCAACTTACAGATTTTTAAGTTGTTTCCAATTTTTCATGATCATAAAGAATATGGTAATGAAAATCCTTATATACTTTCTGTGTGGGTGTATAGTTCCCTAAGATACCTAAAAGTGGAATTTCTGGTTAAAGGGTTTACATTTTACAGATTTGTAATTGAATTTAAACAGCATTTTTCACAGAAATAGAACAAATTTTTATGAGACCACGGAAGACCACAAATAGCCAATCTTGAAAAAGAAGAACAAAACTGGAGGTATCACAATTGCAGATTTCAAGATATGCTACAAAGCCGTAGTAACCAAAACAGTATGGTCCTGACATAAAAATGACACATATATCAGTGGAACAGAATAGGGGCCTCAGGAATAAACCCACACTTATTTGGTCAATTAATCTATGATGGTGGAGGCAAGAATATACAATGGGGAAAAGACAGTCTCTTCAACAAATGGTATTGGGAAAACTGTACAGCTACATACAAAAGAATGAAACTGGCCCACTTTCTTACACCATACACAAAAATCAATTAAAAAATGGATTTAAGACCTAAATGTGAGGGATCCCTGGGTGGCGCAGCGGTTTGGCGCCTGCCTTTGGCCCAGGGCGCGATCCTGGAGACCCGGGATCGAATCCCACATCAGGCTCCTGGTGCATGGAGCCTGCTTCTCCCTCTGCCTGTGTCTCTGCCTCTCTCTCTCTCTCTCTCTCTCTGTGACTATCATAAAAAAAAAAAAAAAAAGACCTAAATGTGAGACCTGGATCGAGTCTTAAAGATCCTATAAGAGATCATATACAATAACTTTTTTGATGTTGACCATAGCAACTTTTTTCTAGATCCGTCTCTCGAAGCAAGGGAAACAAAAGTAAAAATAAACTATTTTCAAAATAAAAACCTGCACAACAAAGGAAATTATCAACAACCCACCAAATGGGAGAAGATATGTGCAAATGAGATATCCAACAAGGGGTTAATATCCAAAATATACAAAGAACTCATAAAACCCAACACACAAAATCCAATTAAAAAATGGACAGAACTGCTGAATAGATATTTTCCCAAAAAAAGAGAGATGGGCAACAGACACATGAAAAGATGCTCAATATCACTAATTATCAGGAAATGCAAATCAAAACCACAATGAGATATCACCTCACACCTGTTAGAATGCCTAAAAGCAAAAAGACAAAAAATAGCAAGTGTTGGCAAGAATATGGAGAAAAAGGAACTCTTGTGCTTTGTTAGTGGGAATGTAAATTGGTGCAGCCACTGTGGAAAACAGTATGAAGATTCCTCAAAAGGTTGAAAATAGAAATACCAATAATTCCACTATTGGGTATTAACCCAAAAGAAAATGAAAACACTAATTTGAAAAGATATATTCACTCCTGTATTTATTGCAGCATTATTGACAATAGCCAAGATAAAGGAGCAACCTAAGTATCTATGGATAGATGAATGGGTAAGGAAGCTACAGTATATATATTTGATGGAATATTATACAGCCATAAAAAGATGTGATTGTGCCATTTGTGACAACATTAGATGGACCCAGAGGGTATTATACTAAATGAAATAAGTTATATTGAGAAAAACAAATACCATATAATTTCACTCATACATAAAGAACAAAATGAGTAAACAGAACCAGACTTATAAATATTGAGAACAAACGGATGGTTGCTAGAGAGGAAGGGGGTGGGCGGATGGACAAAGTGAGTGAAGAGGGGTGGGAGATACAAGTTTCTAGTAGTGGAATGAATAAGTCACGAGAAGAAAAGCCACATTATAGGGAATATAGTCAGTGATATATTTTTTTTAAGATTTTATTTATTTATGAAAAACACAGAGAGAGAGACAGACACACGCTGAGGGAGAAGCAGGCTCTCCATAGGGAGCCCAGTGCGGAACTCGATCCCAGGACCCCGGGGTCACGCCCTGAGCCAAAGGCAGATACTCAACTACTGAGCCCCCCAGGTGCCCCTGTCATAAAGGCATTGTATGGTGACAGATGGTAGCTACCCTTGTGAGCACAGCATAACGTACAGAGTTGTTGAATCACTATGTTGTACACCTGTGTACAACTATATTCAAATAAAAATATTTTTTAAAGAATGTCATGTTTTTCAGCTAAAAAATACATAATTTAATAAATCACAATTAAAATTTAATCTCGACTAATTCTGACAAAGTGAAACAATTTACATTCCCATTAGTAGTGTAGGAAAGGCTCCTTTTCTCATACTGTCAATAATACAGGATTGCATCAGTCTTTTAACTTTTAGAGAATGGGGGGATGTTAGCAGTCAACCACTAACAAAAGTGAGTCAATGTGAAAATGTCAGTATCAGACAAAAGAGAATTCAAGCCAAAATGGATTTTGGCAGAATAATATTTTATTTTGATAAAATTTCTACCAAGAAAAACATACATAAGCTTTCATGTATTATAGATATAAAATTATATAATGGCAATTTTATGTAACTCAACATATGTTTAACACAGAACTACAAAACCTAATGCAAAGGTTCAGAAATCCAAGAATAAATTGCTAAATCTGTACTTATAGATATCTTTGAACCGGGGAAGAATACATAAGGATAAAGAGGATTTGAATAACAATAACAAGCTTAACCTACTAAATAGATGCAAATAAAGTATAAATTTCTTTGCAGATTCCCATGGTACCTACCAGCATACACATAAGCATCTTAGATTAATTGAAAAAGTAAGCTGTCTGGGAATAGTGATTAATATTTTAATATTTTGCATTATGTCTTAAGAAAAGTAAACAAGAAAAGGCAAGATGTTCCATCACTTTTGTGAACAGAGAAAAGCCAGCCAGAAGAAAGAGTGCCTGGGGTCCTGGGGAACTGCAGGGGGGGCCTCCGGTGCCCGGCAGCTCTGAGCCCCATGCCCTGTGTTGTCAGCACTCTTCCATTTCTGGCTTAAGGAGCTCAGGCTGCATAGACGTGTCTTGAGAAACACAGCCTCCTAATCTGGGGGGGTAAGAGGCTTAGTTCTGGGGCTAGGGCAGGAGAGTGCTGGGGAGAAACTGTCTTCAGGAATCAGGCCCAGGTGTGAGGGAGACATCCTGACTATGCAATCTCTCTCCCCTTTCAAATCCTCCTCGCAAGGCTTGATCTGATTGAGTTCATGAGGTGCCTATTGCTGTGAGGCGGGGAGCCCTGAGTGCTTGGCCACAGCTGTGGATGTCCTTACTGCGTTTCTGGAAGACGGTATGCCAGCTTGAGCCTGGGCCTTCTTTACCGGATCTGTAGGTCTGGAAGAAACTGCATCAGCCAAGGATCCCTGAGCCAACTCCAAAGACAGGATGGAGGTCACACCTGTGTGTTAAAGAGGCTCCTGCCTCCTTGCGTTTCATAGTAAAGAATACCAAAGAATACCAAAGAAGGTAAGAACTTTCTTTCTAGCCTAAAGTACAGAAATGAGGGCAACAAACGTATGTTCTTACACAGGAAATAAATCCAGGTTTGGTTTGAGGACAGAGGTCAGAGAAAGCCCCTGTTATCAACTCACCCAGGGAGGGTCTTTGCTATGTGTGTTTTGAGGTTCACTCAGTGGGAAGATAAATAATTGCCAACATTTTTTTGGAAAGATTTTATTTATTTATTTGAGAGAGAGCAAGACAGTGCACAAGCAGAGGGGGAGGGAAAGAGAATCCAAAGCAGACTCTGCACTCAGCACAGAGCCAATGCCGGGCTCTTTCCCAAAACCATGAGATCATAACCTGAGCCAAAACCAAGAGTCCAGCGCTTAGCTGACTGAGCAACACAGTTTCCCTCCAACCCTTTTTTAAAATGATAACATCAGATATTGGTGATGCTAAATCAAACCCTAGAAGGACAGTGGTCTCAGATAGGTAGTATAGATGTGCTGTTTACCTGAGTAGATGGCTCAGCTGGGGGATCACCAGCAGGAAAAGCAGTTAGTCATTACTAAAAGGCGTCGATTCAACAATCTGAGGCTACATCAACTCATTTTCTGTTTGGTTTTACAAAGCTTTCACTTTTTCCCCAAGAATTATTTTAGTTCTCCTTTCCATTCCTTTTTCGTAGTGATTTCTAGAATGTTCTTTACAGATCTGTAGATGATATCACTTTCTTCTATTAAGGAAGCCATATGTGATGCCTATTTAATCAGAGTCACTTTCTAATTTCCTTACCTCAAAAAATGTTGGGGAAATATGATTTATTGATTTTTAATTAACAAAGTTATAATAAAGCTATATATGTTAAAAATTAAAATTTCTCATAAGCCCATTCCCCAGAAAAAAATCACTATTAACAGTTTGGTGTATGTTATTTGATTATACATTTACTGATATGTTTTTTATAGAGATGATGAGATCATAGGAAGCATATTGTTCAGCAATTTGCTTTTCTTCATGTAATGATATATCTTATGGATATTTTCACACCATCACATTTAGACTTGCCTTGTTCTTTGTCCTGGCTGAATACTGTTCCATCCTACTTTTGATGTACCATGATGTGTTTTCTATATCTGTACTGATAAAATATTTAAAGTGGCTATGATTTTGGAGAGAGAGTTTTTTTTAAAGATTTTATTTATTGAGAGAGCATGAGCGAGGGATGGTGGCAGAGGGAGAGAGAGGGAATCCTGAGCAGACTCCCTGCTGAGCACAGAGCCCCACTCAAGCCTCCATGTGGGGCTCAATATCATATCCCTAAGAGAAATCAAAAGCTGGCTGCTTAACTGACTAAACCACCCAGGTGCCCCTAGGGAGAAAGATATTTTAAAAGATTTCTGAGCGTATCATTTAAAAAGTTTCCTCATCTATAATTTTCATGACAGAGACAAACATTTGCAAAGTACCTTCATATATAACCTCATCTCACCTTGTGACAACCCTGTAATGGAGTTATCACTATCCATTCACCATCCTGATGTCTGGGTGCTCCCTGTCCCCTTCCACAATGTATGAAGGCACATACTTTTTGTCCTTAATGACCAGAGTTCATTACAACTGGATGTGCTCCCTGAGGAGAGTCTTCATTTCTTTCATTACTACAGGTTGTTTCAAATAGTTTATTGACTCATGATAGTTACTCCTTTCTCATTCTATGGCAGTATCATATTTCTATCTCTACATCTTTCTTGTAGGGTAGGTGACAAACAAGGTTGCCTTATTCTGCAACCATTTTCAGATTTATAAACTCATAAGAAATAAGGTCCCGAAGGGCAAAAATGGACTTACTTACTATTACAGTCTTTGACCCAGAAATAATCAATATCTGTCCCATTTATGGGATAGTTTATGCTTGTCTTGGTCAGCTAGGGCTGCCATAACAAAATACTACAGGTGGGTGTCTTAACCAATATGTATTTATTTCTCACAGTTCTGGAAACTGAGTAGTTCAGGATCAAGATGCCAGCAGATTTGATTTGTATATTGAGTGCCTTCTTGGCTTGCAGATGGCCACATCCTTGCTCACATTGTGGCGGGGGGGGGGGGGGTGGTGAGAAGAAGAGAAAGGGGGGAGAAAGAGAGAGAAAGAGAGAGATCTAGTCTCTCTTCTTCTTCTTATAAGGACACTAATCCCATCATGTGGTCACCACCCTCATGACCTTACCTAAACCTAATTACCTCCCAAAATCCCCACCTCTAAATACCATCACATTGGGAGTTGAGACTTCAATTTGTGAACTTATGGGGGACGCATTCAGTATATAACAATGCTGTATTAAGATAGTATGTCTTTTACTGCCTCCTAAATTTGAGCCAGGGACATGTTTTTGATTATCTATATTTTAAAATAAGTATATCAAAAAATAAAATAAAATAAAATAAAATAAAATAAAATAAAATAAAATAAGTATATCAGATCCAATCTGTCAACATATATTGAGATTCTACCAGATACTAAGAACACTTTAAATACATTATTTATTATTCTCCAATATTTATAGATATTATAAAACTGAGTTTATGGGAGGTTAAGTGACCAACATCTAGTGAAAAGCTGAGCTGAAATTCTCACCTGCATCAGTGTACTTCCAAAACCCAAACACTTTAGTACACAGTGGTCTCTATAGGCAAGTTACTGATTATCAAAACAAATTGTAAGTGATTTGGTGGACTCAATCATTTCTGATGACCCTTTCAGCTCTAAAACTGTTCAGGTATCCAGAAAAATTTGGGTTGATTTGGTAATGATGGCTGCTCATTTTGACCCATACTCAGGTTCTAGTTTTATGATATCTCTTACATCTGGAAATCATTTTGCACACACACAAAAGAGATCATAGTATTTTTTCCTTTGATTATTTAGTCAAAATAAGCTAAACAACATAAACAAGTTGTGACTTTTCTTTGATTTGCAAGGGAAAAGATAATCACTAATACAATAACCTTTAAAAGTGGAGGAAGTAAAGTGCAGTAGATGTGAAGGAGGAGAAAAATATGGAAGTGGAATCCATTCTCAACATTAAGTCAGTACATCTCACATTGCTTCCTGAAAAAGGTCTAGAAAAAGATTCTTCTTTGTTGTGTAAAAATAAATGTGGCAATAAATAAATATGGTAAAAATAAATAAAAAGTTTATTCAATTAATATTGCTTGAATCCCTGCCACATGTCAGGCCCATGGTACCTTCTAGAGATATGATGAATTTGCTCACACACAGTCTTTGCTGTCAAGGAACTGATAGTCTAATGGTAGAGAGACACAAAATAGGAAACTATAATACATTATTGCAGTGATGGAGATGTGAATAGGATATTCAGGACCTCACAGGAGAGACCTGTCAAACTGGCTTCCCTAAGGTGATGCCCAAAGTGAGCTTTAAGGAATGAGTAAAGTTAGCTAAGTTAGCCAAGAGGCGTGGGATAAGAATATTCCGTGTCAGAACAAAACACATAGGCCATTGTGGTCAAAGAGCAGAGTTTGAAGAAAGAAAAGAGAGATGAGGCTGGAGGAGTAAGATTTTAGAGAGCTGAGTTCTGCTTGTGGTACATGGAGTCTAAGGCACCGTGAAAGTTTAGCAGAAAGCTGGGTATATGGGGCTGACATATATGGATAATCTGGGATGAAGATATAGATTTGAGAAGTGGGAAGCGATAGTTGAGTATGAATTGATTCAGTCATCTGGGGACCATGTTCAGAGTGAGGAGACCTGACATTTGAGTCTAGAGTACAAACCAAAATGGACATTTAAAGGATAGAAAAAAGTGAGCTCAAGAAGAGAGATAGAGAGGTAGAACAAATGCAAGGGAGTCCAGCATCATGGAAACCCAAGGAGTAGAATTTTTATCAAGGTGGGGCTTGCAGAGACAGATGGTTTTGCTGTTTGGGCAAGGTAAGGACTGAAAAGATGAAGGCACCTTAAAACCATAAAAGTGGTTTTAAGAGGAATTAAGGAGAAAATATGTAGTCTACTCAGAAATATGAGAAGAAAAGAGACTGGCTTATAACTAGAGGGATATGGGAGTCAAAGAATGATGATTGTGATCAATAGCTTTGAGATTGTAAGAGAAGAGACTTCAGGACGTTTCTAGACTCAAAAGGAAAAGCTAGAAGAAAGGCTGGAAACATGGGAAAGATAGGAGATGACAAATGAAGGGAATTTTCATGCACTGACACTGAAGAGGTGGGGAAAGTGCTCTCAGATGATAGTCTCACAGTTTTTATGATGTGGGTGACAAGGTCCATAGATAACTTAGTCTACCTGAACTAATAATACTCTGCCTGGATTATCTTATTTCAGATTCCCTCTTCCTTTTATCAGCAAACAATTTGCTCTCCCTCTGCCTGCTATCTGTGTCCTGCAGAAATCTTGTACGTACACTATGGGAAGGGGTACCTAGCCCAACATCACTTTGCTTTCCAGAATGCAGAGAAAGGTATGTGTTTCCCAACTCCCAGATTATCCGTAGGTATCCCAAAGCCTACATTTTATAGGGAGGGGCTTCTCAGAATAGAAAGAAACCATTATATTTCTCCTCAGACAGTTCTTGAAACTCAGCTTCTCCTCCTTATGATGAGACCACCAGAATGTCAGCTGAATATCTTAGAAGTTGGTGAACTATATTTGACCAAGTTAAAGTGTACTGAGGAGTCTATGTTGTCCACTATGGGTTATCCCAAATCGTCCATGCACAAATAAATGAAATAAAATTGGCAAAAAGCAGATGAAAGAGCTTTTCAGGTAGAGGGTTTAGAGAGTCATATTCAAGGAACTGAATGGTCTGAAGTGAACAAGAGGGAGGATGGCATGACATGTGGCTGCCAAGGTAGGCAGAGCCCAGATCACTCAGGGTCTATAGGATTTTAAACTTTATCCTAAAGATGTGAAGAACAATTGAAGAATTCAAAATAGGGAGTTAATAGTAAGATATGCACATTAAAAAGATCTCAGAGTTCTGTCGAGAAGGGATTGGAGGGAGTAAGAGTAGAAGAAGGAACAGCCCAGAAGCCACTAAAGTCATCTAAGCAAGAGATGATGATACTTTGGTCAGAGTTGTTGGCAGCAAAGATGGAGAGAAGAGGGTAGTCTACGGCCATACCACCCTGAACGCGCCCGATCTCGTCTGATCTCGGAAGCTAAGCAGGGTCGGGCCTGGTTAGTACTTGGATGGGAGAGAAGAGGGTGAATTCCAACAGTATTCAGGAGGTCGAATTGACAGGATCCAACTGAGTAGATGTATGGGGTGAGGGAGAAGGATCAAGAATGATTTCCAGTTTTCTGGCTAGCAAAACTGGGTAGGCAATTATACCAATTACTGACATAAATATAGTGGAGGAGAATCAACTTTGACTAGAGGGAAGATGAAAGGTTTATACAAGTTAGGGTTGGGGTGTCCGTGAGACACGCAGGTAGAAATACTGAGAAGGCAGTTACATATTCACATCTGGATTCTGGAGGTGAGGTTGGGCTGGAGAGATATGCATGGAAAGGCATCAGAATGTTACGTAGTGGTTGAGGCCATGGGGGTCCCTGAAGTGCCCTAGAGGGAAAGTAAAGGCAGATCAGAGTCTAGGGCCTAGGACAGAGCCATGAAGGACCCCGGGGCTTAAGCACCAGGTAGAAGAGGATGAGTCAGCAAAGGAGGCTCAGGAGAGGCAGCCAAAGTTATAGGAGGAAAGCAGGGGGAATAGTGACAACACTTGGTTTATATGGTATATGGGCTTCAGCATCACTGGAAGTTTGTGGCTTCCTTGTTTTCTAGCTTGGCAATATGTCCCAGGGTCATCTTGCACATTTTTGGCTCCAGAGAGGGTACTTCTTTAGGGTACCCTCTCTTTAGGGTGCGGGGTATTCATTGCTTCCTAGTTGGCCTACATCATTCTATACCTTTCCAGTGAGCAGATCTGGAAAATAAGTATTACTTAGAGAAAAACCCACCATAACGAATTTATATTTAGGAACACAATATTTTTACTTAACAGCCTTGATATTTTACTTATATATATCTCTTTATTAAAAATCTTTTTTCCCTAATGACATTAAAATAGTATTATTTACTCTGCCCCACCATAAATAACAGTTTCAGAATAGAAACAATACTATTAAATAATAAATAAATTCTTTGTAGTTCTTTTTGTCCTTTGTTTGTTTGTTTGTTTGTTTTTAAGATTTTACTCATTTATTCACAAAAGACATAGGCAGAGGGAGAAGCAGGCTCCCTGTGGGGAGCCTGATGCGGAACTCAATCCCAGGACCCTGGGATCACAACCCGAGCCAAAGGTAAACACTCAACCACTAGCCACTCAAGTACCCCATCTTTTTGTCCTTTGGATATATCCACTAGGGATGTACAAATTACTGAATTCTCAAGGCATTTGAAATAACTCCATTCTGTGTTTCTAACTTAAATAAGGTAAGATTCACTTATTTAACTTTTGCGCTTTTTTTTGAGAGAGAGAGAGAGAGCATGTGTGAATTGTAGGGGAGGGGAAAAGGGAGAGGGAGAGAGAGGACCTTAAGCAGGCTTAATGCTTAGCGTGGAGCCAAACCCAGGGCTCTTTCTCACCACTCTGAGACTATTAGCTGAGCCAAAATCAAGAGCTGGATGCTTAACTGACTGAACCACCCAGGCGCCCCTAAACTTTTGCTTTTCATCTTTGGAGATTGATTATTCATTTTGCTTTAAGTTTATTTTATGACTTTGTAAAGCATTTTTATAATTCCTCTTCCAATGATGTATTGCTTCATAACTATCCCAAAACTTAGTGGCTTAAGACAACCATTTTATCTGCTTGTGATTTTGTGGGTCTGGAATTTGCAAAGGGACCAGCTGGGTGGTTTGTCTATAATCCTCTGGGTAGCTGGGGCTGGAGGCTCTTGTTCTTTTTTTAGGATTTTATTTATTTGAGAGCATGTACATGAGCAAGGGGGAGGGGCAGGAGGGAAGGGAGAAGCAGATCCCTGGTGAGCAGGGGGCCCGATGTGGGGGCGTGATCCCAGGACCCTGAGATCATGACCTGAGCCAAAGGCAGATGCTTAACCAACTGAACCACCCAGATGCTCTGAAAGATTTTCTTTTTTAAGTAATCTCGACACCCAACCTGGAGCTCAAACTCACAACCCTGAAATCAAGAGTTGCATGTTCTAGAGGTGCCTGGCTGGCTCAGTCGGTGGAGCATGTGACTTTTGATCTCAGGGTCATGAGTTTGAGCCCCACATTGAGCGTGGAGCCTCCTTAAAAAAAGGGGGGGGTGGGAAAGCTGGAGCAAGAGGAGCCCAAGTGTGTTATATTGCGCTGTTGGGAAGGCAGGAGTAGAAGGTCTTAGACCATCCTGCACCTCACAGCCTTTATCTCAGTTAAGGGTAACTCAGACCCCTGGCAGGACTAGGTGGGAGAAACAGGTGAGGAGGCACTGCCTGCTGTCCCTGCCCAAAGCCAGTCAAGCAAGACTGAGGATATAAATCTGCCTAGTTGGCAGCCCTTTCCTTTAAATGTTGAAGAAAGGTGTTAGCAAACAACATTTTTCACAGAACCTTGGTGGCCCCGGTACTCCTCAGTATTGCTTCCACTTGGGTGCACATGAGTCGTGTGTGGAGTTTGTCAGCCTTGAAGGTCCCTGGACTCCTTGTAGAGAGTCTAAAGCTGTGGCTTCTAAGGCAAGGTCCAGGTATCTGTGCTTCCCATAAGTTTCTAGAAAGTCTGTTCACCATTCTGAACATGGATTTACAGAAGTCAGTTGGTAGAGCTTCAGCTTCAACCCTTAGTGTTGGGTAAGTGCCTTTGAGTAATAGCTACCGTGTGACATTCTTTGTCAGAGGAAATCACATTCAGCTTTGTTTAAGACCCTCCCTGGTTCTCCTTCCCCCACTCTCCCATTGACATTCTTAGAGAAATCAGCAGAATTCTGTGAGCTCTCTAATGCAGGCTAACTATATTAAATCAGTCTGTCTACTCTTCATGAGGTTGACCTGAATTAACCTGTAGGGTTTTCTTTTTAATCTCGCTTTATCCACAAATGCTCCATTCATCACCAATGGTACATTCAGGCCCAGAAGCTTAAGAAGAATCTAGTTATTTATGTGAACAGCTGTTCTCTTCTATAGCAGCAGTACATGACCACAGGTCCTAAAGCTCATAGAAAGAGGTAAACCTCATCGTGCCACCCTGTGGACGCGGTCACCCAGCACAGGTCCTGGCAAAAGGAGAAGCCCAAAGCCTGCCTGCAGATTTGATAGTCAGTGTGCTCACCCAGATATCACGATGGGGACACTTAAAGCCCACAGGGCTGTGACAAGTATGGAGAAAGCAAGTGCAGAGCCCTATAAGCATTTACTACCACCTGACATTTCATGCAGAATTTGCGTGTTTGTCTATGGTTTGTTTTCCCCAGTCATCTAGTCCATCCCCCTTTCGGGATGGGAACACTGAGGCCCAGGAAGGTAAAATCCACGTAAGGCCACAGAGCTGATGAGGGCATTTCCAGGCCTAGAACCCAGGACTCCTGCTATCCAGTCTATTGTTATGTCAAAATGTCTTCCCCACTTTCTACCCCTGTGTTTCCACTCTGCAGGGATGCCTCATGCTTGCAACCTCTTCAGGTTACGTTTCTTAAGAATCCTGGCAATCCAGCCTCCCACCTGCACACGCAGTATTCTCAGCAAAAAGTAGGAATTCCAGTAAACCTCCAGTGATATTAGTATAAGTACTAGGTAAGAATGAAGGTGGGGTGGGAGATGGGAACGGGGAAACCAGCACCCCAGCCAGTGGTAAGGCAAATCCTTCCCACCAGCAGCAACGGGTAGTGCTTCTCTCCACTGTCTTGTTCCTGCGTCACCATAGGAGAGGTGCCCTTCACCCCCTCCCAGCCCAGGGGTCCCAGCTTACTGGCTCGCATCTCCACCCATTTCACAGCCTTCAAGGCAGCAGCCCTGATCCAGAGATGGTACCGGCGCTACATGGCACGCCTGGAGACGAGGCGGCGCTGCACCTGGCGCATCTTCCAGTCTATCGAGTATGCTGGGCAGCAGGACCACGTCAAGGTGCGGTGGGATGTGGGACAGAGTCACCGTGTGCTCTGCCTTCTAGCCCGCGGGCAGCAGGGCTCAGTTGCCCAGAGGGTGCGGCTGATTTGGACCCTCCCGGTTCTGTTTGCACTCATCTCTGAAGCGGAGTCTTCGGTTCTCCTGCAGCTCCATGATTTCTTCAGCTACCTTGTGGATCACTTTACCCCCAACAGCAACCATGAGAGTGAGTATGAGCTGCCATACAGGACATAATGGGGGTGGGGACGGGGTGGGAAGGAATTCAGGGCAAGGAAGGCAGCCAATAAAGGGGGTGGGGATGTGCTACTAAGCCAGCAGGTTGGTGTGCCTGGGAAACGGTGCAACATCCCATGCCTTGGAATGATCCCACCTGAAGGCAGAGAGAACTAGAGTCTTCATATGTCATGTCCTGAGGCTCATTGGTTGAAGGCTGCTGGGAGGGGTGGATCGGAAAGGCTGTTGATTCCACATTTCAGGCCTGCTGAGGACCCCTGTGAGCCTAGGACCCCTGTGAGCCAGTGATGCGGAAGCTGGTGGTTGGCCCTTGCTTGAAGGGCCCTGAAAGGTCTAATGGCTTCTGCCACACTCACTGAGTATACCACAAATACCTGTGAGCTTTTTTTTTTTTTTTTTTTCCCTGTCAAGGCTTTTCCTTTTCCTTCTGCTTATAAGCCTCGGCTCCTCAATTTCTATTCTTTCTAGGTCTAACAAATCTCAATATTTTAAAATAAAAGTAAAATGAAATTGACATTAAAGCTTAACCTTTTCCTCCTGCCCACCTTAATCTTTTTTTTTTAAGACCTTATTTATTTATTTGAGAGGGAACAGAATGAGAGAGAGAAATAGAGAGTGTGAGCAAGGGTGAAAAGCAGAGGGAGAAGCAGACTCCCCGCTGAGCAGGGAGCCCAACACAGGGCTCCATCCCAGGACCCTGGATCATGACCTGAGCCAAAGGCAGGGGGCCACCCAGGCACCTTGTGCCCACCTTAATCTGTTGTCACTTTCCCTTCCCTTTCTCTTCCCTGGTGTTGGAGCTGATGCCAGACTGGCCCACCCCACTTCAAGTATGGTCCAGGGAAAGACAGTCTTGTATTGCCAACTGACTGCACAGCTGATGATAAGCTGTCCAAACCTTCTGTCCTGACCAGGGGACTTCCTGAACTGCAAATTCACCACGGAGAGATTCCTCCAGGACTCTGAGATGGAGAAAGGCAGTGACTATGAATCTATAGAGGTACCAGACAATTACACAGGGCCACGCCTCTCCTTCCCACTCCTTCCTGACCACGCAACTGCCCTGGTGGAAGCTTTCAGACTGAAACAAGTAAGCTTGCTCTGGGGAACCTGGGCCGCCACCAATGCCATGTAGTAGGTAGAGAGAGACCAGACCTAACACAGAAGGAAGAGCCCTGGATTTAGGGTGTTAGTATCTATATGGATGTACTAGAGAGATTCCATGTCCTCTTCACTTAACCAGGACCTTGTACAAGTCAATAAACCAGGTGTTGTGTACTGAAAACTTCTCCTAATTTATGTCATCTTTCCTGGTTCATTCATCCCACAGGTAATTAGTGAGCACTACTATGTGTAGACACTGTTCTGGGCCTGGGGATACAGCAATGAGCAAGGCAGAAATCCCTGCCCTCACAGGGCTGACATTCTAGCGGGGAGACACACAATAGATCAGAAAGAACAACAAATAAGTAGATTATGTAATATATTAGACAGAAATTAGAGCTATGGAAAACAATGAACTAAGTTCTAGGTAGGAGAGATGGCTGCAGTCTCAGAAGGCACCGCGGAAAAGGTGAGGAAATGTACCATGTGGATGCCTCCAGAAAGATGTTCCAGGCAGGAGGAACAAATGGAAAGGCTGTGAGGTAGGACCCTGCCTGGATGGCTTGGGGACCTCAGGAAGGCCACTTGGTGAGGAGAGGCTTAGGGAAGAGAGTTAAGGAATGGAGGCAGAGAGGAGAGTGGGTGGGCTTTTATGTTTCTCAAAGAGATGAGAAGACATTGGGCAGAGGAATGATGTAACTTGGCTTGATTTTTAAAATCATCATTCTGTTTTCTGAATAGAGTGTGGGGAGCGAGGGCTGAAGCAGGGAGACCAGTCAGGGTTTTCCCACAGACCAGGCAAAAGGTGATAGTGGCTTGAAACCCCGGTGGTAGAGGTAGAGGTGGTGAGAAGTGGTCAGATTCTGGTTCTATGCCAGATTCCAGCCCTTTCTTTCCTTCATTTGAAGGCAATTTGTTGCAGGAGGAGTTGGGATGGTATTCTCCGTGATGTCAGGATCCTCAGTATCATCAATGCGCATGCACTTACTCACACCTCACTGAGATAAGCGTGCATTTCTCCCACGCTGAAGGCATGGGATGCTCTCATTCAATCGGTAGTAAAGAGATAATTAGTTCAATATTTGGGGATGATGAAAAGCAGAAACAAGAGCAGAAGATAGGTGAAAAAGAGAGGATCCATGCAGAGGGTCCCAGAGTCGATTTACTAGGGTCACTCTTGGGGTCTCAGGTGATTGGAGTCATTACACAGTCAAGGTGAGGCCCCGTTTGCTGCATGAATATCAGTGTCATTTTGTCCCTCCCTCTGCTTCCTCCTAGTAGCAGCTCCATGCTCGCTATGTCTTGAATCTTTTGCATGAAACCAGGAAACACCTGGTACAACTGCCAAACATCAACCGGGTCTCCACCTGTTACAGCGAGGAGATCACAGTGTGTGGTAAGCACCGGACAGAATGGCTTCATATGCTAGACCCAAACAAGAAAGCCCCTGTGATGGGGAAGAGGAGAGGCAGGCTGGTGGGAGATGCATGCACCCTGAGAGTGCTCACGGATTCACGCCACGTGTACTGAGGCAGCTGCAGTGCAACGAAGGGCTATGGGCCAAGAGGGCCCAGCTTCTGCCTTATTTCCCCAAGCAATTCCCATTTGGCCCCTAACTCGCGCTCTCCATTCAAAACAAAATCCCTGCAATTAGCCAGATCCCCCTTGTCAGAAGACAGCTTATTTCTTGTTACTTGAGCAAGCCCTAGCAAACTCTTCCTTCCACCCACATATAGTCTTTTCCCAGAGAGAAATCCTGTCAGTCACGATTCTTTCCATATCCTTATGTTTTCAGAGACGTTTAAACATCTATTACAGACTGATGTCCCACATCTTAGGGGATACGGCCTGCAATACACCAGGGATTGTAAATAAACTGGCACCCTGAGGACTGCTTGCAACCTGCAGATAGGTCTTATTTGCTCTGAAATGTTCTTAAATTTTTCAAATTAATTTCCAGTTTTTGAAAATCAGAGGATTTTAAAATTGAACTAATTTTAAAATCCAGATTTCCAACATCTCTTGAAAAATCTCAGAACACCGGCCCACATGTGAATATCGTCTTCCTGCCGTGGATAGAGCAGAATCACTCCAGCTCCCATTTGAGTTGGCAACCCTGCAGTATTCTGTCCTGTTCTTTACTTCATTTACTATTCATGATAATCTTGTAGAAAAAGATCATATTTCCTGCTTTCAATATTAACTAGCTCTGCAACAAGGGAAATTAATATTTATCCCTCTCTTACATATGGAAAAATGAGTAACCATCACTTTGTCAGATTTTTCTGGGTGTTTTCCTTTTCATAGTAAAAATGAGACACAGTGGCAAGAACCAATAGAAACTGATATTCTTTTTCTGTCTCTGTTAGGAGACTTGCACGGCCAGTTGGATGACTTAATATTTATATTTCATAAGGTATGAGTGCTTAAGATCCTGTCTTGCTCTGAGACTTATTCTGGAAGTTCAAATATAGAATCTATAAACAAATGCTTAAGTATGCTTGGATTTTTAAAATATTATTTTAAAGTTTAAATAATACCTTGTAGCAAGTACATAATATAAAAGCCAGCACTGCGTTACATTTTAGTATATTTTTGTAAACTGTTTTATTTATTTATTTATTTATTTATTTATTTATTGTAGACTATTTTAAAATAAAGACAAGGAATCATTATTTAGTACTTTTCTTTTTTCCAAATAAAGAAAATTGATGATTAGTAAAGTGCCCAAAAGCTATTTTCCTATCCATTTCTAGTTATAAAATGTAGAGCATGTAACAACATACATGAATGTTCCTTTAATGTAATATTACTTTATATATACTGTGCTTCCCAAAGCATTTTCTCATTTGTCTTATTTAATTCAGAGGAATCTGACAGCTATTTTTGCTATTACTAAAGATATTGTGGCCAAGGGTGCCTCGATGACTCAGTTGGTTGAGCATCCCACTCTTGATTTTGACTCAGGTCATGATATCTGAGTCATGGAATTGAGCCCTATGTTAGGCTGTCTCTCTCTCTCTCTCAAACAAATGAATAAATCTTTTTTTTTTTTAAAGTAGATATTGTGGCAAGGACTTAAAACTGGCTGTTGGATCATAAGTTCAGTGTCCTTTGTACCTACTACATGGCAAGACTCTGGCTTTGTATAAAGTCCTTATTTTGATGAGCATGTCATAACCTCAGCCTGACTAGAAAGGAAATATAAGACCAATAAAAAAATACTTCCATCTTTTGTTGACAATTCACATTTGGAGGAGAGCCAGAAAGTACAGAATTCATGTATGATCTGATGTAACTGTCAAATGCACATTGGTTTGACCCAATTTCCTATTCCCTTCCTTTGTTTCCTCTTCTTGACTTGTCTTCTTGTTGGGAAGAATGGCCTTCCGTCACCAGAGAGGGCCTATGTCTTCAATGGTGACTTCGTGGATCGAGGCAAAGAATCAGTAGAGATCCTGATGATTCTTTTTGCCTTCATGTTGGTTTACCCAAAAGAGTTCCGTCTTAACCGAGGAAACCATGAGGACCATATGGTGAACTTACGGTAACAAACTAAAACATGCTTGGGTATTTGATATTTACTTGTCATTGTAAAAAGTTATTTCGTCAGAGCTCCTTATTTGTCAAATGCCTTTTAAAAGTAGTTTTTCAGTTTTATAAAAGAATATGCAATATATGACATTTAAAATATTTCTTTAAAATTTACACATTATCCTACTCCTAATAAAACCATTAAATTTTTTTCACATATCCATACTCTTTATCATCTAAACAATAAAGGCTCAATATACGAAAGGTAAGAAATACAGATAAGCAAAAGGAAGAAATCAAAATATCCTATAATTTCTTGAACCAAACAGAATGCTATGATTGTAAACATTTTGGTAAGTATTATACCTCAGTCTCTTCCATATATTTAAGTATATGTATATAGAATATGAATTTTTATAAGAATTCAATTATACCATAATGTCACCAAATGTAATATCTATTTTTCCTTCTAAATCTAGATATGGCTTTACCAAGGAAGTGATGCATAAATATAAGGTATGCTGCCTTTAAAAGCAAAAGTTTCTCTTAGTTCAGATGAGTCTAGTAGTGTCATTTGAAACTTATTATCTTTTAACTATCATTTTCTAGACACATGGCAAGAAAATACTAAAAATACTGCAGGATGTTTTCTGTTGGCTTCCTCTGGCTACTCTGGTTGATGAGGAAGTCCTGATTCTTCATGGCGGAGTGTCAGACATGACTGACCTGGAGGTTTGGCTAAACTAGACAGGCACAAGGTACTGACTACTGAAGTGGTATATATTTCACTATAATTTAACCCAGTTAATAATAATCCAGTTCATAATAATTTCATAATAATTTAACCCAGTTTCACTGGCAGCATAAAATATCATCTTGCACACGGACTCCAGGTGACTAATAAGGGCTGTTAAGAGAAGCCATTAAACCATTAAAAGGAGAAAGATTAAGAATCCACGTCCAAGCACAAGGCACAAGTGTGCTGTGATCCATTAGTGGTGTTTGTTCTGGATGTGATAGTGGGGAGTGACAGTGAGAGCCATCTATTTGCTGTCCCTGATCTGGACAATTCTAGTAAATACTCCTCAATCACTGTACCTGAAGAGCCTCTATTTCTCAAATAACTCGGTTAAACTAACAAATGTGTATTGACTACCTGCTTCATGGAGGGAGGATGCTACTGGCAGATAGAAGGATGAAGATCAATTTAGAATTAAACTCAACAACTATGTTTAAAGTGGTTACTATGTGCAAGGAAAATGGTAGGGGGGATACAGAGATAACCAGAGATGGTGCCTCCCTAAGGGGATTTACAATAACCAGCAGGAGGAGTGAGTGACACAGAATGCATTATACTCCAGTATTAACACGTCTCTATTTTGTTTCACTTTGGAAGTAAAACTTTAGGAAAAAAAGATTCTATTTTCTTTTAATCACAAACTCTTGTACTTGAATGGTGTCCTATGGCTTCTGTACTCCAGCTGCCCCTTCCAAAACACAAGAATCCCTACTACAACATCCTTGAAAACATTCATCTGAGCGGTTCCAAAGATAGAGAACTCATTACTACACAAGCCTGTGTGCTTTGAGCAACTCTAATTCATGTAAGTCTGTGTTATATGAGACACAAATGAAAGAATATGGCTTTAGAATCAGACAGATCTGGGTTTGCATCTTAGAACATGAAGTACTTGGCTAGTATGGCAGCTTTGTTTTACTAGGTTATCCAAGAACCAAGTCTTCTTATGCTGCCATCCTTGGGGTGTGTTCCCATGCCCTCATCTGTGTAGGCCAAGATGGCTTGCCACCACATCTGTGTTCCAAGCAGTAGGATAGAGGAAGGAAGGGGGAAGAATATCCCTGCCCTTTAAAGACACAGTGAAGAAGTTGTATACATCTCTTCTGTTCTCATCCTGTTGTTCAGAATTACACCTTGCTATAAGTGAAGCTGGAAATGCAGCCTTCTTTCTGGTTGGCTGCAGGCCTAGCACAAGAGTTGGGGTTCCCATTCCTATGACGAAGAAGGGGAAAATAGATTTGGAGGAGTGGTGGTCTGCCACACAGGTATTGAATAGAAATATGTTCTTTTTTCCTTGAGTAGCTATGGTAAGTGATTATGCCATGGCCTATGAAGTTGGAAAGAAATGGATAAAAATTCTGTTTCTGCTACTTATAGAATATTGCCTTGAAAAAGTAATTTACTATAACATCAGTTTCTGAATCTATACAATAGGAATATAAATGACTATATCCTAGGTGTTGTGAGGATTAAATGAAAATACATATGCACATGCTTTACAAAATTTGTACTCAACAAGTAGAAATCGTATTAACTGCATTTGGCTGAAGTGACAGAAAACTTCAATAACAATGGTTTATGATTATTCCTTCCTTCTGTAAATAAACACAGGAAACAAGCAGTCCAGGGCTGGTAGGGTAACACCACAAAGTCACCAGGGACCCAGTTTCCTGCTGTCTTGTTGCTCCCCCAGGCTGCATCATGGCCCAGCATGGCTACTTGGGTTCCAGCCATCATGACCACATTCTAGCAGCATAAATTAGAAAGTAGGAGAAAGGCATGTTTCTTCCCTTTAAGGACATTCAGTTGTACACAAAGTTTTTGTTCATGTTTCTGTTCAAAATTTTATCATCTGTTAACATTTAGGCTGAAAGGCAGGTTGGAGAGTGTATTCCTAATTCCAGGTGGTATCTATAAGAATCTGGGTTTCTATTTCTAAGGAAGAAGTGTAGATAGATGTTAGATAGAAGTGTAAATAGATGCCAATTCTGTCTTGATCTGTTTTTGTTACTCCCCAAATTTCCATGCATCCTGGTTCCCACATAGCGAGCCATGCCCATCCCTCCTCAATGGAGTCAGCACTCAGGTCTCATCCAATAATTGCATTCAGTCCAAGGTTTCTGGATTCAAATCCTACCTATCAAGGTCTGGCTATGGCCCCTTGTGTTCTGGCGACTGAAAGACCAGTTATGTGTCCCTGTACCCACAAACTGAGTGTCGGAAGGGGAAAAGGATAACCCCTTGGCAGAGGTGGGAGAGGGGGCACCTGCAACATTTTCAACAGCTTCCTTCAAAAATCTTCATTATAAATTCCGTCTCTGCTTTTCCATAATCTCAACCCTTTCATGTTCTTAACAGAGGAGGAGGGGTTCAAGGGACCTAAAACTAGCTCTAAGTATTTCCTTTGTCAATTCTGCACAATGTCCAGCACCTCACTTTTTTTTTAAATTCAAATATTCTGTTCTGCTGCATCTATGTCTGGAGGTAGAGACAACAAGTCACAATAAAGGAGATGATCTCATGGGAGGAATCACATTTCATGTATACAGGAGAAGTAGGAACTTTGGGAAAGAATGCTAAAGAACAGTTTATTTTCTGTAGCTTAGCAAAAAGCCAACCTCCCAATAGTTGGTTTGCAAAGCTCTGGGGAGGGGAGATGTAGCCATCTGTACAGAGTCCAGGGATCATTTGGGAGAGAAACACAAAAGTAGGAGCTCTGGAGTCAGATATCTGGATACAGTCCTGGTAACGTTTTAGTATCTCTGTGTCTCGGGTGTCTCGTCTGTACTATAAGTGAGGATGCTGTCTCACAGGGGTGTGAGCACTAATCAATGAATTCATGTAAAACCATAAATGAGGATGCAGTCTTACAGCGGTGACCTGAGGGTCAATCAATGAATTCATGCTAAGTGCCCAGCATAGCACTATTTAGAAAGCTCAATACATAGTAACACTGTCATTCTCCTTAAAAATCAAAATTAGAGGGGATCCCTGGGTGGCGCAGCGGTTTGGCGCCTGCCTTTGGCCCGGGGCGCGATCCTGGAGACCCGGGATCGAATCCCACGTCAGGCTCCCGGTGCATGGAGCCTGCTTCTCCCTCTGCCTATGTCTCTGCCTCTCTCTCTCTCTCTCTCTCTGTATGACTATCATAAATAAAATTATAAAAAAAAAAAAAAAAATCAAAATTAGAGATGCCTTTTGGGGGGCAGATAAATAACATCCTTGAAATAAAGTTACCAGAGGGTGGAAAGGGGTGGGACTGATGGTCTGACACTCAATCTGAGTTGCAGCAAGGAGAGAAGGAGGAGGTTATGACTCCATTCACATTTGATGGCCTTTTACTGTCTATGCCCAGGGCTAAGCTGCCTAGGAAGTCATTAGTGCTTGTCCAAAGTTAGAGAACACCTCTGTTCTGCTATATTCAATCTGGATTCCTCTTAAAACATCATTCAGGTTCTGCTGACCCTCTCTGAGTGTCCTTTGTCCTCGCCCTAGACTAGTCCACACGAGGACATGGCTTTCTTGGATCACAGTCCTTACATCTATTTGCAGAAAGTTCTCATTCTTTGATTACGTGTTTGCACTGAGTTCCCGTTGTGAGCCAGACCTCTGTCATTGATAGCCTGACAATGTGTCCCTCGGTTTCCACTGTGGCACTCAGGCACACCAGGAATGGTTGCTGGATGCCACAGCTCTGCTCTGTGGCCTTATTTTCTCTCTTTCCCATGATCAGAATTCTTCCAGCTTGTGACTACACTGTCAGCCGGGTCCCAGTACCATGATGACTCTGAGTCAGTGACAGGGACCATACTCAGTCTCTTTGGCAAAAAGAGTCTCTTTCCAATTAGGTCCAGGCTGGAAAGAGGTGCTCCCTTCCACTCCCTGCCTTCCTCAACAGGTAAGATAGCACTTCCTATAAGATGCCACAAAGTGCTGCCTCGCCCACAGCAAAGCATCAGGTGTTTCCTATCCCAACATTCTTCAACTGCAAGCTGCATTTCTTCTCCTTTAACACCTGGTTGTATAGCAGGAAAGTCCATACAGACTTCCCTTCCCGAGAGGTTCCCTTTCCCGTCCTTGTCTAAAACTCACTGGGTTCCTAGAGGAAACAGTGGCCTGGCTTAGTATCTCTCGAATTATCTGTGGTGGAAGATCAGGTTTTATAAACTTCCAGTTTGTCACAGATCAGTACTTTTGTTAAAAAATACAATATAGGGATCCCTGGGTGGCGCAGCGGTTTGGCGCCTGCCTTTGGCCCAGGGCGCGATCCTGGGGACCCGGGATCGAATCCCACATCGGGCTCCCGGTGCATGGAGCCTGCTTCTCCCTCTGCCTGTGTCTCTGCCTCTCTCTCTCTCTCTCTCTGTGACTATCATAAATAAAAATTGAAAAAAAAAATATTTAAAAAAAAAAAACCAATATATATGAAGTACTAGGAAAAAAGGAAATGCAAACCAAAAACTGTAAGGCCACAGATCATGTCCTTGAATACCACAGCGGTCACCAAAGTGCTCTGAGGGTTTCTAGAGGCTTCCCCCGGAGCCCAGGTGCTCACCGTGGAGGGGCTACTCAGGAAACCAACTGCGGTGTCAGCCCAGCGTCTGTATCTTCTCCGGACGTTTTTAGGTGGTTTCCACCCTGCGGCGCAAGACGAGGAGGCAGAAGGGGAAGCAGCCTGCGAAAGAGAAGGCGGCGCGGGTTCCTGCCCCGGAGCTGGCTCTGCGCCCTGGGCGCCTCCACCTGGGCTCCCGCGGGGGCACCGGGCCAGCCGCTCCTCCAGCATCCCCTGCAGCTGCGGCCCGCCCTGGGGACCCGGGGCTGGACGGTGCCGGCAGCAGGCAGGCCCCCCAAGAGCCGGGCGGAGGGGAGCCCCCTGCCCTCCACGCCAGAAGCAGGCTGGGAAGCCCGGAGCCCCTGCAGCCCACTCAGGAGGCCTGGAAGCAGGTGAGCCGTGGCCTGGTGCTGCTCCCTGCAATGTGGCTGTCTTCGGGACAGGATTTTGAAAACCAAAGGGAATCTCTTCCCTCTGTAAATTCAGGGTATTTTTTCCACCTCTCCCCCTGGGGCTAGAACAGCCCAGAAGGATATTAGTATTGGCCTAAGAACTCAAATATTTTAGAGTTTTATGGAGGATGGGAAGCTGTGGCAGGTGCGCAATCACCCACTTAGTGACCTCGCCTCACTGGGTAGGAAGGTAAGCCTGACTTACTGGATGCTGTTACCTGAGGTTTTGTTTTTAATGTATCAGAAAGATGGCTCCTGTAGTTCAAGGTCCAGTGGGTTAGGTCAGCAGCTTCTGGGGCCTCTGTTCTCAGGCAACTAAAGGCTTCTCCAGAATCTTCAGAACTGTGTCACATAGTCACCCTTCGCTGTAAGGGAGACCGGGACAGCAAGTGTGTAGCTGGGCATGCTGCCGCCCCAAACACCTCATCAGAGTTCTCTTCCCAAGAAGGAGAAAGGAGAATGAATTCAGAGTAGGCACTCCCAGTGTTCACCTAAATATGCCCCCGGCTGCCAAATGGAGGGCACATTTCACCCAGGCAAGACTGGGGTGGTAGGACTTGTAATCCACCTGGGAGATCCGTGTGGGAAGCGTGTGCCAGGGGTGTTAGTGGCACTAAGTGAACTTGCTGGTATTCAACCATTTGTCACCTGTAAGAATGGCAGCTTTTTTATGGTTCATCCAATAAAGAAAGGAGAGAATTCAGAATTATGTAAGAGCTAAAATTGGCAGAACTTGCGGATTAATTGGATGGAGGGTGGTGAGAAAGAGGAGTCACAGCTGACCCCGAGGCTGGAAACCTCAGAGAGCTAGATGGTGAGTTTACATTACATTCTCGCTGAGCTGTCTGTCGATTTGGACTCCAACATCAACTTAAAATGGAAATTCTAAAATAAATGCAAGTCTCTCCTTTTGCAAAATGTGACTCATTAATAATGTTCTGATGTTTACAAGTCAAATGCATTTTTCCCCCTTAAAAGTACATTTAGAAAGTACTGGGTGTCAACAACCAAAATACACCCAAATATTTCATGTAAGTTGTGTACAAGATTAGCCATCAGTGTTTCCTGAGTAGTAACCAAAGGGTAGAACCTGAATTGCTAGAAAAATTATTCAGCTCTTCTGCAAATTCTTTTAAAAATGCTGAAATTACTTTAAGAGATTAAGCATTTGATTGCACCTTCCCAGGACTACACCTGGGCCTTGTGAATGCTGCATGAGAGATCACATTGCCAGTCCCAGGACTTCCGCCTTCTTTCTGGGGCACATGTCCAGGAGCCCAGAGAATTGGGCTAACCGAAGATTACTGGCTCCGATCAGAGCTCCTACCAGAGCAGCTCCCTTTTTATCTGGTTTATATGTGGAGCCTTCGCATAAGATTTATCTCCTAGAAAGTGGCTTGTCAAACAATATGCGCATACACGTGCTCCTCCTGTGAGTAAGAGAAAGTTCTGGAACCCCAGAGGTTCAAATATGAGCATCTATCAAATATTGATCACAGGGAAAACGATTCACTTATTTCCATCCAAATATTTGTAGCCTCTTCTTCCTCTCCTCCTCTGCCTTTTACTCCTCCGCTTTTCATAGGAATGACTCTGAATCTCTCTCTAGAGTTTAGGAAAGAAACCATCTCTTGGTCTTTCCAGGTGGTCGATATACTGTGGAGCGATCCCATGGCCCAGGAGGGCTGCCAAGCCAATACCGTTCGAGGAGGAGGCTGTTATTTTGGACCTAGTGTAACAGAACAGTTGCTACAGAAATACAACCTGCAGTTCCTGATCCGCTCCCACGAGCGCAAGCCTGAAGGCTACGAGTTCTGCCACAGACGCAAGGTGGGCACAGTGTGTGTGGTGCCCGGGAGCGGTCCACGTCACCCCCAGGTCGGGACAAGCGCAGGCTCTTGGTTGCCCACGGCCAGCCGTGGCTCGTGTGTGTTACCCGCTCTCTCCAGGTGGCGCGGTCCTTTACAGTCGCTTCTCCTTGACTTTCATAGCCTCTTCAAACCTCAGAATTTGATTGCTGCCACCACACAGCATGTACCCCGAGAGAACAAAAAGGCAGATACTGTCCCATCTCGCGGACAGAAATACATGGCTTAGTGGTTTCCCAGCCACATCTTTAAGTCACATTGCTTGCTGCCACATGTTTCAAACAACACTGCAGGGTGACAGGATTTCTGCACTGTGCCCCAGACAGGGATTCAGGATTGTTTGTCATCTCAGGAACATATTTAATATCCTAACTGATCTTTGGGCATCTTAATCCTACAATGGTTGCCTAGCCCAGTGCCACTAGGATGAGAGCGGTCCCGCGGAAACCAACTCTACAGGAGAAGAACAGGTTTCCATGTGGGGGGAAAAAGTGAGATGAACTAATCTAAGAAGTGTTTGGTTAATTCAAGTTTCTCTACTGTGGAACTTCTGAGAACTTTTAGTTTCCTATATCCCTTATAAATCTCCAAGAAGAGATGCAGTGTCTACCATTTCCCAATGTACTAACGATGGAAACCTTCACAGGGCATCGCAGGAGGCAGGGTATTCCATGGGAAACTGCTTTGAGGCCTCATACCAGCTCTGATTACTGGTTTGCCAATTGTTTTTTTTTCTTTTTAAGATTTTTATTTATTTATTCATGAGAGACACAGAGAGACAAAGAGGCAGAGACACAGGCAGAGTGAGAAACAGGCCCCATGCAGGGAGCCCGATGTGAGATCAGGCCCTGGGCAGAAGACGGCGCTAAACCGCTGAGCCACCTGGGCTGTCCCCGGCTTGCCAATTGTAACGGCCTTCCCAAGTTATTGGATCCTGCTTGCCTCTCAGTTGATCCAAATGAAATGTTTTCTCTGACCCCTACTATTGTACTTGAGATGAAACTATGAAGAAAGCATGTTGTGGATGTCCCATCAGAATTCAAGCTGTTATTACTTGAGCTCCTGCCTTACTAGAACTGATGACTTTAAAAAATTGAAAAGATCTGGGACATCTGGGTGGCTCAGTGGTTGAGTACCTGCCTTTGGCTCAGGGCGTGATTCTGGGTCCTGGGACCAAGTCCTACATCGGGCTCCCTGCCTGGAGCCTGCTTCTCCTCCCTGTGCCTATGTCTCTGCGTCTATCTCTGTGTCTCTTGTGAATAAATAAAGAAAATCTTATAAATCAATCAATCAATCAATCCATAGGTGAGGCCAAGGAATAGCCTCTGAAATTGAGCAATGCCTGAAATTGGGTTGGGCCCTATCAGATTGATGGTGAAAAGTTTTTCAGTGAACCTGAATGCCTTTCTCTCTCTCTTTTTTTTTTTTTTTCTCTCTCTCTCTGTTTTGATTTAGGTGTTAACAATCTTTTCTGCCTCCAACTACTATGAAGTTGGCAGTAACAGAGGGGCCTATGTCAAACTGGGACCGGCCCTGACCCCATACATCGTGCAGTATCAAGCTAACAAGGAGACCCACAGGCTGACTATGAGGCAAAGGCAAGACTTTTTAATGAATGATTTTCAGAAAAACAGAATTATGGTGCTTGTAGAAATGTCAAGCATCATGATATTTATCCAAATTCTAAGTGAGAATTCAAAATATGTGGGGCACCTGGGTGGCTCAACTAGGTAAGCACCCCACTCTTGATCTCAGCTCAGGTCTTGCTCTCAGAGTTATGAGTTCAGGCCCTACACTGGGCTCCACATTGGGCATGGAGCCTACCTATAACAACAACAGTGACGACAACAACAAAATTTAGCTATGTCAGCAGTGAGGTCCACATAGACATAGCAAGAGCCTCTTCTTTGTCCTCCATATACTTTAAGACCTGTACCTTGGCGTCATTAATGAAAGCAACAAATTTGCTTCCTGCAGAACTTATTTTCAATGGATGTGTCTTGGGTAAAGTCCATATACCAGGCCACTAAGTTTTTCCAGGGTCACTCTTCTGTTTTCTCCCTTCCTTAAAGGGCTTGTGTTACCCTATAAGCCACAGACAAAGGTTTTTTGCTTTCTAGGCATTTGACAGATGGGTTTCAGTCCACACATTTGCTGGCCGTCTTCTTCCCGGGATGGAAGCATATAACAGTACTTAAATGGCTTCTGTTGGGATGATTCTAAGTTCTAACCTTGGTTGAGGACTCACCACCCACTAAGTGCTATTATAAAGAATTTATATGTATGTCTCACAATGAACTTATAAAATACATATGAATTTCACTTTTATGGAGGAGATCAGTAAGGAACAGAGGTTAAATCAGCTGGCTCATACTCATACAGCTAATACACAATGAAGGCAAGCCTTAACCCAGGCAGTCTTATTTCAGAAATCACACACATAATGGATGTGCAGTACTGCTTCCCACCAAGAAGATGGTCCCAGAGTATATAAGCTGCTAACAGAGACAGTGTTAGTGCTACTGAACAAGCTTCTTTAATTATCAAGTGAACTAATTAGAAATCAAAACAAAGTTAACATAAACCCAGTGGAAGAGAACACTTTAATGTTTAGCATCTGCTTTGTGTGAGTGCTATAAAAGTGCATTATTTTAAATCACTCTTGAGTTATTAAATATCAAGAGTTAGGTTGGGAGGCAAGATGGCAGAAGAGTAGGGTCCTCGACTCACCTGGTCCCACAAACTTACCTAGATAACTTTCAAATCATCCTGAACACCTACGAATTCGACCTGAGATGTAAAGAGAAAACAGCCGGAAAGCTAAAAGAGAAGGGTTTCGCTTCTAACAGGGTAGGAAGGCAGAAAAAAAAAAAATTAAATGAATAAAGTGGGGAGGGGAACCATGACAAGCTGGGCGAAAGCAGAGCCATGAAAGCCTCTGTGGCAGGAAAGCCCAGCCCTGGACAAGTGGGAACTTTAAAAATCCACATCTAAGTGTTCCCTGACTGAAAAGTGTTTAGCAGGGAAATAGGGCAGAATTGCGCGGGGGGCATTGAAGCCTCAAGATTCCCAGAGACACAATAAGAGTAGGGGTGCCTGGATACACAAAACTCAAAACGGATGAAAGATCTAAATGTGAGACAAGAATCCATCAAAATCCTGGAGGAGAACCCAGGCAACACCCTTTTTGAACTTGGCCACAGCAACTTCTTGCAAGATATACCTATGAAGGCAAGGGAAACAAAAGCAAAAATGAATTATTGGGACTTAATCAAGATAAAAAGCTTCTGCAAAGCAAAAGAAACAGTCAACAAAACTAAAAGTCAACCTACAGAATGGGAGAAGATATTGGCAAATGACGTATCAGATAAAGGACTAGTATCCAAGATCTATAAAGAACTTACTAAACTCAACACCCAAGAAACAAACAATCCAATCATGAAATGGGCAAAAGACATGAACAGAAATCTCACAGAGGAAGACACAGACATGGCCAACACGCACATGAGAAAATGCTCTGCATCACTGGCCATCAGGGAAATACAAATCAAAACCACAATGAGATACCACCTCACACCAGTGAGAATGGGGAAAATTAACAAGACGAGAAACAACAGATGTTGGAGAGGCTCTTGCACTGTTGGTGGGAATGTGAACTGGTGCAGCCACTCTGGAAAACTGTGTGGAGGTTCCTCAAAGAGTTAAAAATAGACCTGCCCTACGACCCAGCAATTGCACTGTTGGGGATTTACCCCAAAGATACAAAGGCAGTGAAACGTCGGGACACCTGCACCCCGATGTTTCTAGCAGCAATGTCCACAATAGCCAAACTGTGGAAGGAGCCTCAACATCCTTTGACAGATGAATGGATAAAGAAGATGTGGTCTATGTATACAATGGAATATTACTCAGCCATTAGAAAGGGCGAATACCCACCATGTGGATGGGTGGGGGGGTATCATGCTGAGTGAAGTAAGTCAATCGGAGAAGGACAATCATATGGTTTCACTTATACAGGGAATATAAGAAATAGTGAAAGGGATTATAGGGGAAAGGAGGGGAACTGAATGGGAAAAATTAGAAAGGGAGACAAACCATAGGAGACTCCTAACTCTGGAAAACGAACAAGGGGTAGTGGAAGGGGGGGTGAGTGGGGGGTTGGGGTAACTGGTGATGGGCACTGCGGAGGGCACTGGATAGGATGAGTACTGGGTGTTATACTATATGTTGCCAAATTGAATTTAAATTAATCAAGTGAAAAAATCAAGAGTTATTAAACACTCAAGTTATTAAAAAATCAAGGCCAGCATCACTCAAGAAGTTTCATATGAAAATTTAAACTCATTAAGTGATAGTCAAATCTACTGTGCAGGCACATCATCAGGGGAGCTTTACAAAAACTCAGCCGCCCTACCCTCACCACAGCCCCACCAAAGTAGGATCTCCAGGGGTAGGCCCCAGGGAATTGGAATGGCTGATTCCATAGGATTTAGGTGTTGTCACTGCAAAAAAAGTCACTGTAGGGAATCCTATAGAGCATATGTTTTAATAACATAATTAAAGAGCTCTTTGAAATCTTCATCAATTGTATTAAAGCAAGGAAACATCACCTAATTCACCTAGAAGTCACTCGTCCAACAACTTCAAGTTCCTGGAGCGCAGTGGAGAACTTAGAAGTAAGGGGGGAATGTCTCTGACTATTGTTATTGATGGTTCAATGCCGTAAACTCAAAATCTTGTGTTTTTCTTCAGAGAGCTCTCATTCAGCATCCATACTTTCGGTTCACATCAATGCCTCACAATGATGGTTTAGCCTGCCTGCCCTCCACCTGTTGAGATTGATTGCCGGCCCACCTGTTATTAGCTATGTGGCCTTGGATTAGTTACTTTGTAATGCGCATAGTAATCAGACCTTCCCCAGTGGGTGTTGGAGGAAAGAAACAATCCATGCAGAACTCTGCATTTAGTTAATGTTCACTATTTGCTGCTTGCCCTAGGAACAGAGCCTCGTACATCTAGCCGGCTCCCAAAAGTGTCACCATACTATATCCCGTCATGATAATGATGGATGACTGCAATTTGACAGAAGATAGTTTGAATGTTTTGCCAGACCAATGGTTTATAAACTTTGGGGAGGACGAGAGGGAGTCCCATACTTCTTTTTTTTTAAGATTTTTTTAAATTTTTTTTAAAGATTTTATTTATTTATTCATGAGAGACACACACACAGAGAGAGAGAGAGAGAGAGAGAGAGAGAGAGAGACAGGCAGAGGGAGAAGCAGGCTCCGTGCAGGGAGCCCGATGTGGGACTCGATCCCGGGTCTCCAGGATCAGGCCCTGGGCTGCAGGCGGCGCTAAACCGCTGCGCCCCCAGGGCTGCCTTATTTATTTATTTATTTATTTATTTATTTATTTATTTACTTATTTAAATTGCAAGGAAGATTTTCATCAAACATGATTAAAACTCTGTGTGTGTGTGCACACGCACATGTGTAACTTGGCACTTGAAAACATAGGTTATCTGGTCCTCATTTATAGAATGGCTGGCTCTTCGGTGAGGCAAGACAAAGTATATATTTAGCTTTATCTCTTTTTTTCTTTACCTTTCTCTCTTTTTATCTTTTTATTCATTCAACTATACATATTTCCTGAACACTTACTTTGGATCTAGTGCCTGTTCCCGGCATTATTCTTTTGATCCAGTAAGAATGAGAAAATTAAATTAGAGCTATTTTATTATTCATACTCTTGTCTTGTGCCTATTTAACGTAATAAATTACAAGGAAAGCATATGAGTATGATAACAGAGACCATTTACTAAGTGCTTTCCAGGTGCTGGGGTTTCTTCTAAGTACTTTGTATGAATTTACTTTTTTAATCTTTACAATAATCCTATAAGATAAGTACCATTTTTCTTTTCTTTTCTTTTCTTTTCTTTTCTTTTCTTTTCTTTTCTTTTCTTTTCTTTTCTTTTTTCTTTTTTCTTTTCTTTTCTTTTCTTTCTTTCTTCTTTCTTTCTTTCTTTCTTTCTTTCTTTCTTTCTTTCTTTCTTTCTTTCTTTCTTTCTTTCCTTTTTTAGGTACCGTTTTTATCCCTCTTTTGTAGATGGGGAAATTGAGGTGCAGTACAGTAAGATAACTTTACTGCAAAGGTGGTCTCTCTCCAGATCTTTTGCTGTAACCACTGTCCGGCACTATGATGGAGAGCAGCAGGTCCTGTTTGTGCCTAGCAGGGAGAAGTGGAAATGCCAAGGGGAGAAATAAGAGATGGAGCTCTTCCTTCAAAAACTGAGCCCTTTCCCTCCTTCCCAAACTGAGCTCCAGGGAGGCTGAGGCATTAGGAAAGAGAGAAGTATGGTAAGAAAAACAAATCCATGCCTATTTTCTCTATGTTAACTTTTAAATTTTTTCATCTCCTGTCCCAGGATTAGCAGAGTAGAGGAGTCAGCTCTGAGATCTCTGTGGGAAAAGTTATTTGCTTCTTCTTTGGATCTTCTTGGTGAATTTAAGAAGCATGATGCAGATAAAACTGGTGAGACCAAGGAAGTAAAATATTCCTAGAAGAAAGCTGGCCAAAAAAAAATCTGTGTTGCAGAAGTTATCAAATCAATATTTGTTGAACTAATGGCCAAAGGACACCTTTGACTACTTTCTTTATTGTATTCAATTTAATGTTCCAGTTATCTTTTCTAAATTTTAAAATTACAAGCTTTTAACAGAATATGAATTTAGCAAAATATAGATGGGGAGATGGTAAAAAGAAATGGAGTCAAAAGGAGGGTGACAAGGCCAGAACTAAGCAAAAAGCAATAGGTGGGGGAGGTTACAAGAAATTTTCCAAGATTAGTAAAAGATTAGTGATTTGGCCTCTGTTTAATGTGTATATATCTATTCTGTGTTCTATTGTCCAAGCTAGAAATGCTGTCTTTGCTCAACTCAATGGAAAGTCTAATAGACATTGACCACATATAGTCCTATTAGAAAGGAGCAGTAACAATTTAATTGGGCATCCAGTATTTTATCTTGCAATCCTGGTTTCCAGCAAAGTCTACCTTGACTAACAAAAATAGTGACAGTGCCCATTATTTTTATTACCTACAGAGAGCAAGAAGTATGCCAGGATAAAAACGTCTGCACTATTGGGCAGGACACTAGACCTATAAGTGACAGGTCAACAAACTTTCTCTTTCCTGTAGGTTTAATCACTCTTAGTGCCTGGGCAGAAGCTGTGGAGTCTGTGCTGCATCTAGGACTGCCATGGCAGATGCTGAAGCCACAGCTGGTGAACAGTTCAACAGATAACACACTGGAGTACAAGTCCTGGCTGGAGGACTTGGCCAAAGAACAACTGAGCCGTGAGGTAATGGTGAGAAATTGGTGGATGAAGGCATATTGTGGACCATGAATCTCCCTATGGAGAACTTTGAATCAGGAACAAATATTGAGAACCCAAAAAAGAAGATGGACGAGAAAATGGAACTATTTGAGTTGAGTTGAGTTTCTATATGTCAGGTTTTGTGTTAAGTGACACATATGTTGCCTCAATTTATCTTCAAAATACCCACCCCACAAGTATAGTATTCTCAGCACCATTATACCTATGGGGACACTGCTCACAGAGCTTCTGAGTTGTAGACCTGGGATTCAGACTCAGGGCTGTCTGATTTCCCTGGCACCATACTGCTCCCCCACCTCCAAAAAAAAAAAAAAAAAAGGATTTATTCAATAAATACTTCCTGAATGTGTAATGTATATGAGGCCTTGAGCTAGGTACTTTTTAAAATAGCTTTATTTCAATATAGTTCACATACCATACAATTCATCCATTCAAACTGTACAATTCAGTGGTTTTTCATATATTCACAGATATGTGCAACCATTATGAGGGTCAATTTTAGAACATTTTCATCATAGACTAGGTACTTCTTAAACCCTTAGATTATTTGGTAGGCTGATTATTATTTGGTTGGTGACAAAATATCTTCAGGCTGTTTCAATAGTATCTTATTGTCAGGGTTGATTGTTAATTATATATTAGAACAAGTCTAAACATGAGATATAGAAAGAAAACGTCTTTTCTTTTGCAGAACATACAGTCAAGTTTGCTGGAAACATTGTATCGAAACCGACCCAACCTAGAGGCCATTTTTAGGATCACAGATAGTGATCATTCAGGTAAAGACACTCATTATCCTATCACTCCTGACACAGAGTACGGACTTTACCTCCCACCTTTCAGTCTCTTTCCTGGTTATTTAGCTCTCTACTCAAGCACCTTAGGACCAAAATAAATAATGGTTATGCTTATAAATGGCAGAACTGGAAAAGTACTTGGGCAAGATGAACAATCCAGGTAGAGGGGTAGAGCAGAGAAGAAATCTTGAAGACAAACCTTATGAGAACTTATAGGAAAAACAGCTATTAGAAGATGTACCTAGAGAAGAAAGGCTTTTTAACAATCTCACTCCTAAAGAATTCTTTTTAAAGTTCTTATTCTGGAATCATTACAGATTCACAGGATATTACCAGAAAATGTACAGAGAAGTCTTGTATACTCTCATCCTGTTCCCCCAGTGGTCAAAAGGCCTCTTTCAATATTATTACTCTCTTTCCACCTATGTTTAGGTATAATTCACACACCGTGTAATTTACCCATTTAAAATGTTCACTGATTCTTAGTATATTCATGAGGTTGTGTGACCATCACCACTATCTAATTATAGAATATTTCATCACCCTAAAAAGAAACCCACACCCATTAGCAGTCACTCTCCATCCCTGTCCCTTCTCCACCAGCCCCTGCCAACCATTAATCTCCTTTCTGTCTCTATAGATTTGCTTATACTGCACATTTCATATAAATGGAATCATACAATATTATGGCCTTTGGTGTCTGGCTTCTTTTACTTTGCATAATGTTTTCATCCATGTTGTAGTGTATATTGGTTCTTTATTCCTCTTCATAGCTGGCTAATATTCCATTGTATGGATATAGCACATTTTGTTTGTCCATTTATCAGTTGATAGACATTTAGATTGTTTGCACTTTTTGGCTGTTATTCACAATGACGCTGTGAACATTGGTGTACAACCTTTTATGCGAACATATGGTTTTTTATTCTCTTGGACGTATTCCTAGAAGTGCAAGTGCTGAATCATATCATAAAACTATGTTTTACTTTTTTGAGGAGCTGCCAAATTGTTTTCTACGGTGGCTATACCATTTTACATTCCCATTAACAAGGTTTGAGGGCTCCAGTTTCTCCATATCCTCACCAACGCTTGCTACCTGCCCCCTTTATAGCCATCCTTCTGGGTGTGCAGTATCTCATGGTTTTGATTTGCATTCCCTTAATAAGCAATGATATTGAGCATCTTTTCATGTGCTTATTGGAATTTTTATGTATTCTCTGGAGAAATGTCTATTCAAATCCTTTACTCATCTTTTAATTGAGTTATTCATTTCTTTGTTGTTATGAGAGTTTTTATATATTCTGGATATCATGCCATGATCAGATATATGATACAAAAATAATTTCTTCGACTTTATAGATTGTCTTTTCACTTTCTTGGTAGTTTCCTTTGATGCACAAAATTTTTTTAAAGATTTTATTTATTTATTCGAGAGAGAGAGGGAGAGGGAGAGAAAGACAGAGGGAGCAGTAGGCTCCATGCAGGGAGCCCAACATGGGACTCGATCCCAGGACTCTAGGATCACATCCTGGGCTGAAGTCAGGTGCTAAACCACTGAGCCACCCAGGGATCCCTGATGCACAACATTTTTTAATTAAAAAAGTCCAATTTATCTTTTTCCATTTGTTATTTGTGCTTTTGGTGTCATATCTAAAAAATCATGATGTAATCCAAGATCACAAAAGTTTATATCTATGTTTTCTTCCAAGAGTTTTACAATTTTAGCTCTTCCCGTTAGGTCTTTGATTCATTTTGAGTCAATTTTTGTTGGTAGTGCAAGGTAGGGGATTTAGCTTCACTCTTTTACATGAGGATATCCAGTTGTCCACTACCATTTATTGAAAAAACAGTTCTTTCTCCATTTAATGGTCTTGGAATCCTTGTTAAAAAAAAAAAAAAAAAGTCAGTTGACCTTAGATGTATGGATCCAAAGGCTTTTTATAAGCAAAATAAATTATATGTTTGGGATGGGTTATGGTTTCTCAGCAATGGCACTATTGACATGTTGGCCTGAATAATTCTTTGTTTGGGGGTCTATCCTGTGTATTGTAGGATATTTAGTAGCTTCCCTGGCATTTACCTGTTAGATACCAGTAACACTTACCCTACCAAGTCATGACCATCAAAAATGTCTCCAGACCTTGGCAAACGTCCCCAGTAGAAAGGAAGCAGAATTGTTCTCAGTTGAGAACCATTGGTGATCCATTAGTTTTGTGCCATCCCCTTGGGAGTTTAAACCAGATAGAAGGCCTTGAATATCTTTGTTCAACAGTAAGGAGCAGGTGTCCCTGCAAGAATGTCAGAGGAAATGAACATTGAAAACTAGACTGACTCACTGAAATAACTTCCTCTCTCTGGTAAGGGTTCATCTCACTGGATGAGTTCAGGCAGACTTGGAAGCTGTTCAGCTCTCATATGAACATTGACATCACAGATGACTGCATCTGTGACCTTGCCCGGAGCATTGACCTCAACAGGGATGGCCACATCGACATCAATGAGTTCCTGGAGGCTTTCCGCATTGTGGAGCAATCCTCCACAGAGGGTGATACTTCAGACTGCCCCCAAGCCACAAACACAGATAACAGTGGCTGCAGCAAACCAAGCAAACACTAAGAACAGCCTGGTGTCCATCACCTATGGTGCCTCATAACCAATATTCAGCTTGTCCCTGGAATAGCACCTTTATTCTCCATAGATTTATGGAATTTTATGATGAGAAATTGCCTACCAGTGTGCATCATAATCAGCTCTTTGTGTGTGTGCACATGTGTATTTAAATATATAGGTACCCCATCCCCATCTCAGAAGTTTCACAGGGTAAGACCCACCTATAAATATTTTAAATCCTCAAGTCTACCCCAGTTAAGAACCACTGATAATTTAATCCCATCTTTGTTTTCATTTTATACTTTTTAATTATTATTTTTAAAATGTCTTATTGATAAAGGAAAGTTATGAAAAATTGTGCAATTCCATGACAAACATGGATTCTTTTCACTATTTACTTTTTCTTGTTATAGTTTTTATATAATTATATGTTCTGCTTTTTTAAAAAATAAATTCACATCAATTTATAAATACTTTTCTGTGTTGCTACATAGTCCTCATGATTATTAATTTAATGGCTGCATAATTTTCTTTCAGATGGATGCACTATAATTTATTCAGCCATTCTCCAGTTGTTAAACATGTGCATTGTTTTTAGTTTTTCATTATTATAAATAACACTACAGTTAATAACTTCGTGCATATAGCTTGTTTTACAAAGTCTTTTGAATTATACATTTTCTTAAAATTAAATCCCAGGAATGGATTACTTTGTCAAAGAATATCATATGAGTCTATAAGAAGATTTACTATAAGGAATTGGTTCACATGATTATGGAGGCTGAGAAATCCGAAGCCCTGCAGTCACCAATCTGGAGACCCAGGAGAGCTGATGGTGGTGTGGTCCCAGTCCAAGTCTGAAGGCCTAAGTACCAGGAGGGCCAGTGGTTTAAGTACTAGTCTGAGCCTGAATCCAAAGGCTGGAGAAGACAGATGTCTCAGCTCAAAGAAAGTCATGCAAAGAGAGAGAATTCTTTTCTTTTTTATTCTGTCGAGGTCTACAGTGAATAGGATGTGGCCACCACATTAGGGAGGGCAATCTGCTTTACTCAGTCTATGAATTCAAATGTCAACCTCATCAGGTATACTCAGAAATAACATTTAACCAAAAATCTGGGAATCCCATGGTCAAGTTGACACAAGTGTGAATATTTTAATGGCAACTTGCTTTTTAGGACTGAGCATACTCATAAACTCACAAGCTCTGAGTGTGATCATTTGTAATTTTTGCTAAAGGCAAACAATGGTATGTCCATGCTATTTTAATCTACATTTTTGAATTAGTGTCTCCCTACTTCATTTTATTTTTAAAGTAAGGAAGTTGAGGTCCTGGAACTAGCTGGATAAATGATCTAGTTAATGACACAGCCAGGGCTAGACCCCATGTTCCTGCTCCATTCAGCGTTCTTTCCAGTTTTTCCAGGACTAGATCATCTGTTTGGTTTGACAATGAGGAAGCCCTGGTTCTCCTGACCTTTCTCTTATGTGGCAAACAGTCTCTAAAGTGACCCCTGCCCTCAATGATTTCCGGCCTGCTAGTATTCATGACTTTGTGTGATACCTCTCTGTAAATGCTGGCAGGACCTGTGACTTGCTCCTAACCAACAGAATATGGCAAAGGTTATGGGTGTTAATCCTGTGATTACACTACATTATATAAAATTTTTTGCTAATAGACTGGAGCAAAAGATTCTCCTAGCTGGCTTGATGAAGCAACAGGCTATGTTGAAGGAACCCACATGCCAAAGTACTTTGGGTGGCTTGTAGGATCTATAGATGGTTCCAAGTGGTGGCTACAAAAAGCCAGCGTCTCAAATCATCCAGCTATAAGGAAACAAATTTTGCAGGCAAACTGATTTAGCTTGGAAGCAGATTCCTCCAGATATAATTGAGCCTCCAGTTGGAAATGCAGCATGGCCAACACCTTGATGGCAGGCATATGAGACCTTGAGTTGAGGATGCAGGGATGTTCAGATCCCTGGCCCACAAAATACTGATAATAAATTGTGTTGTTCTAAGCCACTAAATTTGTAGTCATTTTTTTCTTATTCTGCTATTCTAGAAAAGTCTGTCTTTCCATTGGTGAGTACAATCCAAAGAAGAGCTAAGATATTATGACCCATGTGTTTATCTTGCCTGAATTAGTAACTAAAAGATCAAATATACTAGCGAATTCATGTGTTTTTTTTTTAATATTTTATTATTTGTGTGTGTGTGTGAGAGAGAGAGAGAGAGCACTCCAGCAGGGATGGGGGCCAGAGGGAGAGGGAGAGAAGCAGTCTCTCTGCAGAGCAGAGAGCTTGATGAGGGGCTCCATCCCAGGACCCTGAGATCCCCACCTGAGCTGAGGGCAGATGCTTAGCCGACTGAATCACCCAGGCGCCCCTGTTTTGAGATCTTTGACATGTCTTCAATTCGTGTTTGGGGGGCTTTGTGTGGTTTATTAAACAATTACTCTTGCTGCTGGACATAGAACACACATGCAGATAAAGTTACTGTTCTGTAGATCTTTAACAATCACTGCTTTAAATGTGAGCATTTCTTTCTGTAGAACTCAAACCTTCTTTTATCTGTATTTTAATTTTTAAAAGATTTTATTTATTTATTCATGAGAGACACAGGGAGAGAGAGAGGCAGAGACACAGGCAGAGGGAGAAGCAGGCTCCCTGCAGGGAGCCCAATGTGGGACCTGACCCCAGAACCCCAGGATCACACCCCGAGCCGAAGGCAGATGCCCAACCACTGAGCCACCCAGGCGTCCCTCTGTGTTTTAGTTTTAAAACAAAGGAAGAAAGTTCTCAATCTTTGGGTTACTCTTGTGGATTATAAGGGACTTTAGATACTAAGGACAAACTGAAAACCACTTCCTGGCAGGTGTCTGCTGGAATGCCCCAGGAAGTCACCACTCTTAGAGGCTGCCTAGTTCCATTTTGGGAGAGAGGTATCGTTAAGAGTTTTTCATGTGCCAAATATCCACTTGGTATGAGGACCTGAGGTAAGAAGATTTGGACTTCAGTTCTTGGCTGTGGAATCTGGGAGATCATCTGCCAGACTCCCCATAATCCAGCTCTTTAGGTGGCAGGGAGTAGCTCTAAATATCTACACAGGTGTGTTGAGATTCTGGGGGCAAATTAACACAAAAACAGAAGCAGAATTATCTTGACATAACTCTCATCTTAGTCTTAAATGATATGGAGCTGAACCTCTTTATTACTGAGTGATTATACACCGTTTAATTTTTTCTCCCCAAAGAAGATAATGTTAGGCATGCATTTCTTTTTGCAAACAGATTAGATTCACTAATATATTTCATTTTACCTTAAACAGTTCAAATGTACTCACTTGAGGTTTTTTTCTTTCTTTTTCACTAAATTTATTTTTCTGGTATCTCATGTTTGTGGCAAATGATATTGGTTTTTCAATTACAGTATTGAGGTAATCTTTTCTTTTAAAATAAAAGTATCCATACTTACTTGGTAGGGGAGATACCGTGATGATGAAGGTGGTTTTCCCAGGACAAGGTTTATCCATGGCACTCTGATGTGCGATCTCTGAAATTTCCCCTAGTATGGGAAACTCGACTACATAATTTGTGGTAATGAGGGACTGCATTCATACTCTCGCCTAAAAAAAAAAAAAATAGATAAAATAAAAGTGTCCAATGTTTGAGAAACATTGGCCTTACAGATAAAATCTAAACTCTATGATCTTGCCTGTGCCCACCTCTGCAGTCTCAAATCTGAGCTGCTTTTCAAACCCTTTCTAGCCACTTGGATCTTCCCAAAGTCCCCCAATTATACTCTATCTTTCACAGAGTGTTTCTTGGATCCCACATGGCCTGTGCCCCATTGGCCTACCCTTATTCTTCAAGACCTGGCTCAAATACCTTCTCCTCTACGAAGGTTTCCAGTGACCAATCCCCCCTCAATTGCTTCTCTACAGCACGAGCTTGCCTTGGGTTCCTTCCAGTAGAGTCTGATTCACACACTCAAGACAGTGATTGACTTATACACTAGCCTCCACTGGCTCCTTAATAACACAGGGCAGGTTTCATATCCTATTCACCACTGTGTCTCTAAACTGGCCAGGCACATACTAGGCACTCCATAAATATCATTTGAGTTAGTGAATATTAATAAAGGCCAAAAATATCCTTGTTTCTGAATTGGAATCCACCACCAGCTGACAAATTCAGCATGAACTATCTCTAAGAAGATTAAGGATCAGGAAAAAAAAGAATCATACTGAACTCAACCTCGTCACGGCAACAAAAATTCCTTTTTTTTTTTAAACGTAGAAAGATTAAAAAATGACACAAAGATTTTTACGTAAGTGATAACATGGTGGTGGTGTGAGCATGTGGGGAAGCAGGCACCCTCAGACACATTAGCAGATTGGTGGAAAAATGCTCATTTCTCTTTGACCTAACGATTCTGCTTCTAAATGACCATCTTCAGAAGCACTCTTAAAAGTATAAAATCAATTGCACAAAGTTGTTTGTGGAAACATTGCTTATGGGGATCCCTGGGTGGCTCAGCTGTTTAGCACTGGCCTTTGGCCCAGGATGTGATCCTGGAGTCCCGAGATCGAGTCCTGCATCGGGCTCCCTGTGTGGAGCCTGCTTCTCCCTCTGCCTGTGTCTCTGCCTCTCTCTCCCTCTCTCTCTCTCTCTCTCCCTGGCTATCATGAATAAATAAATAAATCTTAAAAAAGAAAAAAAAGAAACATTGCTTATAATAGAAAAAAAACTTAAATCTCCCCCAGAGTCTATTAATGGATATGGTAAATAAATTATGCACGCCCTATTCCCTACAAAATACCATGCAGCCATTAAAGAGCATACTCTACCATTAACATTATCTGTGGTTACTCCTGGAGTGTGTGCTCATGTGGGACTTTCATTTTCTTTTTTTTTAATATTTTTTATTTGTGATAGTCACACACACACACACAGAGAGGCAGAGACACAGGCAGAGGGAGAAGCAGGCTCCATGCAGGGAGCCCGACGTGGGATTCGATCCCGGGTCTCCAGGATCGCGCCCTGGGCCAAAGGCAGGCGCCAAACTGCTGTGCCACCCAGGGATCCCTGGACTTTCATTTTCTATTCACATAGTGCCCCAGAAACATTGTGAGTTAAAATTTGGGAACAAATCTTATCACAAAGGCTATTACTACTCAATATCCTTTGAGGTTTTCTAACCCTGATGGGATAGTTTTGCAATTGAAAAAATACAATTTAAAAAAAAGAAAAAATACAATAAGAAAACATTTAAAAACTAAACTACAATAAAAATACGTATTTAAAAATTAAAAAGGGGCCTCTACACCTTAAGAAATTATGCTTTTAAAGCCACTAGGTGTCACTGAGCAAATGCTCTGAATCTCAACAGTGGCTGCCAGAAAATGTTGATCCCTCATCAATCAGCTAGAAATAGCACAGTAATCTGCTCTCAGGGAAATGCTGACATCCAGGAAGTAGCCACATAGAACTTCTGGCACCAAGTGGTTGGAACAGGAAAGGGGAGGCAGGAACACAGGTGAAGCCAGGACATCCTGGAGTGGCCGGACTCAACCTGCACCGGAGTTAGGAATGGGCTCCTTCCAAACCACAGCCGGTCACACAGGTCCCTCCTTAATTTTGGGCCATGAATTTATGTGTGTTGGCTGCCTAGTCTTGACAGTTGGTTTTGTTTCAAAAATGGCTACCTTCAGGCAAAAACCCTTCTAGCACCTAGGAAAGAGTTTTGAAAAAAACAAAAAAATCCAACCTGAATCTGATCAAACTTCTTGTATCTGCTGGATTACAAGAGCTAGAAGGTCCAGAGGAATGTGTGAAATGAAAGTGAGAGTATGTAGTCAAGCAAAATCTAGGGTGGGGACAATACAGGACAAATGACTTGGTTTCTTCAAAAATAAGTTACAGGGAGACAAAACAAAAAGAGATGAAAGGGAAACCCTCAGGTTGAAAGAGCCAGATGAAGCAATTGCAATGTATAGAATTTTCTTGGATCCCTGATCAAAGAAACCAAAAAAAAAAAAAAAGAAGAAGAAGAAAGAAAGAAGAAGAAAGAAAGAAAGAAAGAAAGAAAGAAAGAAAGAAAGAAAAAAGAAAAGAAAGAAAGGAGAAAGAAAGAAAGAAAGAAAGAAAGAAAAAAGAAAGAAAGAAAGAAGAAAGAAAGAAAGAAAGAAAAAGAAAGAAAGAAAGAAAGAAAGAAAGAAAGAAAGAAAGAAAAGAAAAGAAAAGAAAAAGAAAAGAAAAAGACAAAGATGTGTGCATACTGATCAGGTATGGAATGATATTAAAGGATTATTATTAATTTTTTAGATATGATAACGATTTTGAGTTTATTTTGCTTTCAAGTCTTTGGAGAAACATACTGAAATATGTGCTTGGATTTGTTTCAAATAAGAAGCAGTGGATGAGAATATAGATGAAATCACTCTAACCCTGAGTTGATCATTATTGAGGTTGGTTGATGATTAAATGAAAGTTAATTACACTATTCTCTTTATGTTGTTTGAATTTTTCTATAATAAGTATTGTTTAAAATTAGATACCAGTGTTCAGATAGAAGGAACAGATTACATACTTGCCAAAGCAAACAATCAAACAAACTTTCTAGGGCACAATTGGAGATAGAGGAGAACCATCGCAAGTCATCAAACTTCTGAGAAGACAAGTTAAGTCAACAGTTTATTCGTTTTGTGGGAGTGGGAGGAGGGGAATTACCTCATCTTGTTAAGCCTCAGTTTCCTCATCTGTAAGATGGACATCACAAAATAATATTTTCCAGGAGAGTCATGAGACATAAATGAAGAGAAGCATATAAAAGAGTATTCTGAGACCCATAAAGTATTACCCAAGTACTAATAGTCACTTACGTGATAATACTACTCATTTATTCACACATATGTTCCATAAACATTTATGAGATGCCAGATGCTGTGTTCGGCACCACAAAGATGATAGGACATTAGTTCTGCTTTGTCAAATTCAGTGTTTCTCAACCCTAGATACATATTAAAGATACCAATGTCTGGGCATCACCCCAGATCATTCGAATCAGAATCTCTAGGTATGGGTCCCGGCATAGGGATTTTTAAATTTTTTAAGCTTCACAAGTGATTGATTCTACTGTGCATCCAAGGTTGAGAATCATTTGTCTATTTGATCTTTGATCATGAATAGTGCTGAGCAATCACTAAGAAGATTTGGGTCTTGGTTTATGTGGCTCTCAACTTTTTTTTCCCAAACAACTTTTAATGACCAGAGGCATCCTCTAGGTGTTCACTGCCTGGAAGGACAGGTTTTGTCCAGCTATAAAGCCATGGTGTCTTTCTGGCCCCATGTGACCTCTTTGCTGACACAAGAGAATGACAATTTCAGCTATTTTCTATGGAATTTAACGTTGTGTTTTTCTTCCTTACAGGGAATTTATCTTTTCTCTGATTACAAAAGCTTTTCGGTTTTGTAAACTTCCCAGTTTCAGATATGAGCAAGGGAGACTGGTCAAAGTTCCTGAGTCACATTCCAGGTCAGACCTTTCAGAGTTTGCACCCTGAGTCATACTGAACCCTGAAAGCACGAGGTTTGAGGTAAGAGAGTAGTGAGCCTGGTAGCACCATTCTACCCAGCACAGAATTCACCAGCAGCAACTTCTGGTTTGATCGTTCTGTTTATTCCAGAAGGTTCTGAAAAGAAAGAAATAGGATCAGTTGAAATGCCTAAAAAAGAAAAGAAAATCTTGATTGTTTTTTTTAAGATTTATTTATTTATTCATGATAGACATAGAGAGAGAGAGGCAGAGGCACAGGCAGAGGGAGAAGCAGGCAGAAGGAGAAGCAGGCTCCACGCCAAGAGCCCGACGTGGGACTCGATCCTGGGACTCCAGGATTGCACCCTGGGCCAAAGGCAGGCGCCAAACCGCTGAGCCACCCAGGGATCCCCAGAAAATCTTGATTAAGAAAGTAAAATTTCTGGAGAGACAAAATAACGCTCTGAGAGCAGAGTCCCAGATTCTCCAAGTCTCTGTAGTAGAGGTAGGAGTTATATATAACCACGGAAATAAAGGTTTACTTGCAATAACATCTTATTTTACTTCCTTTCTTTACATATTCAGGCACTTTTCTCCTTTGACACATACACTCAAATGCAAGCACCTACATGGGATCTTTCTGGACACAGAGGAAGTCCAGAGAGGAAAAGCATACATTCAGGAATCACAGATGCTAAATGATAGCCCAGCTTTGACCCTTACCTGCTGTGCAATCTGGAGTAAAATGCTTAACTGTTTTCCTATCTGTGAAGTGGGTTCATGATAGTACCTACTTCATGAGGTTGCTGGAGGATTAAAGAAGGTAAAACTTAAATGAGATTTAAGGCGATAAAGAATGCTTAGCACAGCATCCACTGAATAATAAACTGTAATCAAGTTTATCAGAGGGTCTACTGCCAGCAGTCCCCTAGGCCAGTGCTGCTTATACTTCTACATGCGTGTGAATCATGTGAAGACCTTTTTAAAAAGCATATTCAGGGTATAGAGTTCTAGTTTGCAAAGATGGAAAAGTTCTGGAATGGAGTGTGAGGTTGCACAACAATGTGAATGTACTTAATGCCACTGAACTGTACATTTAAAAACGGTTAAGATGGTAAATTTTGTTATGTACATTTATAATGTTAAAAACTTAAACATTACACATCATTACATTACACATTCAGTAGCATTTCTAGCAAGTTCCTAGGCTGATGATCTGATATGAAGACCACACTTAGAGCAGCAAGGTCCTCTAAGTAATGAACCACACCACCCAATTCACACTGCATTTTACCCTTTACATAAGGCATTTCTATATCCCGTGTCTCTGTGGTCCCCACAGTACCAGCACATGGTAGTGTATCCAGAGCAAATGCAATTATTTTAAAGATTTTATTTATTCATTCATGAGAGAGAGAGAGAGAGAGAAAGAGGCAGAGACATAAGCAGAGAGAGTGAAGCAGGCTCCATGCAGGGAACCTGATGCAGGACTCGATCCCGGAACCCCGGGGTCACACCCTGAGCCAAAGGCAGACGCTCAACCGCTAAGCCACCCAGGTGTCCCACAAATGCAATTCTTTTTCCCTTGCAGACAACACCTTGATCTTGGTAGTAGTTCTTTATACCGAATCAGGGCTATCTCTTTATAGAGGCAGATAGGATCTTACTTGAGGGACTCTTCACTTTTTGCTGTTTTGCTGCCTTTTTTAGACCAAGTCTCTGAAGCAAATGCTTCCCACATCGCTTTAGGACTTGTCTTCCCCGTTTATGTTTGTGCTTCAGACCACAGGTGGGCCCCGGGGCCTAAATAGGGAACATCTGCTTCACCCTTTGGCTGCTTGCCTTCCTCCCCAAAGTCTGGCAGGAAGCATTTCAAACATTTTCTCTGCATTTACCACTTTACTGATAGGACAGAGGAGTGCTTTGTCATGTCCGTTGAACATGGGACAGGATAGTATTTGCTGGAATTCTCATCTCTGTTCAGTTGTCGCTGATACGTGTCTGCAGTGGAAACAGAGCTGGGATCTCCGGACTACACTGTGCGAGTCATACGAGCCGTGTCCCCCTCAAAACATCAGTTCTCCGGGGCCTGGCAGGGGGTTCTTCCCGGGAGATCACAAATTCGGATCTGATCAGCTGTTTCCTGCCCCAGAAACCCAAGCCTGTAGATCTGAGGCTGTCACTGGGCCTTCCCTCGGACTAACCTGCAATAATGTAGGTCTCGCGGGCCTCTGGAAGCCAGGCATGGTCACTGGGCCAGCCTGACCTGCACTTACCTCCACTCCCAAGGCCAAGCTGGCCTGTCGGCTCCCCCAGTCCTAGAGGGAAGCACGTGGCAGAGGCCAAAGTGCCTGCTGCTGCCCACAAGGCGGGGTGCCCTGGCCACCACCGCGGCAGGAATTCTCAGGGGTTTCACGTCTCAAAAGAAAGGAGGCAGCTCGGGCACCGCAGGATTCCAGCCCCTTGGAACAGAGTTTCTCCACATTAAAATCATCGGGGAAAGCAAATGTTTTTTCAAAAAATAGTGATGCCGGGGTCCCATCCCCGATCAATTAAGCCAGAATGTCTGGAAACTGGGTATCAACAATTATTTTAAAAAGGAAGTCCAATGTGTGGCTATGTTGAAAACGTCCACCTTAGAGGGTTTCCGTCGTTTTCTTTTTTCCTTATTTTTACCTTAGAGCAGCAGGAAAGGTAGTCGAAGATGAAGAGACTGGAGCTATGATCATCAAAACAAGACTTCAAGGTTTTTTAATGACAAAATATTAGCACTGGTGTCCGGGCTAAGCAGCAGTTTCAACCACCGTATAATATTGTGTGTTTGCCCCCCTGTGAGGAGGATTGGCTCTGAGGCAGGAGCACGGAATCAAGGGCCAGCGGCCACCTAGTGGGCCCCTGGATTGCTGACCCGTCCCTGAGGGCAGGAGGCTTTGGTGGGCCCCACTCACAGGAAATGCTTACCAAACACTGGCTAGACACTTTGAATTTTGAAATAAAAAGATTTTAACCATAAAAGCGATTTCAAAACTTTATCCCTTTACCTGATAGGTAAGTTTGGAATTGATTATACCATGAAGTAGGTAGTAAGCAAAACAGAACTCCGTGAAGCAAGAATGCATTTACCAAATTCACTTAACATGAGAATATGTAAGACGTGATTACTGGATTTTCTGGTCCCTTTGCAATGCTCACACTCCCCCCCCCCAGCAACAAGACTGTTTGGACACGCTTTGGAAAAACGAGATCACCAAGGACAAGAGGTAAATAAATCTACATGGCTTACATTCCCTAAATCCATTCTCATAAGTGGATTTAAAGCCATATTTAAAGCTTAGAAACAGGATTCTCCAAACCTGGACAAATATCAGCTTTGTAAAAAATGCTGAATCAGGGCAGCTGGGGTGGCTCAGCGGTTTAGCGCCGCCTCCAGCCCGGGGTGTGATCCTGGAGACCCGGGATCAAGTCCCACGTCGGGCTCCCTGCATGGAGCCTGCTTCTCCCTCTGCCTGTGCCTCTGCCTTTCTCTGTCTCTCGTGAATAAAAAAATTTTTTAAATCTTAAAAAAAATGCTGAATCAGAATCACCAACAATGGGGACTCTGAACTTGCAGATGGTATGCTCATTTCCAATTGCAGCTATAACAAATGACCACACTCAGAGGCTTAAAACAACGTAAATTTATTATCTTCCAGTTCTGTAGGCCAGAAATCCCGCCTGAGTATCACTGGGCAGAAATCAAGGTCTTCTTGGGCTGCCTTCCTTTCTGGAGGCTCTAGGGGAGAATTCGTTTCCATGCCTTTTCAAGTTCTAGAGGCCACCCATATTCCTTGGCTCATGGCCCCTTCCTCTCCTGCAGAGCCAACAAAGGCAGGACAAGCTCTCCTGACACCACTTTATTCTGATCTCTTCTGCCTCCCTTCACTCTTCCACTTTTAAGGGCCTTTGTGATTACACTGAGCCCATCTGGATAATGCAGGATAATCTCAACATCTGAAGGTCCTTGACTTAATCACACCTGCAAACTGCCTTTTGTGACATAAGGTAATATATTCACAGGTTCAAGGGATTAGTGTCTGGACGTCTTTGGAGAGGGTGGTGATTCTGTCCCCCACTCCCACAGATGGTTAAAGCTCCCCAGATAAATCTGAGGCAGGTTGTCCATGGACTGTCACTTGGGAACTACTGCTGGATGTCAAAGACTCTCTCCATCCCACATGTCTAAGTCCCAGCCTCGACTTTCTTCTCATGGTTCTGTCCCCATATGCATTGTCATTCTTTTTTTCTTTTTTTAAGATTTTATTTATTTATTCATGAGAGACACAGAGAGAGAGAGAGAGAGAGAGAGACGGAGAGATGTAGGCAGAGGGAGAAGTAGGCTCCCTGCAGGGAACCCGATGTGGGACTCAATCCCAGGACCCCAGGATCACACCCTGAGCCAAAGGCAGAGACATTCAACCACTGAACCACCCAGGCATCCCCTTCCAGGTGATTTTAATTTATTCTCTCATAAATATGTATTGTCTTTATTTTTCCCCATTTTATTTGGAGAACAATTTCGTTGTGAGCCTTTACTAATCAATAAATGTCTCTTTAGGGCAGCCCGGGTGGCTCAGCGGTTTAGCGCCGCCCGCAGCCCAGGGCATGATCCTGGAGACCCGGGATCGAGTCCACCTCGGGCTCCCTGCATGGGGCCTGCTTCTCCTCTGCCTGTGTCTTTGCCTCTCTCTCTCGCTCGCTCTGTGTCTCTCATGAATAAATAAAATAAAATCTTTAAAATAAAAATAAATAAATGTCTCTTTAGATATAATGCAGTTGGGGATTAGTTAATATAATAGTGTATTCTCTATAGTTTCTGTAAGAAAGCATTTCAGTCCATACGTTTAAGGAATTAAATATGTTGAAATATCACATTTTAAAGATATCCCTTTTAAAGATATCCTTTTTGCCTGGGGTCTTTGGGAGGAAAAGAACTAACTTGTTAAGTAAGCTAATGAAGGAGTCAGATTTCTTATAAAAACATAGATAAGGCAACAAGAGAGCCGGAATTGAAGAACAGAAAATGTAGTAGTTTGGCATCATTCACCTTGGAATTGGAGAGAAAGGAGATATTTCGTAATCCAATATCAATATCATCCTTGGAATATCAGCATCAGGATTATCTTTACTCTACAGGGGTCCCCTGAATATTATTCAGCAAATTCTCCTCACTTTGGGATAAACATTTCTTATAAAGCTAGTTTAGTGGCAATTAACTCCTTTATCTTTTGCTTGTCTGGAAACCTCTTTACCTCTCCTTCAATTCTGAACTTAGCCAGGTAGAGTATTCCTGGTTGGAACTTTTTTTTCCCTTCAGCCCTTTGAATATATTGTGCCACTCCTTTTTATTGCCACATAATATTCCATTTTGTGGCTATACCACAAATTGTTTACCTATTCACCAGTCTATGGGCATTTGGGTTGTTTCTACTTTTTGGTTATCATGAATAACCCTGCTGTGAACATTTGTTTACCAGTTTTTATGTAGATATAGAATTTTTAATTCTCTTGAATGTACATAGGAGTGAAATTGCTCAAGCGGAGTTCTTTTCTATTTAGTCCAAATTTTCTGAGGGGCATAAGTTGGTTTTATGAGATGAAATAAATTTTGTTCAAAAATTAAGTACACCATTATCTTTTTGTTTTGAAAACACAGATTAGCAATGCAGAACAACCTCTCCTCCTCTTTTCTTCTTCTATTAAGTTTTTTATAGAACAGTTTTCTGACTTAGATCTAGTACACTCAGGAAAACCTACCTTTGTGCCAGCCTTGGCAAGTAAGCACCCAGTGGTTAAAATACCAGTCTAAATCCACTCAGAGAAGTAAGTCAATCGGAGAAGGACAAACAGTGTATGTTCTCATTCATTTGGGGAATATAAATAATAGTGAAAGGGAATATAAGGGAAGGGAGAAGAAATGTGTGGGAAATATCAGAAAGGGAGACCGAACATAAAGACTCCTAACTCTGGGAAACGAACTAGGAGTGGGTGGAAGGGGAGGAGGGCGGGGGGTGGGGGTGAATGGGTGACAGGCACTGAGGGCGACACTTGACGGGATGAGCACTGGGTGTTATTCTGTATGTTGGTAAATTGAACACCAATAAAAAATAAATTTATTTAAAAAATAAAATAAAATAAATAAATCCACTCAGAAAACACATCAATGATCCAAATGTCCTGTGCCTCTCAATGGATTTTCCAAGTGTTGTAGAACAAAATGCAAATCATCCAAGATCTTTCTACATTACACTGAATATATCATATCTGCGTTTCTGCAGGGATAGAAAGTCATCTCATGATTGACTTGTCCCAGAAAATTAGTCAGGAACACCCTTCCCAGCCCCTGCTTTAGTGTGCTTGCATACTGCTAAAGGCTGACACCAGACATTTTCTCTTGTGCTCAAACCTGTCTTCCCACTTAACTAGTTAAGTCTTGGTGTCCTCTAATAGGCTAACAGACACTGTTTGCTCAAATGCCCCCTTACTGTATGGTGTTCTAGTTAAACATGCTTCTTGATACACTGGCTGAGAAGCAACAAGGCTCCATAAAGAAAATCAAAAGACACATGCAAAGATCATTGCAATATATGACAGATAAAATCTTCCAAAAATGGATAAGGAAAAGATGTGTTATTCAGTTTTCAAAATGAGCATCAAATATTCATAGAAATATAGATTGATGTATAGATATGTGAGAAAACAAATACAGTTCATAATCAATAGTAGAATCTAGGGACACCTGGGTAGCTCAGCAGCTTAGCGCCTCCCTTCCGCCCAGGGCGTGACCCTAGAGTCCCGGGATTGAGTCCCAGATTGGGCTCCCTCCAAGGAGCCTGCTTCTCCCTCTGCCTGTGTCTCTGCCTCTCTCTCTCTCTCTCTCTCTCTGTCTCTCATGAATAAATAAAATATTTTTAAAAGATAGTAGAATCTAGTAAGTGCATATGTTGTGTTCACTGATTATTTTTTCAACTTGGCTCCATGTTTCAGATTTTCCATAATAAAATATTGGGAGGTGGAGGAATTAGATGAAAGTGGCCAAAAGGTACGAACTTCCAGTTGTAAGATAAATTAGTACTGGGATGTAGTGTACAACCTGATGACTACAGGTGACACTGTTGTCTAGTTTATTTGAAAGTTGTTAAGAGAGTGGATCCTAGGAGTTCTCATTACAAGGAATTTTTGTATCTATATGAGATGATGGATACTAACTAAACTTACTGCATAATTATTTTACAATATATAAAAGTCAAGTCACTGTGATGTTCACTTTAAACTTAATGTTATCATATCAATTACATCTCAATAAAACTGGAAAAAATACTGTATATACTTTTCCCCACCTCATTTTTTTTCACTTAAGATAATATATTGATAATCACCTCATGGTAGTGTATTGAAGTATTCTCTATTCTTTTTTATAGCTATGTTGTAATAGGAGTTGTAATAGGAAGTTTAACTTATAACTGGAGAGAAGGGAGATTGGCTCAGAGGATCATGAGACCATAACCACACTAGGAAGTTCATAAGGCTTGGCAGAGGGGTGCCTTGGCTGAGCTATTGGTCTCCCATAGAAGATGTTATTTCAGACTGAGTAACCCTGACTTTGGTAAAAATGCTGCAGACCCTGTATTGATCTGCCTGGAACATAGAAGTAAAACCTATAGATGTGGCAACTATAAGACTTCTCAGAAAGAAAATAGATATTTATCCAACCAAACATAATGGAGCAGATGAACAGATTTTTGTTGAAGGAGGGAAGAATGTCCTTCTTTTGAAATGGAGTTAGCTGTGACGTAACAGCTATCTCGGAGAGGACACAGATAAAGAAAATCTGATTTTCTTTGTGGGAACTGAACTGACATTAAGCAGGTAGAGACAACAAAGTGGCTGAGCTTGGACTGGACACACTGGGCCTGAGTCTCAGGCTGGTGCTCCCTCCATCCACCCAGGTCAGAAGCCTCTGTCTCCTCACTGAATGAGATGGCAGAACCAGGTTTCCTCTGTAATTGCATGATTCATGCAAATTTCAATGGATTTATTTTAAATCTTTTAAGTAGAAATTCTCAAGATGAACTTCTAACCAAACTGCTAATATATTATGGTACTTATCTGGTTGTTGCAAAAATTCTTCCTCATTTTTCATTAACAAAACCCTAGAGTCTCCTGAAAGAATTATTCATGCCTCAAGAATAAACAGAAGGAGAGGCAGGGCAAGCTGGAGAAGTAGGGTCTGCAGCTCACCCGGCCCCACCAACTTACCTGGATAACTTTCAAACCATCCTGAACACCTATAAATTCAACCTGAGATTTAAAGAGAGAACAGCCGGGACTCTACAGAGAGAAGGGTTTTCGCTTCTAAGAAGGTGGGAAAAAAACAAATAAATAAAAAAGAATCAAGTGGGGGAGGGGCCCCACAAGAAGCTGGGCTAAGGAGGGTGGCAAGAGCCTCCAGGACAGGAGAGCCCAGCCCTGGAGAAGCAGGAACTTTAAAAATCTGCACTGGCTTCTTCCCGAGTGGAAAGGTGCTCAGCAGGGAAACTGGACAGAACCGCAGGATGGAAAAAAAATCAAAAAAAAAAAAAAAAAAAAAAAAAAAAAGAACCGCAGGATGGGCAGGGATACCTCCAGTCTCCTGGGGTCACTAATAGAGAAAGTGGCATAGGGGAGAGCTGCACACTGTGGCGGATCTCCGTAAAGGGCTGGAGCACCGGCCTCGGGAGAAGCCAGTGGGTCAGGGGACTCTGGAAGGAGAGGTCTGCACCCTGCTGCCTTCGGAGCCATGGCTCCAGGAGCATGATTCCAGCAACACAGGCCCCGGATCCCAGGGCGCTAAGTGGACACAGCCCCCAATCCTGTGGTTCCCCGGGGCAGGCGGAGACAGGGAGGGCACAGGACAGCTAGGACTCTCCTGCTGCCGGGCGCCCCCAAGCTGTGCTGGTCAGTGCCCCCACCCGGGGAGCATCTAGGCCAGTGCAGACTGGGAGCTGCCGGTGGTTACTGGGGATGCTGACTCCAGAGCTGGAGAACTGGCCGCCGACAGTGTAGTTGCTCCTCCTGGTGTCACCATGTGCCTGGGAGGGGCAGGGCTGCCAGGGAACAGGGGCCTCATGGGGTAAATAGCTCCCACTGAGCCCGGCACAGGAGAGGGGCATCTCCCCCAGGTACACACACCTGAGAATCAGCACAAGAGGCCCCTCCCCCAGAAACCAACAGGAAGGGCAGGGGAAGAGCAAGTTCTTGACCAAGCAGCACTGGAAAGCTCCAGGACTGAGGGAAAATTGAGGGAATATAGTATATAGAACTAGAGAGTCCCACCTTTAAATTTTTTTTTCCTTTTTCCAATACAACTCGTCTTTATATCAAAAATTTCCAATATTGTTTTCTCTTTTCCCACCTTAACTACAATATTTTACCAGCTCTTCATTTTTAAGTTTCTTCCTTTTTAATTTTCATATTTCTACAATTACATGTCTTACATTTTTCACTTCTGGATTCCTTCAACATATTCTATTTAATTTTGGGAGATATAAGAGATATGAGTTTTTGTTTGTGTTTTTGTTTTCTCTGCCTCATTTTGTTCTACAATGTCAGAAGTTAATACCTTCTAAAACATGCAGCATGCACCCAAAACCAAGTGGTATACCATGTTGGTCCATTCTGTGAGATTATATTCTCTCTTCATTCCCATTTTGCCCCCCTTTTTATCTCCTTTATGTTTTGAAGGTCAATTTTGGGGCTTTCTACAAGTATTGCTGATTTATATAAATTAGGGACTGAGCATCTTCTAACATATAGAACTTAATATACTCAGAACCAAGAGGATCACCCTCTAGGACCCCTCAGGTAGACTACATTCTCTCTCTATTACAACTTCTTTACCACGACCATCTCCCCCCCACCCCCAATTTTTTATTCTTTTTTTTTCTTTTTTTCTCTTTTTCCTCTTTACATTTTTTCTTCTTTGGGATTCTTGGCCTTTTATTTTTTACTACTCTATTTTAAAATTTGTTCCTAACTTTACTGGTCCTTTTATTTTGTTCTGATCTTCTTTTTCAATTTCTATTCTTTGACCTCGTCAGATTCATCTAGGGTGGAATTTATTTAGGTCGTGGTTGATATTCTTGACTCAGCCCACTTATACAGCCGCTCTGCACTGAGCAAAATGACTAGAAGGAAGAATTCACCACAAAAGAAAGAAGCAGAAACAGTACTCTGCCATAGAGTTAGAGAATATGGATTACAATTCGATGACAGAAAGTCAATTCAGAAGCACAATTATAAAACTACTGTTGACTCTGGAAAAAAGCATAAAGGATTCTAGAGACTTCATTACTGCAGAATTTAGATCTAATCAGGCCGAAAACCAATTAAATGAGATGCAATCCAAACTGGATGTCCTAACAACGAAGGTTAATGAGGTGAAAGAGTGAGCAACATAGAAGACAAATTAGTGGTAAGGAAGGAAGCTGAGGAAAAAAGTAAAAAACAATTAAAAGACCATGAGGAAAGGTTAAAGGAAATAAATGATAGCCTGTGAAGGAAGAGGCTATGTATAATTGGAGTTCCAGAAGACAACGAGAGGAGAGAGGGCCACAAAGTATATTTGAACAAATCATAAGTGAGAGCTACCCTATTTTGGGAAGGAAAACAAGCATTCAAATCCAGGAGATAGAGAGGTACCCCCCCCAAATAAATAAATACCACAAAATTTAATACTGAAACTTGCAAATTCCAAAGATAAAGAGAAAATTCTTAAAGCAGCTCAAGACAAGAGATTCTTAATTTACATGGGGAGAAATATCAGATTAACAGCAGAACTCTCCACAGAGACCTAGCAGGCCAGAAAGGGCTAGCAGGGTATATCCATAGTACTAAATGGGAAGAACATGCAGCCAAGAATATTTATCCAGCAAGGCTCTCATTCAGAATAGAAAGAAAGATAAAAGCTTGCAAGATAGGCAGAAACTGAAAGAATATGTGCTCTGCAAGAAATATTAAGGGGGACCCCGTAAAAGAAAGAGGACTCCCAAAGAAATAATCCACAAAAACAGGGACTGAATAGGTATCATGATGACATGAAACTCATATCTTTCAATAGTAACTCTGAACATGAATGGGCTAAATGATCCATCAAAAGATGCAGGTTTCAGACTGGGTAACAAAGCAAGACTCATCTATTTGTTGTCTACAGGAGACTCATTTTAGACCTAAAGACACCTCCAGCCTGAAAATGAAAAGTTGGAGAACCATTTACCATTTAAATGGTCCTCAAAAGAAAGCTGGGGTAGCAATCCTCATATAAGATAAATTAAAGTTAAAAAAAATGATAAAGTTTATCCCAAAGACTGTAGGAAAGATGAAGAGGGACACTATATCATACTTAAAGGATCCAACAAGAAGGCCTAACAATCATGAATATGTATGCCCTTAATGTGGGAGCTACCAAATATATCAATTAATAACCAAAGCAAAGAGATAATTAGATAATAATACAATAATAGTAGGAAACTACAAAATGGCACTTTCTGCAAATGACATTTTTTCCAAGCAGAACATCACCAAAGAAACAAGAGCTTTAAATGATACACTGGACCAAATGGATTTCACAGATATATACAGAACTTTGCATCCAAATGCAACTGAATACGCATTCTTCTCAAGTGCATATGGAACTTCCTCCAGAATAGACCACATACTGGGTCACAAATCATGTCTCCACCAATACCAAAATATTGGGATTGTCCCCTGCATACTTTCAGACCTCAATGCCTTGAAACTAGAACTCAATCACAAGAAGAAATTGGGAAGACACTCAAACACATGGAGGAGGTTAAAAAGCATCCTGCTAAAAGATGAATGGGTCAACCAGGAAATTAGAGAAGAATTAAAAAGATTCATGGAAACTAATGAAAATGAAGATAAAACCATTCAAAATCTTTGGATACAGCAAAAGCAGTTCTAAGAGGGAAACACATCACAATACAAGTATCCCTCAAAAAATTGTAGAAAACTCAAATACAAGCTAACCTTGCACCTAAAGGAACTGAAGAAAAAACAGCAAATAAAGCCTAAACAATGCAGAAGAAGAGAAATAATAAAGATTCGAGCAGAACTCAATGAAATAGAGACCAGAAGAACTGTAGAACAGATCAACAAAATCAGGAGTTGGTTCTTTGAAAGAATTAATAAGATAGATAAACCTTTAGCCAGCCTTATTAAAAAGAAAAAAGACTCAAATTAATAAAATCATGAATGAGAAAGAAGAGATCACAACCAATACCAAGGAAATACAAACGATTTTTTTTAAGATTTTATTTATTTATTCATGAGAGAGAGAGAGAGAGAGAGAGAGAGAGAGAGGCAGAGACACAGAGAGAGGGAGAAGCAGGCTCCATGCACCGGGAGCCCAACGTGGGACTCGATCCCAGGACTCCAGGATCATGTCCTGGGCCGAAGGCAGGCACTAAACCGCTGAGCCACCCAGGGATCCCCTACAAATGATTTTTAAGACATACTTTGAGCAGCTATATGCTAATAAATTAGACAATCTAGAAGAAATGGACGCATTTCTGGAAAACCACAAATTACCAAAACTGGAATGGGAAGAAATAGAAAACCTGAACAGGCCAGTAACTAGGGAGGAAATTGAAGCAGTCATCAAAAACCTCCCAAGACACAAAAGTCCAGGGCCAGATGGCTTCCCAGGGGAATTCTATCAAACGTTTAAAGAAGAAACAATACCTATTCTAATAAAGTTGTTCCGAAAGATAGAAAAGAACGAAATACTTCCAAATTCGTTTTATGATGCCAGCATCACCTTAATTCCAAAACCAGACAAAGACCCCACCAAAAAGGAGAATTATAGACCAATATCCCTGATGAACACAGATGCAAAAATTCTCAACAAAATACTAGCCAATAGGACCCAACAGTACATTAAAATTATTCACCATGACCAAGTGGGATTTATTCCTGGGATACAAGGCTGGTTCAACACTTGTAAAACAATCAACATGATAGATCATATAAACAAGACAAAAAATAAGAACCACATGATCCTCTCAATAGATGCAGAGAAAACATTTGACAAAATACAGCATCCATTCCTGATCAAAACTCTTTTAGAATGTAGGGATAGAGGGAACATTCCTCAGCATCTTAAAAGCCATCTACAAAATGTCCACAGCAAATATCATGGGGAATGATACACTGAGAGCCTTTCCCCTAAGATCAGGAACATGACAGGGATGTCCACTCTCACCACTGCTATTCAACATAGTACTAGAGTCCTAGCCTCAGCAATCAGACAACAAAAAGAAATAAAAGGCATTCAAATTGGCAAAGAAGAAGTCAAACTTCCCTCTTGTCAGATGATATGATACTGTACATAGAAAACCCCCAAAGACTCCACCCCAAGATTGCCAGAACTCATACAGCAATTCGGCAATGTGGCAGGATACACAACCAATGCCCAGAAATCAGTGGCATTTCTATACACTAACAATGAGACTGAAGAAAGAGAAATTATGGAGTTAATCCCATTTACAATTGCACCCCAAAGCATAAGATACCTAGGAATAAACCTAATCAAAGAGGTAAAGGATCTATACCCTAAAAACTACAGAACACTTCTGAAAGAAATTGAGGAAGACACAAAGAGATGGGAAAATATTCCACACTCATGGACTGGAAGAATAAATATGAAAATGTGAAAATGTCAATGCTACCCAGGGCAATTTACACATCCAATGCAATCCATGTCAAAATACCATGGACTTTCTTCAGAAAGTTGGAACAAATCATCTTAAGATTTGTGTGGAATCAGGGCAGCCCTGGTGGCCCATCGGTTTAGCACTGCCTTAAGCCCAGGGTGTGATCCTGGAGATCCGGGATCAAGTCCCACATCAGGCTCCCTGCATGGAATGGAGCTTGCTTCTCCCTCTGCCTGTCTCTGCCTCTCTTTCTCTCTCTCTCTCTCTCTGTGTGTGTGTATATCATGAATAAATAAATAAAATCTTTTATTTAAAAAATGTTTTTAAATATTTTATTTATTCATGAGAGACAGAGAGAAAGAGAGAGAGAGAGAGAGAGATGATGCTCTGCATCACTTGGCATCAGGGAAATACAAATCAAAACCACAATGAGATACCACCTCACACCAGTGAGAATGGGGAAAATTAACAAGGCAGGAAACCACAAATGTTGGAGAGGATGTTGGAAGCCTCCTGCTCTGTTGGTGGGAATGGGAACTGGTGCAACCACTCTGGAAAACTGTGTGGAGGTTCCTCAAAGAGTTGAAAATAGACCTGCCCTATGACCCAGCAATTGCCCTGCTGGGGATTTACGCCAAAGATACAGATGCAGTGAAACAGCAGGACACCTGCCCCCCGATGTTTATAGCAGCAATGGCCACAATAGAAGGAGCCTCGCTGTCCATCGACAGATGAATGGGTAAAGAAGATGTGGTCTATATATGCAATGGAATATTACTCAGCCATCAGAAGAGATGATTACCCACCATTTTCTTCAATGTGGATGGAACTGGAGGGTATTATGCTGAGTGAAGTAAGTCAATCAGAGAAGGACAATCATCATATGGTTTCACTCATAAGGGGAATATAAGAAATAGTGAAAGGGATTATAGGGGAAAGGAGGGGAACTGAGAGGGAAAAATTAGAGGGAGACAAAACATGAGAGACTCCTAACTCTGGGAAATGAGCAAGGGGTAGTGGAAGGGGAGGTGGGCGGGGGGACGGGGTGACCAGGTGATGAGCACTGAGGGGGGCACCTGATGGGATGAGCACTGAATGTTATACTATACGTTGGCAAATCTAACTTCAATTTTAAAAAATTTATATATATATAAACACAAAAGAATAACCACAAAAATGTCATGATCGGAGACAAGGGTCTTAGCCCCACAAAGAATGAGGTATTGGCCTGCAAGGGAAATCCCATCCCTATGTAAATGAGGATCATCAGAATTTTTTAATGTACTGATACTATACGTCATTAGTATCTACGTATATAAATATCTTTGGATTACCCAGATCATGTGAAAAGTAGTCTTCAAGGTAAGCTTATTGGTATTGGACATTTCATTTCTCCTTGTGTATGAGGTAATACCCTGTTAGTTATAAATTATATTATCTTATAAAAGGTATGAATGGGGGCAGCCCAGGTGGCTCAGCGGTTTAGCACCGCCTTCAGCCCAGGGCATGATCCTGGAGACCAGGGTTCGAGTCCCACGTCGTGCTCCCTGCATGGAGCCTGCTTCTCCTTCTGCCTGTGTCTCTGCCGCTCTCTCTCTCTCTTTCTCTCTCTCTCTCTCTCATGAATAAATAAATAAAATCTTTATTTAAAAAAAGGTATGAATGGCTAGAGAGGCTGAGAATTAAAGAACTCAGTTTAATTTCTTGATAATAACATATTCACTCATTTTTATAGTCATGCATATATTTTTATTTGATTTTGTAAATATTGTCTTACATAGTCATATGTATATTTACTTTAAATATGTTACTCAGAAATTTGCTCTGGGTTATAGTAGGGTTTTAAAATAGTGACTGAAAACAAATTACAGAAAAATAACAGTGACAAAAATTCTACATAAGAGAACCTTTTATTTAACACTTTATAGATTTTATTTTTGTAATAGAGAGAGTGAGAATGAGAGCATGGGTTGGGAGAGGGAGAAGCAGACTCCCCGCCGAACAGGGAGTCTGATGTGGGGCTTGACCCCAGGACCCTGGGATCACCATCTGAGGCAAAGGCAGATGCTTAACTGACTGAGCCACCCAGGTGCCCCCATAAGTGAACTTTTTAAAGTTATTTTGCAAATGTAGATTGTTTTTCCCTTCTCCATATTTTTAGCAATGTATATAAGGATAAATAAGGAGAACAGCAACTGTTTTAAGAAGGGAATAAGAAAGATGTAAGCCTTCCTAGTAGGTAATAATATTTGCTTAAGTTTAATCTTCATACCGACCTCTTGAAGGCTCTCTTCCCATTTCAAATGTTTTTTAATGTTTGAAGATGGATTTTTTAATCAGGCGTTGGCAATTTTGTTCAGGGTATGTTCTCTTAAGGTATTTTGAACATCTAAGATTATCGGTATGTGTTGTTATGTTCTGTCTTGATTTGTTTTAAAATTACATTTATAGCCTTCTTTGTAAAAAGTGTTTCAAGTGGCAGAATTTTTATAACAAACATTTACCAAGAATGATATTTCTTACTTACAAAAATGAACCACTTAATATATTCTTGATGAAAATTATAGTATTCTGCTATGGAGAAATATAGCCATTATGTTTATCTTCAGAATGCCTGATGTCCCTTCTCTTCCCTCAAAACAAGAAGGCATTTTGTATATCATTTTAAAGGTGTATTATTAATACTTTGGAATGTTTCTTGATTTCATAAAAGATGAAAATGATTGAAATAAAAGTTGCTATGATATAGCAGAAAACAGAATAACCTTGTAATGATGGAAATTTACTCACAAACAGTCTACATTATAATATAAGGGTGCAGACAGGACAAATACCCACTTCTAAATGGATCTTATACTAATGATATCTACCCATCATTGTAAGAATCAAATGAAATAATAAACATCTTAAAAACTGTAGGTTTTTACATTTTTTCTTTTTTAAAAATTTATTTATTTATTTATTTATTTATTTATTTATTTATTTGAGAGAGGGAGAGAGAGAGCGCACAAGCCGGAGGAAATGCGGAGGGAGAGGGAGAAGCAGGCTCTGCACTGAGCAAGGAGCCTGAAGACACAGGGCTCGATCCCTGATCTGAGCCAAAGGCAGATGCTTAGACAACTGAGCCACCCAGGTGCCCCCTAAAAACTGTATTTTTATAAGCAGTTAATAGAATAGACCAATGTTATTTTAAACTTACTAGAAAAATATTCCCACTAAGTGTTAAATGTTTTATACTGCACTTGTATGCATGCATGTGTGTCTGTGGGTTTTTGTGCGTATGATGCAGATCTTGAATTAGGACACATGCCATTTGTAAGATGTTTAAATTATAATCTATACACCAACTGCTTAATAGTCTCCAGAATTTCTAGTCTATATATTCTTTGGTTTCCAATAGCACTTTATACACTTTTGGGAATTTTAGAAGAGGATACTTGAAAGACAGTGAAGCTGAAAAGAAAGGATTTAATTGGGGCAATTTCAGAACAAGGGATAATTTCAGACACACAGCATTCTTCTCTCACTCAAAGGAAGCTTTCTTTACTTGTTCTCACGTACCCTGATTGACCAAACTTGAAAGATTACCTAACTGAAATTCATGAGGAAACTGGCCTCTGAATCTGTTCAGTGACATTATCATTATATTTTCAATGTTTGTAAAGTTAGAACATTAAAATCACCTTCAGCCTCACGATCTCTGCTTATTTTGGCTTGGTTTTCCAATCAGTTCTTGCTCATCAACTACATTTTAAATGTTTTTCCCTTTCCTAGCATTTTGTGGAACACTTTTCAAAGTTTTTAACATATACTGCTAGAGAGGATCCCGTTTTCCTGTTCTAAGTAATTAGAACTATGGATATGACCTGTCTACTTGTATAGTCTAAAAATATAGTGAACTGATTTTCCAAGTCACATTTGCCAATACCAGATGAATTATGCCTTTAAGTTGTTTTATTTGGGTTTTTTTTAGGTTTTATTTATTTATTCATGAGACACACACAGAGAGAGGCAGAGACACAGGCAGAGGGAGAAGCAGGCTCCATGCAGAGAGCCCGATGCGGGATTCGATTCCAAGGCCCCAGGATCACGCCCTGAGCCGAAGGCAGATGCTCAACCACTGAGCCAGCCAGGTGCCCCCCTTTAAATTATTTTAAAATACTTTAAAATATATGAAAATATATCATCTGGCAATCATTATAACTATTAAAAAAAACTACTAGATACTTTTACATAATGGCAACAGAGAGTGGGTGAATATCAAGGTTGAATATTCAGCTGAGGCTAGTTATGAACTCAGAACAAAGTACTCTGAAGCACAAATTATCATTTTTATAAGCAAGAATATTTTTCTTGTTATTCATTCAAATTTGTACATTCTTGTATGACCCGCATCTGGTCGAAACATCTATGATGTTCTCAAGATAAAGATGTACTTGCAAAGCATCTGTGAGGGTAATTAGCAAAACTGTTCAGACACTGGAGTTAAGATTCAGTGTTGCTTTGCCACTCTGCCTGAGAACAATGGTTACAATTAACTTCTGACTATACAGTTGGAGCATATTGGTGGTATTATCCCTGGAATTATGATTTTTGTAGCTCCTGGTGTATCACTTTCCTAGGATGGCTGTAACAAATTACCACAAAGTTGGTGACTTAAAATAGTAGAAATTTATTCTCTCAGAGGCCAGAAGTGTGAGATCAAGACGTCAGCAGGGCTATGCTCTCTCCTAAGGCTTTAGGGGAAAATGCTTCCTTGCTTCTTTCCAGCTTCTAGTGGCTCTTGCAGTCCTTGGCTTGTGGCAGCATGATTCCAATCTCTGGTTCCATCTACACACGGCCTTCTCTCCTGTTTCTCTGTCTGAAAACACTCTCATTGGATTAAATACAAGATAAACTCATCTCAAGATCCTCAGTTTAAATATATCTGCAAAGGACCTATTTCCAAATAAGATCAAAGTCACAGATACTGAGGGTTAGAACTTGTACATTTGTCCTTTTAGGGGACACAAATCAACCAGCTACACTGACCAGGTACATTAAGGGCATTATACCCACCCTTTTCATGTAGCATAATGTGCTCCCTCAGAGGACCTGGTGGTGCATCAGGGGTGGAATAAACCACAAAATGAACATGGTACATCTTCTAAGACTATCAATATTCTAGATTTTTGAGAAATATTTAAAACATGTAAATATGACAATAAATCTACCCTGGCATAAATACAAAATCCACATTAAAAAAAAACCACATGAATTTTTAAGATGAAACATGTGACTCCAGCATATTTTTGTGCTAGGCAATGTCTTTCATGCAAGGTCTCTAGAAGAATGGCATTTATTCTTTTGCTGATAGAGTACTTCAGAGCAAAAATTGGGGATTTATCATTACAGTTTCCATTATTCACCTATTAAATACAGGCAACCTAGAAGTCTATAATATTATAATTTATGATGTCGTCAAGGTAGAAATTTCAGTCATGTGTTGCTGTAGGCAGCTTTATGGAAACAAATTACTGACCTAGTGAATCAGTCTGGATGATCACCCAGTTTAACCATCTGGGCTTCATTGTTCTCCGGTTCTCACCCATTCTGGGCCAGATATGATCAAATACAAGGTCATGTGTAACATTTAGAATTTGTACAAGTGATTTATTCAACATATATTTATTGATCAATGGTATGAGAATATAAGAGTGATCAAGAAAAAAACCCCCACAAACAGTTCTTGCTCTTTCCAAATGGATGATAGGTAGAGATATAGGTACATGTCTCCTATATATATCTAGAATTGATGGCAAATATGAGCACACATGCCACTACTGCCCATTTGCCTTATCAGGATGGTCATTGCTAGATGATCTTGGTGCTTTTTACTGCCAAGCCCATGTCTTAGTCTGCTCTGGCTGCTCTAACACAATACCATAGACTGGGTGGCTTAACAAACAAGAATTTATTTCTCATGGTTCTGGAGGCTGGAAGTCCAAGATCAAAGTGTCACCAATGCCATCCTGGTGAGGGCCGTCTTCCTGATTTACAGACAACCATCTTCTTGTTGGATCCTCACATGGCAGAGAGAGAGAGACAGAGAGAGAGGAAACAAGCTCTTGCGTGTCTCTTCTTGTAAGGGCATCAGTTGCATGTGTGAGGGCACTGCCCACTTCCAAATACTATCACACTAGCGTCTAGGGTTTCAGTATGTGAATTTTAGGAGGACACAAATATTCGGTTCATAGCAGCCCAGTTATGGCTTTAGTAACAAACGACATCTGTGCTTCCTGTATACCTACTTTATAGGCAATGAGAATGAGGCATTTCTCATCAGAAATGAGAGCATATTGCTTCAATCATGGTACTTCATTCAATAATGATATACTCAGAGCAATGCTTTTTATTTACAAATAAATTGTTTTTTTTTTTTCATGAGATATTTTTGGCAGCATGATCCACTTAAATTCATCCAAGGGGCTGAAAACATTTGGAATATTATAAGATGTCACAAAAGGCCTCAATTTGAAGATTTACGTGGAAATCTCGTTAAATTCAAAAAAGGAAGTTTTTGGCAATACACACACACACACACACACACACAGGTGAAAAAGTGTTTGTGTTGAGGGGGGAGAAAATAAAAATCCAGGTCAAACCTGGCTGCTCCTCAGGGCCTGGCTCTGGGTGTGTGTGTGTGTGTGTGTGTGTGTGTGTGTGTGTGTTAGGGGGCGGTGGTCTAGGGTTATGCACATGGGCTTGTATACCACCTCTGATATCCCAAAAGGGGAGGGAGCTGGGGCAAAAAGGCTGAGGTTGGCACTGGCTGTAAAGTGGGGACCCACAGACACGAGTAAGAAAGATATGGGCCCACGACCATGGTGAAAAGGAGGGATATGGTGACAGAGACAGCCTCTGACCCTTGACTTGCCCCAAGTCTCTTTGGTGGTGGTTCTCACTTTATTGAAGACACTGTATACCTTGGCAGAGCCACTTATTTTTAGTAGCTCTTCTGTGAGTTGTGAGCAATATGGATCCATTTGGAAAGAAAGCAACAGATTGAAAGGAAAAAGAGGTTCTAAGATAACTGCATTCTTCTGTTTCCGACTCCGCCTTAGGGGCGCCCCCTCATTGCCAGGGGTGCTTGGTTTGTCAGATGAGAGAAGTAACAGCAGTCTTGGATACAGGAAAAGCTACTATATATTTCAGATGCTGGTAAGCCAATGGCATATTGCCTTTCCTTAAAAAATGAATTAAGTTATTTTGGATCGGGAAATGTCGACAGTGACACTATCAACTTCAGGGGCCAGATAATTCACTGTTGTTGTGTGGTTCTGTGCACTATGCAATGTTTAGCATCACTGCTGACCTCCACCCTCTAGACACCAATAGCACCCCTACTTCCCACATGTGACAACCAACAATGTCTGCAGACATTGCCAAACGCACACTGTGTGGCAAAATTGCTCCTGATTTAAAACACTTGCTTTAGATAATTTGCAAGGGAAATCCCTATCTGAATTGTAGGAACTGGGATGCTTGAGTGGCTCAGAGGTTGAACGCCTGCCTTTGGCTCAGGGCGTGATCCTGGATTCCCGGGTTCGAGTCCCACATCGGGCTCCCTGCATGGAGCCTGCTTCTTCCTCTGCCTATGTCTCTGTCTCTGTGTCTCTCATGATAAACTAATAAAATATTTTTTAAAAAATGAATTGTAGGAACTTAATGCAGTGGTAATACTTCAGGGACTGGTAAAATTCAAGTGTGTCTGAATTCTTCAACCATCTTGCATATTGAACCCAAATAGAAATGCTTTGGATTCGGTGAGAACAGATTATTATTATTATTTTATTCCTGGAAAATACCTCTGTCATACTAGAAAAATTCAGTATTAGGCTAAGTGTAAAAAATATAAAGTTGAAACTTTATCCAATATCATACTGAAGGAAATCCTAAGACTAAAATAGCAGCCACCACCAACAAAACGATTAGTCATCTAGGGCATAACGACTAGGATGGTTTATAGGATCTGATTCCTGCCTAAAAAGTTCACTGGCTTCCTTAGCATCGCCAACAGAACTTGGTGTCAAGAAAAATTTTAATTTACTCACATTTGCTCGTGGCATTTATACACTTCTTTTTTATTTTTGAAATGTATTTATTGGAAAGAGAGGCAGAAAGGGAAGCAGACTCCTCGCTGAGCAGAGAACCCCATGTGGGGCTGGAACCCAGGACCCGGAAATCATGGCCCGAAGGCAGATGATTCACCGACTAGGCCACCCAGGCACCCTGGCACTTTCATATTGTAACAAGCATGTGACCTGTGATGATAAATAGGTCGGGAGACCCAAGAAGGGGGCATGGAAACACTTTCCAAGTGGAAGGACATCAATGGGCCCCGAGGTATGTGTGATAAAGCCCAGTTGTCCCCCGAACATCTCTTGGCTGAAAGTGTCAGAGCAGAGACCCTGGGCGGCTCAGTCGGCTTCCAACGGGCGACCGCGGCTCAGCTCGGGTCGGGTCGGCTCGGGTCGGCTCGGGTCGGCTCGGCTCGGGTAAGCTCGGCTCGGGTCGGCTCGGGTCGGCTAAGCTCGGGTCGGGTCGGCTCGGGTCGGGTCGGCTCGGGTCGGCTCGGGTCGGCTCAGCTGGGGTCGGCTCGGCTCGGCTCGGCTCGGGTCGGTTCAGCTCGGGTCGGCTCAGCTCGGCTCGGCTCGGCTCAGCTCGGGTCGGCTCGGCTCGGGTCGGCTCGGGTCGGCTCGGGTCAGCTCGGCTCGGGTCGGCTCGGGTCGGCTCGGGTCGGCTCGGGTCGGGTCAGCTCGGGTCGGGTCGGCTCGGGTCGGCTAAGCTCGGGTCGGGTCGGCTCGGGTCGGCTCGGGTCGGCTCGGGTCGGCTCAGCTCGGCTCGGCTCGGGTCGGCTCGGGCCGGTCGCGGTCTCCGGGTCATGAGCTCAAGCCCTGCGCTGCGCTCCCTGCCGGGTCTGGGGCCCGCGCGGGATTCTCGTCCTCCCGCCTCTCCCCTCGGCCCGCCCGCAGCGCCCTTACTCAGGTGCTCCCCCCCCTCTCTCCCTCTAATAAAGAAAAGAAGAGGAAAGAACAGGAAATGTCCAGCGTTGCGTCACACCGGGAACAAAGGGAAGCGCTAAAGTGAAAGGGTGGAGGCGACGGAGTCTGTCCTGACCGTGGGGGAGCAGCACGGAAGCCGCAGGCGTGGGCGGCGGCGACGGGGCACGCGGGCCTCCAAGGGCAGGGGCGGGCGGGCAAAGGGCAAACGGGCTCCCGGCTGGCCCGACCCGGCTGCGGCCCCGAGCTCCGGCCCCGGCTCCGTCTCTGCGGGACTCGCGCGGCGCAGCCCCCGCCCCAGCCTCGGGTCGCTCGGGCCGGAGCTCTGGGGGGGCCGCGCCGTCCGCCCCCCGCGGCCCGCGGTGCTTTCCCTCCTCGGCCCCTCGGCCCTTCTCGTCCCGCGCACCCAGAGTGGGGGGAACCGGGGAACGCGCGAGACCGGAAGGCGGCGGCCGGTGGCTCCGCGGGGCGCCGGGGTTCGGGGGGCGCCGGGCGGGGCGGGGCCGGGCCCAGAGGCCGTGGGGAGCCGGCGCCCCCCGGAAGCGACTCCGCCTCGGGGCGCCCGTCACCGTCACCGGCAGCGGCCGCGGATCCCCTCCAGAAAGCAGCTCCGCAGCCGGGAAGGCGGTGCTGGCCCCGGCTCCGCGACGCTGAGGCCCGTCTCGCTCCTCCCGAAACACGAAACCGCGAACTCCTAGATCCTTCCTGAACTGCCCCGGGCTTTCCACGACAAGAAGCCGCCTCCCGGGGCGCCCGGGGCCGAGCGGGCCGAGCCTGGGACCCTCGAGTCGGGCTCAGGGCTGCGGGGTGCGCCCGGGTCGGCTCCCCGCCCCCCCCCCCCCCCCCCCGCCGCACAGCGCAGCAGGGAAGCTGCCCGGGGGCCTCCCTGCCCCTGCCCCTGCCCCTCCCCCTGCCCCCTTCTCCCTCCCAAATACATAAAATCCTAAAAGGAAAAAAGGAAAAACCTAATTTCAGGCAAAATTGAAAAGTCATAGGAATTCGCCATCCCTTGCCCCGTCCTCTCTCTCTCTCTCTCTTTTTTTTTTTTTTCTTTCTTGCATCTTCCTTCCTGCTCTGGGAATTAAAACCTCCCACGCTCAAATTGTGCTGCCAAATCTGGAAAGACTCTAAAATCGGCCACTGACACTTTCAGTTCCCAAGTACTCTTGAGACTTTTAAAATGACCCCGAGGTCACGGGCTTCCAACACGTAAGCTGTGGCCTCCGGAGAGAAAGGGCCCAGAATTGTAAGGAACAGAACGATTCTAAATTGGAAAACTCTTACACGAAAAGGCTCCAAAAGAGATTCTGTTGCTGGGAAACTCCTCTAAAATGCCGCAGTTTTCTTCGCAGTTCCATCGGATTCTGCCTCAAGCGGAAACTGCTGTGCTACAAAATGTGGGGGCGAGAGTGGAAGAGGGAGGGCACGAGAGACCCTGAAACCACAGCAACGAGCTTCAGCGACCACGTGATTTGTTTGCGGCTCAACTGAGATTCGCTCAGAGCCTCGTGCAGGGTAAGGAAACCAGGGAGTCGGAGTTGGCTCAGAAAGAGGGGGTTGATGTGGCCAACACGTCCCTCCAACCTTGAAGTTAAGACAATCTCATCTAGATGAGGCTGAAAGGACAAAGCACATGACTTGATGGGAAATTTCTTTCTTCTTTCTTTCTTTCTTTCTTTCTTTCTTTCTTTCTTTCTTTCTTTCTTTTCTTTCTTTCTTTCTTTCTTTTCCTTCCTTCCTTCCTTCCTTCCTTCCTTCCTTCCTTCCTTCCTTCCTTTCCTTTCTTTCCTTTCTTTCCTTTCCTCTTTCCTTTCCTTCCTTTCTTTCTTTCTCTTTCTTTTCTTTCTTTCTTCCTTTCTTCCTTTCTTCTTTCCTTTCTTTCCTTTCTTTCCTTCCTTCCTTCCTTCCTTTCTTTCTTTCTTTCTTTCTTTCTTTCTTTCTTTTTCTTTCTTTCTTCTTTCTTTCTTTCTTTCTTTCTTTCTTTCTTTCTTTCTTTTCTTTCTTTCTTTCTTTCTTTCTTTCTCTCTCTCTCTCTTTCTTTCTTTCTTTCTTTCTTTCTTTCTTTCTTTCCTTCCTTCCTTCCTTCCTTCCTTCCTTCCTTTCTTTTTTTCCTTTTTTTCCTTTTTTTCCTGGAGTTCAATTTGCTGATAGGGAATTTCTATGCACTGGTTGCACAAATCTTGAAGTTGGAAGAAAGATGAATGATGCAAATGTGAGGATTTGGTTATGAAAGCTTCACATGAGCAACATTTTGTGGCTTCCACAGTGGTGTGCTGGCAAACGCTTAACAACTGGCTCTCTGGGAGGTAAAAAGTGGATGTGCGGTTTTTGCCATGATGTCTCTAATGGAATCGTGAGGAGGTGTGCAGCCATGATGTCTCTCCACACAGAGAGATATGACGGGCACAAATAGCCTCAAGAGCGTAGCTAAGAGGGGCACCTGGGTGGCTCAGTGGTTGAGCATCAGCCTTTGGCTCAGGTCATGTCCTGGGGTCCTGGGATTTAGTCCCCATCAGGCTCCCTGAGGAGGCTCCTCTGCCTGTGTCTCTGACCCTCTCTGTGTCTCTCATGAATAAATAAATAAAAGCTTTTTAAAAAAGAGCATAGATAATAGTAAAATATAGTAAACAATTAGTAACTGGTGAGTTTACTTGTTACGTTTGTTTTTAATAGATTTTAATTGTATATTTATATGATTGAATTACTATTTAATAAGGGCCATGTTTAAAGCCAGCTTACCAAATCCCTAAAAAATTAACAACCAGCTCTAGCACACCACAAGGCAAGAAGATGAAATCGGAAGGTAAAAAGAAAACAGATGCAATGGAATCTTGCAGTACCAGAATGAGTATCTTCTAGTTCTCTTATATTTATGCAGTATCTTATATTTCTAGACACAACACAGAAACATTAAGAAAAGTTGTAAAATGAAAAAAAAAAGAAGAAAAGTTGTAAAATGGAAGGAGAAATAGAAATCCTGGTTATTACAATTGTATAGTACCACTGAGACTTTTTTACATTTTATTTCATATGGGAAAGCATGTTCATTAATAAAGAATCCAGAAGGGATGCCTGGGTGCCTCAGTGGTTGAGCATCTGCCTTCGGCTCAGGGCGTGGTCCTGGGTCCTAGGATTGAGTCCCACATCGGGCTCCCCAGGGAGCCTGCTTCTCCCTCTGCCTCTCTTTTCTCTGTGTGTCTCCTATGAATAAATAAATGAAATCTTAAAAAAAAAAAAAATCCAGAAGAAAGGAAAAGGAAATCCTCGAACAGATGGGGCTATAGTCACCAAAACATGTGCTAGCATGGGATGAAGAAATAGGAGAAAAGGAAGAAAAACATGCAGCTGGGCAACACCAGAGCACCCTGAGAGATTTAATGTAGCCCTTCTCTGGCTTGGAATAATCTTTGTCCTTCAGAGTCTTAGATGTCACAAAAGCTCTTGAAGCAAGAAATGAAATTTAGAAACAGAAGTTTACTCTTGGTTTTTAGACTTCTTGGCTTTCAAGGAAGATGTGATGGGAGAAAACGTTTTCAAAATCATAGGGAAAGGAAACATTATTTTCACTTCTTTCTTATACTGCAATCTTTGACTTTGAAAAATGGGTTAGCATTTGAAGAGGATTAGTGTATGCCACCCCAAAATATGTCACTTTGGCAAAAGGATAATTTTGAGCTGAAGGCAACTGTGAATTAAGTGCTCCAGAAGGAGTAAATTCCTACCTTCTCCTTATCTGCCTTAAAGCAGGCATACGTCTCACTTTGTAAATTGTCCCCCGCAACTCAGCTGGGAAGAGAAGATCACTCATCATCAGAGATGAAGAACAGAGAGTCAACACTGACATGAGTTTGCCATAAACAAACTTTACTAAAATAATCCAATCTTCCTTTAGTTCTCCTATATATTTCCTAGTTCCCCACACTTTCTTGTCCTGTGAACCGCAAATCCACCCCCAAGTTGAGCCCTTTCTTTTAGTCTCACTATTCTTTGAACTCCGGTGCATATAAAAAATTAATACATTTATATTATTTTTCTATTAATCTGTCTTTTATTAGTTAAATGCAGGCCCCCATTCATTAAACCTAAAAGAATTTGGGATCCCTGGGTGGCGCAGCGGTTTGGCGCCTGCCTTTGGCCCAGGGCGCGATCCTGGAGACCCGGGATCGAATCCCACATCGGGCTCCCTGCATGGAGCCTGCTTCTCCCTCTGCCTATGTCTCTGCCTCTCTCTCTCTCTCTGTGTGACTATCATGAATAAATAAATAAAATCTTTAAAAAAAAAAAAAAAACCTAAAAGAATTTTTGGAAAGCATTCCTACTGGACATATTGTTTTGTTTTTTAATTTTTATTTATTTATGATAGTCACAGAGAGAGAGAGAGGCAGAGACACAGGCAGAGGGAGAAGCAGGCTCCATGCAGGGAGCCTGATGTGGGATTCGATCCCGGGTCTCCAGGATCACGCCCTGGGCCAAAGGCAGACGCCAAACCGCTGCGCCACCCAGGGATCCCCCTACTGGACATATTAAGTTAACTTAATAATCTTCAAAGCTTGCCTGAAGATTTTATTGTGTTTACATGGTGGCAGATGGATAGCCCATCAAAAGTATATATTCTTGCAAATCAAACCCACAATGAGATATTACCTCCCAACTGTCAGATTGGCTAAACTAAAAAACACAAGAAACAACAAATATTGGCAACGATATGGAGAAAAAGAATCACTTGTGCACTGTTGGTAGGAATGCAAACTGGTGCAGCCACTGTGGAAAACAGTATGGAAGCTTCTCAAAAAATTAAAAATAGAACTACCATATGATCCCACAATTCCACTACTAGTATTTATCCAAAGAATACAATAACACTAATTTGGAAGATACATGCACCTCTATGTTTATTGCAGTATAATTTACAATAGCTAATTTATGGAAGCAACCCAAGTGTCCACTGATAGATGAATGGATAAAGAAGAGTGGTATATATATATATATATATATATATATATATATATATATATATATATATATATATATATAAATCAGAGGATTTTACTCATATGTGGAATTTAAGAAACAAAACAAATTAATAAAAGGGGGAAAAAAAGAGATAAACCAAGAAATAGACACTTAGGGCAGCCCCAGTGGCCCAGTGGTTTAGCGCCGCCTTCAGTTGGGGGTGTGATCCTGGAGACCCGGGATCAAGTCCTGTGTTGGGTTCCCTGCATGGAGCCTCCTTCTCCTTCTGCCTGTCTCTCTCTCTCTCTTTCTCTTTCTCTGTCATGAATAAATAAATAAAAAATAAAATCTTAAAAAAAAAAAAAGAAATAGACACTTAACTATAGAGAACAAACTGGTGGTTACCAGAAGGAAGGTGGGAGGGGGGATGGGATAAATAGGTGATGGGTATTAAGAGTACATGTATTGTGATGAGCAATGAGTAATGTAGAGAATTGTTGAATCACTCACTATATTGAACACGTGAAACTAATATAGCACAGTGTGTTAAATACAGTGAAATTAATTTTTTTTTTTTCCCTTTGGGCACCTGGATGGCTCAGCAGTTGAGCTTCTGCCTTCAGCTCAGGTCATGATCCTGGGGTCCTGGGATCCAGTCCTGCACCAGGTTTTCCACAGGGAGCCTGCTTCTCCCTCTGCCTGTGTCTCTGCCTCTCTGTGTCTCTTATGAGTAAATAAATAAAAATCTTTAAAATTATTTTTTAATTTAAAAAATAAAATAGGGATCCCTGGGTGGCTCAGTGGTTTGGCGCCTGCCTTTGGCCCAGGACATGATCCTGGAGACCCGGGATCGAGTCCCATGTCAGGATCCCTGCATGGAGCCTGCTTCTCTCTCTGCCTGTGTCTCTGCCCCCCCCTCTCTCTCTCTCTCTCTCTCTCTGTCTCTCATGAATAAATAAATAAAATCTTTTAAAAAAATAAGTAAAAAATAAAATACCCATTCTTTTTCTATGGCAAACATGACTAATTGAGGAGAGTATTTTGTCCCACTGAGAAAATGTGGTGTCAGGATCTCAATCTGGTATACCTACTAGCCAATTCTGGCTAAGGCAAGTTATCAAAAAGGCCTTGAATAGGGTAGTGGAAGGGGAAGTGGGCGGGGGGGTTGGGGTGACTGGGTGATGGGCACTGAGGGGGGCACTTGGCGGGATGAGCACTGGGTGTTATGCTATATGTTGGCAAATTGAACTCCAATAAAAAATAAAAATAAAAAATCACACACACACACAAAAAGGCCTTGAATAAATGAAGACTGCCAAATAAATAAATAAATACATACATACATATATACAAAAATTTCATGTGGTTTTAAGAAACACATGAGTCGGGATCCCTGGGTGGCGCAGCGGTTTGGCACCTGCCTTTGGCCCAGGGCGCGATCCTGGAGACCCGGGATGGAATCCCACGTCGGGCTCCCGGTGCATGGAGCCTGCTTCTCCCTCTGCCTATGTCTCTGCCTCTCTCTCTCTCTCTCTCTGTGTGTGTGTGTGTGTGACTATCATAAATAAATAAAAATTAAAAAAAAAAAGAAACACATGAGTCATTTTCCCTATCACTGCAGAAAATAGTTGCCTCAAGGCAAACTCGTGGCTAAAGGGAGTTCAGAACCAATAGCCGCTGCTCTACGGATTGCAAAGAATTTCATCTAACACCCAAGGGGTTTGGAAAAGATATTAATGGCTATTTTTTCTCCATTAAAGGCAATTGGATAAGCAGGCCATTAACGGTAGGCTCAGCTTCTGTGCCTATGCCCAACAGGAATCTTTTATGTTTCAAGCCTTTAGAAAAATTACCACCATTTAGGCATAGTCAATAGACAACTGGGGAGGCTGATGCAGTAACAAATGCTGGATAGATCAACCATCCTGTCTGGAATTCCTTAAGAGCAGGAACAGACTTCAGTGTGCAGGCATCTATGACACAACTACTTTCCAAGGTCATCTCTATTATATCCTTTTGACGATGAGTGCAACTTTTTGTTTATGTAGACTTCCTCTTCACTTACAATTTCATTATATTTAATTTAATCAGTTTGGGTAATTTCAGTTATAGAGTAGGAAGGATAGAAAATAGAGATCAAAACCCAAAACTTTCTAGATTTTTTACAGTGTAAAGAATGATACAGAATCAGATTAGTTGCATGAGAACTCAGTTGTTACATAATACTAGTAAAACTTTCAAAGACAGTAACTGACTGAAGGTCCATTTTCATCCAAAGTCCCGCAAATCACCTCTAACAATGCTTCCAAATCAATCTGAACAGAGATCATGTGGCTAGCTCAGTCGGTGGAGCACACAACTCTTGATCTCAGGGTCTTGAGTTCAAGCCCAATATTGGGCATGAAGCCTACTTAAAAAAAATTAATTTGAATAAAAGTTGCCTTCTTTCTTAGAATTATTACAGGATTGTAGGCGTTATCAGATAATATAAAGCAAGAAGAAAATCAGAAAGAATGAAGAAAAAGTATGAAGAGCACAACTCAGCATCCTATTTACATAGAAGAACTTAAAGTGTTCTTTGCCCAAATAAACATAAATACAATGTAGCACATAAACCAAAGATCCTTGATTTTGCAGTGAAGACAGGAACAGGATGCAGTTGTCACATGCTCTGTGCCTTGAGGGTTCATCATTATAAAGAAATCCTCTATAAAGCTAAATATAGCAAGAAAGGCTTATAAAACTTTGTCAAAGATCCTGCCACATCATTTGAAAATAACTTCTCTAAAAAAAACCATTTCATTCTGTGTCTAACATTGACTCTCTCTCTCTCTCACACACACACACACACACACACACACACACAGGAGAGAAAACTTAAAAATTCAAAAAGAAGGAAACAGAACAGTTGGACATCATAAATACTTTAATTTTTAAATATTCAAGGAGTACTTAAGCTTATTAAATGGCATTTCAGCCCATAGAAAAATTTTTGATTCAGGAAGGTCAATTAAGTCAATGGACAGCAAACAAAAATGAACCATACAGAGCCCTAGTACTCTTTAACTAAGATAGGAAGTCATTTAGCTCCGTTATTAACAAAGATTAAACACCCAATGAGAGAAAAATATTCATTATGATCAAACTGACTTATTATGAATGAGCATTTGGTGGCTAATAAGAAGAATTTTAGTTCATTACTATAAATTGTAGAAAATGTTCATGTTAATAAGCTACTTATACAATATATTCCTTTGAACATTTCAGAAGAAAAGGTAATTTTAAGGAAACGTCCTTTGGATGATTAATGTTCCATGTCAATCACACGTGGAACCAAGCAATTATAGGTCCTAGGATCTCACAGGGAACAGGAACACGAGATGGCTGCCCCCTTTCCTTCCCTTAACGGCTATCAGTATAATGCCTGGGTGGCTGGGAGAAATCATCCCAGATCCCTCTAGGTGATGATCCATGAGGCTCTGCCTTCTTGAAGTGATGCAACTCATTCCATGGAATGCAAGCCCTCATCATTTTAAAGTCTCAGGCTTTAAAATTAACCACATAAAGTTATTATTTGGCCAATTAAATGTGTAATACCACAAATAGCAAGATCTCGGAAATGATGGCACACAAGTTCTCAGGTTTCCAATTTGATTATGAACAAGTAAACAGAACTCATTTATGAAGCCAGTATTTGTGGAGTACCCACAATATGGCAAGCATTAATCTAGGCAACTGGGCCTCCATGATGAGCAAGACATGTCCTTGTCCTCATAGCGCTTACATTCACTCTTGTAGTTATAGAAACAGAAACAAGTATCTGTAGACAGTGACTATGTTGTGAGGTGAGCAAAACGGTGCAATGGGATGGAGGCTGTCAGCGTGTTGGGTGGTAGGGCTGATCTCCAATCTCTGTCCCATTCCCACCCCACTTGGCCTCTGCCTCATTCTGCTCTGCAGATAATTCACCTCCCTGTCCCCTATCTGGTGAAGGCTGCATCTCCACAGGTCTTCAGTTCACATCTTCCTGCTTTGAGAAGCTGAGAAAGAAGACAAATGCAGCTTCCTAGCTGGAGAATTTGGCCCATTTTGGTCAGGGGTACAACCTCTAGTCCAATGTACTAAAGTCTAGACAGAAACATTTAGAAAAGGAAAGATAAAGTTTACCAACAGACTTCCCAAATTAAAACAAAAATGAACAAACCCCACACAAGTATTTAAAGGAAAAGAAACTTAAATTACCAGGGTTATGACAATCATATTAGTCTGCTCGTGGTGAGAAAACAGCAACTTTCCCACATGATTAAAATTTTCCCAAAGGTTATGAGGCATCTAAAGATATCAGCACAGCTTAAATAGGGATAAAGTTATTTTGGTTAGGAAGTCCAGGTTTACAGGAAATATTCAAGGCTATATTATTTTAGAGATCAGAATGAGTTAGGATGACTCCTGTCTTTTTGGTTTATCTCGGGGTGTGAAGCTTTGTTTTTCCAGAATTTGGTATCTAAGATGTTCAGTCATATTGAAAGAGACAAGTCTCAGCTGCTTCTTTCTTTTTCTTTCTTTCTTTCTTTCTTTCTTTCTTTCTTTCTTTCTTTCTTTTCTTTCTTTTCTTTTCTTTTCTTTTCCTTCCTTCCTTCCTTCCTTCCTTCCTTCCTTCCTTCCTTCCTTCCTTTCTTTCTTTCTTTCTTCTTCTTCTTTTTCTTTCTTTCTCTTTCTTTCTTTCTTTCTTTCTTTCTTTCTTTCTTTCTTTCTTCTTTCTTTTCTTTCTTTCTTTTCTTTCTTTCTTTTCTTTTCTTTTCTTTTCTTTTCTTTCTTTCTTTCTTTCTTTCTTTCTTTCTTTCTTTCTTTCTTTCTTTCTTTCTTTCTTTCTTTCTTTCTTTCTTTCTTTCTTTCTTTCTTTCTTTCTTTCTTTCTTTCTTTCTTTCTTTCTTTCTTTCTTTCTTTCTTCCCTCCCCTCCCCTCCCCTCCCCTCCCCTCCCCTCCCCTCCTCCCCCTCCCCTCCCCTCCCCTCCCCTCCCCTCCCCTCCCCTCCCCTCCCCTCCCCTCCTCTTCTCTTCTCTTCTCTTCTCTTCTCTTCTCTTCTCTTCTCTTCTCTTCTCTTCTCTTCTTCTCTTCTCTTTTCTAGTGGGCTCCACACCCAGCATGGAGTCCAATGCAGGCCCTGAACTCACAATCTCAAGATCAAGATCCGAGTTGAGATCAAGAGTCAGACACCCAACTGACTTAGCCACCCAGGCACCCCTCAGCTTTTGTTTCTACAATACACAAGCTATAAATATAGCCATGGCCCATCCACACCTAAAGGATGCAGCTAAGGGGGTTGCTCTGAAATGGACAAAATTCCAAAATAAATGTTCACTGCTGCCTGGACATGCTAATCTGCTTAAGCCTAATTACATAGCCATAGAAATCTACACTGCTGACCCCGGAGTCTTCACCTTTGACCAGCACGTTATATAAAGCACTTTCATGTCTACTCAGACAGTCAATCCCCAAAACCCTGGGATAAAAGAATGTTAGTTACAACTTATTAAGCACTTCCTCCATGTGCCATTCAGTTATTAAGTGTGCATGTACTAAGTAGTAGGCACTGTTCTAACACCTTTATATATATTAACTAGTAATCATTTAATTCTTATGAACATAAGGTATGATCGTTATTCCTATTTTACATGTATGGAAGCTGAAGCCCCCAGGGGTTAAATAATTTCCACCAAGTCACACAGCTCAAATGTAGTATAGTTGGAATCTGATCCCAAGTAATCCAGCTCCAGAATCTATGTTTTGGGGTTTTTTAAAAATAATCTCTATGTCCAACATGGGACTTGAACTTATGACTCCAAGATCAGATGACTCAGCCAGTCAGCCAGGCCTGGAGCCTATGCTTTTAATCACCGTCTTACACAGATGCTCTAGAAATGAGAGTTATTCCAATTTTACAGATGAAGAAATAATCAGTGCTGAAAAATTAAGTGACTTGCTCAAGTTTACTAATAGAATGAATAGAGATTTTAAATCAATGTTTCCAATATGACTGAATGCTTTCCAGATCTTTTGACTTCAAGTCAGTTTTCTTTCAATAACTGTAACAGCAGCAACAACAGGTTAACAGTTATGTAGGGCTTACTATACGCTAAACATTGTTCTAAACATGTTACAAACATAAACAAATTTAATCCACAGCTCTAAGGCATAGATACTGTACTTATTCCCATTTTATAGAGGAGGAAATGGAGGCACAGAGAGGATGAATAACTTACCCATGGCCACACAGTTGGCAAATGACAGAGTCCAGACTCAAATTCAGGCAGTCTCCAGAAACTAGACTCTGGGGGGTAACTAGGGTTGGATGCATCACGACAGTGGACCCAAAGATGGGATGAGTGCCCTTAAAAGAAGAGACACCAGTGAGCTTCTCTCTCTTCCCATGTGCAGAAGAGGTCACTATGAGCACACAGCAAGATGGCAGCTTCCTACAAGCCAAGAGGAGGCCTCACAAGGAAACCTACCTCTCTCACACCTTCATCTTCAATTTCCCGTTTCCAGAAATGAGAAATTCATTTCTATTTCTTAAGCCATTTAGCCTTTGGTATTCTGTTACCGTGCCCTGGGCTGATTAAAATGCATTGAAGTTGGGCAGCCCCGGTGGCCCAGTGGTTTAGCGCCACCTTCAGCCCAGGGCGTGATCCTGGAGACCCGGGATGGAGTCCCACATCCGGCTCCCTGCACGGAGCCTGCTTCTCCCTCTGCCTGTGTCTCTGCCTCTCTATGTCTCTCACGAATAAATAAATAAAATCTTAAAAAATAAAATAAAATACATTGAAATTAAAAAGTGTAGGAGCAAGGGTTCCTACTACAAGTATCAGACCATTTGCTCATCTATATTAAATGTATAGGGTGAGTGGGAGAGTAATTTAACATCAGTGCTCACCAGCTGGGGAACACCATGTTTCTAATGAGTTCAGTCTGCAGGTGAACAAATGCTTGTTAAGACAGAACCAGTGAATAAAAAGGAAGTTGTTCTGGAAGATGCCAATGTAATGAGTTTTTTACTATCTTCAGACACTGGTGATTTTACAGTGCTTTACACATGTTTGGCCATCACAAAAAAAATATGAAATTGCAATGAAATGAAGATTATTTGATGGGACTTAGCAAAGTATTATTGAAGTATCTTTAAAACCGTAAAATCTGAATTTCATGTAAGAATGAAAATTAGAAAATTGAGAAGTTGGATTTAGTGCTTGGTTGCTTACATATCTGGTCTGTGATATAATTCATGTCTAAAATGAAATAGTTAACTTTTAAGTAGGACTTTCTGATACCAAGCCCTCTGTCTCAGCAAACAGCTATAGAAACCTGAGAGAAGGTTCTATTTTATCCTGTGCATTTGCCTTATATACATACAGCAGATATAAATGATTGCTTACCCAATATCCTCTTTACGCCAGCCCCCAGCCTGTAGCTTTCCTTCTTCTTGACATGACTTTAATTTTATCTGAGTAACCCCAGCCCCACAAAGCTGTGTGCCCTGAGAGGTGCTGCCCCATTGCTCACCACACCCCAGGAGTGAACTGTGATTAGTTGAGGCAGTCTCGGGGGGCTATTTCCTTTGATGCTGGTTGGTCTGCCAGCCATTGCTGGCCATGAGACCAGAAGATGCAAATTGAGTTAAGGATCTGAATACCAATCCTGCTTCAAATGCCACTGCCCCACATCAGCCATTGTAAGAGGTTTTGACTGTATCATAAGATACAGTAGACTTTATTCTAATGCTTCATTTTTAACTTTCCAGAGGGATACAGACAGGAATACTACCTGCACGGTACCTTCATGCCATCAGGAGGCTCAGGGACTATCCAGCTTCTTGCCCCCGTCACCCACCCCACCCCACCCTGGGTCCTACGCAGCTGCTAAGGAAGATCAAGGTACAGAGGTTCGTTCGACCGCTTTCTCACTGGTGTCTCTCTGGGTGCCGACTCATAGCTCTCCCTGTGCAGGTGCAGCTCTGGAGACCAGGATTTCATGGCAAACAAGGCAGAGAGCTACCAGCACAAGCATTCTCTAGCTTAACTTGGCAGGTGCCAAGGAACTAGTGCCGTAAGAAGGCAGATCCAGGGTCACCTTCCCAGGTAGGCTTAAATCTGTTCTGAGCCCCCAGCCTGATGTTAACTTTTACAGGAAATTGGCTGGCAGCTTCAAAGGAAGGGTTTTCAGGCTCTTAAAAGACACAAGATAGTCTTACTCTTCTGTGCACTGGTGTGTTTGAAAATGATGCTCAGAACTATACGTTCCTGGTCCATATAGTTTCCCAGACTCCACCCTAAGACATCTCCTTCCCCACTTTCTCCACTTTCCTCAAACCTCCTCCACAGCTCTTTCACTGATTTCTTGGTTCTTACTTGAGGAAACAGAAGCAATCAGAAGAGAACTTCTACACATTCCCACCACCACATACCAATTTCTTTTTTTACTTCCCACTGTCCACCTCTCCTCTTGTTACTATTGTCCACACTCCACTGTAAGACCACCCCCTCCTCTTGTGCTTTAAATTCTGTCCCCACTCTCATTCAAGGACATCACTTTAGCAACTGTCAGCCTACAGTTCTCTGGTTGATTATTCCTGTTAGTTTACAGCCTTTAGTATTTTCTGTTTTAGAATCTCTCTCACTTGACCCCATACCGGGTCTTGCTATGACCTGTTTCTCTACTGCCCATTGTGTCAACACATCTCAAGAGTTTTCTATGTCTGTTGTCTCCAATTCTTCCAGTCTTACTTTTCTGAATTTTCTATTACTTATAACCCAAGTTACCTTAAATATTATAAATTCATAAACTCAATAACATTTTTCCATTGAATACTGGTAATTACTATGATTTAAGATTATTAAACTGGAAGAAAGTTCTTCAATAGGAGAAATCCATCACTGAAATAGCAGTATACTGGAATAACCTTCAAATATGACTAAACTGGGCTCCTGAGTGACACAGTTCGTTGAGCATCTGCCTTTGGCTCAGTTCATGATCCCAGAGTCCTGGGATCCAGCCCTGCATCAGGCTGTCTGCCCAGTGAGGAGCCTGCTTCTCCCTCTCCCTCTGACTGCCACTCCCCCTGCTCGTGCTGTCAAATAAAGAAATAAATAAAATTAAAGACAAAAACAAATATAACTAAACTTAGATGAAAGAAGTGCTCATGTCCAAACTTGATTAGAGCAAGCACCTGAAAAGAGCTAAGAACTGAATAACAGCAAAATGGAAGGAAATGGGCAAAAATGAGAACTTTCTAGGTATTAAAGTCAAAATTGAGAGTTAGGTACTAAGGATGAGTCTGAAATTTCATTTGCACAATCAGGCAAGAGGATGGTGCCATTCAGCAGGGATAAGCATACAAGAGGATCAGATTTAGGAAAGGGAGGGACACAGTTTTTTTTTGAGTATGTTGGGTTTGAGGTGCCTTTGTAATACCAGAGACAATGAAGGGGATATGAAGTTCAGATAATTGGCCTGAAGATTCACATTTCTGACGTATGTGTCCAAATTGTGGATGGTGAGCTTCCTACTGTTGTATTTATTATTGACCAAAGTGACTGTTAACTCTGATCTATTCTGTTGTCTTTCTGCAAAGATCCCATCCTGGAATTAATTAAAGAAGGTAGGATTTAACACTTTGACATAAATATTTATTACTAAATTTACTACTCCCTTCTGACTGTACTGTCCCCACTTCCCATCCTATTTTGAGAACATCTGACAGATTAAGAAATAAGGTTCAAGAGAGTAAAAGTATGTGGGCATCCCAAAAGCTCCACCTCCCATTCATACCTTTGTGCACTTCCCTCCTACATGTAGGCAGGCTCCAACTTGCTTTTAGCCAAAAAAGTATGGCAAAGTAACGGATGCCACTCCGTGATCATATTACTTTATATTAAGACTGAGCCTAGCCGACTGACTTGGGTTACAGATTCCCCTTCTGTTCTGATGAAGTAAAGTGAGCATACTGCAGGATCCATGAGGCAAGGAAGTAGGTCGACCACTAGTTGCTGAGGGCAGACTCCAGCCAAACTGCCCAACAAACAAACGGAAGCCATCCTTTCTTAGCTCTACAGACATAACTTCTATTAACAACGTGAATGAGCTTTGGAAGCCTGTTCTTCCCCAGGTTAGCCTGCAGTTGAGCACACAGCCTGGCTGAACTTTGATTGCAGCCTTGGGATCCAGAGCAGAGGGTCTAGTTAAGCCGTGTCCAGACTCCCGACCTGAAGACTATGAGATAATGTATGTGGTTTTAAGTCACTAAATTTGTGGTAGGTTGTAATGTGGTACAGAAATCCATGTAATACTTAAGCTTTTATTCAGCTCCTCCTACTCTTCAAGATGCTAACCTTTTGTTTTGTTTTGTTTTTGTTTTAAAGACTTTACTTAATGCAGGCACATTTTGGTTTAAGAACACAAGAGGAAAAAAGAATCAAAGTCCACCCCATGGTCACCACAGGAACTAACTCGCATCTACCATCTCTGTGATGAGGAAACAAACTGTTTCATAGGGGCATTAGAAGCATGAAATGTCACAGAGACCTGAAAGAACTTTTTAAAGTGAAGAGCTGAAGAGGGGGCAAGCTTTGCCGCTATAGATACTCTTCTAGATTTGGAGAATAATAAATACATGTATGTGTCTTAATAATAAACTTATTGAAATAAGTCTAGAATTAAAAGCCAGAACTAGAAAATGAGGAGCAAACCAGCTATTAGAAATTCATGTGTTTACATCCTTATAGGTGGAAAAATGTAATTACAAAATTGGCTCATGTTGTTGTAATGAGTGAAATCAAAAGTAATATATAATTGCAGCAAGGGCAATGTACAAAGCTTTTCAAACTAAGACAATTACAATTGCTTATGGTGAATATGGAAAAAAACCCTATGTCTAGACAAAATTAGTTAATTTGTAGGAAGGGAAACCACATCTCTGGATATGTGTCACACCTTAATGTTTTCCCTTTGGCTTAATTTTCATTTTGAAAGATTGTAGAAAATCCTCAAGTTTCTGAGTTGTAGACGAAAAAATTGCAAAAATAACTTCTAGTCAGAGTTTCTGATAGGGAAGCAAGTCAGTTATCCACTAATGAGTCAATTTAACAAAATAACTTGCATTAAAGAAAAACCTTTCTGGGTGCCTGTCAGTTATGTGTCTGCCTTCAGCTCAGGTCATGATCCTGGGGTCCTGGGATGGAGCCCCACATTGGGCTCCTTGCTCAGTGGGGAGTCTGCTTCTCCCTCTGTCCCTCACCCTACTGTTGCACATGCCCATATTCTCTCTCACAAAAATATTTTTTAAAAACCCCTTTCAGGAAGTGGAAGGGGAGGTGGGCAAGGGGATGAGATGACTGGGTGACGGGCACTGAGGGGGCAATTGACAGGATGAGCACTGGGTGTTATATGTTGGCAAATCGAGCTCCAATTAAAAAATATATTTAAAAAACCCTTTCAAATGATATAATGTAATTAAACAAATATATTCTTCAGATACTTAAGAACTGTTTGATTAGTAGGCAGAGTTCTTAAAAAACAGGTTAAGTCCACTACTAAAGAACAAGTCTGCATCAATAGAATGTTTCATTAAAGCAGTTCTGAAATGAATTAGGTTTTCATTTTTCAAAATACCGCAGAAAATCCGTTAAAAGCTCAGAACTCAGTTTTCTCAATTCCGAAGCTCAAATTTGCTCTGGCATAAGATTATTTCATTGTGCATTTAACATTACTTAAAATTCCTTCCTCATCATAGGGCTCAGCTGGTTAAGTATGAGACTCCTGATTTCAGGTCAGGTCTTGAGTCATGAGTTCAATCCCTCTGTTGGGCTCCAAGCTGGAGGCGGAGCGTACTTTATTTTTTTATTTTTAAAAAATATTTTATTTATATATTCACGAGAGACACAGAGAGAGAGAGAGAGAGAGAGAGAGAGAGAGAGAGAGGCAGAGACACAGGCAGAGGGAGAAGCAGGACTTGATCCTGGGACTCCAGGATCACGCCCTGGGCCGAAGGGAGGTGCTAAACCGCTGGGCCACCCAGGGATCCCCCAGAGTTTTGGTTTTGATATTCTAACGGCAGATTTTCAGACTAGTAACTTAAACCTTTCAAAATGTGAGCAGCTACTTCATCTTTTCTAGTAACTTCGGGTGACTATTCTTTTCTTTCAGAGGTGCTAGAGGTATAAACCACAGTTGAATAACATTTCAAATAAGGACAAACACGTGTTGTGCTTTATGACAAATGTTCCACCCTAGTTCTCTGTACATAGAAACTGCCTTTAGTGAGCAGGCTGGCACATGGATGGGGAAAGAACATGAGAAATGAAAAAGCAGGATGCATATGCTGTCATAGTAGAGTTTCGATGTGGCGGTAAAATATACTCAAAGGGAGATAAAGCTGGAGTGCAGCAGAGTACAAAGGGTCTCATCTACCTGGCTGAAAACTCCAACATTAGGCAACACTAATCTCCTCCACTCACGTGTGTCTGGGAAAGTGAAGTGCGGTGGATACACAGGATGGTGGGAGGATGGGGGTGGGGATGGGGGGTGGGAACAGGACAGGACACACAACCAGGCTGCAGGCAGCCACTAGTAGGCTCCAGATACAATCCAGGCAAAAAAATATGGCTACAGTTTGGATGCTACTCCTTTGGGCTCCAGTGTGTAGCCAGGAGGCCTCCATGTGTCTTCTCCCCTCTAGGCCTGCCTCAATACCTGAGCTTTGGCCAACTATCACTAATTTTGAAGATGTTTCTTTCTGAAGATCTTTGATATTCCATCACCTACAGAAGTCTTATTCATACTCCTATTTTTCTTTATCCTTGTAACAGTCGCCTGAAATACAGCCATTAACCATTAGTTCATTAGGTGGTGTCAACTTTAGGAAGACTTTATATAGCCTGAGCTGGTCCAGTAACAGTCATGTGGTTCTCGGATGGCGAGGGCCAGAAGCATGGTGGGGCCCTCCCAGGTGCTCCATAGCACACAGCCACCTCTCCTTTTCAGGACACAGGAAGATACTTTTCTTTCAAAAGTCCGTGCCCTTTAGTGGACTGCTCAAACTATTCCTGAGGTCAGGAGGCAGATGGTACACATCCTTCAACTCTTGCTGTCTTGCCTTTAACTAAACTTCCTTCTTTAAAAGAAACACCTAAACTCTTCTCCAACCTCTTCTGCTTTTGCTCCAATTAGACCTTCTCATCTTACGGAATCCTAATTAGTTTTGAAGGATAAGACTGCTTTTAGCAGTTATAATAATGTAGTTTTAGTAAAAGAACTCTTCTTACCACTTCCACTTGCCTCAGCTTTTTTAAAGAATAAAATACTTTCCTCAAAATCTAAAAAAGGGAACCATGACCAGGAATTAAGTGAACATAGTATCTATTTTTATTATGAAACATTAAATTTTGACACATTGCTTCATTTGCTTTTTAAAAATCTATTATCTGACTTAAACCTATTCAGCAAAAATGCCAATAAATTATATAAATCATAGTTCGGGTCTTTTTAAAACTAGTATGATAATCAAATAACAATGCTAAATCTGAATTGTATGAGCTGTTAATTTGTAATATTTTTAAGTTCAGCTTAAAATAAAACCCAAACCAACCCACATGCAAATACGCTGTTGCAAAAGTTTCTGAGAAATGTCCTCATCTCTGTGTATCTGTATCGTCCTGTTTCTTCCCTGAATGCAGCCAAATCAGGTGTGAAGGCACTCATTTTAAAGGTCCTATCCTGCCCATTTTAGGAGTTACATTGGATGGAGGGCTGATGATATCCCCAGCCTATGCTATCTTGCCTTTAAATGAATCCATTTCTTTAAAAGGAAATCGGTAGCTAAGAAGCCCAATACTGAATTTAGAAACAATGATTCCAATACACATTAAATCAAATGTGTTAGTACTTAAAGTCACATACTCTGAAAAGTAAAAATAATAGACAAATACAGAACTTATGTAAATGATCAATAAACTAAGATAAATAGCACTGCCACCACATGCTTTAAAATGGTGTATTTTTAGTGTCTAAGGTTCTTTGCAAATTATCTTTTGGGACAATTCAGATGAATTTCAATAAAAGATGTATGTTCTGCAAGAAGTTAGTTTTAAGGTTTCCAACATGGGTGCCATCATTTAAAAAATACATCAATAGTCTTATTAGTGAGGTTTTCCACTTGGGTTTCTAAATCTTTATTTTCTGTGGAGGTAAACCAAAGTTCTGTCTTAAGACTCAATCTTCAAAATTACAAAATACAATCTCTATCATTCCTAGAGATGTGAAAACTAGATGTGACCCTGGTCCTTGCCATCATCTTCATCCTCATCCTCCTCATCATCCTGGTCTCCGGATTCAAGTTCATCTTCTTCTTCCACCTAAAGGGAATATGCACTTATTATTAAGATTTGTTCACTTCACATTCAACATGTAATGACACATACTCTTTGATAAATTCTTTATTCCAGTAATTGCAACAGATTATAAGCCCTTGGATTTCCTTGATTTCCTGCACAAGGCTCCCTGCCATTTTTAATATGAGACGAGATATACAGGTTAACTTGCTGACAGATGGCCATACCTCTCTATATACAAATGTGGATTGAACATGACAAAAGAGAATGGTGGCACATGTGGATGATGAGTCTTGTGACCGCAGGAGCAAATCAATTCATTTCTAGGCTCAAAGCCCAAAAGACAAGAGTTAACAAATGCTGGAAACTGTGCCTATGTGTCTTAAGTTGATTCACTGAACACCATGAAAGTAGTGCAGATGATACCATATACACGTACCTACATATTTATACCTGTGATATGGATATGGAGACACGACATTTCTATGCCACAGTACAATTTTTAAAAATATACCGTAAATCATTTTTGGAAACATTTCATTCTTACCGGATGACCAAGTTCTTTGAGCTTATTCTTTAATGAAAATATTTTCTGATCCTGATCAGCCAACAGCACCAAGAGATCATCTTGTTCTTTTTTAGAATCTGTAACATCCATCTCGAGCTTGTTTTTCTCGTTTTGTAAAATGGCAATGGTACTGTTAGATGCATCCAGCTGCTCTTTAATAGCAGTTCTTTCCTCAGACAGAGCTTTAATTTCATTCTAGGAAAAGAAATGGGAAGATCAACTAATTTAAGATTAGTATTCACTCTCATAGGGTTTTTGACAAATAAACAATCTGACAAGTTTGGGGGTGGTGGTTTTGAATAGAACACACACACACTCTCTCTCATCCAATAACATAAAAATTTATGTTAGGCTATACATCAAAGATGGTTATTGTGAAAAATAGAGTTTAACATTCAAAAAATAGTTTTAAGTAGCTATTTTTCAAAAAATCCTAAGAGATAATACCATTTCAGATAGCCACAGGAATAAAGATACAAAACATTTTATGGGAGAAGCCAGATTGGCATCAGAATTAGAACTCAGTTTAAAACCAATTTTTTAAAATCCCAACTTCACGCATACATCAAATGGGAAAGAAAAATAGCTGCAAATAAAACTCATGGCTTAAAGATAAAATAATCTGACCACAATCCAAAAGGGATAATCACACATTATCATCCCTTTTCCAGTGTTTTATTCATGCCTTTTAGTTTTATTATTTTTACTTCATTCCTTTCTTCATTTTATTTATTCTGATTTCTCTGTCACACATAGGTTGGCAGGATCTAACGTGCCTGTCTTTAACCTAAAATGAAAGCCTACTTGTGGCTTGTGTTTTAGCCAAAGCTGTCCTCTTTATTTCTTTTTAATTTTTTTTTAGATTTATTTATTTATTTGAGGTGGGGAGCATGAATGGGATGGGCAGAAGGAGAGGGAGATAATCCTCAAGCAGACTCCACTCAAAGTGTGGAGCCCAATGCAGACCTTCATCTCACGACCTGAGCTGAAACCAAGAGTTGGAGGCTTAACCTGCTGAGCCACCCAGGCACCCCTGTACTCTTCACTTCTATTGTGATTAGAGACTGACAAGAAAACTTAACTCTCCATGATTTCTACTTCCAAAGTACATTCATACACATTCTTACTTTATACATGTGATACCATTATATGAAATGGCATTTAAAAATGAGTGAATTGTGCCTTCTTCACTCATCCAAATAGCAATGGACACGTTGTGAGATAACATTATCCCCCAGTAGCTTTCCTCATAAATCTAAGAATTCAAGAAATTAAATAAGATCAAATTTCCTGGAGTTCATTTCATAGGATATGCAATAAATAAAAGTTTCACCAAAGAGCAACCTTTAACTCTTTAGTCTCCTGTAATAATGCTGACAATCTGCCTTCTACATCCGTGGTCTTTGTGGCCATTCCAGCTTCACTCTCTCCTGGTACAGGAACTGATTTTGCCTGAAGGTTGAAATTGGAGGAAAAAAAAATTTAAGGTTATAATCAATGTGAAATCCCAAAAGTGATTTAATTTTCTTGCTATTTTTTTAAAAGGATTTTATTTATTTATTTGACACAGAGAGAGTGAGCGTGCACAGCGGGTGGAGGGGCAGAGGGAGAGAGAGAGAAGCAGGTTCCCTGCTGAGCAGGGAGCCTGATGTGGGGCTCGATCCCAGGACCCAGGATCATGACCTGAGCTGAAGGGCAGATGCTAATCAACTGAGCCACCAAGGTGCCTCTAATTTTCTCACTATTTTGAAACTGTATTTCCGATACCAGAAAAGAGAATTCCTCATGTACTGACATGCACTGAAGTGCTCTCCCTGGAAAGATGAACAGTCCCTACAGTGGAGTGGGAGGCTGAGGCAGGAGAGTCAGCATCAGATCTCAGTAGAGCATAAGGAAGGCTGGGTTAAGCAGTCTCAAGATCAGACCATAGCTATAACATAGCACTTAATAAGCAAAGAATATTTTCCAAAGCCCTTTCCTCATAACATTTCTGTAAGTTAAGTTCACACTGTCATCTCAGAGAGAAAGGTGGGGAAATTGAGCTGAATGCCATTAACTGGTGAAATGCAAAGATTTTCTCTCTTTTATTAGATTTGAGAGAGAGAGAGAGAGAGAGCAAGCATGGTGGGGAGGAGCAGAGGGAAAAGAAGAGAAACTCAAGTAGACTCCACGCTGAGCATGGAGCTCAAAGTAGGGCTCAATCTCACAACCCTGAGATCTCAGATCATGACCTGAGCCGAAACCAAGAGTCAGATGCTTAACCAACTGTGCCATCCAGGTACCCCAAAATGCAAAGATTTTCTTAAGTGCTCTAAGAAATATTCTTAAATAATGGTTTTCCAATATTTCTCCACCCCTTTTCTACAAAGTACTGGGAAGGATGGTACTGATATATTGCCTTGAAGAGATTTCTGGTAGAAATATGGATATAAAAGGCAATTCTGGTAAACACTCAGAAAAAAAGAGGAGCTAGAGAGGAAGCTTCTATGGTCTCAGGGTAAACCTATCATGAACAGAATGTTGGTAGAAATATGGAAGGAAGGGTAGTTTTGTTAAGGCCACAAATGGAAATGAAGAACATGTTACTGGAAAGTAGAGGAAGTGATCTTTGTTATGAAGTGGCAAAGAAATAGGCTGAATTGTGTTTCAGTGCTTTGTAGAAAGTAGAACTTATAAGTGGTGAACTTGGATATTTTGCTGAGATTTCTAAGCAAAATATTAAAGGCATGACCTGGTTTCTCCTTGCTGCTTGCAGTAAATGTGACAAGAGATAAACTGAAGAAGGAACCATTATGCAAAAGGGAATCAGAACATGAAGACTTAGAAAACTCTCAGCCTCTCCCAATAGCAATAAATGACAAAGGATGTTCTGCTGAAATACCAAGGATGTGGCTTGGCTACCATTTGTAAAGAAGTTATTTGTGTGGCTCATGGACCCAAACAACCACCTCAGCAGAAGCTGGAACAGAGATAGGAATCTCTGGGAAGGATCCAGAGAAGGCCTTCTTGTCTGATGGCTTGAAGCCTGGTGTAGGGCATAGGTCACTAAGAAGGTTTTGACCAATTCTATACCAGCAGAAAACCTGCCAGCTTGGGCTGAAGGGGATACAGATGGGATAAAATGTAAAACACCAGCAAAATGAACCATTAAATAACTGATTACACTGACCTGGTTGAGTCTGACTCTAATGTGGCTGCCATCATGGCCCAGATGCCTTTGTGGCTAGAACTGTAACCAGTAAGAAACCTAAAGGAAAGGTGCTTCTGCCATTTGCTTCTTTTACAGAGTGGGTGAGAAATAGCTTGTTAAGAAAAAAAAGAAAGAAAAGAAAAGAAAAGAAAAGAAAAGAAAAGAAAAGAAAAGAGAAGAGAAAGAAGGAACTTCTTAACCTTGTGTTTACTATCTTGCAGGAAAAAAAGTAATAATTAACATACAAATGTTTCTGTTTTCTGTAACAGCTCCTGCTTTTCTGTCTGCAGTTTGGTAATCTCCATAGATTGTGAGTTTAACTGAGACTTTAATGTTGCCAGTTCCTAGAAGACAAAAATAATTGAGCTGTAACATGAAATAGCATTAATTTTATCAAGGGAATGTCTATTTACAGGAAGAAATTTAAAATTATTTCCTTCCTTGGCCATTCTCTCTAAAATCACACCTTTCAAGTTTTAACATCTAATTCTAAAAAAAACTGTCCTTGAACTTTAGGTTCAAGATAGAGAATTAACCAAGTTCATTATACATATTCACCTCGGCTTCTTCCTCAGATACCCTGTAAAAAAAAATTATAAAGTGGAAGAAGAAGAGAAGGAAAGAAAGGGAAAGGGATAAAAGGCAGGAAAGAAGGAAGAGTAAGGGAGAGATAAACCCACAAGTACAAAAAGAATTAAACAATTAAACTGGGGAATTTCAGAAAGCAAAATGGCAGTGGTGACTGACCGCAGCATACTAGCGAAAGCTAAAAACCTAAACAGATGTTGAGAAAGTCACCTTGCTACCTGACTTGCAATGCATGATTGCCAAAAGGCTTGTGATCTGGTCCCACCAAGTATTTCTAGAAATGTGGGTAAAAATGAGGTCAAAACCAGCAGGGCTGGCTTAAAGTCTGCTTAGGAAGACCACCAGATCCTTGTTCCAATCTCATGCATTAGGCAACCGTTCCTCTCCTCCCGGCCAGAGACTAGACATTTATTATTTGGAAAGGGAGAACAGGACATGTTTAGACTGTGAGCCACCTAATATAGACAAAAGTAGTTAGTACTGTAGTGAAAAGGAGGGAATTGACAGTTTATATATCATTAATGCTGAAATTCCCAACCTTCTTGCCCTCTCCCCACCAAAAATGCACACGGGAAACATACCAATTGTAACTATGGTTCTCAACCAGGAGAATCTCCCTCACAATATTTGACAATATCTGCAGACGTTAGATAACTAAGTGGTGGGATACTGTCAGGTAGAAAGTTCTTTTGTTCTCTTAAAACTTTCTATCACGTCCATGTGGCTTTCCTTTGATCTGTTTTTTTTCAGTTATCTAAATGAGTTACATAGACATTGAGATTACAGACAATTATAGTTTTCTTTTTCTATAGGATTTTACTATATAAGAAACAAAACTGTCACTTAAAATATCTTTTTAACACTGTTAAACTGATAAAAGAAAATAAATTGCAGACAGTAAAAAACCAAAGACAAGTCTCTTGAGAAATATTTAAAGTTTCAATGGAAAACATAAAAAGTAAAATTTTTACTTGGGATTTACAAACTAAGGTAATTTATTAATAATTTAATTCCCTTTAATATTAATGCAGTTCTAGTGTATGTAGACTTCATAAAACCAAAATGGCATGCATATTAATTTTCCTCACAAGAGCAAAATATGGTAGACAAATACTGGAATCTTCTAAATCTTTAACAACAATTTTTTTTTTAAAGCTTGACTGTAGACTCTACTCTGGGGTACAGGGACATTATCAAAATATGACAGTTTCACTGTGGATAGTAATTTTTCTCTCAGATCAGCCATGTCAGTGGTCAGCCATGTCAGTGGGCTAGAACCAAATGACTAGTGGAGGAGAAAGAAGTCAGTCCTAGGTAGGGTTGTTCACTTCTTCCTTTGGTATTACTTATTTTTATTTTTTAAAAGAAACAAAAGTAACATTCCTTTTTATAAGAAAGGAAGGAAGGAAGGAGGGTAGGATAGAAAAACAAAAGAAAGGAAGAAAGAAAGAAAATTTTATAAGTAAAAACACAACTTGTTTAGGGATAGATATACTAATGAGCAATCTGATACTTTTCTAGGCTTTTCTTCCAATATTTAATTCTATACATAAGTTTTTTTTCTTCTTTCTGGCTCTTTTCTTGAACAAATACATTTAATATTCTCATTGGATAAAGTTAAATTTGCACTACCTAGTTTCACAGGAAATTATAAATATTACAGATAACCAAGTAGGAAAAAGTTTAATTTGCTTTTCTAGATATTATAAATTACTATAGCAGAAAAAAAGTTTGTTTTGCTCTCTAGGTAGTCATCTAATTGAAATAAACACAAGTTTATTCCCTTTTCCAATTTTAAAAACAAACATTCTTCTGGACAGAATGGTTTAAACGCTCAATACATTTAACCATGCAATTATCATGGTCAATAGTACATGAACATTAGGCATAGGATTTTATATCTTCCTATTTGCAGCTTATAAATACACTTAAACTTTCCCTGTTAGTTCACTGATAATCTACAAATAACTTGGATGAGATGCTCAAATCTGTTAAAAGGAATACAATTAAAAAATAAAAATACTTAATAAAAAGCAAAATACCATTACTATTTAATTAAAAAAGCTTCTGGACTTTCAAATAACTATCTTCACTATCAAATTTTGCTTACACCAACAAAGTAGTTCTAGATTAATGAAACTACAGGGCTGTTACTCTTATAATTAAAACAACACAAAATAGTACTTGGATCAAGCTGGAAAATTACCTGTTTTAATTCTGCAATTTGTTCAGAATCTCTAGCAGAAGCTGTTGCTGAAGATTGTTCATTTGTGCCAGGTGATGTTTGGGAAGATTTCTGCAAATAGCATAAAAATAAACTATGAAATAAATTCAGTCTAAAGAGATAGGAAACAAAACTGTACACATATAAGCTATGCCTTATAGAGGTTTACAAAAATTTCAAATCAACATTTTAATTTTTATATCTAAGATAAAATTTCAACATAGCACACACTGTCTACAACTTTTCCATAACTAATAAACTTATATCAAATAAGCATAAATAAATCTAAGCACTTATATCTGAGGTCATATGGAGAAAGAACATAAACATAGGTATTTATTGAGTGATTTCCATGTATTAAAAAAGCTTTATACAGAATAGCTCACTTAATTCTTACAACAACAAAACACAACCACTACCAATTTGTAGATCAAGAAACAAGTTTAAAGAGGTTAACTAAGTAGTTTAAATTCAATTAGCTAGGAAGTGCTGAAGCTTTATACAGTGACATCAAAGCTCATACTCTAGTTTTGTTTTTAAGTAAATTCTATGCTGAATATAGGGCTCAACCTCATGACCCCAAAGTCAAGAGCCGCATGCCTTACCAACTGAGCCAGCCAAACGCCTTCCAAAGCTCATATTCTAAAATCATACTATGATACTTTGGCTTAAGGGATCCAGGAAAATAAAGAAGCAGGGTAATGAGAATTATTCTTGACCTCTTAAATTTTTTTAGCATTTACTCACCAAATTTTCAATCAGAGAGTTCTTTTCAGCCAGCTGGCTTTGTAAAAGCTCCTGGTTACTTTTTAATTCTTCTAGCTCTTCTCGTAACCTACCGACTTCTTCTGATTGAATGCCATTCACCTGAGTCTTGTCACTGTAAGAACCTTGATGCTGATTATCTTTTCCTATTAAGACAGGAATAAAATTTGAAAAGCCAGCATGAAACTTAAGTTTTTGGGATCCCTGGGTGGTGCAGCGGTTCAGCGCCTGCCTTTGGCCTGGGGCGCGATCCTGGAGACCCGGGATCGAATCCCACGTCGGGCTCCCTGCATGGAGCCTGCTTCTCCCTCTGCCTGTGTCTCTCTCTGTGTGACTATCATGAATAAATAAATAAAATCTTAAAAAAATATATATATAAGAAACTTAAGTTTTTCATTTCTTGATTGAGAAGACTTAAATATAAAAATGCAAAATTTCCTTAATTCAATTACTTTGGTGGTACTTTTGTAAGCACATTTCATTTCTGCAAAATAGCATATTGATAGAAATAGTGAAATGAGGCTATTTTCAGGTTTCTGGGAAGAAAAACAGCATCGTCTTATTAAAAGACTAAATTGCATGGTTTGGCAAACTATAACTAAGAATTGCAGGAGTTTAGGAGTGCCTGGGTGGCTTAGTCAGTTAAGTGTCCAACTCTTGGTTTCCACCCAGGTCATGATTTCAGGGTTGCGAGACTGGGCTCTGTGCTCAGTGCTCTGTGCTGAGATTCCCTCTCCCTCTTCCTCTGCTCTTCTCCCCCCACAAATTAATAAATCTAAAAAAAACTTACAGTAGTTTCAATTCCAGTTTGAGCAATTAATATAAAAGAAAACAAAATCCCTTTTAAAATCTTCACAAAGGACTGGCTTTCTGTACTAAATTACTAATTCTGTACTAATTACTAAAATAATTGACAAATTATTGTTATAAATAAGGAAGTGAAAAGAGGTGATTTTTTCTGAAAATTATAGTCACCTTTATATAAATAGACTATTTCTAAATAGCTAGCATTCTAATCATAAGCACTATAGAATAAGAGTATTTACAAGCATCTATTATCAGTTCCATTTTGCAGATAAGGAAATAGAAAGGTTAGAGGAGTCATTCTCAACCAGCTATACATCAGAATCACCTGGGAAAGCTTATAACCATTATTGATGCTTGGCTCCAACCCCAACTAATTCAATCAAACACTTGAGTGGGGTCTCACTATTGGTGGTTTAAAAAAAAAAAAAAAAAAAAAGGTTTCAGGATATTCTAATGAGCAGCCAAGGCTGAGAATCAATGGATCAGATAGCAAGGAACTTGGGACTTCAAACTCCGATTTACACATTTGTTTGTTACAGTGATTAAGGTTAGAGAACGACTAGTCCACAAGAATAATCTATGTGATTTAGTCCAGCTCTGGAGGACACTACAATAGTTATGGCTAGCTATACCTACCTAGCTGTACTTTAAGAAGATTATACTGATCTTTGTGTTGCTGAATCTGAGATACTTGCTGTGTGACTGCTGTCTGAAGCTGTTCATTTTGACATTTTAATGTAGAAATCTGCTGCTTTAATTCCTCAAGTTGCAGATCCTGTGAAATAAAACATAATTCAAGTGTTTTAAATTTATACTAATTAGCATTAGGAAAAAGAACAAATTAAAAATCAGAGATTATTTTGGGTCATGTTATTAAAGTACTCAACACTTCCAGAATCGCTTAGCAATTAAGTAATAATACATTCATGTATGCACCAAGGTCAATTAACATGTAGCAGAACTGTAAACTTTCCAGTACTGCCCCATTAATAAGCACCATGGCACAACCTGCAATACCATTGCAATGTGGGGGACAATTTTAAAAACTCCATTTTATGCTCCAAAAAAACACTTAAAAATTTATATCAAACTATTTAAGAAACTTAGTGTATATACATAAACATACATCTATACTACTTTTAACACAAAAGATAATTCTAGAACAGAGTATTCAGAAGGCCAAAAAAAGAACTTCCAACACTCACCACCCTAATATAACTAATTGGAATTTGATCTAGTTCTTTATTTTCTGCTAATTTTTTCCCCAATTCAAGTGTTTTAAACTTGTCATACCCAGTCCACGTCATTTTGTAGCCTTTACCTACTACTCAATTGTAAGTTCCTCTCATTTCTAGTTTTTTTGCAATCATAACTTCTAATGTTTACATCAGTAAATGCAATATAATTTACATTCAAAAGCAACACCAAAGTTGTTTTCCATTTTTCTAAATAATAATATTATTACAATAAATATCTTATTTTTGTTTTCCTGAATTTTGAAGAATTTCCTTAGGATAGATTCTCAAATGTCATTCACGGTTTATATAAAGATTTTATAGTTCTTACTGCTTACTGCCTAATTGTTAAATGGCATTTTAAATGGTGAGAATATTTAAAATTAACATTTCTAAAGCAGAGTCATTACAGTAATTGTGTCAAATCACTCTTTTCTTCTTCCAAATTAACCATATTTATCAGCCTCAAGTGTGGGCTGTAACATCGTATTACAAGTATTTCTTTTCCATTGCTCTTAAGATATTACATTTTACCATCTGGAAACGACTCCATACTTGTACTAAAATACAGATGAAAAATCCTAATAACCATGCATAGTTTAAGGATTTAAGTTTGAATCATTCAAAGATGATTCTAATTTACTGATCTCCTTATAAACTGAAAAGCTCAGACTGAATGCTAAATATACCACTATGGGGGCAGCGCGGGTGGCTCAGCGGTTTGGTGCTGCCTTCAGCCCAGGGCGTGATCCTGGAGACCCAGGATCGAGACCCACTTTGGGCTCCCTGCATGGAACCTGCTTCTCCCTCTGCCTGTGTGTCTCTGCCTCTCTCTCTCTCTCTCTGTCTCTCATGAATAAATAAATAAAATCTTTTAAACAAACCAACCAACAAACAAACAAACCACTATGTTTTTATTCTTTCTTAGAATTCCAACCTCAACAGTATAGATTGTGGGGAAGAATACAGGGGCAGTTCTCATTTACAGTCCTCTACCGAAGGTCTCACTTGCCACACTTGCCTCAAGCTGTGCATAGTCAGCAGGGGGTGGAAGCCAGTGCAGAGAAGGGAGTGCAACCAGGCCCAGGTGGACTGCCACCCATGTATTGGTTTTAATGACACCAGCATTTTATTTTATTTTTTTTATTTTTTTATTTTTAAATTTTATTTATTTATGATAGTCACACACAGAGAGAGGCAGAGACATAGGCAGAGGGAGAAGCAGGCTCCATGCACCGGGAGCCCGACGTGGGACTCGATCCAGGGTCTCCAGGATCACGCCCTGGCCAAAGGCAGGCGCCAAACCGCTGCGCCACCCAGGGATCCTGACACCAGCATTTTAATAACATCAATAATCTTATTTTCCAGATAATACTGCAGTACTTTTTAGGATTCCAATCAAGGTATACACTGTGTTGAGTTAAATGAAAGAAAACAAGAAACACATTTTGAAGAAATGTAATGGAAAGTTTAAGCTGCTCAACACAATCCAAGAGTGGAGGTTCTCTGGTGTCCTTCCCAGAAAATATCAATTGATGACAGAGGGCAGTTTCGACACTCAGCATCATTCTCCACTCTAATAAATCCACATTCTCTGTTGTTCTCAGTATTGTCTATTCAGTCATGCAAGAAGGAGACCTGAAGATCCTATCTGACCCTTTACATTCCCTTCCATTCACATCCAATCATTACCAAGTCCTGCCAGTTTCCTCCGCTTCCTCTTTCCTTCCCACATTTCTCAGGCCTGTGCCCTCAACAGCACATAGTATGAGTTTGAGAGGCCTGGGAACACCAATCTCTGGAATTCTGTTCTACCAATCACTGAGTGACCCTGGACAAGTTTAAATTTTGTCAGTCCCAAGACTCCTCATTTGTTCTTAAATGAAGATATTAACTACTTTGTAGGGATACTATGAAAATTAAATGAAATAGCATTTAAAATGTATTTTGTGAGAACACAACAAACAAAATATAGCAGCCATTATCCCCACTGTCACCTTCAGCACCCCAGCTCCCTCCCCTAGCCTGTCACAACCAGCTCCTTCCCTCTGGCCTTGCCTCTCAACTGTCTATTCCATGCTGCCACCAAGTGTTCTATGTACATGCCAGTAACAAGTCCTGCCCCTCTTCCCTATCCCTCCTTTGGCCCAGCTTATTTCTAGTTATCCATTTGGGACTCACGTTCTGTTTTCTCCAAGCCCCTGCTCTTACCTAGCTAAATTAGGGGCCTCTCTGTGCTGCCACATACTTTGCATTATCTCTGTCACTAGACTTAATATGTGTGTCACAATAACCTATTGATAGTTTTCTCTGCCCATGACTGCAATAGGGGAACATGTCTGACTCATGCCTTTATCCACAACATCCTGCACAATGCTTAACAAAATATTAAGCTTAATGTATTGAGTACTAAGATAGTTTTGAATTATTGGGGAAAATGAGCTCTACTTTCTGTATCTTCCTGCATATGAAATACCAGGAAAAATTCTTCCCCAAAGTAAAAGAGTATCAGTACATCAGATAGTGTTTACAATTTATCAGTACCTACTTGTTCTCGAATCATATTTTTGTAGTGAGTCACAATACTGTCATGCTGTTCTAATGTTTTCTTCACCTCTTCTTCTTTTTTATCCTCTTCACTGGACTTGTAAATAGCCTTAGTTATCACACCTATAAAAGAAAGCTTATTTAAAATGCATTTGAAAGATTTAAAATCTGGTGTAGTTTAGTTGGTTAAGTGACTGACCCTTGATTTTGAGTCAGGTCATGATCTCAGGGTTGTGGGATTGAGCCCCCACATTGGGCTCTACGCTCAGCACAGAGTCTACTTGAGATTCTCTCCTCCTTCTGCCTCTCTTCCCCCCCAACTCATGCGTGCACCTATGTATGCATACACTCTCTCTCTAAAATAAATAAAATATTTTTAAAAATGTTTAATCCTATTTTATTATTAAGACTCAATCAGCAAAAACATATGGCCTAGCTGCATGATAGATAAGATATAGTCTTTTCAATCTTATTGAATGTCAAAAGTCCTTCCATGAACTATAGACCAAAAGCTAGGAAAAAACCCCTACTTTTAGGCTTACCATATAATCTACATGTGTCCACAATATACATATACAAAATAATCCTAGGTATTTTCTGATGAATATCAATATAAACTCCATCTTACCTTCAAGTTCTTTTACCAGTTTCGTAAACTCATGATCAAATATCATGTATTCTGGACTGGGAAAGTTTGGCTGCGGCTTCTGAGATGCTCTGGAATACAACTCATGTTTGCTAATAAATCCTAGCTTCTCTATGAAGTTTTCTTTGCCAATCCTCTTCTCTATTAGTTGTTTTAGTTTCTCTCTACAGAGATAACCATTATGAGATGCTTTAAAAAAAGTCATAACAAAACATAAAACTTGGTCTACATTATACTTTGGTAGAAAAAATTTATCATTAACCCTTGATGACATTAGCAGGTCATTTTCCCCTAGCATTTCCCCCTTACTTACTTCATGTAGCTCTCAAGTGAGTTATCATTGAAGTAAATTGAAATGCCCAGCAGAAGGGCACATAAGCCTTGGACCAACTGCTCTTCTTCGCCAAGATTTTCTGCAATTTGTCCTGTAAGCTGAAATGTTTGTTAAGGAGACCAATGGTTCATAATATCTAGAGTATTTTATTTTACAGTTTGAATTTGACATACATATCATGTAAGAATTTCTACAAAAAATTCCATATATTGTCTAGACAAGCATAAAATAATGGTACACAGACACACACACATATACAAACCGAGCTCAAGCATCACCACCACCTTAACAGTTTGAAAAGCTGCAACACAGATGAATTCAAATACTTAGAACACAGAACTATCTCTTATTGAGAGAAAGAAATAAAGATACTTACATGTATCTTACTAAAACATAAAGGATACAAATGGAACATTGGCCGAATTGTGAAGAAAATGTGTTACTGCAATGGGACAGTTGCTTAACCAGGTACAAAGCAACATTAATAATCCAACTCTTGTCTGTATTTTGCTTCCCTGCAATAAACAGATAAGTTGTCAGAAATCTCATTTTTTTTTTTCAAACTTAAAGTTGCCCTAAGATCCCCCTCCATTTGCATTAAAAGATCTTTAACATCTTATAAAAGATATGTTAGGAATCCACATGTAAAAAATTGAACGAGAATGCATTTTTGTGTCTCTACAGGCTGTACCTCCCAAAATGAATGAAGAGCAGACATTACAATTGATTTATGTTCATAAGTACATACCATGTTATCTAAAATACTATTAGTAGAAAAACCTGGTCTGCTAAGGAAGATGAATGACATGAATGCTTAAAAAAATTTACCTGAAAACACTTTACATTGATGTTTATGATGTTTCAATCAGAATTTTAAAAACAAGTTTCTGATAAAAGGACAAATTCTACCTCCTTCAAAAAACATTGGGAAAAAGAAAAAGAAATAATCTCCTGAATTACTCAAATTCCATTAGAGAATATACTCCCTAACAAGAATAATAAACCATGTTGTAAGCTCACTGAAACATGCCAGATAATGAGAATCAAAAATACAAGAAAGAAAAAGGTTTATTTAAATCAGCCAACTGCCCCAACCACTAACGATACCACTCCAACTATGGTTGAACCATTTTGAAATGGTTTTTGAAAACCATTTTTGAAACTAGCAAATTTTGAAATTTGCAAACTAGCAAATTTTGAAAACTAGCAAATCCATCAAAATGACAGTTTCCTAAATTTTAATAAACTAAAGGATAAGAACAGCAAAGTTAAACAAAACTAGTTAGAATCAGTTAGAAGATAGAATGCAACACCCCTCTTAAACTATGGTAACAAAAGAAGATAAAGTACTCAGGAGCCTAACCAATACTGTGTAACACCTAAACGAGGCTGGGGCATGTAGGTGTCCTGGTCAGTTAAGGTTATCAGCCAACTCTTGATTTCAGCTCAGGTCATGATCTCAGGGTCCTGGAATACAGCGCTGCCTACTGCCCCCCATCTGGGCTCCAAGCTCAGTGGGGAGTCTACTTCAGGATTTCTTTCTACTTGTGCCCCCTCCTCCATTTTCTCTAAAATAAATAAATAAACCTTTTAAAAAAAAGCCTAAAAAAGAAAAAAAGCCTATATGAGGAAAATTTAAAAACACTCCTACAAAGCACAAAAGTAGATCTAAAACAGTAGAAAGATACCATGTCCTTAGAAAAAGTCAAGATCATGAAGATATTAATGCTATGTTAATCTATAAAACTCATGTAATCCAAATAAAAATACCAAAAGGTTTTTCTTCTCCCCACAGAACTAAACAACCAGGTTCCTGAGTTCATCTGGATGGGAATTAAAAGAACCAAAGCTTCTACTGTCCTACCTTGTGCAAGTTCAATACGCTATGTGGGCCCCAATCTCCTCATTTAGTTAAGAGAGGCCTTTGGATTAAATAATCTCAAATACAGAAGTTAAAGGGATAGGCTCAGAATACCAGGATTTGTATCCTGGTTCTAAAACTCAACAGCATGAAACCTTATCGTTATCCTTCAACAGGAGAAATAGTCAATATCCATTTCATAGAATTGTGGAGTGGATTAAATGGGTTAATGCTGAAATTATAATTTTAGAGCATTCTGAGGGTTTAGTTACTAGAAATCACAGATTTTACAGGATGGAAGAGAATCACAAACAAAATAAACAAAGCTGAATCATCTTATCTTTAACATAAATTATTATGTTTTCCTTACAATTTTCTAAATAAAAATCCCTCTTATTCCTACTTGGTGGATTTCAAGTTTAGTATTTTTTTTTTTAAGATTTTATTTATTTATTCACGAGAGACTCAGAGAGAGAGGCAGAGGCAACACAGGCAGAGGGAGAATCAGCCTCCATGCAGTGAGCCCGATGTGGGACTTGATCCCGGGACCCCAGGATCATGCCCTGGGCCAAAGACAGACACCTAACCGGCTGAGCCACCCAGGCATCCCACACGTTTAGTATTTCACATTGTTTATAAAAATATAAAAATAAAAATATAAAAGCTGGGCTGGCTCAGCTGGTTAAGCGTCTGCCTTCACTCAGGTCAGGATCCTAGGGTCCTGCTTCTCATCGAGCTCCTTGCTCAGTGGGGAGCCTGCTTCTCTCTTTCCCTCTGTGTGCATGCACGCGCACTCTCTCTCTCTCAAATAAAATCTTTAAAAACAGATACAAAAAGCTAACATTTTAAACTTCTACTCTTCAAGTATTAAAATGAGGTTCTAGAATATTATGATTAGATTCACTTTTTAGCAGTGGCCTCTGGGGATAGACAATTAATAGGAAAGGGGCATGATGAAACTTTCTGATATTATAAAAATGTTCTACATCTTGTTCTGGGTGGTGGTTACAGAGGTATATTCACCTATCAAAAATCATCTAATTGCATACTTAAGGTCTGTACATTTTACCGTAAGTTGTACCTCCAAAATAATTCCCTTCTAAATGATTCACATGTATACTTTTAAAATACCTAATATCAAAAATTCTGGAAGCTAAACCTGCCAAGTATATCTGTGTATGTATTAACAGGTGTTAAATCATGCTCATACAAAGATACAATTTCTAACAGGATCTCAGTTTATTATTATCAACACTGCACAACTTAACCAAACTTAAATAATAAAATACACTCCTTTTTTTGCCAAACACACTCCACGCAAAAAAAATCAAGACCAAACTTCCCAACACACATCAAAAACAAATCCCCATTGGTAATTGTACCATATGTGTTACATCCAGAATAACCGATAATATTTAATTCAGAAATCTTTCACATTACAAAATTATACTTACTATTGTACATTTTCACTAAACTAAGTAACATAAAAGTCATCACATTCTTTCATGTACTGACTATCTAAAGACAAAATTCTTAACCCTAAATTTTACTAGCTTCGAAATGGTTTCAGGGGGAAATAAAGAAGCAAGCTTAGGTGAAGAAACACACACGCGCACACACACAAAACCACCAAAAAACCCAAACCAAGGAATTCCAGAAAGTGCAAGCATACCCAAAGGAAGCACAAGTATAGCTTCAGACTCATTCCCACAGTTCTTAGTAATACCACTACATGGAGAAAACATCCCACAGAGAAAAACTGGAGAGCCACTTATGATGAGAGAAACTTGCTGATGCATGAAAGTGTGAGTAGAATACAACTTTAAACAAGCAGTTAAAAAAAACCATCAGCAAAACCCAAGACAAAGAAAAGCCTTGTTGTAAGAGGGAAATGCCTAAGCTGAAACAAGCAATACATACCCGTCTGTCGATCTTATCACCCTGCAAATTATACATTACAAATTACTCACAAATATTACTGCTTTAGAAAAATTTAACTCTAGAAAAATCACTCACAGATGGTCCCCCTACAAACCCACACCAATAACTTGGGACAGGATAGTTCTAATCTTGTATTATATAATAATACATCTACATTTTGGAGGAGAGGGGATCATTTTATAGCACTGTGGGAAGATACCATTCTTGAGAATTTCTCATTATGCATTAATTGTGAATACAATGTTAGAACAAAGTCTCTCTGGTGGCAGTGGTCAGTTAATTGCTGTTTGGCTTAAGAGAATCTGTTTTCAACAGCAACATGAGAATGACAAGTATTAAATACATAAGAATATGAATATTTGGGGGTAGTTTTTTCAAATCATTAATAAATAAATGAGGGCAGCCTGGGTGGCCCAGCGGTTTAGTGCCTGCCCTTGGCCCGGGGCGTGATCCTGAAGTCCCACGTCAGGCTCCCAGTAAGGAGCCTGCTTCTCTCTCTGCTTATGTCTCTGACTCTCTCTCTCTCTCTCTCAAGAATAAATAAAATCTTAAAAAAAAAAAGATAAATCAAAAATAAAATAGGCTTTCAATCTAAGTAAACAGATTTTAAACAACAAGGAAGTGTACAACCCCTTTTCCACTATGTTAATTCTTAACTTTTAATTTATAGCTTCCTGTGGATGGCATGGGTGTCTCTTTAAAAACTCACAATAAAACAAATCAACAAGTGTGACAAAATTAAAAATTAAGAAGGACACAGCACCTTATCACAGGGAGGAGGCAGGCAGGAAAACTCCAATGGACAGGATGATTTTAGATTTAAGTATACTTTTACTTTGTATGACTGCTGATAGCTGTAGTTTCATTAAAGAGAGAACCTGAACTATTCAACAGCAAGGTTGGTGCATGGGCATAAATCATGCAGGAGTAAGTGACATTCTTAAATACCTTAGCATCCACACTTCAGTTAAGCTATGATGTTCTCGTTAGGGGTCTAGAGGAATGCAGTTACGTTTTTTTCCATTTTACTAGCTAAATGATATGCCTTAGGGTTTCGATGATTTGAGTGCTCATAAACATCAAGGAGTACAATGTTTAACTATGCAAGCAATGGACTGGTATTCTCACTTTGTTTCCTGAAAGAAGAGTGACTGGCTTGGGAAGAGAAAGAGGGAAGTATGCAGCTAGGAACTTTGTTCTATTCCTTCTTATAAACTGACCCAAATTCGCCTATAGAGCAGAACAAGAAAAGGACATGCACAACACTGTGGATGCTGTAGAAGGAACAAAAAGAAAAAAACAAAACACCTTTCTGTCCAGAATACATGTTTCCATCATGAAGCAGACCTTAATGACTAGTTGGCAAAACCACTCATGTAAGAATATTTATTGCTTTCTCTCCAGACTGTTTCTTGTTACAACAAGCCAAGGAGGAGGTAAGTCCATGCCTATTTCCCTTTTCATCTGTGTCTAAGGATATGCTAAAATTCTTGTATCCTTGACATAAAAATGTAGTGCTGAAACCTTTTCCCCCTCAGAGAAGTTCTGCTCGCCACTTTACCTGTGAAAGGATGTTGGTGCACTGTTGTAATAAAGAAACTGGAGGGTTGCCGATACTTGTAGCAAGCTGAACCCTGAGCAACTGTTCTTTCTGGGTAGCGTTTTCTTGCAAAGCATGGGCAAGGGCCACAGCTGCACACCAGTTTGAAAGTGAATCAGTAGAAAATAAACCTCCGCACAGTAACTGACCAGCTGAGACAGAGTTACCTGTTGCTACAAAGATAGGAGGCAGATGATAATAAAAAATTAAATGTTTTACACACACACAAATCGTATGATATACTATTTTTAAATCTGTTAATTAGCGGTATTAGGTGACACTTTTAAAAGTCTGCTTTTCAAAACAAAATTAAAGGACCTTGGAAGAAGAGTGGCAGAACAAAGAAATATTAGAACATTTTAGGGATCAAACTGAGGAGATGATGATATTCCAGAAAATGACCATCTTAATTAAAAGCTGCATTTCTAAAGCAAATTCAAGGAAATGCCATACTTTAAATATTCCACTACACCAGGGTCTGTTATCATTTATGACACATTTTATCATTAAAAACTTTAAAGACTACTTTTCAAAACAGAAATTAGAACAAAATTATTTACCATCAATAGTGGAAGGTAGAAGCGTTGACACAATTTCTCCTTGTCCTTTTTGGTTTTTATATAAGAAACACTGGAAACAATAGAGAACAGCACAGCGCAGTACAAACGGCTGCCTTTCATTAACCATGGACATGAGAAGTACTACAATTGCTGGTCTGTTGTGTTAAAAAAAAAAAAAAAAGAACAAAAGAAACGTTTGCGACCCAACTACATGAATCAATAACCAGTCATAGCTGCTGACTGAAGAACCTGAACCAGAACGCCAGCAGGTTAATATTTCCATCTCCACCTTGCAGAAATGATAACTGCAGCATAACTCCATTTGCTTATGGCACAGTGGAGGTAGAAGAGCCCAAATACCTAAGCTCCAAGGACTGCAAACTCTTTTTAAAATACCAACATGTTTATCTTGTCAGGTAATTTCTAGTTTCAAAACCTACAGCTCAACTTCTTAGGAGAAGATGTATATATGAGATATCCTAAAGACTCAAAGTAAGTTTTGACTTTCTCAAAGGAATCACAGTATTTCCCTTTTCCTACCTTGGGGGGTTTGAAGGTGCATTTACAGAAGCAAAGTAGTCTTGGTTCACTTGGTAGCCTCGAATAACTTCTGATACAGTATTAATGGTCTATGGGGGGGGGGAATAAAAATTTAGAGAGAGTAAGTCAAGGAAGAAAACCTGTTTTCAAAAGAAGAAAATGTTATATATCCTTCTGTGTTTTGCTTTTAAATGCCAAAATTCAGACACACAAAAAAAGCAGTGACAGCATTATAATCGTCTAACACTTTTGAAATAACATTTTAAAACATTAAGTGCAGGCCTTTAATTAGAAAATAACACCGAACTACAAGCATTTAAAATATCAAAAAACTCAAATTAATAGTATCCTCAAAAAAAAAAAAAAATAGTATCCTCTAAGAGAATCTATTTCTACAAAACAAGGATGCTTTAAGATAAAAATCAGAGAACAAATTTAAAATATAATAAAATTTCAATGTAAGGACAACGCTGAAAATACTTCCAAGAAAATAGAATAAAAAGACAAACTAGGTCCACAGAAAGTCCAACAACCTATTAATGTGGTTTGCAGAAACAGAACATAAAAGAAAAAAATTATCAAGAGACGTAAAAAACATTCTCAGGACTGAAGGACACATGTCTATAGTTTGAAAGGGCCCAGTGAGTGTCAAAAATAATTGGGGAGGGCAACAACAAAAAAAGATCTGTAGTACTGCACATCATCAGTGTATTTCAGGAAGCCAGAGAGAAAGACAAGATCCCAAAAATTTCTAGAAGAAAAAAAGATTATGTAAAAAGGATTAAGATTAAAAATGGCTTCAGATTTCTTAACGGCAGCTCTGAAATAATGTTCTGAAAGTTGTGTTATGATTTCACCTCTGAATCCACACCTACCCAAATATTAGAGTAACTCTCAAAGTAGAAGCATGACATGAAAGAGTTAAAAACAAGTTCACACACACAAAAAAACAAGTTCACTTGCCATTTACTGTTTTCAGGAAGTTAAATAACTAAGATAATAAGCCAAAAGGTGGGGGATAAAGTCTTGGAATCCTGATAACTCAGGGAGTCAAGAGAGAAGTAAAAAGAAGTCCTAGGGGGATGGTGAAAGTCCCAGGACAAGAGATGTGCACAGAAGAAGAAAATAACCAGCCCGTGTTGGAGCAGGGGGGATGGAAGGCTTCCAGAAAGAAAAATGTCTGGGATGGAAACGACATGTTAAACCGGTGATGGTATTCATATGCAGGCATACAGAAAATCAGTAAGATGAAAAAAGAACACTACTACAACTCAGGAAGGAGAGAAGGATATTTAAAAAAGGTATTAGGGTTCTGGCTTATAGGAAACAGTTTTTATGTAGTCATAAAATTATAAACCCTGATGATTGATATAAATACAAACATCAGGGGAAAAGAATTTATAATTCTAGGAGTATGTAAGACTATTTAAGTCTGAAGTCTTATTTGACTAAGTCATACTGTTCTCAAAATTAAAAACGTAAATCACACTGTGCCCTCCTGTTGAATACAATAAATTTTATGAGAAATCCTGGAAGCTTTAACATTATTTATAGACTATTAAACTTGAGAAATGAGTACTTTTTGGGCTTAATACTGTCATCATTATGCCAATTATATTTTAGTAGGATCAATAAGGAATTTAGCATATAAAAATGGTTAACTTTCACTGTTTTTTTTTCTGTAGCTGTCTGTCATCTAGTGCTTCTTAGGATTCCCAGTTTCAACTTCCACAGAGTAGCCCCTGCCTTCACGTGGTTTACCTCGGTCAGGATATCAGCAGGAACTCCAGTAGCCATTAGGATAGTGCAGAGCTGCTGCAGTAAGCCACACTGGAACATAGCTTTCTGGCAGCTACTGGTGGCACCAGGAGGGTTGGTGGGAGATACCAGTACACGAACGAGCTGAGAAAGAAAGAGAAAACAAAATTTGTCTTTAAAGATTTTAGAAGTTTTGAGGGAAATTATCTACATAAACAAGAATATTTTTGTGAAGGATTCCCTCACCTACTCAGCCAGAGCTAGGTGCTCTTCCCTTCATGCTTTCACGGCACTAGTTCTGTTATAGTACATTGTACATTATTACGCCATTTGCTCCAGTTTGTCTTCTCCAGGTGATTGTGAGCTCCCAAACCAGACACTGCCTCAGTCACTTTTGTATTCCAGAGAATGAGCCCAGTATTAATCGTATATATTTTATTCAATAAATTAATGAATGAATATGTAACAGGGTGGCACATTTCTTATCAAATAAAGATGAACTACCTAATTAGAGAGTAGATCTGAAAACAGAATGGCTTGAGATGTGACAAATTCCCCTTAAACTGGAGATACTTAAAGAGAGACTAAAACTACAACTGAACACATGGTAGAAGATATCTGCATTAGGCAAGGGGTTCCTCATTGACTACTAATGCTAATTAAATCCTTATGGGGCAGCCAGGGTGGCTCAGCGGTTTAGCGCTGCCTTCAGCCCGGGGTATGATCCTGGAGACCCAGGATGGAATCCCATGTCAGGCTTCCCACATGGAGCCTGCTTCTCCCTCTGCCTGTGTCTCTGCCTCTCTCTCTGTGTCTCTCATGAATAAATAAATAAAATCTTTTTAAAAAAAATCCTTATGGCTCTACGATTAGCTGAACCTGAACATGGAAACTGAGAAACATAAAAAAATGTCACCCCAAATATGCGTGTATAAAATCTTATATATTAAGATCAAATGGGAAATTTATGACAATACTTTATTAAATGGGTTAATACATTGATGTCACTACAGAGAGGCTTTAGGATTACCTATTGGTTCATATCCTTAGACCTTTCCAGTTAGGCCTCCATGGTTTTTTGTTTTTTTTTAATTTATTCTCCTCCTACCCTTATGTGAAAAAATACATATATTTAAAGCAAATACCAAGCTAGATGTCAGTTCTCCCATAAATATTTCTTTATGCATCTCTACCTAAAAAAGATATTTATTTATTTATTAGATTTTATTTTATTCATCAGAGACCGAGAGAGAGAGAGAGAGAGAGGCAGAGACATAGGCAGAGGGAGAAGCAGGCTCCATGCAGGGAGCCCGATGTGGGACTCAATCTTGGGTCTCCAGGATCACGCCCTATGCTGAAGGTGATGCCAAACCACTGAGCCACCTGGGCTGCCCTAAAAAGGATTTTAAAAAACATAATCATCATGCCATTACTGTACTTAACTAAATCAACAATAATTCCTTAATATCATCTAATAGCAGTTGAGTATCTTTATTGATGATGTAAAAAAAGAAAAGATAATTATCAATTTTCTAGATGACAGAAAAGTAGGAAAAGGTGACCGAAGAACGAGGGAATACTTAATATAAGGATAAGAAAACAATGGAAAGACTTAATAACAACATTAAAATATGTAAAATACCATAAGGAATGGACTTGTATTTTCCCAGAGAGCAAAACAAGGGGACGCTTGCAGGAGCTTTATCAAGACAGATTTTGACTCATTATACAGATTTTTAAAAAAAATTTTTTTAAGATTTTATTTATTTACGAGAGAGAGAGAGAAAGGCAGGGACACAGGCAGAGGGAGAAACAGGCTCCATGCAGGGAGCCCTACATGGGACTCGATCCTGGGTCTCCAGGATCGCACCCTGGGCTGAAGGTGGCGCTAAACCGCTGAGCCACCTAGGCTGCCTGGATTAAGTTTTTAATAACTAGAATTACCCAAAAATGAAAAGGATTCTCTCATAAGGTAATGAGCTTTCTGAGAGTTGCTGGCAGTATCTGACCAAAAAAATGGTATATAAGCGTATATACATGCCTATAGGAATAGGAGGTGGAACTATTCATAACACTATCATTCCAGGACAAAATTAAAATGTTTTATGACCAAAAAACTTTTCAAAAAGATGCTTTCCCCAAATTTAATCTATAAAATCTGAATAAAATATCCTCAAACACATCAAATTCAACTTTTAGAATTTTTGAAATCAATCATGATTTCAACTGCAAAGATGAATAATTTCAGTTAGGATGTTATCTATCCAAATAGGACCGTTTATCATTTTTTATGCATTTTCATTTGGTGTGTAATAGAGAACTGGAAGTACAAGCAACCCTACATAAAACAGGTCAAATAGCAGAAGATAACCTGTTCAGCCTGTGAAGTCATGAATGTATCAACTACTCAATCTTTGAGATGAAGAATATATTAAATTGAATTAAAATCAGTTTCTTTATTTTGAAGTTTATGTTTAAGATTTTATTCACTTTTTATTAGTCAAGAATACTCAAAGAACCAATTTACTATGTACCTAAAATACTATATATTTTTGTTGATATTCAGCATTCTAGTCTACGTTTTTCGTGGTAAAACAACTTTACTTTTTAGAGAGTGATACTTTCTTACATAGTACTCTAAACTATAAAATATGCGTGGACTCCTCCAGCACTTTAAATCTTCTCTGCTTGGCAAGATATATATGTTTTTGCACATCACCAGATCCTTTCACTGTCTAATCCCATTTTGAAAGAGGAATTTCCTTTATTAAGGAAGTGGTATTGAGCAAAGATACCAAGTTCAGTATTTTGAAAGTAACAAAACTAACACAGTCTCGAAATGTGTAATACTAACATGTGAAAATAGAAACGAAGTGGGGAGTATAAACTAGATTTTATCCATGTTCTCCTGTAGAATATTTTCCTAATCATTTTTAGGCGTATTTTATATAGCTAGTTACCTGTATAGGGTAACTATAATTTATTATCTAAATTGGGACCCTTTAGATGTGGAGGATACTATAATAGTAATTACAAAATAGATACTAGCTGGCAAAATGGGGCATCTGGTCACCCTAATTATCCAATCAACCTACATAGCCAACTCCCAGGGCACGCAGCGATATTCAGACTCCAGTTACTAGAGAAAACATCTATCTAGTTTTGAGGAAAACAACTTCAGAGATGCAGGCACAGTTCAGAGATAGTCAAAGACCCACAATAATCACCAGAGAGTGAGTAAACTGGGAGGCTCGTGTATAAAAACTTAAAGGACTGAAAAGGAATAATGAAGAAGTAAAATACTTCAAAGAATTTCACATATTCTCTGATGCAGAAATCATTTGGGATCCTACTGTCTTCACTTTTACTGTCCATCACCACAAAGCTTTCACCATAAAGCTTAAATAAAATTACAGGTGATATGTCAGTTTAACTTGTGTCAGACTCTAAAACAGTTTATTAGTCTTTGGGGGCAGGCACATTATCATTCATTTCCTAGTAGTCAGTGCCTAGCTTTCAGTAAATGTTTACTGAATTAATTTATTTGCTGAACGTAATATTCTGAACATTAAAGCTTTAAATGAAGAAAGCAAATTTTAAAAATTCAAATCAATAATCTAACCTATTATTCTCTGAGTGCAAAACCATCAAGACACTATAAATTTGGATTTGCTTTAAAAAAAATCCAGCAGGGCAAGAGAGGGGAATAAAAGATGAAAAAAACTTGCCAGTTGTTAATAATTATTGAAGCTGAGTGATGGGTGTATGTAATGGGGGTGGGGAGTCGGAGGTTAATGGCAGAGGATCTTTGAGCGTAACTGCAAATCTTTATATTAGGTTTTTTTAAGCCCATCTGAAACCAACTCAACATCCTAAATTTATCAAACATAAGCAATCTTCTTTTTGAAAGGAACATTGTCAAAATTCTTATGACATTTATGTCTAACTACAGTATACCTGTAGCATTACGTGCAGATTAGTCACTTTCTGCGCAGACCAGCCAGAATTTTCATCTCCAACATCAAACCAAGGTTTCATACGTTGAATATATGAGCCTTCTTTAAAAAAATTTTGATTGGAATTGTTGTTTTTTAACAAGTTTTGGAGCAAAATCAGACAATCTTCTACCACTATACCTGAGGAAAGAATGTAAAATTAGAGTGTTAAGGCTGATAAAACCTGAAGGAAAATTCAACCCCCAAACACTTTGGGGGGATGGCAGAGGATCTTTTTTGTTTTTTAAAGATTTTATTTATTTATTTTAGACACAGAGTGCATGCACATGTGTGTGTGTGCAGGTGAGGAGCAAAAAGGGAGGGAGAGGGACTAGCAGACTCCACTCCATGCTGAGTGCAGAACCTGAGGCTATGCTCCATCTCACGACCCTGAGATCATGACCTGAGCTAACATCAAGAGTCAGATGCTTAACTGACTGAGTCACCCAGATCCCCACAACCAAATACTTTTAAAAAGACAAATCTCTGAGCTGAGCATTTCTTCAGTATGGCAAGGCAGACAGAAAGCCTGACTCCTGATGGCCACAGACCACAAGCTGTGTGCTCTTTCTCAGGTCCCCACTGATGTCTTGACCATTCTGTTCAACTATCCACTCCCCTCAGTAACTCATATTTTTTCTTCAGATCCCAGATTAAACATCAAGACCTGATGACCAGGTTAGCATCATCATGATCCAGCTACATACTTTCACAAAAACCTGCTCCTTTTATTACTTAGTATCTGTCTTCTCTACTAGATTATAATTCATAAAGACAGGGATGTGAATGCCCTACTAGGATACAGTGACTTACTCTATATCCTCAGCAGAGACAGAGACAAGATATCAAGTCTATAATTATCAGGTCACTACTAAATATTTGTTGAATGAATCAATCATATCTTAAAAATTTTTTATTTTTTTTTAAAAGATTTTATTTATTTATGAGACAGACAGAGAGAGAGAGAGAGAGAGAGAGAGGCAGAGACACGGGCAGAGGGAGAAGCAGGCTCCATACAGGGAGCCTGATGTGGGACTCGATCCTAGAACCCCAGGATCACACCCTGACCTGAAGGCAGATCCTCTACCGCTGAGCCACCCAAGTGTCCCGAATCAATCATATCTTATTTAATCTCTAAGAAGCACCTGACATTGTTGTCTTGCTGTCTCTTTCTAGAAACTTCCTCTTCCTGTGGTTTCTCAAACACTAACCACTCTCTTCTGTTCCTTACAAATTTCTGACCACTCTTCTGGCCTTGCTATTGGTCCTGATTTCTGCTATCCATTTATTCCTATCTCTGCTTATTAACATACTATGCTATAGGGTACTTTTATCCACACTACAGCCTACATTAGTATATTTAAGCTTAAAGTTCACCAACTAATCTCTACGAAATGCTAGTTTAACCAAGGATCTGCTTCCTCAAGAATATGACTGATGCTAGATGTTCACAGCTAGTAGGTTCCTCTGTGCAGTACACCTACACTTTTACTCCTATTAGAGTTTTATGTTTACAAAAATCAGTTCCTTTTTTTTTTTTTTTAAACTAACAGAGTTTATTTGGGGGGCACTTGAGTGGCTCAGTTGGAAGAGCATATGACTGTTGATTTCAGGGTTGTCTGAGTTCAAGCCCTATGTTTAACATAGAGATCACTTAAATAAAACTTAAAAAAAAACTTTATTTTTTAGAGCAGCTTTGGTTTACAGAAAAACTGAGCAATAAATTAAAAGGAATCCCCATATGCTCTCTCCTTCTCAGTTTCCCCTATTACTAGATAGCATTAGCATGGTGCATTTGCTATGACTGATGAATGAATACTGATATATTATTAAAGTCCACATTTTAAATTAGGGTTCACTCTGTGTTGTTTGGGGTTTGGCATATTAGTTTTGACATACATATATCATGATGTATCTACCATTACAGTATCATACAGGATAGCTTCACAGTTACAACTACTCATTTCTCTTTCCCCAAATGCCTGGTAACCATTTATCTTTTTACTGTGTTTATAAAGTTTTGCCTTTTCCAGATGTTATATTTCACTTAATATGCATTTAAGATTCCTTTATGTCTTTTCATTGCTTAAGTTTTATTGTTGAATAATAATTAATAATAATGATAAATTTACTGTCTGGATGTACCAGTTTACCCACTCAACTACTGAAGGACATCTTGATTGCTTGTAAGTTTTAACAGCTATAAATAAAGCCACTATAATATTCCTGTGTAGGATTTTGTATGGATATAATTTTTACACTCATTTGGGTAAATACCAAGGAGTGTGATTATTGGATCATATCATAAGAGTATGTTTGGTTTGGTAAGAAAATGCCAAGCTGTCTTCCAAAGTGAGTCATTTTGCACGAGCAATGAATGACAGTTCCCATAGCTCTACATCCTTGACTGCTTTTGGTACTAGTGTTCTGGATTTTCACCAATCTACAACAGGTGTATAGTGCTATCTCAATGTTTTAGTTCGTATCTCCTTAATGATTTATGATGCTGAACATCTTTTCATATGCTATTTTCCATCTATATGTCATCTTTGGTGATGTTTTTGCCCATTTTTAAATTGGGTCATTTACTTATTGTTGAATTTTAAGAGTTCTTTGAGTATTCTGGATACAAGTCCCTTCTCAGGACTATATTATGCAAATACTTTCTTCCAGCATGTGGTTCATCTTTTCATTGTCTTAACAGTAAAGTCCCATGTATCAATTTTTTCTTTCATGGATCAAGTCTTTGGTATTGCATCTAAGAATAAATTACTTTGTAATTTACAAATCTACCATGCTATTTATACTAGTTATTAATGAACTATTATATAAATTGCCAAATAACTGTCCCCCCTAATCTGCAGTTTCACTTTCTGAGGTCTCAGTTATTTGTGTCAAGTGCCATCCAGAAGCAGATGATCCTCCTCCTGATTTAGAGTCAGAAGGTTAATAACAGTAGCCTAATGCTACATCACAATGCCTACATCATGCACCTCATCACAGACATCATTTCATATCATCATGAGAAGCAAGGTGATTACAGCACAATATTTTCAGAGACACAGAGGAAGTAAGATCATATTCATATAACTTTACGGTATATTGTTACAATTGTTGTATTTCATTATTAGTTGTTGTTAATCTCTACTGTGCCTAATTTATAAATTAAAATTTATTGTAGGTATGTAGGTATAGGAAAAAAATACCGTATATATTGAGTTTGGTACTATTTATGGTTTCAGGCATTCACTGGGGGTCTTGGTATATATTCCCTATAGATATGAGGTGATGACTATAATAACAGAGCTATTTTTATAAAAACTAAGTCTTTCACAAAACTCCGTGAAAGCAAGTCCTTAAGAACAGCTGTTGTTATATATAGGTAATGCATGTCTAAAAAAAACAAGAAAAGTCATTGTAAAAACCCATGAAGATCCTGCACTCCGCTTTAAGGAAACCAAAAAGCAAATCCTACAAGACGTATTATAGACATGATGTGAGAAAGATGCAGAAAGATGATGGAAAAACTCCAGTTGTTTGACTCATATTTGAAGAAAAGGTTCTGACTCTAACTCAAAAGATTTGTATATTAATGAATATTTAAAAAATTATTACATTTAACTTGAAATAAAATGTTTAAAGGTGTATATTTTAAATCCTGTTTAAAATCTGATTTAACCAGTCTGATCTCTCCAAATCAAAGGCTTCCTTACCTCATACTGCTGAACCACGTGGATCCTCATCTCCTAAGGAGGAACCACTATATCTGTCCCTTACACAGGACATTAAGTCCTCGTTAAATAAGATCTGCCATTAGAACCATCTAAAGGCTCTGGGGGAAAAAGAGAATGTCAAAGCCCTCACTGTAACTGACAGGTCTTCCCTCCACTGTGCAAAGTGAATTCTAGAGCCTTGAAGGCCACCATCATTTACAAGAAGCCACTGGAAATTATCTTAGCAATCCTAAAGAGTAGCTAATTCGACCTTGCCTTAAAATCCTATTTTCCTTGGTCACCTCTGAAAATATATGCCTTGCTAATCATTTATGCATTTCCATTTTCTCATCTTAGAATACTTAATCTTCTTTCAAACTTTCAAGATGCTACCTCAAACTCCCAAATGTTGGTTAATAAAACCTACTAAACCCTCAATTACTTCATGAAACATTTTTTTTCTTTAAAGAAGCTGCCTTACCCTGTTAACATTCTGAAGCACAGCCAGTTCATGCTCTCAATCCCATATATCTTAGTGTCAGAACATGGAATCTATGATCATTCCAGCCCAGTGTACTTTCCAGAGACCATAGTTCCTCTGCCTTCTCACAAAATCTCCTGTTTCCTTGAGGATCAGGCCATCTGTCCATACCACCTCTTATCACTCCTCATTACAGTTATGTTAACAAAAACGTGGTTACTACTTTGTCCACTGAAAACATTGCTGGCATTTTACTTAAAATCTTCTTTCTCTACTTTCTACCGTCACTCTTGATTTCAAAGACAATCCATCTAATATCTGGACTTCTCAGTTCCTTGGCCTCATCTTCAGAGAGAATTCTCACTCCATTACTAAAACCTCCCATCTTTCCAGCTCAAGTATTCCCAACATATCTGTTCTATGATTTCTCTGAGATTTTCAACCCATCAACAAGTTTTCTTTCTTCCTTTTTAGAAACCCCCTCTGTCTTTATTTCCTTCCCTATCTAGTTTATATTATACAGCTGTTCATTTCTTTACTCCGTAGATAACATACTAAGTTCTTGTTTTACTGTCTTTTCATAGCACCTCCTGAAAAACACACAATCCTGTGAAAAATTAACTGCTTGGCTTTTTATCTATATCACCTAGGCAGCTGAATATTGGAAGGAGTGGGGGGACAGAATCACTTAATCAAGCGGTGCTGTAAAATCCAGTGAAAACCCTCAAAAAGGGCCTTTATCCCTGCCTGGAAATCTTCCTCATTACAACAGCTAGCTCTCCTATTCTCCAAAAGACTTTTTACCTACTCCATAATTCTCAACTATGTCCTTCTCTTTCATTCTTAGCATATGACTCTACTTTCGTTTCAGCTCACTATCACCAAATCTGAAAAAGGACCTACATCTCCACCTGTGCCTTCCCTGTTATGATGGAAGATGTGCCTCTTTTCCGATCTTAAAAATAAACTCCTACCCCTAGTCTGGATTACATTCCTTCCTCCTTTTTTAGGTATTATGTACCACTGATTAACCATCCTTTCTCTCTCGTGTACCCTCCTCCTTTTCAACTTGCTTATACTGGTTGCAGTCTCTCTCACTTTAAAGAAAAGATTCTCATAGATTAAAGGAGAATAATCTGATGATCTCCATAGATGCAGAAAAAAATTCACTAAAATTCAATATTCATTCATGATAAAAACTCTTAGCAAAAATCAAACTTAAAAAATCAAACTTAGGGATGCCTGGGTGGCTCAGCGGTTTAGTGCCTGCTTTCAGCCCAGGGTGTGATCCTGGAGTCCTGGGATTAAGTCCCACATTGGGCTCCCTACATGGAGCCTGCTTCTCCCTCTGCCTGTGTCTCTGCCTCTGCCTCTCTCTCTCTCTCTCTCTCTCTCTCTGTGTGTCTCTCATAAATAAATAATAAAATCTTAAAAAAAAATCAAACTTAATGGTGAGACATCAGCATTCTTATCAAAGTCAGCAGCATTCAACACTATTAAAGATTCTAATTAGAGCAAAGAGACAAAAATGAAAAGTGGTACAAGAATTAAGAAGAAAAATGATTACTTTTATAAGCAGAATATACGATTGTCTACACAGAACGCCTTACAACTAATGGTTTAATAAGATGGTTAGACATAAGATCAACATACAAAAATCAAGTAGTGACCACTTTGAGAATGTAATGGAAAAAGATCCCATTCATATGGTAACAAAAACTGTTAAGAAGCTAGAGGTCAATCTAATAAAAAAAAGGTGTAACACTCTTGCTCAAAATTATAAAACATGACTCAAAGATCTAAAAGAAGATCTGAAAAAATTAAGAGATAGACTTGGGTTCACAAATGAAAAAGTCAATACATACAGATGACAATACTCCTTAAATTAATCTGTAAACCCAGTATGTTTCCAATCAAAATTCCAAAGGGGTTGCCTGGCTGCTCATTGGTAGAGCATGCGACTCTTTTGGGGTTTTGAGTTTGAGACTCACACTGAGTGCAGAGGTTACTTAAAAATAAAATATATATACACAGACACACACACACACACACACACACATATTTACACTTAATATATAGAACTTGACCAGCAAACAAATTTCATTCAAATGAAAGAACAAAAGGAAATGGCATGCTAAGGCAATTGTGATGAGTGCTTCATAATTCATTCAGATGACCAAAATATATTTCTCAGATTTATTTGATCTTCATCCACAGTTCCTGAAAACACTTCAGAGCCATAAAGGTGAAATGGATATACTGCTATTAATGAAGGTGATTTTGATCTACCTCACTGAAGGGCAGGCAGGACCAACCATGTGACCACAGAGTTGGAACTTTCAGGCCCCCCAAAATACTCCTCCCACCTCTGGGGAGAGGGGTAAGGCTAGAGGTTGAATCATCTAATGCCTGATGACTTAGTCAATCATGAATTTTTAATAAAGACTCCATAAAAACCCAAGACAGTTTTTCACTCCATCTTTTCAGAGAGCCTCTACACTTAGGGAACCAGGACGCTTCCACCAGGTGTCATTGAGCTGGGACTCAAGCTTCTTGAGGATAGAAGCTCCTTTGTTTTGTAAATTTGATACGGTGAGCATTTATTACTTCTATAATTAATAAATAAATTTTATATTAAAAAGATTTTATTAAGAGTACCGTTAGAGTCATCTGTTCGGGTATAGGGGTCTTTCATGACTGTAAAAATTTATCATGGGTTAAATCTTATTTTTATTTGCACTCTAGGTCAGAGTAGCAGTTACTAGTTAAGCTGTACCAGTTTTGAGGTAAATGTGCTGCCAACCACAAGCATGTGAGGCTGGGTCTTATCACTGAAGGAGGCCATTCAAATGACTTTCTCAGAGAATCCATATCAAAATGACTTTGCTAGAGTTCCCGCATAACTATACGGAAAGTATAATAACTTTGTCTAGAATATATTTTGATGTGAGAAATCTGGTCCAAATTGTCATTTTTAATGAGTCAGTTTCTTCTGATTTTTATTTTTTTGTAAAGATTTTATTTATTTATTCATGGAGACACAGATAGAGGCAGAGAACAAAACACTGCTAGCATTTGGGCATATTCCCTTCCTGTATATCTTTATGGGGGAAGTACTAACTATAATTTTTACTGGTTATAAAAATTCATTATAGGCATTAGAAGATCTCAAACTTCAGAGTACTTAAAAGGTCACGTGGGTTGATTCTGAGTGTATTACTAGCGGGACTTAGCAATCTGTTATTTTCCATAAGCCCTACATGATTCCTGTTCAAGAAGTTCTGCATCAAACTTTAACGTGGGGCATCTGGGTGGCTCAGCCAAGTAAGCATCTGACTCTTGATTTCGGCTCAGGTCATGATCTCGGAGTCCAAATATAAGTCTTTGTGGACAGCTTAGATTTCTTCTCAGAAGTAGAATTTTTTTTTAAGGATTTTATTTGTTTATTCATGACAGACACAGAGAGAGAGAGAGAGAGAGCGAGGCAGAGACACAGGCAGAGGGAGGGGCGGGCTCCAAGCAGGGAACCTGACGTGGGACTCAATACTGGGTCTCCAGGATCACACCCTGGGTTGAAGGCGGCACTATACCGCTGGGCCACTGGGGCTGCCCCCAGAAGTAGAATTTTTGTTCAACAGGTATAAACATTTTTTTTTAAGGTTCTGAATATATATTGCTGAATACAGGGCAAGTCTTTGGAAAGCAAGTTATTCATTTGAAATACATGTAATTAAAATGCAATTATTTAACGAAAAAAAAAAAAAGAAGCTCCTTTGTTCAGGACCTCCCCCTATTTATCTCTTCACCTGGCTGTTGATTCATATCCTTTAATAAGCCAGTAAACAAAAGTGTTTCCCTGAATTCTGTGACTTAGGTCAGAAGCACAGGTAACAGCCTGGGCCTTGACTGTCATCTGAAGGGGGAGGTAGAGGGTAATTTTTGTAGGACTAAATCCTCAACCTGTAGAATCTGATGCTATCTATGGGTAGACAGTGTCAGAACTGAGTTGAATTCTCAAATACCCTACTGCTATCTAACACTGGAACTGGATCCAGGAACCAGGCAGTATAGAGGATTTTTCTTGTAAGAGATTATGAGGTACAGTTATTTAAAAAGTGTGGTTTTCATGGAGAGGGAGACAAATGGAACAGAGCAGAACTCAGAAACAGTCCTTCACACTTATGGACACATGATTACAAATCTCATACCATCATTCAAATGCAAAACCCATGTTAATTAAATATAAAAGACAAAATTGCAAAGCCTTTAGAAGAAAATGATGAAAACTCTCTTTACAACCTTGACATAGAGAAATTCCTCCCACGTGTGCACTCTCTCCCTCTCATAAATAAATAAATAAATAAATAAATAAATAAATAAATAAATAAATGAAAATGTAATCTTAAAAAAGGCCAATATACATGATTATGTTAAGAATTTAATAGAAATACTATAACTAGATGAGAAGATAATTGAAGCATGTATAATTAACAAAGAATTAGTATCCAGAATACATAAAGAACTCTTAGTAATCAACTGGAAAAGGAAAAATAGGGCAACCCAGGTGGCTCAGCAGTTTTAGTGCTGCCTTCAGCCCAGGACCTGATCCTGGAGACCCGGGATCGAGTCCCACATCTGGCTCCCTGCATGGTCCTGCTTCTCCCTCTGCCTCTCTCTCTCTCTCTCTGTCTCTCATGAATAAATAAATAAAATCTTTAAAAACAAAAAAGAAAGGAAAAATAATCTTACATTAAAATGGTCAAGCAGGTAATTCAGAGGAGTAAAAGACAAACCAACCAACAAAATCAGATGGCATAAACACCCATGAAAATATGCTAATCTCATTAGTTTATGAAAAGTGAAAATCTCAATGAGATATCATCTCATACCCCTCAAACTGACAAGCAAGGATTGACAAAAAAGTGAAGAAAAAGAAACTTAAAAAAATACTGCTGATAGATGTATAAACTGAAAAAAACCACTTAAAGCCATCTGGTAATATGTGGTAAAGATGAAAAAAGTATAATTTTATTTGTAGATATACAGTGTAGAGAAACTTCATATACAAGTAGACACATAAGGACCATTTACAACAATAGTTTGCTAGCAAAAATAGATACAGCCTAATTGTCAACTCAATTAAAAAAAAAATCACAGGCACCTGGGTGGCCTGGTGGGTTGAGCATCTGCCTTTGGTTTGGTCTGTGATCTTGGAGTCCTAGGATTGAGCCCCATGTCAGGCTCCCTGCTCAGTGGAGGGTCTGCTGATCCCCCCTCCCTCCCCCGACTCATGCTCGCACACGCTAATAAATAAAATCTTAAAAAAAATAGATCATAGAATATTCATACTACTGAATAATACATAGTACTTAAAATGAATAAACTAAAGTAATATGTATCAAGGCAGCCCCTGTGGCCCAGCAGTTTAGCACCACCTTCCACCCAAGGCATGATCCTGGAGACCCAGGACTGAGTCCCATGTTGGGCTCCTTGTGTGGAGCCTGCTTCTCCCTCTGCCTGTGTCTCTGCCTCTCTGTGTCTCTCATGAATAAATAAATAAAATCTTAAAAAAAAAAAATAATATATATCAACATGGATAAATCTGAAAAACATGATGTTGGATAAAAACAGCAAGTTATAAAATTATATTCAAAAGTATACTTTTTATCTAGTTTAAGAATGTGTAAAATAATGCTATATATGGTTTATTAATATATGATATGTGTGTGTAGAATCACACAAATACATGTTAAAAGTATAAAAACAGGGGCGCCTGGGTGGCTCAGTTCGGTAAGCACCCAACTCTTGATTTCCACTCAGGCCATGATCTCAGGGTTGTGATACTGAGCACTACATTGGGTTCCATGCTCAGCACAGAGTCTGCTGGGATTCTCTCCTTCTCCCTCTGCTCCTCTCCCCACTCATGCACTTTCTCTGTCCCCACCCCCCAAAATCTTTTTTTTTTAAAAGTATAAAAACACTCACTGGATGGGAAAACAAAATCAAAATACTATAATTTTAGAGAAGAAGGCAGAGTAACGGAACAGTTACATAAAGGACTTAACTATCTGTGGCATTTTATTTCTTTAAAAAAATCTAAAACATGTATAGCAAAATGTAAATAATAGAACTGGACAATAGGTACAAGTGTTTCTTACATTATTTCTGTTTTCAGTATGTTTGAAACATTTCATGTCAACAAAAAATTGAAGAGGCTAAAAATCATTTCCTATTAATTTCCAGTTCACATTATTTCTGTTTTCAGTATGTTTGAAACATTTCATATGTCAACAAAAAATTGAAGAGGCTAAAAAACATTTCAATCTCCAGTTCCTATTCACCTCTCTCTCTTGACTTTTCCAAATTCTTTGTATGCATTTTCTCTACTATTCTATTTTCTCACTTCTAATTCACTCCTCTTAACACTGCAATATGGATTCTGAGGCAATCATTATACTCAATTGCTCTCCCCAAGGTCATCAATGATATCCATGTTATAAATCCCAAGGTGCAGGGACACCTGGGTGGCTCAGTGTCTGGGTCTCCAGGATCACTTCAGCTGCCTTCAGCTCAGGGCATGAACCTGGGATCTGGGATCGAGTCCCACATTGGGCTCCTTGCAGGAAGCCTGCTTCTCCCTCTGCCTGTGTCTCTGCCTCCCTCTGTGTCTCTCATGAATAAATAAATAAAATCTGTAAAAAATGTATTATTTTAAAAAATCCCAAGGTGCATTTCTGCCCTTGTTTGACATCTTTGCAGCTTCTAACAATGCTATCCCACTCCCCAGACCCTCCTACAGTGATTTTCCTCTCTTTCAGCCCTCAGTCTCTTTCACCAAGACTTGCTCCTCTATCTCTTAACATTAGTACAGCTTAGGTTTTGTTTGAGCACTTCCCTTCTCGCTCCTTACTCATCCAAACGGACTCATCTAATCTTTAACCTCATTTATCTAATTTTGTTTCATCTATCATTTATATTGTAAGTACTCAAATCTTTATCTTCAGGCTGCCCTTCTCTCCAGATTAATATAGCCAAATATCAACTTCAACTATATTATTCAATTTGCTAATCTCAGTACAGTCAATGCAAATAAACATTTTCTTCTCCAACCTTAGTGCTAGGTTTTCAGATCAATCTCTCATTGATTATACACACAAGTACAAATGCTGAATTAAAAAAAAAAAAGTCTTGTTGGGACACCTGGGTGGCTCAGCGGTCGGGCATCTGCCTTCAGCTCTGGGCATGATCCTGGAGTCGCGGGACTGAGTCCCACATTGGGCTCCCTGCATGGAGCCTGCTTCTCCCTCTGCCTGTGTCTCTGCCTCTCTCTGTGTCTCTCATGAATAAATTAAAAAAAAAATTTTTTTTAAAGTCTCAGGAGCAATAAAGAATTGAAAGTTTAGCAGGCTAACTCTGATAAGAAAATGAGTATTTAGAGAGGTAAACAAGTATAAATACCTTTTGGCTGGAAGTATATTTCTCAATCTTAAAAAACCTAAAACTTTTATTTTGATAGACTGATGGGGCAAGGGAAAATAAATCAAACCCAAGAGTATACACAAGGTGGGAAAAGAATCTAATTGCAAATTCTCCACTAATAAGCTGAGACTTCAAAGGGCTATGTCCTCAGGGTGAGAATAACCAAAATTTTTCTAATCCTTATAGATCTTAGAGCTTGGTTTTGAATTGCCTAAGTGGTCTAGGAACTCTCAAGCCTTAAACCTGGACTAAGTTGATCCCAGATAAACTGCACTCCCAGGGCCTGGCAGAAACAACTATGTTTTCTCTAAAAGAAATTATCTCCACCCTAGGCTTCAAATTCCTATGAATAATTCTGTTAAATAAAACATAACACATAATCAAAGATAATCACACATACAGAAAACATTATAAAATGTATAAGAACCAACAGAGCAAAAGTTCCCGATCCACAAAGACCTGAAATACTGGGACCACTAGACACAGACTATAAAAAATTTGTTTCTTGTGTTTGAAGAAGTAAAAAGTTAGTTGAAAATATCTGCAGAGAGAGGTGCCGGAGTTGTGCAGTCGGCTGGGCATCTGACTCTTGGTTTTCACTCAGGTGGTGATCTCAGGGTCGTGGCATCAAGCCCCGGTTCATCGGAGGGTCTGCTTAGGATTCTTTCTCTCTCCCTAGCCCTTTGCCCATCCCCCTGCTCACACGAACTCTGTTAAATAAATACATACATACATACATACATACATACATAAATGTTTAAAATAAAGAAAAGAAAAAATATCCGTAGAGAAAAGTAAATTATAAAAAACTACACAGCAAGTTTCCTAAAGAACCAAACAACTTCCAGAAAAGAGAAATTAAAAATTCAATGGATGTACGTTGACTTAAACTTACCTTTCACAATATATTAAGTCAAATCATGTTGTATACCTCACACTTGTAGGTCAACTGTGTTTCAGTAAAAATGAGGGAAAAAGAATCTCTCAATAGACATGTTTAACAGCAGATTAAATATAGGTGAAGATGAATAGTTTATTTTTGCTTTTGTCATCAAAATAAAAAGCTTTTGCACAGTGAAGGAAACAATCAACAAAATTTAAAAGGCAACCTACAAAAAGGGGTATTTGCAAATGACATACCTTTAAAGGGTTTGTTTCTATAAAGAACTTATAAAACTCAATATCCCAAAAAAGTAATCCAATTACAAAACAGGCAGAAGACACAAAGAGATGATTTTCCAAAGAAGATATCCAGATGGCCAACAGACACATGAAAAGATGCTCAGTATCACTTATTATCAAGGAAATACAAATCAAAACTATAATGAGATTTCACCCATACCTGCCAGAAAGGCTAAAATCAACAAGACAAAAAAACTACAGGTGTTGGTGAGGATGGGAAAAAGAACACTCCTACAACTGTTGGTGGGAATGCAAACTGGTACAGCTGCTCTGGAAAACAGTATATACGTTACTCAGGTTAAAAACAACTACCCTGGGATGCCTGGGTGGCTCAGCAGTTGAGTGTCTACCTTTGGCTCAGGGCGTGATCCCAGAGTCCCAGGATCGAGTCCCGCATTGGGCTCCTTGCAAGGAGCCTGCTTTTCCCTCTGCTATGTCTCTACCTCTCTCTGTGTGTCTCATGAATAAATAAATAAAATGCTTAAAACAAACAAAAAACCACAACTACCCTATGATCCAGCAGTGGCACTACTAAGTATTTACCCAAAGAATACAAAAATACTAGTTCAAAAGGACACATGCACCCCAATGTTTTTATTTATAGCAACATTATCTCTAATAGCCAAACTGTAGAAACAGCCCAAGTGTCCATTGACTGATGAATAGAATAAGATGTGGTGTATATATATATATACACACAATGAAATGTTGTACTCAGCCACAAAAAGGAATAAAATCTTGCCATTTGCTCCACATGGATGGAGCTTAGAAAAAGACAAACACCATATGTGGAATTTAAGAAACGAAATAGATGTTCATAGGGAAAAAAAGAGAGAGGCAAACAAAGAAACCAAACTCTTAACTCTAGAGAACCAACAGCGGGAGGTGGGTGGGTGGATGGGTTAATAGGTGATGGGGATTAAGGAGTGTACTTGTGATGAGCATGGGATGATGTATGGAAGTGCTGAATCACTATATTGTACACATGAAACTAATATCACATAGTATATTAACTATCTGGAATTTAAATAAAAACTTAAAATAATAAATAAGTGTAGGTGAAGAAAGAACTGTTGAAATAGATAACAGGTCAGAAGTAATAAACCAGAATAGAGCTTGGAAAGACAAAAAGATGGAAAACACAGAAGAGAAAGTAAAATAAAGTGAGAGTCAAATCAGATGACAGAAAACTTGATTCTGAGTTTAGAAAGATAGGAAAAAATGTAGCAGAGCAGTATTTGAAGAGAGATAGCTGAGATTTTCCAGAAATGATGAAAGACACCAACCTAGATTCCAGAAGCCTAACAAATTTCAAATAGGATAAATAAGAAATTCATACTCTGCAAACCATAATGAAAGAAAGAATATAATGAGTTCTCATTTCTCCCTCTAATGGCATTCCCTAGAAGTTAACAATTTAGTGAGCACAAAAGGAATCTCTCTAAATCAATCTCATACTATACCTCCATCACTGTTCCCCTCCTCTGTAATAATGTCCAGTAGTCTCTCAAAAGCATTTTCAAAAGCAACAATTTTCTGGATTGCTCCATTGCTTCTGGTTAGTGCCTGCAGTAGTAATACACCCTTATGGAGAAAAAAAGATAATGTTTAGTAGAGAACAACTTTTATAAGACATTTAAAAACCACAGATTTTAGAAGTGCAGAAATTTCACAGAGGTGAGCAGTATGCCTCTCTAAGATTATAAATCTCAAAGGGACAGGGCCTAGACTAGAATCCATGTTTACCAACTCCTAATTCCATTTCCTTTTCACTGCACAATATAAATATGCAACAATTCTTACATATTCATCAATCATTACTCAGCTTTAATCGTGGCCTGAGAAAGCTGGGCACAATAATGTGTCTCAGAGATGCTTTTGTATGTGCTTCACAATAGCAATGGTATGAAATTGTGAATTCAATAATATAAATCTACAAACATCATCACATTCTAGAACAGAAAATTCTATTCTCCTGTAATTATCTGGCCTCTAAATGCCCAAAACTTGATTCTAAGTCAATAGAAAAAAATAAAATAAAGTAAAACAATTCACAGCAGTCTTTGCTTCTGATTCTTAGTTTTTCTTAGCTCCCGTAAGCTGGATTTAATTTATATATTCTGCAACTTCTTCATTATCATTCAAGAAAAACTTGCTGTTACTCATTTCTATTTATTTCACCATTAAATAACAAGTATTTTGTAATAATACCATTTGCTGATTCTTTGAAACCACATTTTTTATGAAAACCGATTTTTTTTTTGAAAAATGGTATTTTTTAGGGGAAAAAAAGGCAGATACTTGACAAAAAGAAGAATAGCAAAAGAGTAGTTCGAAAGTCCTAAAAAAGGCAAATTAGCTTATTGGGCAGATAAATATTCATATAAGACAAAAAAAAAAAATTTAAAAAGCCCATGGCCTTCCAGACTTGTTCTACTCATTTTCCTGACTGCCAAGTCTCAAAAGTGAGATGAAAAAAAGGTAAAAGGGGTTATTTTCAGATGTCAAATTCTCCCACTTAATGCTGCCAACTCAAATTTAACCACTAACAAAGGGGGGAAGGAATGCTGTAGAAAGAACACTAAGGCTGAGTTAGATAAAGTGGGTTTTAAAAATGGTTGTCCTAGGGCAGCCCCGGTGGCCCAGCGGTTTAGCGCTGCCTTGAGCCCAGGGTGTGATCCTGGAGACCCAGAATTGAGTCCCATGTCGGGCTCCCTGCATGGAGCCTCCTTCCCCCTCTGCCTGTGTCTCTGCCTCTCTCTCTCTCTTTCTGTCTCTCATGAATAAAGTCTTTAAAAAATAATAATAAAAATAAAAAAAATAAAAATGGCTGTCCATACTAGTTGTGCAACCTTAACTAGATTACATAAATTCTGAATCTTAGGGATGCCTGGGTGGCTCAGCGGTTGAGCATCTGCCTTTGGCCCAGGGCGTGATCCCTGAGTCCCAGGATTGAGTCCCACATTAGGCTCCCTTCGTGGAGTCTGCTTCTCCCTTTGCCTGTGTCTCTGCCTCTCTCCTTGTCATGAATAAATAAAATCTTAAAAAAAAAAAATTCTGAGTCTTAGTATACCCATATGTAAAACAAGGATAATATCTTTGTCATAGGATTTTTATTAGAAGTAAAGGAGATAGGGCCGCCTGGGTGGCTCAGCGACTGAGCATATATGCCTTCGGCTCGGGGCGTGGTCCCATGGTCCTGGGATCAAGTCCCGTATCGGGCTCCTTGAGTGGAGCCTGCTTCTCCCTCTGCCTGTGTCTCTGCCTCTCTCTCTCTCTCTCTGTCTCTCATGAATAAATAAACTATTTAAAAAAAAAGAAGTAGTAGTAGTAAAGGAGATAAAATAACTTCTATGGAAGCTACCAGGTTTATATGTAAATGGCACTTATATTTTTTAAGTTCTCAATACACGTTTATTTTTTCTGACTAAAGAGATACACTGCTCTAATCAAACATACCCACTAAAACGCTATTAAGAATGAAAAGTATGGGCAGCCCCGGTGGCTCAGCGGTTTAGCGCCATCTTCAGCCCAGGGCCTGATCCTGGAGACCTGGGATCGAGTCCCACATCGGGCTCCCTGCATGGAGCCTGCTTCTCCCTCTGCCTGTGTCTCTGCCTCTCTCTCTTTCTCTCTGTGTCTCTCATGAATAAATAAATAAAATCTTAAAAAAAATGAAAAATATACTCATCAGTCATTTAAATTTAAAGTGAACACCAAATCCTTATTTAAAAACTGGTAATTAAAGGCATTTATCTGTTTATTCTGCTTTTCATGTATGAACTATACTTCAGAGTAACAAATTAGACTACTTGATGAAGTTCTTCTTTGAAGATTATAGCTTAATAAGTGTGAAATAATGATAGAATTATAGAAATCATTGTTTTGCAATAATGATAGAATTATAGAAATCATTATTTTGCAACTCTCAACAAAATAACTGATTAAAGCAATGACTATTAATGAATGATCAGATAGAACTTATAAATCTGATGTAAGGTTGATAGAGGATTTATAATGGAGAGATCCAAATCAAATCCACTGATCACTAAAAATGAGACAGCCAAATATTACGTTTCCTTGTGTGTTGCAAAATTAAGTTCACTGTATCATCTAGGAAATATCTCAGCAAAGAGGTGAACCAAAACATAATCAAGGCCTTTAGATAAGTTAGCAGACATAACAATCGGATGTAATGTGAAAACCTTATCTGGACCCCGATCTGAAAAAAACCAACTGTAAAAAATATCTTGGACAAATGCAAAACCTGAATATGAAATGGTTCTTATTGAAACTGAGGACTAAGACATCATGGTTAACTTATTATGTGATACTGGCATTATAGTTCTCTCAGAAAATATATATATAGCATGTATACTAAAGTATGTAATGGCAAAATTATATTGCTTGTTTCGATGCTTTTAAACATTCCAGTCATAAATAAAGGACAGTGGTGAGAGGAGGGGTAGATGAAACAAATATAACAAAATCTTGAAAACTGATAGGTTTAAAGGGCAGGTTTGTCTGTGTTCTACTTTTGTGTGTGTTTACATTTCTCATAATAAAAAATTCAATAACAGAACTACAGTCTATCACCTAGAAGTAAGCTGGTATCTCCTAGGGTTTTTCAATCTTTTTTTATAATTTTTAAGCACTAAGTATCCTAAATAAATAGGATAGTGTCAGTGCGCCTATAGTAAATGACCAACTAATTCTCTAATCCAGATAAAAATTAAGGTTTAAAATATAAAACATGGGCCTAAGAATCTTTAATGATATGCACCTAGGGAGGCTACTCAATGGTGACAACTATCATTGAATACAACTAGAAAGTTGGTTAAAAAAGCAAAAAGAAAATACTTTTTAAAGAATAAAAAAGAAAAAGACATGGGAGTGGAAAAAGGTAGTATATTGTTTCAGGCGATCACAGAGTGCCAATAAGAACCATCAGAGGTGCCGTTTAGTTGCCTCTGGTTTCTGGTGTCAACTGAGGTGTATTATGGTATGTTTTATTACATAAGGTTATAAGAGTAATTATCCACAAAAAATTCAAATGAACATGTTTACTAAACCCAAGAAAAGGTGGCAGTAAAACATAAAAACAAAGAATCTAGAGGTTAAATCCAAAATATAAACTTAATCCCTAATCTTAAATTAATGAAAAGCAACATAAAAAGATAATCTTTTTATCTGTGTCAAATAAAAACTGAGAAAAAAAGTAGGGTGCCTGGGTGGCTCAGTCAGGTTAAGTGTCCAATTTTTTAGCTCAGGTCTTGATCTCAGGGTTGTGAGTTTGAGCCCCACATTGGGTGTGGAGATTACTTAAAAATAAAATCTTTAAAAACATTTTAAGGGACACCTGGGTGGTTCAGAGGTGGGGCGTCTGCCTCCAGCTCGGGGTGTGGTCCCGGAGTCCCAGGATCGAGTCCTCCATTGGTTTCCCTACATGGAGCTGGCTTCTCCCCCTGCCTGTGTCTCTGTCTCTCTCTTTGTGTCTCTCATTAATAAATAAATTAATTAATTTTAAAAAAAGGCATTATACTCTTGACCAAGTTGTAGATAACCACAAAAATGTTTAAGCAACAACAACAACAAAAAAATCAGTCAAACTTATATGCAAATAATAAAATCAATAATAAAAAAATAAATCAGAATGGAAAATAACTACAGAGTTATCATGCTCTATAGTTAAATGAAGATTACAAGGAAAATCATTTGAAATGCATATTCAATCAAGTAAGGTTGAGAATTCCAAACCTAATTCTTAAAGTTTACACAGTTCAACGTTTGGGGATATTTCCTTTACTCTTTCTGGAGGCAGAATTTGGTGTCAATATAACCTTTTAGAAGAGGATGAAAGAAATCCTAAACTTGTGGAAACCATAAATTTGAAGACCAAAATAATCTATGCCAAAATATTAGATAATCAGGAAACAAAAAAATAATGTGATCCTACTGTATATAACTTTAAAAAGGTTTAAAGGATTGGCCAATACCCCCGTTTTCCAAATCTAAATTATGACACTGAATAAGGATCAACAAAGATTTCATTTGCAAAGAGATGGGAAAAAAAAGCTGCATATTCTTAGACTTCTTCGAATTTAACTTACATCATTACGTATGACTTCCCTGGAATCTGCTAATAAGTCCATTAATCTTGAAACACCTAGAACATATAACCATGTGAAAAACAGTGGCAGATCAAAAACAGAAACAGTGATTCAAATTATACAATTTATTAACACATCATTTTAGTCCCCTCTTTAGGAATGATCCTCACTTTTAAATCAAAAATTAAGGGATCCCTGGGTGGCGCAGCGGTTTGGCGCCTGCCTTTGGCCCAGGGCGCGATCCTGGAGACCCGGGATCGAGTCCCACATCGGGCTCCCGGTGCATGGAGCCTGCTTCTCCCTCTGCCTGTCTCTGCGCCTCTCTCTCTGTGACTATCATAAATAAATAAAAAAAAATAAAAAAAAAAAAATAAAAAATTAAGATGAGTCACTTACCCATGGGACTGACTAAAATGATTTGCTGCACCTGAGGTCCTAGCTGTTTTAAAAGAGAAGTAAGAAGCTTCACACCAGGCCAGCGGACATGGAAATCAAATTCCTGTAATATAAGAATTTAAAATATTTAGCATATGTAATTTACATTAAAAAAAATTTTTTTTTCAACTAATAGTACTACCAAAAACTACAAATAAACACAGTTTGGCAAATTTTTAACAAGTAACTTAAGAAATAAAAAGCGATAAAAAGAAAATAGTTAATATAAATTGATTAAACTGTTCCTGACTAGGTGAAATAAAAATGGAAATAAGCAGACAATATTTTTACAAATTATAGTCCTTAAAACATGCATGTGAATCTCTTGCAATTATACAACAAATTTCACCTTAAAAAGGTACGTATGTAAAAAAAAAAAAAAAAAAAAAAAGGTACGTATGTGCTTCCTCAGTAACACTCAAAAGGTAAAAAACAAACAAAAACTTATTAAGATGACAAAAACACCAAGATTCTTTATTTACCTCCAATAAAGATAACAGGAGAGTGACATTTTCCTGCTGCTTAATGAAAATTTCTGTAAACTGGCTTCCGAAATCCTCACTCTGCCTTGTGGAATTTTCTTCTGTAATATTCAAAGAAAAATGTTATTTCAACATGATGCTATGTTATTTTAAAGTATCCTTCTTGTTGAGGGTACTAAGTAGAAATGATAATTTTCTTAGAATAGTGTGGCCGGTCGTGATAGCACAATTATGCTGGAAAGATTATCCTTAAAATAATTTTCAATGTCACTTAAATAAAAGTTATTCTTTAAATGTTTAAATATGATATTCAAAGAAAAGACATCTAGATTTTCACATCTTTTCAAAGACTTTTTTTAGGTTAAACTTCTAATTAGGGCACAAGGGAGCTTAGTAGAGTGGCAGAGATATTCTATCTCAAGTATGATAGAGATTACACTATTATTCACATTTACCAAAACACATAGGACTATACAAAGAGTAAATTTCACTGTGTATAAATTATACCTTCAAACCTCCCTCCCTCTAAAAACATTATTGAACATAGAGTCCTTGTTGACTTGTTACTGTGTTAAATAATTTAATTATAAAATTAAACCAATCATCTGCATATTCTTCAGTATTTTTTCAAAAAATTAACATATATATGTATACTATAAAGTTAATTGGCAATAAAATCAGAATTTGACATTTAATTTTACATTTATTCCTTAAATTATTTTATAATTGTCCTTTAAGACTTAACAGTCTTTAGATTAAACTACGTATTGTTTCAATGTCAAAAAAATATAAAGGACCACTAAAAACTGAAGCAATAATTACCAAAGTAAATAATCATTTAAAATCTGCCTATGTTATATACGCAATTTAGAGATAGCAAATATACTACTCCCATTCCCTCACCCATGCCAGACACAACTAACTCTTTTCCACATATTGCTCCAGGCAGTGACTATAAACCAGTGGAGCTGGCAGTCAATACCCCTCAAATAGTTCTCTTCTAATGTGAGATTTTAATATTAATATACTTTAGAAATGGAAAAAAAAAACCAGCAGATGATAGGAAAAGCAAAAACAATCCAACAGTGACAGTGATGATCACATCTAATTATTTGTAGAAAAAAGACGAGAGCAAAAGTAGAAGTGTTTTTCAATACTAAGTACCCAAATATGCTGGGTTTAGCCTTCAGAAACTCCAGGAAATATTTCTCTTATCTTGTGTCAGTAAAGGAATTAAATGTTTTCAGGCCTTCAAACTACACTACTTAAAAAAACTTCAATTTTGAAAGGATTACTCTGGCAGCTGTGCTGAGAACAGAATGTCAGGGGAACCAGGGGAAGAGAAAGACAATAATCAATAGAGACAAAAAGCAATAATCAAGGAAAGCAGTAAGAATGTCTTAGATCTTAGTGGTAATAATTTTTTTTTTTTTTGAAATTTACCATTTACTGAGACGAAAAACACTGTGAAGAAACAAGCTGATTACAAAGAGAAGTTTCATTTTGGACACGTCAAGTATGTGACACATTATAAAGATTTGAGTAAAGATACCAAGTAAGCAGTTGGATAAAGCTAACCCTAGGTGTCATTAGAGAAGTTTGGGTTGGACATACACATGAGAGTGCTAACCATATAAATGATACTTAAAGTTACAGAACAGTATGATAAAGAGCATCGTATAATACTTCCAGCTAACATCATACTTAATGGTGAAAGACTGAATTCTTTCCACTTGAGAGCAGTAAAGAGGCAAGAATATCCACTTTTACCACTTCTAGTCAACACTGTACAGGAGTGGCATAAGGTAGAAAAAAGAAATAAAAGGCATAACAGATTGGAAAGGAAGAAATAAAACTATATTTACAAGTGATATATTTATGTAAAAATCCTATGAAATCTATAAAAAAGCTATTAGAACTAACAAGTGAGGCGAGCATAATTATGGGATATAAGGTTAATACACAAAATTAACTGCATTTCTATATACTGGCAATGAAAAATTAGAAACCGAAACTTAAAAATAGTACCACTTAAAACAGCACCAAAAACTGTTACAGATTTAGGGATAAATCTGACAAGAGATGTATAAGAATTATGCTTTGAAAGCTCCAAAATGGTACTGAAAGAAATCAAAGGAAGACCTAAATAAACATATTACTGTGTTCCTGCATTAGAACGTGCAATAGTGTTAAGATGTCAGTTTCCCCCAAATCAATCGACAGATTCAACAGCATCTGAATCAAAATCTCAGTCAGCCTTTTATGGTAGAAATTGACAAAGTGATTCTAAGATAAGGGAATGCAAAGAACCTAAAAGAGTGAACAGAACTTTGAAAAGGAATGAAGCTAGAGGACTTCTACTTCATAATTTCAAGATTATGAAGTTAAAGTAAGCGAGACAGTATCCGATTGGCAAAAAGATAGACACACAGACCAATAAAATAGAAAGTCCAGAAACAGACTTACTAGCTCAAACCCAAGTGTAAAACTAGAAACCAAAGACCTAAACACAGGAGTTAAAACTACAAAACTTTTAAAAGAAAACATAGGAGAAAATCTTATTTACTTTATGTTTAGCAAAGAGTTCATAAATAGAAAAGTCTAAATTATAAAATTAAAAAAATCAATAAATTAAAACTTCTGCTTTTCAAAATACAGTGTTCAGAAAATCAACTAGAAGAAAGTATTTGTGAAATAAACATTGCAAAGAATTTGTATCTAGAATATATAAGGAGGGGATCCCTGGGTGGCTCAGCGGTTTAGCATCTGCCTTTGGCCCAGGGCACAATCCTGGAGTCCCGGGATCGAGTCCCACGTCGGGCTCCCAGAGTGGGGCCTGCTTCTCCCTCTGCCTGTGTCTCTGCCTTTCTCTATCATGAATAAATAAATAAATCTTAAAAAAAAAAAGAAAAAGAGCCTTCAACGTTTAAAAAACAAACAATATATAAGGAATTCTTACAACTCAAGTATGAGACAAAAAAAAAAAAAAAAAAAACCCAGTAAAAACAAACAAAAGGGGATCCCTGGGTGGCGCAGCGGTTTAGCGCCTGCCTTTGGCCCAGGGCGCGATCCTGGAGACCCGGGATTGAATCCCACGTCGGGCTCCCGGTGCATGGAGCCTGCTTCTCCCTCTGCCTATGTCTCTGTCTCTCTGTGTGTGACTATCTCTGTGTGTGACTATCATAAATAAATAAAAATTTACAAAAAAAAAAAAATAAAAAAAAAAACCAAAAAAAAACCAAAAAAACCCCCAAAATTTGAATAAACACTTGACCAAAGAAAAGTTACATGGATAACAAACAAAACAAAACAAAAAAAATCATGTAAGTTTTCAATATTATTATTCATTAAAAAATTACAAATTAAAACTACCATGAGATATTATTTCACACCTATTAGAATGGCTAAAAAAATTTTTTTTTTCAAAGATTCCATCCATTCATTTGACAGAGAGAGAGAGAGAGAGAAACACAAGCAGGGGGGAGTGGAAGAGGGAGAAGCAGGCTCCTTGCTGAGCAGGGAACCTGATGTGGGGCTAGATCCCAGGACCTGGAGATCATGATCTGAGCCTAAGGCAGATGCTTAACCGACTGAGCCACCCAGGTGCCCTGAATGGCTAAAATTATAAAAGACTCACCATATCAGGTATTGGAGAGGATGTGGAGGACCTGGAACTCTCATATACTCTTATGCACATTCCAATATAAAATGGTACAACTACTTTGAAAAAAGTTTGGCAATTTCTTCTAAAGCTAAAATACACCTATTACATCACTTAGCCATTCTACTCCTAGGTATTTACTGAAGAGAAATGAAAACATACGTCCACACAAAGACTTGTATGTGAATGTTCACAAAAGCTTTACATGTCATAGCTAAAAACCAGAAACAACCCCAAATAACCAACAACAGGGGAATGAACTAACAAACTGCTGTATATTCATACAACAGAATCATACTCAACAATTATTTATTTATTTTTAAAAGATTTTATTTATTTATGAAAGACGCAGAGAGAGAGAGAGAGGCAGAGACACAGGCAGAGGGAGAAGCAGGCTCCATGCAGGAAGCCTGATGTGGGACTCGATCTCGGAACTCCAGGATCATGCCCTGAGCCAAATGCTCAACCGCTGGGCCACCCAGGTGTCCCTCAACAATTTTTAAAAATTTAACTATTGATATAAACATGGATGAAAATAAAAATAATTATGTTATAGGAAAGAAGTCAGACAAAAAAAAAAACCCAAAAAACAAACAAAGAAGAAAGTATATACTGTATGGTCTCATTTATAAAAAATTCTAGAAAAATGCCAAGTAATCCACAGCAATAAAAGCAGATATGTGACTAAATGAGGCCTATGAAGAGGGATTGATTACAAACAAGCACAAGGGAATTTCTGGATATGTTCATTATTTTGGTGGTGGTGATGACAGTTTCATGGGTTTATACATATGTCAAAACTCATCATATTGTAACTTATGTGCAGTCATTATATTTCAATTATACTTAAAAAATGCTGTTACGGGGCACCTGGGTGGCCCAGTCAGGTAGGCATCCAACTCTTGGTTTTGGCTCAGGTCCCGATTTTGGGTTGTGGGGTAGAGAGCCCAGCCTTGGGCTTAGAATTCTCTGCCTCTCTCTTTCCCCTCCCTGCCCACCTCCCTTGCACTCTCACCTGCATTCTCTCTAATAAATAAATAAAATGAAATCTTAAAAGAAAAAAAAAAGCTGTTGTGAGGGAGAAGAAATCCAAATCTGGTTTTTATTTCGGTGTTGTATATATGGTGGAGAATAAAAACTCAACTATAGGGGAAGACAGTAATATATGTGAGTGAAGCAGGCTGCTATAAGACAACAGGAAGGCTGGAGAGTATATGCCCTGCCTATAGGAAGCAGCAATTGACTGCCAAGTGGGAATGCAGGCCCAGCTGTCATCAGTTTTCAGAATTTTAAAAAATAGAAATCTAAAAATCCAAAATCTCATGTGAGGGGTGCTTAGGTAGCTCATTTGGTTAAGTGTCTGCCTTCGGCTCAGGCCATGATCCCAGGGCTCTGGGAATCAGCCCCGCATTTTCCCCTACTTCTCTCTTTCTTTCTCTCTGCCTGCCCCATCCCCTGCTTGTGCTGTCAAATAAATGAATAAAATCTTAAAAAAAAAAAAAAAAAAAAACACCCCCCCCCCCCTCCCAAAATCTCATGTGAGTGAAAGCTCCCAATCTGATTTACCCCAAAGATACAGATGCAATGAAATGAAATGCTGGGACACCTGCACTCCGATGTCTATAGCAACAATGTCCACAATAGCCAAACTATGGAAGGAGCCTCGGTGTCCATCGAAAGATGAATGGATAAAGAAGATGTGGTTTATGTATACAATGGAATATTACTCAGCCATTAGAAACGACAAATACAAAAAAAAAAAAGAAAAAAAAGAAAAAAAAAGAAACGACAAATACCCACCATTTGCTTCGATGTGGATGGAACTGGAGGGTATTATGCTGAGTGAAATAAGTCAATCGGAGAAGGACAAACATTATATGGTCTCATTCATTTGGGGAATATAAATAATAGTGAAAGGGAATAAAAGGGAAAGGAGAAAAAATGAGTGGGAAATATCAGAAAGGGAGACAGAACATGAGAGACTCCTAACTCTGGGAAACGAGGGGTGGTGGAAGGGGAGGTGGGGGGGGGGTGGTTGGGGTGACTGGGTGACAGGCACTGGGGGGGCACTTGATGGATGAGCACTGGGTATTTATTCTATATGTTGGCAAATTGAACACCAATAAAAAATAAATTTATAAAAAAATAAAAAAGAAAGCTCCCAATTTGTAATACTGGCAACTTATTTAAATTATCTCAAATATTAAGTGGGTCACACAACCTTGCTTGTAAGACAGACAATGCCCTATGGCCAAAAGATTGTTGATCTCTAGAGAAAAGCTCAAAATAAAAATCATTGAATTTGGGAGAATATTATTAAAACTAATCTAAAATGGAAGGGAAAAAAACATATGGACTTAATGAATTCTTCCTATGAAATGTTTTTTAAAATGGTGAAAAGTTTTTATGTGGATAAATGCAAATAACTAAGCTAGGGGTTTAAGCCTCGGTTAGTTATTTCTCAAAATGCAGGACAGTGTGGCATGTTATCAAGTATTTGATGAAAACAACTGCCTTTGCACAAATGTATTTGTATTAAACAAAGTTGAATAGGTTTCTTTACTGCAGAATTCTCAGCACTTAATATACTAATGTAAATTTTGTGATGCTTCAGAGAGGAATACAGTATGTAAAGTTTATTTAACTATGGGCCCTTTTAATACAGAGGACTCTGAGACTTTTATGCTACACCTTACGAAATGCAAGTTTAACCCAAGAAACTGTTTAATTCAATATCTGCATTGAGCACAAGCTAAAAACTTGGCAAGAATAAGAGTTAACACATTTGATTTTTTTTCTGTAAACTCCTTAAAATACTGCGGCTTAACAGTATATAATTAAGATCAATGTTTTGAACTGAACTAGTAAAATATAATCCTGTTCCAAGAATCTAAATGGTACTGCTCCAACTAAATGGTACTTTGTTACTATAGTGAACATAAATCTAAGATAGTTCTATCAAATTAAAGATTGCTTTCTTACAAGTCCTTATTGTATACCTCTGGAAATATTTTAGTCCTATTTATATGACTGGCTTTAAACAAAATATGTATATATATTTTTATTCTTCAAATGTTTATTTACAGTTTTAATTTCTCCAGAAATATAAATAATATTTTAAAACATTTCTGGGGGGAATGCCTGCATGGCTCAGTCTCAGTCGGTTAAGAGATCAACTCTTGATTTTGCCTCAGGTAATAATCTCAGTAGGGCTCTGTGCTGGGCCTGGAGCCTACTTAAGATTCTCTCTTCCCCTTTGCCTCTCCTTCCACTTCTCCACTTGAAAAATGCACTTTCACATGCTCTCTTTCTCTTTCTCAAAGGAAAAAAAAAAAGAGAGGAAAAACCAAAAAAACATTTCTTGACCCTGTTTTGGAATTCTACTCCATATCAAGTTCATAACCATATTACAGAAGACAACACTGCTTTATAGAAAGAGATATTCTAGTAAAAGTAGTCCTAACTCATGGTGAAGGAGTATCAAGTAATCTTTGACACTGTGCTCAATTAAACAAGCACATTGTATTTTTAATGTTTGTCTAAATCTTCCATAAACTAGTTATGTAAATTATAAGACTTACTAAAGATAATCTAGTCAGAAAAATGGTCATTATTTATTAAATCAGAAATCTATTTAACAAACTAGAATTTAAATAAAAATTTGAAACAAAACAAAAGGAAAACAAATCTATGGGGTACTTAAAAAAAAAAAGCATAATAAAAAAATTGTTGGAGCACTGGGTGGCACCATTGGTTAAGCATTCAACTCCTGGGTTTCAGCTCAGGTTGCGACCTCAGGGTCCTGAGATCAAGCCCCAAGTCAGGCTCTGCACTCAGCACAGAGTCAGCTTGAGATTCTGTCTCCCTCTCCCTTGACCCTCCTGCTCATGTTCTCTTTCTCTAAAATAAATAAATCTTAAAAAAAATTTACTGTTATCCTACTTACTAGATGATATTATATACATTACATGATCTCTGGGCTTCTATTTTTTCATCTTAAATTAATTTTTCTCACCTTTAGAAAAGAGAAAAATACCACCTACCTCACAGGCTACTTTGAGGCTCAAATAAGATAATGGACACAAAAGCACTGTAGATTTTAAAGCTCTGTCCAAAAATGATGAAACAACAATGGAAACAACTACGACTAAAATCTATTATCTAGTAAGGAAATCAGTTTATTTTCACAAGAGTAAAGGCATAAAACTTTGGTATTTTCTGCTTTCAAACAAGGGGTTCTAACGTCTCAAAGAGGGCTCCTGAGTGGCTCAATCAGTTAAGCATCTGCCTTTGGCTTAGGTCATGATCCTGGAGTCCCAGGATCAACTCCCACATCTGGCTCCCTGCGTGGCGGGGAGTCTGCTTCTCCCTTTACACCTCCTCCACTCATGCTGGCTCACACTTTCTCCTTCTTGCTCTCTCTCTCTCAAATAAATAAAATAAATATCTTTAAAAAACAAAACAAAAAACAAATGTCACAAAGGTAAGGCTATATACTTTATATAGCTATATATAAGGCTATACATGTTATAATAACACTTTAATAAGTTAGTTTTTTGTTAAGTACAGTTAACTTTGTTATATACTATTTTAAACCTATTTTATTTAGATAAGGATATTCCCTTCCTCATTTTTAAAAAGTTAAGGTTCTCAGGAAAAATGGCAAAACAAAATAAAATAAAATGTCATTACTTTAATTATGAGGAAAAGAAATATTAATATTAAATATAAATGGAACTTGAAACAGACTACCAGAAAAAGGAAAAACAATATTGGTGAGTTCTACGAGTTAATATAAAAAATGTCACTAACCAAACACTGTGCATGCATTATTTTAAAGGGACAATATCAATATATAAGTGTTTTCTAACCTGGAATACCTTTTCAGTTCTTGTTGAATACATGTAAAATTTATATATATACATATGTATGTATACATATTCAAACATTTTTATTTTTTTTCAAACATTTTTATTTTTAAATAAAAATTCTTAAAAATTTTCTCCAAGAAGTATACAAACAAGTAATTTGAATAAGCTATCCTGCCAGAGAAAAGGCTTTACTGTTGTTTAAAGATGCACTATTTTCTGTGTTCTAGACAATAAATAAATTTAGTAGCTACAGAAAAAATTAATAGCAGTTATCAGATTATCAAACATTTCCCTTTAATTAGGGAATTCTTATATAGTGAAACAAATCTCTTTTTTTACCAACCAGAAAAAATAATCACTTGACAGTGCCTTTTATATTACCAGGAATTATGCCTAAAAGCATCAAGCATATGTAAATGCAATCTTTTACCTTCCACATCATCTGAAAAGGTAGATAAAAATAAATAAAAAGTGGACAATGAAGAAAACAGTTTCTATGTTGAATATTTACAATAAAATAAATAAGAGCTTAAAAATGTCAAATAAGCAATAAAATCTCTTGAAGAAGAGACTCAACCATTTTATTCAAATATCTGATACAGCCTGAAAGAAATCTAGCATATACTATATATTCAGGATTGTGAGACAGATTTATTATTAAATAAAGGACTGTAAATATCCTCAAGGTGAAGAACTGTAAAAGGGAGTTCATTATGTCAGCAAAGAATTGATGAAATAGTAGAGAAAAAGTATCAATAATGGAATGGAAGGGCATATTTCTCAATATCTAGATTTTTTTAAATTGGAACTTTCAGGATAAGCACATTTTCAGAACATAGTTTAAGTTCCTATTTTAATCTTCCCCAGAAAAAGTGATTCTACCACTTTTTCCCCAAAGAACTGTTTATCTTGTTTTGTCCAAATAATCATTTTTGGATGCTGAATTAAAAATAAAGAGCCCAAACACAGAGACAAACAAAAAATTGGACTCTAAATACGATTAAGTTATAAATTTATAATGAGGAAAAACCACCTAATTAAAAATACTGCTGCTACACAACTTTTTAAAACACAAAAATTATCTGCTACAGACTAGAAAAAGAGCTAAATTCTAATCTGAAACTAAAAAAAAAAAAAAAAAAAAAAAAAAAAGAAAGAAAATGTCTTTTATTTTAATGTGTTCTAACAGGTGTGTTGCACCTAATTTTCTCATCTAAGAAATAACTAGGAAGATAAGTATCTTTTTCTTCAAAGTGTGTTCTTGTGTATATTGCATTCAAATATCATCCTTGACTGACAGCTTCTTATTCCATGGGTATCAAATCATGTTTACTAAAGATTTTTTCAGGGTGCCTGAGTGGCTCAGTTAAGTGTCTGCATTCTGCTCAGGTCTCTGGGATAGAGCCCCATGTTGGGCTTCCTGTTTAGCGGGAAGTCTGCTTCTCCCTCTCCCTCCACCCATCCTCCCCACTCATGCTCTCTCTCTCAAATAAATAAAACCTTAAAAAAAAAAAAAGAAAGTTTTTTCACCCCTGAGAAATTTATGAAGTTGTAAATTAGATATCACAGAAAAATAAATATTTAAGAAAAGATATTTAAGTCCAAAAAATTGTGACCATTTGACATGACCCAGTTTCAAATGTTCCTATTACTGATATTCAGTGAAGTTATTTCTGCTTTTTTATCATAATAATATATGTATAAACTTATAATTATCTACATTACTTTATAATTTGCCTACTTAGAATTAAGAGGTCTTATAACTATAATCTAAATTAGACTTCTGAAATACACAAATATGCCCATCTTTCTGGTTGTCTAGAATAATGAAACACCCACTATACCCCTTCAACAGCCAATCTGATGTGAAGAATTCATTCTTCAACAGCCCTGTCAAATGTTACTCAATGAACATGCTTTTTTACAATATATAGAAAGAAATGTATGTAGACTTCTAGTTAAGTATTTCGCATACTGACAATAAAGTAAAATGACAGACTAGTTTATTTTTAAAATGTAAGTAATTTGAAACAAAAATAGGAAAAGAAAGATGTACCAAAGTGTGTGAATTTTGAACTGATTAGTATTATTTCACACCAGACTAATATAAAAAAACTTTCTAATTTAATAAGTTGTTGCTCTTTATAAATTAACAAAAGTTTATGTTAAAAGTTTAAGTATTTATGAGGGAAAATCCCTCTAATTTCATATTGCTCACCAGATAATAACATAAAAGTTTGTTTTTTTAATAGCCAAAAATGATTTATTCAATCCAAAATTACTAATATTCATCCGGTCTAACTAAAACCAAACACAAAAAGTGGGCAAAATATTTTATAGGGATGCCTGGGTGGCTCAGTTGGTTAAGAAAATGCCTTTGGCTCAGGTCATGATGCCAGAGTCCTGGAATCGAGCTCCATATTGGGGCTCCTTGCTCAGTAGGGAGTCTGCTTCTCCCTCTCTCTGCCCTCTGTCTGCTCGTACTCTTATCGCGCTCTCTCTAATAAAATAAATAAAAAATCTATCTATATATACATTTATATATATGTGTATATATATACACACACACATACATTATAAAAAAGGTATGCCTGTGTGGTTCAGTTGGTTAAGTGCTTTTTTTTTTTCATGCAGATCTTGAACTCCTGACACCTGAGATCAAGACCTGAGCTGAGAATAAGAGTTGGATGCTTAACCAACTGAGCTACCTAGGTACTCTGTAAGCATCTGACTCTTGAAAGAAAGAAGATATTTTATAAAAAAGACTCTGAGTCCATCTCCAAACAACATTCAAAGCAATCATTTTAAATACTTTTCTAGGACTAAGCCTATGTCTCTCCTTTATTGGTTAAAAAAGAAAAAACCCTTATAAATAAACTTATAGAATAAATTTACCTTTAAAACCTGCAAAATTAGTACAATTCCAGGACATATAGCATATGCTATTTTAAGCACAGAAAAACACAATAAAAGAAAAAAAAACATAACAAACTTACCTACTTCTTCTTCTTCATCATTAGATATTATATTGTATAGTGTATCCAAGGCATAACCTATTATTTCAGAATCCGAACTATAAAAAAGAAATTATTACACTTATAAACTGCTAAAGTTAGAGTGCAAACTTTATGACCATTTTTAGATAGTTATTTAGCAAGACTGTATAACACATTAATCTAAAATCTATGCTAAGAAAATATCAGAGTGCAAACTTAAAGAATATATAAAGGTTACTTATAGTAGTGGAAGATTAGAGGTAACCTAAATGTGTAATAGAAAAAAAAAAAGTATAGCAGCAATGAAATACAGTATTTTATTTATTTTATTTTATTTTTTTAATTTTTATTTTATTTTATTTATTTATGATAGCCACACAGTGAGAGAGAGAGAGGCAGAGACATAGGCAGAGGGAGAAGCAGGCTCCATGCACCGGGAGCCCGACGTGGGATTCGATCCCGGTTCTCCAGGATCGTGCCCTGGGCCAAAGGCAGGCGCTAAACCGCTGCACCACCCAGGGATCCCGAAATACAGTATTTTAAAGAATGTTTAATGACATGGTTATTAAAACACCCTTCATATAATGCCAGTAGAAAAAAATTAAATATAAAATTTTTTTAATAAAATTTAATGTACAGAATGATTCCATTTAGCCAAAAATACATATACAAAAAAAAAAAACAAAAAAAACAAAAAAAAACAAAAAAAACAAAAATACATATACATTCCTGTGTGGTCTATATATGTATTTTAAAAACAACTTATAAATAAACTTGTAAGGTAAATTCTACTTTAAAATCAGCAAAATTAGTATAATCCAAGTAATTCTATGGGTATGTGTTTATGTTTATATATGTGTTTTGTGATATTTATATTTAAGTGTTATCCCTAGTTGGACTACTAGAACTTGTTTCCCTGCCCTACACTTTATTTTCTAAAAACAAACAAACAAACACACAATCAAAACAAAAGCTTAATGGTAAATATACTATTTATAAAACCAAGGAATATGAGACTGTAGTTGTTGAAACAAATTTTGAAAGCATGATGGATGATGATGGCATTTAGAGTAGAGAGCAGGAGCGAGACACAGGTCACAAAGATTCAGTGAATACGAAGAAATGATTAGGAGTGATAAATGAAAGATGATGGACAAAGTGGATCACAATCAGAAGATGTAAATCTCAAATAAAGTAGGTCTTAAAAATTAATTTTTAAAAAGATTTTATTTATTTGACAGAGAGAGAGAGAGCGCACAAGTGCACACACAAGCAGGGAGAAAGGGGGAAGCAGACTCTGCTGAGGAGGGAGCCCACCATGGGGCTCGATCCCAGGGATCATGGCCTGAGCAGAAGGCAGATGCTTAACTGACTGGGCCACCCAGGCACCTGTAAAAATTACTACTTATAAAGATTATTATTTATTTTGTTTTTGAGAAATTTTGAGAAGCAACTTTTAAGAGAATATTAAGGAACTAGGAAATGGAACTCAAAATGGTAAAGAGAATCTATGAAAATCCCAGAACATTAGATGCAATGGTGAAAATCTGTACTCTTTCCACCTAAGATCAGGAAAAATAAAAAGACAGGTACCCCAATTAGAAATAAGCAAAGGGGCACCTGGGTGGCTCAGTCAATTAAGTATCTTCCTTCTGCTCAGGTCATCATCCTGGGTCCTGGAACTGAGCCCTGTGTCGGGCTCCCAGTTCAGGGAGGAGCCTACTTCTCCCTCTCCCTCTAAGTAAGATGCCTTACTCGCTCTCTCTCTCTCAAATGAGTAAATAAAAAATATGAAAAAGAAAAAAACAGGCAAAGGATTGAACATACATTTCTCCAAAAAAAAAAGGATACAAATGGTCAAAAACACATGAAGAAGTGCTCAAAATAATTAGTCATTATGTAAACACAAATCAAAACCAAATGAGACACCAAGTTGCAGTCATTAGGTGGCTGTTAAAGGAAGGAAAAAAAAAAAAGACAGTAACAAATGTTGGTGAGGAGAAACTGGGCTTTCAAAAACACTGCTGGTGGGAACATAAATGATGCAAGCCTATGGAAGTTTGGCAATTCCTCAAAAAGTCAAACATGGAGGGATGCCTCGGTGGCTCAGTACTTGAGCATCTGCCTTTGGCTCAGGTGATCCTGGGGTCCTGAGATTGAGTCCTGCATCAGACTCCCCACAGGGAACCTGCTTCTCCCTCTGCCTATGTCTCTGCCTGTCTGTGTCTCTCATAAAGAAATTTTAAAAATCTCTCTTTTTTTTTTAAGATTTCATTTATTTATTCATGAGAGGCACAGACAGAGAGGCAGAGACACAAACAGAGGAAGAAGCAGGCTTCATGCAGGGAGCCTGATGCGGGACTCGATCTGGGACCCCGGGATCACTTCCTGGGCCAAAGGCAGGCACTAAACCACTAAGCCACCCAGGGATCCCTACATCTTAAAAATCTTAAAAAAAAAAAAAAAAGTTAAACATGGAGTTACTGCATGACTTGACAGTTGCATTCTTATATATAAAACACACATTCACATAAAAACTAGTACATGAAAATTCATAGCAGCACTGTTCATAATAGCCAATAAATGAAAATAGCCCCAATGTTCATCAACTGACAGATGGGTAAACAAAATGAGGTACATGATTACAATGGACTATTGAGCCATAAAAAGGGATAAAATACTAATACATGTTACAACATGGATGAACCTTGAAATAATGTACTAAGTGAAAGAAGCCAGACACAAAAGCCACATATTACATGATTCCGTGTATACACAATGTCCCAAATGGTCAAACCTACAGGCACAGGGATACCTGGGTGGTTCAAGTGGTTAAGAGACCAACTCCTGATTTCGGCTCAAGTCATGAAATCAGGGAGATCAAGCTCCAAGTTGGGCTCGTCCTGGGTGTAGAGCTTGCTTAAGATTCCTTCTCTTCTCTCTCCCTCTGCCCCTCCTGTCTCAAAGAAACCACTAAGGGATGGCTGGGTTGCTCAGAGGTTGAGCGTCTGCCTTTGGCTCTGGGCATGATCCCGGCGTCCAGGATCAAGTCTCACACTGGGCTCCTTATGGGGAGCCTCTTTCTCTCTTTCTCTCTCTGCCTATGTCCCTGACTCTCTCTCTCTCTCATGAATAAATAAATAAAACCAAGAAAGAAAAGAAAGAAAGAAAGAAAGAAAGAAAGAAAGAAAGAAAGAAAGAAAGAAAGAAAACAAGACAAGACAAGACAAGACAGAAAGCCCTAAAAATCTATAGACACAGAAAGTAGATTAGGGGTTACCAGGCATTGGAGGGAGGAGGGTACAGGAAATGATGGCTAATGGATACAGGATTTCTTTTGATGTGATGAAAATGTTCTGGATTTTGGGGCACCTGGCTAGCTATGTTGTTGAGTTCAAGCCCCATGTTGAGTGTAGAGATTGCTTAAAAATAAAATCTTAGGAAAAAAAAAAGAAAAAAAATGTTCTGGATTTAGATGGTTGTGATGGTTTCACAACTCTGAGAATTACTAAATCCACTGAAATGTATACTTTTAAAGCCTGAACTTTATGGTATACAAATTATATCTCAATTTATTTTAGTTATTATTTTAAAATATTTTCTTTATTTATTCATGAGAGAGACAGAGAGAGAGAGGCAGAGACACAGGCAGAGGGAGAAGCAGCCTCCATGCAGGGAGCCCAATACTTGATCCCAGGTCTTCAGGACCACACCCTGGGCTGAAGGCGGCGCCAAACCGCTGAGCCACCCGGGCTACCCTATATCTCAATTTTTAAAATTACTATCTAGGTGTCATGGTTCAGAAACTAAGACATTAGACAACTTTCAGGCTCTGAGTGTAGGATTTATGAGAATGAACAGTCTCTCCCCAGCATGACTATAAGAGAAGCAGATTCATGGACAGAGGGAGTGTTTCAAGCCATGTCAAGAAAGGGAACATACTCTATATGATGCAGCCAAGGATGAAGAGGATTCAGTGGAAGAATTCTAAGAGTGTTAGTTGGAAAAGCCAGGAGAAGAAGTGTAAAACAGTAATGAAGAGGGGTGCCAGGCTGGTCCAGTCCGTTGAGGATACAACTCTTGGTCTCCAGGGTCAGGAGTTAGAGCCCCAGGTTACTTAAAACAATAACAAAACAAACAAACAAACAAAAACACAGTAATGAAGAGGAGACTTGGAAAGAGATGGGTGTGGAGCACAGACCTTTGCATTTCAGGAAGTTAAAAAAGAAAAGAACTCAGAACACTTTGGAAACAGCAATAAAGTATCAGGCAAATTGAAAGGTAATTTAATTTAGCACAAGAAAGGGAATGAAATACAAGAAGGGAATGCAACTCATAGAAGCTCAGCTTTGTTGTCCAAGAGGCACAATAAAACACCAAGTAGCCCTTAACATGATACAATTATGAGTTTGCACATTCACCAGTTAATGGTACACCTTACTTCTAAGCATGGTGCCTGACACTAAGTAAATGTGCAGTGAATGTTTTTAAAAATCAATTTCTTTACCTCTATATCAAGAATAATATCTACACATTTTTTAGCTGTGCACTTAAAACGACAATAAAGGTCACCTTACATTACAGGGAGTATTCTATTTTCCATACTGAGATGTTAGTCATTTCATTACTAACTTTCTAAGTCCCAATGACCAAATGTATACATGGAATAAAAAAGAAAAAAATATAAATTATATGTATGTATAATCATTACACAAGTTTTTTTCATCTTAAGATCCATTTTCTCTAACTTGGAATATTATTTAAAGCAGATAACAAACTTTAGTTTACTATAATTGTTTTCAAATGATGCTATAACAAATTACCATAAACTTAATGGCTCAAACAATACAAATATATTATCTTAAAGTTCTGCAAGCCAGAGGTCTGAAATGAGTCTCCCTAGACAATAATCAAGGTCTCAGCAGAGCTGCCTTCTTTTCTATAGGATCTAGGGGAAAATCTGTTTCTGTGCCTTTTGCAGTCTCTAGTGGTCCCATTCCTCCATCTTCAAAGCCAGCAATGACAGGTGGAGATCTTCTCATATCACCTCATTCTGACCTCCTCTTTTGCATTCCTGTTCCACTTCTAAGAAACTTTGGGATTAACACTGGACCCACCGGAATAACCCAGGATAATCTCTCCATCTCAAAGTCCTTAATCACACCTGCAAAGTCCCTTTTGCCCTCCAAGGTAAGATTCACAGTTTGTGGTAATTGAGATGTAAACATCCTTGGGGGGCTATTATTCTGCTTACCACAGTTAATCAATACGATGTTAATAAAACAGTCCTAACACATCCAAAGCATTTATTCAAATGTATTAGAATTATTTGGCTTTGAAAACATAGCCAATGTGGGTTGTACTGTCTGAAAAGAGGAAAGTTCCTAACTTGTATGAACGAACAGCTGGGTATTAGAGAAATATAACTGAAAAAAGAGGCTCTGAGGTTAAACAAGCAATACTAACACTTTTAAAAAGCTTATCTGCTTTGCTTTGTTTAAAGACCTGGGGCACCTCGGTGGCTCAGTGGTTGAGCATCTGACTTTGGCTCAGGTCATGATCCCAGGGTTTTTGGACTGAGTCCTGCATAAAGCTCTCTGGAGGGAGCCTGCTTCTCCCTCTGCCTATGCCTCTGCCTATCTGTGTTTCTCATGAATAAATCAATGAAACCTTAAAAAAAACAAAAAACGTTAGACCTCACATTTCACTGAGCTGGTAAAAGGCATTAAGTTAAAAAAAAGGGAAGTCAGGGCAAGCTGGTGGAGGAGTGGGGTCCTTAGCTCACCAGCCCCACCAACTTACCTAGAAAACTTTCAAACCATCCTGAACACCTATGATATCGACCTGAGATTTAAAGAGATAAGTCATATAAACTGAAGAATTAAGAGAAATCACTAGTAGAATCAGAGCTTTCTAAACACGGCACTTGCAACAGTTTGAGCCAAGAGGGAAGCAGGGTACTGTAGAAGATGGGAAGTTATTTAACAATTTTTTAAAATTAATAATTATTTATATTAAAACTTCACCCTAGGAAAGCCTGGGTCAGTAGTTGAGCGCCTGCCTTCAGCTCAGGGTGTAATCCTGGAGTCAGAGGATCGAGTCCCACATCCGGCTCCCTACATAGAGCCTACTCCCTCTGCCTCTGTCTCTGCCTCTCTCTCTCTGTGTCTATCATGAATAAATAAATAAAATATTTTTAAAAAATAATTAATTAAAGAAATAAAACTTCACCCTAATGTTTCTACTAAGTATTTGAACAACAACAACAACAACAACAAAAAACAGAACTCAGGATATAAAATCATCAATGCCCAGAAATCAGTGGCATTTTTCTAAACTAATAACAATGAGACTGAAGAAAGACAAATTAAAGAATCAATCCCATTTACAATTGCACCCAAAAGCATAAAATACCTAGGAATAAACCTAACCAAAGAGGTAAAGGATCTATACCCTAAAAACTACAGAACGCTTCTGAAAGAAATTGTGGAAGACACAAAGAGATGGAAAAATATACCATGCTCATGGATCGGAAGAATTTGTATTGTGAAAATGTCTATGCTACCCAGGGCAATTTACACATCCAATGCAATCCGTATCAAAATACCATGGCTTCCTTCAGAGAGTTGGAACAAATCCTCTTAAGATTTGTGTGGAATCAGAAAAGACCCCGAATAGCCAGGGAAATATTGAAAAAAGAAAACCAGAGCCGGGGGCATCACAATGCCAGATTTCAGGTTGGACTACAAAGCTGTGGTCATCAAGACAGTGTGGTACTGGCACAAAAACAGACACATAGATCAATGGAACAGAACAGAGAACCCAGAAGTGGGCCCTCAACTCTATGGTCAACTAATACTCGACAAAGCAGGAAAGCATATTCCCTGGAAAAAGGACAGTCTCCTCAGTAAATGGTGCTGGGAAAATTGGACAGCCACGTGCAGAAGAAGGAAACTAGACCATTCTCTTACACCAGACACAAAGATAAACTCAAAATGGTGAAAGATCTAAATGTCAGACAAGAATCCATCAAAATCCTAGAGGAGAACCCAGGCAACACCCTTTTTGAACTTGGCCACAGTAACTTCTTGCAAGATACATCTATGAAGGCAAGGGAAACAAAAGCAAAAATGAACTACTGGGACTTAATCAGGATAAAAAGCTTCTGCACAGCAAAAGAAACAGTCAACAAAACTAAAAGACAACCTACAGAATGGGAGAAGATATCTGCAAATGACATACCAGATAATGGGCTAGTATCCAAGATCTATAAAGAACTTATTAATAAACTCAACAGCAAAGAAACAATCCAATCATGAAATGAGCAGAGACATGAACAGAAATTTCACCAAAGACATACACATGGCCAACAAACACATGCATAGATGCTCCGCATCACTTGCCATCAGGGAAATACAAATCAAAACCACAATGAGATACCACCTCACCCCAGTAAGAATGGTGAAAATTAACAAGACGGGAAACAACAAATGTGGAGAGGATGTGGAGAAAGGGGAACCCTCTTCCACTGTTGCTGGGAATGTGAACTGGTGCAGCCACTCTGGAAAACTGTGTGGAGGGTCTTCAAAGAGTTAAAAATAGAACTACCCTACGACCCAGCAATTGCACTGCTGGGGATTTACCCCAAAGATACAGATGCAGTGAAACGGCAGGACACCTGCACCCCAATGTTTATAGCAGAAATGTCCACAATAGGCAAACTGTGGAAGGAGCTTCGGTGTCCTTCGACAGATGAAGGGGTAAAGAAGACGTGGTCTATATAATATGCAATGGAATATTATTACTCAGCCATTAGAAATGACGAATACCCACCATTTGCTTCAATGTGGATGGGACTGGAGGGTATTATGCTGAGTGAAGGAAGTCAATTGGAGAAGGACAAACATTATATGGTTTCATTCATACGGGGAATATAAAAAATAGTAAAAGGGATTAAAGGGGAAAGGAGAGAAAAGGAGTGGGAAAGGAGTGAGGAAGGGAGAGAAAGGAGTGAGGGTGACAGAACATGAGAGACACCTAACTCTGGGAAACGAACAAGGGGTGGTGGAAGGGGAGGTGGGCGGGGCGATGGGGTGACTTGTTGACGGGCACTGAGGAGGGCACTTGACGGACTGAGCACTGGGTGTTATAGTATATGTTGGCAAACTGAACTCCAGTAATATATATATATAAAAAAAAAAAGTAAAAAAGGTTTATAACATCAGACTTATAATGCCCAGACTGAATGTAGGGACAAAAAGATCAGAGGCAAAGAATACAGTTTGGAGATAGTGGTGGTTTTAAACTATGTCCAAAACTTCTTTGATACACAACCCTTTAAAAGATGAAACCTAATTCTCCTCCTTTTAAGTGTACTCTATTTATTAACCTGTTTCTAACAAAATGAATGTGATAGAATTAATGGTATGTGACTTGTGAGACTAAGTCCTAAAAGGTCTTGGCTTTCTCTTTGCTCTCTTTCTAGGATTGCTTACTCTGGGAGAAGCCAGATACCATATCATAAGGATGCTCAAGCTACCTTAGAGGGAGAGCAACATGCTGAGGTTGTGAAGCTTCCTGCCATCAGCAAAGTCAGCGAGCTATCCTGGAATCAGATCTTCCCAATCAAGCCTTCAGATGATTGTAATTCTAGCTGAAATCTTGACTGGAACCTCATGAGAGATCCTGAGCCTGGTTTGGATGAGCATAATGGGTTAAGGGGGAGGTATGAGTTCAGCATAAATCCTATAGTCTCTTCTTTGGTAGTACCAAACAAGATGGAAAGGTGCTACCATCTAGGTTGGACTTAAGTCAAAAGGCAGTTGAAGAAGATGGTGGAAGGAGGCAATTAGGAACAGGAAAACAAGAGATAAATTAACTCTTAAACATTCTGAATTTGAGATGTCTGTGAGAGATCTTGATATGGTAGAAATGTCTGTTGAACAGTCATAGGTTGTAATATATATTTAACTAGAGGTAGGATTTTTGAAAGCCATCTATACATAGCTGTTAAAACCAAAGACGTAGGGTGCCTAAGGCGGTGCAGTTGGTTGTGTCCAACTCCTGGTTCCAGGATCGTGAGATCAAGCCCCAGGTTGGGCTCTGCATTCAGCATGGAGTCTGCTTAAGACTATCTCTTCCTCTCCTCTTGCCTTTCTCCCCTGCATGTGCACATGTGCATGTACTCTCTCTCAAATTAATAAATACAGCTTTAAAAAAAAAAAAGATGCAGATAAAAATCTCTTAAAGAGAAACTGGAAGAGATAAAAATAGAATGAGTGACCTTTTCCTTAGGACATGCTAAGATTTAACACTTCACTCTATTAGTCCAGTTTATTTCTCCAAAACGCAACTCTAGATAACTCATATACCATATGTATATTACATTATAGAACAGTATATCACAGTACATCTAAGTGAATTTCAAAATACCCAATTGCCCAATTCACACCCCAAATCTTCAATTGTTAATGAGAAGTCACTTCATTCCATTCTTATATAATGGAAAGATCTCAACCCCTGAGATTATGTCTGTCTTAAGGCTTAGTTATTAGCACAGGGGTTTGCACCTAGTGCCCAATAAGTATTTACTGAAGCAACTGAAAATAAAAACCTTAATAACCTTGATAAGTTAATCATTTCTAGAATATTGAGTGATTCTAAAACAATTTAATTAAAATTGCAAGAAAGATTAGGGAGAAACATCATTAAAAAGAGACTTACCGATCTGTTTGTAAAACATGGATAAGATGGTCCATAGCTTGTATACCCACTTCCAAGCGGTATTTCTGCATAAAAGAAACATTTTGTTAAAGTAACTAACATCCAACTTAACAAACTTAATAAGCGATAAAGTGTTACTGACCTTAGATAACGATTTGAGAGCACGCACAGCATTTCTTCGATCATCCAGTAAAGTAGATGAAGATACTCTATCACAAAGCTTTTGAATCTGTCATGGAAAAACGAAATAGCATTAACAGAATATCCAAAAAAAAAAAAAAGAAACATGAAGTACCCCCCTAAATTTATACGAAGTAATTTCAAAAAAACAAAATCAACAAATGGGATGTAATGGTATTGATCTTTTATAAATCTAAGTAACTGTTTAGGTGGTTTTGTAATATTACAAACAGATTTTTCATGGAGACTTGAAAAAGAAGTGGTTGAAGAGAAGTTAAATAAGTGAAATAACTGAAGAATTAAGAGAAATCACTAGTAGAATCAGAGCTTTCTAAACACGGCACTTGCAACAGTTTGAGCCAAGAGGGAAGCAGGGTACTGTAGAAGATGGGAAGTTATTTAACAATTTTTTAAAATTAATAATTATTTATATTAAAACTTCACCCTAGGAAAGCTTGGGTCAGTAGTTGAGCGCCTGCCTTCAGCTCAGGGTGTAATCCTGGAGTCAGAGGATCGAGTCCCACATCCGGCTCCCTACATAGAGCCTACTCCCTCTGCCTCTGTCTCTGCCTCTCTCTCTCTGTGTCTATCATGAATAAATAAATAAAATATTTTTAAAAAATAATTAATTAAAGAAATAAAACTTCACCCTAATGTTTCTACTAAGTATTTGAACAACAACAACAACAACAACAAAAAACAGAACTCAGGATATAAAATCATCAATGCCCAGAAATCAGTGGCATTTTTCTAAACTAATAACAATGAGACTGAAGAAAGACAAATTAAAGAATCAATCCCATTTACAATTGCACCCAAAAGCATAAAATACCTAGGAATAAACCTAACCAAAGAGGTAAAGGATCTATACCCTAAAAACTACAGAACGCTTCTGAAAGAAATTGTGGAAGACACAAAGAGATGGAAAAATATACCATGCTCATGGATCGGAAGAATTTGTATTGTGAAAATGTCTATGCTACCCAGGGCAATTTACACATCCAATGCAATCCGTATCAAAATACCATGGCTTCCTTCAGAGAGTTGGAACAAATCCTCTTAAGATTTGTGTGGAATCAGAAAAGACCCCGAATAGCCAGGGAAATATTGAAAAAAGAAAACCAGAGCCGGGGGCATCACAATGCCAGATTTCAGGTTGGACTACAAAGCTGTGGTCATCAAGACAGTGTGGTACTGGCACAAAAACAGACACATAGATCAATGGAACAGAACAGAGAACCCAGAAGTGGGCCCTCAACTCTATGGTCAACTAATACTCGACAAAGCAGGAAAGCATATTCCCTGGAAAAAGGACAGTCTCCTCAGTAAATGGTGCTGGGAAAATTGGACAGCCACGTGCAGAAGAAGGAAACTAGACCATTCTCTTACACCAGACACAAAGATAAACTCAAAATGGTGAAAGATCTAAATGTCAGACAAGAATCCATCAAAATCCTAGAGGAGAACCCAGGCAACACCCTTTTTGAACTTGGCCACAGTAACTTCTTGCAAGATACATCTATGAAGGCAAGGGAAACAAAAGCAAAAATGAACTACTGGGACTTAATCAGGATAAAAAGCTTCTGCACAGCAAAAGAAACAGTCAACAAAACTAAAAGACAACCTACAGAATGGGAGAAGATATCTGCAAATGACATACCAGATAATGGGCTAGTATCCAAGATCTATAAAGAACTTATTAATAAACTCAACAGCAAAGAAACAATCCAATCATGAAATGAGCAGAGACATGAACAGAAATTTCACCAAAGACATACACATGGCCAACAAACACATGCATAGATGCTCCGCATCACTTGCCATCAGGGAAATACAAATCAAAACCACAATGAGATACCACCTCACCCCAGTAAGAATGGTGAAAATTAACAAGACGGGAAACAACAAATGTGGAGAGGATGTGGAGAAAGGGGAACCCTCTTCCACTGTTGCTGGGAATGTGAACTGGTGCAGCCACTCTGGAAAACTGTGTGGAGGGTCTTCAAAGAGTTAAAAATAGAACTACCCTACGACCCAGCAATTGCACTGCTGGGGATTTACCCCAAAGATACAGATGCAGTGAAACGGCAGGACACCTGCACCCCAATGTTTATAGCAGAAATGTCCACAATAGGCAAACTGTGGAAGGAGCTTCGGTGTCCTTCGACAGATGAAGGGGTAAAGAAGACGTGGTCTATATAATATGCAATGGAATATTATTACTCAGCCATTAGAAATGACGAATACCCACCATTTGCTTCAATGTGGATGGGACTGGAGGGTATTATGCTGAGTGAAGGAAGTCAATTGGAGAAGGACAAACATTATATGGTTTCATTCATACGGGGAATATAAAAAATAGTGAAAGGGATTAAAGGGGAAAGGAGAGAAAAGGAGTGGGAAAGGAGTGAGGAAGGGAGAGAAAGGAGTGAGGGTGACAGAACATGAGAGACACCTAACTCTGGGAAACGAACAAGGGGTGGTGGAAGGGGAGGTGGGCGGGGCGATGGGGTGACTTGTTGACGGGCACTGAGGGGGGCACTTGACAGGATGAGTACTGGGTGTTATACTCTAAGTTGGCAAAGCAAACTCCAATAAAAAAATATACAAAATAAATAAAAGCCAGAACTACATATCAAAAATTTTTAGTTTTAAGTGTGTCTCAAAATCTATAAAGATGAAATGCATCTATTATAAAAGCTTCTAATAAGTTTGCAGGAATTAAAGTTTATGGTGAATTTTAAAATAAACCTTCAGGCATTATTTATAATGGGGAAAAAGTTGAAAATTGTCCATTAAAAGATGAAAAACTAAATCATCATACGTTCTTTGGTAGTATACTATGCAACTACTTCAAACAATTAACTGTACTGCTATGAAAATACTATGATTTAATAAACAGTGGGAAAAAGTGGCACCTGGGTGGCTTAGTCAGTTAAGTACCTGCCTTCAGCTCAAGTCATGATCCCAGGGTCCTAGGACTGAGTCCCAGATGGGACTCCCTGCTTAGCTGGGAGTCTGCTTCTTCCCCTCACTCTCCCTTGTGCTCTGTCTCTTGCTTTCTCTCTCTCAAAAAATAAGTAAAACCTTTAAAATAAAAAGTGGGAAAACAAGGAACTTGTAAAACTAGATGTAAATAATGAGCCCACTAAAGCAAAAGTATCAAACTGTATGTAAAATTGTAAAAAAAAAATCTGGAGGGCCACCTGGGTGGCTCAGTCAGTTAGGTGTCGGACCCTTGATTTTGGCTCAGGTTATGATCTTGAGGTCTTGGGATTGAGCCCTGTATGGGGCTCCACGCTCAGTGGGGAATCAACTTGAGGATTCTCTCTCCTTCTGCCCCTTCCCCCACTCAAGTGCTCTTTCTCTCTCTCAAATAGTTATTTTTTTAAAAATCTGGAAACAGGGGATCCCTGGGTGGCTCAGCGGTTTATCGCCTGCCTTCAGCCCAAGGCGTGATCCTGAAGTCCTGGGATCAAGTCCCACGTCAGGCTCCCTGCATGGAGCCTGCTTCTCCCTCTGCCTGTGTCTTTGCCTTTTTCTCGCTCTGTCTCTCTCATGAATAAATAAATAAAATCTTTTAAAAAAAACCTGGAAACCTAAAACTATACAACTTCTAGGGGTACCGGGGTGGCTGTCAGTAGAGTGTCTGACTTCAGCTCAGGTCATGGTCTTAGGTCCTAGGATGGAGCCCCACATGGGGCTTATCTGGCTTCTTGCTCAGCAGGGAGTTTGCTTGTCCCTCTGCTCTTCCCCCAACTAGTGCATGCATGTATTCTCTCTCTTTCTCAAGTTAACAAAAATCTTAAAAAACAACAACAACAACAACAACAAAAACTTCTACAAGAAAGCATAAGAGAAAATTCTAGTGACCTTTAAATTAGGCAAAGATTTCTCAGATACATACTAAGAGCACAATCCATAAAGAAAAGTAAAATAAAGTATACCTCATCACATCTCTTCAAAAGACACTATTAAGAGAATGAAAAGAGGGGCACCTGGGTGGCTTAGTCCGTTAAACCTCTGATTCTTTTCAATTTTTATTTATTTATTCATGAGAGACACACAGAGAGAAGCAGAGACATAAGCAGAGGGAGAAGCAGGCTCCCTGTGGGGAGCCTCAAGTGGAGCTCAATTATAGGACCCCAGGATCACGACCTGAGCCAAGGGCAGATATTCCACCACTAAGCTACCCAGGTGCCCCATGCTTCTGATTCATGATTTCAGCTCAGGTCATGATCTCAGGGTCATGAGTTGGAGCCCTGCATCAGGCTCCATGCTGACAGTGGGGCCTGCTTAAGATTCTCACTCTCCTTCCATCCTCCTCTCCCCTATTCCCCCCTAATCCTGCTCATGTGCACACACTCTCTCTTAAAAAAAAAAAAAAATTCATAATAGATGTAAGAATTAACTGCACATCTTAAAATTTTAAAAAAGAGAGAATAAGATAAACCAGAGACTAGATGAATATATGTGAAAACATCTGATAAATAATAGTTTTTAAAATCATGATACTCAGGTCCTTTAAAGTTCTAACAGTTACTATTTTAAATTATGATTCACTCTTTAGTGATGGTTCTTACTAAGATTCTATAAACAATATTTTGGCATATCACTCACACTTTTGCACCCCATGTAACTGAATTAGTGGTGTTTAAATACATATACATATAATGTGTTCCAAATTATGTTCTGCAGGCTTCTAGTGTCCCAGAAGATATTAATAGATGTCTTATGATCACAGAACCAGAAGGAAACACAAGGTTATACAAAATTAAATAGGTTTCTGCACTGCTGGATTTCTAAGTCTTTACTATGCTGATTTTCATTTCTTCATACTGCAGATATAGTATGATAACCAAATCTAGTCTTTTTGATTTTATTCAGTCTAACTGCTCACATTTAGAAGCTATTCCTACCTTAAATCCTATTTATTTTCATAATAATTACACTGACTTTCCAAAATGCAAACAACTTTCTCTTTATTAAATAACTGGTGGATTTTTTTTCTACCACAATCTTTTTTTTTAACCATTAGAAAAACTACGTAATTATCTCTTGAAAACATGAAGCTTGTTACCCTCAGCTTAAAGAATTTCTTAAGCCAAAAATAGTTTTCCTAACTATGACTAAAATTTTCTCTCCTTGGTTCTTCTACATCTTTTGTTAACTTTTTCTAGGTAGTTTATAACTGATACAATGAATAAGAAATTGTTTATATACATTTTCTTCTCTTTCTTAGCCTTAGACTTCAAGCTAGGTATGGTTCTAGGTATGGGATTTCTTTTTCTTAGCCTTAGACTTCAAGCTAGGTATGGTTCTAGGTATGGGATTTCCATTTCCCGTGGAGTACTGAGTCTCAGTACCACACCGGGCTTGATTTCCAGCCTCAGCCTCATCTTTGGTTAGTGTATATAAAGATTTATGCCAAAATATGATCTTTCCTGTCTGGAAACTCTTTATTTGTTGAATGTGGACGCTGGAAATCTACTTGATGCTGGAGAAACTTAGCTTTAAGAAATACTGGAGTGGACAGCCTGGGTGGCTCAGCAATTTAGCGCCTTCAGCCCAGGGTGTGATCCTGGAGACCAGGGATCGAGTCCCATGTTGGGATCCCCGCATGGAGCTTGTTTCTCCCAACACCTGTGTCTCTGCCTTTCTCTCTGTGTCTCTCATGAATAAATAAATAAATAAAAATCTTAAAAAAAAAAATATTGGAGTAAGATGACCTTAATCCTAGAGCTTAGAGGGTTTGCTTTGTTTTTATTTTCAGTCTTTTTTGTTATAAATATGCTAATATTTGAGCCTTATAAATTTTTTAAAAAGCTTTGAGATATACATACAGATCTCAGTTGCTATTAAGACAAATATAAGTTAAAATAGCAGTGAGATTATTTTTACCTACCAGACTAAGATTAAAATTAAAATAATAGTACCAAATACTTTTTTTTTTTTTTTTTTAAGATTTTATTGCTGAGCCACCAGGGCTGCTCAAGAAAATGTTTTTTAAAACAGAGTGACTGGAGTGCCTGGGTGGCTCAGTTGGTTAAGCACCTGACTAAATTTCAGCTCAGGTCGTGATTTCAGGGTCATGAGGTTAAGACCTGTGGAGTCCCACATCAGGCCCTGCACTCAGATTCCCTCTCTCCCTCTGTCCCTCTCCCTGCTTTTACGCACTGTCCCTAAGTAAATAAATAAAATCTTAAAAACAAACAACTATCCATGATAGGCAAGGATATAGATTAATTAGCTTGCTTATATTCTATCAGAGGAAAAGTAACCTAAAAAAGTGGAAATTTGGCAAAAAATACTACAACTTAAAATGTTCAGACCCTTTCTTTATCAGGCATTCCTACTTTTAGGAATTTATGCTTTTAAAAACACCCCCACAATTATACAATGTTTTATACTAGGATGTTTTTTGTAGTAGTACTTTTAATAGCTAAGAAGGAAATCCAGCTTCTGCCACGTACGAATATAATAAGTCCAGGATCACACCCTGAGCTGAAGGCAGATGCTCAACCACTGAGCCACCCAGGCATCCCTATTTCTTTTCTAATGAGTTCAAAGTATGTTTCAACAGCTCTGACTAATGAGCAAATCACTATTTTTAGGTCGTTGCAAATCATCTGCTTTCCACCCAGGTCATGATCTCAGGGTCCTGGGATGTGGCCCCATATGAGGCTCCCCACTCAGTGGGAAATCTGCTTCTTCTTCTCCCTCTGCCCCACCCCTGCTCATGCTGCTTCTCTCTTCTCAAGTAGATAAAATGTTTTAAAAATATATTAAAATTAATCACTATTTTGAAGTGTATTATTTATACTTCTAGAAATAAAATTCATTTTTTTTAAATTTGAGAAAATATCTCTCAAAACTATTTTTAGGGGCACTTGGGTGGCTCAGTTAAGCATCTGCCTTCAGCTCAAGTCATGATCCTGCAGTCCTGGGATCAAGCCCCACATCGGGCTCCCTGCTCAGCAGGGAGTCGGCCTCTCCCTCTCTCCATCCTCTCCACTTGTGTTCTCTAAGTAAATAAGATATTAAAAAAAAAAAAAAAAGATGGGACGCCTGGGTGGTTCAGTGGCTGAGCATTTGCCTTTCACTCAGGGCATGGTCCCACAGTCCCAGGATCGACTCCCACATCAGGCTCCCTCCATGGAGCCTGCTTTCTCCCTCTGCCTGTCTCTGCCTCTCTCTCTGTGTCTCATGAATAAATAAATAAAATCTTTAAAAAAAAGAGAGAGACTATTTTTAAGAATATAAGTATGCTTTTTATCTATTGAACCTGGGTTTTAATGCTAAGTACATATTCTTCTATGTTGGGCATTTTAATCAGAACTTTCTCTCTAGCAACTTAAGATAAACTCAAAGCAGTCAAGCATACTGCAAGGCAATGAGAAAGCAAATATAGAACTTATTTACCTAGAACAATTAGATTGAGCTATTTCAGATACCTTTGGTCAGGCATCAAAATGGTCTTTCCATTTTAATTATTTTTGAGAGTAATCTAAAATTAATTATAAGCGTCTCTGACTTCTTAAACAAAGAAACATAATTACAAGCTTTCTTAGCATTTAAATTTAAGTCCTCTCCAAAATTTTACACAGGGATGTCTTAGGTGTTAAATGAAGTAATGAACATAAAAGACTGCTTAGTACATGGCACCTATAAATGAAGTAATGAACATAAAAGACTGCTTAGTACATGGCACCTATAAATGATCAATAAATGTTAACAAACTTTAGTCTATTACCAAGATTCTTATGACTTTTTGTATTATTCTTCTATCAGGCTTTTGGATGTCATTTTTATCATAAACGTTTTTAACAGACCATTCAAATTTTGCAGATTTTAATTTGCTACTGAGCAAAAATTTGATCATTAAGCTGGATACTAATATAATTTTTCTATAACAAAAAAATCACACAGGCTTGAAATCAAGACTGAGTACATGGACCTTGCAACTTCTACTTTTGCTAAGGAAAGCTTAGTACTTTCTGTTAATATTCCAGATGGCTGAAGTTTCTGAATAAGTGATTTCTCTTTAATGAAGTGCTACACTTACAGACAACTGAAACCAAATGAAAGGAAAACATATATAATAATCAAGTTCCAAACCTTACAAAGATTTAGCCATGTTTTAGGCCCAAAACACTGTCATATATTTTTTAGTTGATAGTTACCAAGCAAAAATTTTCTGGCACAAGAATGCTTAACTTGTATTTAAAAATTATAGATCTCAAAGACCATTAATGCCATTTATTCCTTACTTAAAAAACCAACTCAATGCATATACTTGTTCCTGATTTTCCATTTCTCCCTTCATTTATTAGAACCCTCAGTGTTTTAGCTGGGCACATGACTGTTTACCTAGACTATTTTCCAAGTCTTTTTTGCCTCTAGGCACAGACAGTGATTATATTCCAGCCAATGAGTTGTTAGTACCTTCTAGGTTATGTCCTTGTCCTTAAAAGGAAGCTATTTGTTCTTCATTCCTTCCCTGAACTTGGAACTTCAACCTGGTGTTAATGAGGCAACTTCAATAATTCCAACAAGAGCAGCATCCTAGGGGATGGCAGAACAAGATAAAAAGCAACACCTGGGCCTCTGGACCACCCTGAGGAGGACTACCCTATCTAATTGCTTTCTAATTGGACTTTAATTGGAAAAAGACATAAATTTTTATCTTTAGACCCATTTTCTGGCCTCTGTTATACAGCTGATGCAATACCTAAACTAATAAACTCATTTTACAGAAGAAATTAAGGCTCAGAAACAAAGCAATACACCCCAAAATAAACCCAAGCTATAGATGTCTCACTCCAAAGCCCATACTCTAATAGCCTATTTTGTCTCCTACTCAGAAAAATGTGAATCTGAGTTACTGTTGCAAACTACATGGACCACGCGATTTTTTATATATATATATAAATAGGGAGACAGAAATGCAGTTTTCTTAAAGATTTTATTTATTTAAAAAAAAGATTTTATTTATTTATTCATGAGAGACAGAGAGAGAGAGGCAGAGACACAGGCAGAGGGAGAAAGAGGCTCCATGCAGGGAGCCAGATGTGGGACTCGATCCCAGGTCTCCAGGATCAGGCCCTGGGCTGAAGGTGGCGCTAAACCGCTGAGCCACCTGGGCTGCCCTGAAATGCAGTTCTTATGAATACGTTTTACTTACACTACAGCCTACTAAGGACCCTAATAAACCTTTGACTTAACTGCTCAGCCAGAGTAGTCCCTTGTTCTAAGAGCTGGAGCTTTACTTCGGGAAAGCCGTTCAATTAGAAGCTACCAAAAAAGAAAAAAATCAAGTATTAAAAAATAGCACCTCAGAAAAAATAGTACCTCAGAAAAACTTAAAAATATACTCAGTTTAAAAAAAAAAGGATTTTATTTTTACATAATCTCTACACCCAGCATGGGGCTCAAACCCACAATCCCAAGATCAAGAGTTGCACACTTTACTGACTGAGCCAATCAGGCACCCCAATATATATACTCACTCTTTTAGAATTAACTTGGTTGAGATAATAAGGACAAACTGGAACGGACAGAGATTGGAGAGAAAAAATATGTCAGTTCATTGTAACAGACAAGGCATAAGAGTAAGAAAAATATATTAGGGTGGTGGTAATGGGCAAAGAGCTGAAAGGATAAATAAAGCAAAAGAATAATTCAAAGAACTGAATTTAAGAGGTTGGGGCTCTAAAGAATGAAACATCTGGAATAGCCACTGTTTGGGATTCAACTTCTACAGCTTTTCCTTAAACAAACATGTAATCAAACATTATTTTTTAAAAGATATAATTAGAAAATCAAAAAACAGCAGTGATTAAGCTATCTGAAGTTTGATATCATGAATCAGCAATCATTCTTCTATATATCAGCAAATACTCTGGGTTTTGGCAAGGACAAAGGTCAAAGGACCAATATATCTGAAGAATTCAGTATCATAACCCTAGGTGGGCGATTTCATTCATTCATTCAGCAAATATTAGAGTGCTGCTACTGTCATGGGAGCACTGTCATGATCAGTGCAACCAGAAAGTAGCAGTTCAGAAACTAAGCATTTAGAAACTTATACAACAGCTATATAATTTTGTATTTATTTAATAAAAAAGGGCTTAATATTTTTATACACATGATTATGTATACGTATAGTCATTCCATTTTCCTAGCAATTCAGTTTTATTGTATCTTACAAAAGTATTGGTCTGTGATTAATTGCATAAAAAAACAACTAAAGCAACTGGTCTTTAACCACCGACAGCTGAAATATTATTAAATATTGAGAAATATTATTAAAGTGCTTAACATTTTGCAAGGCACTGCAAAATTCTACTCTGGGGCAATAGCCAGTAAGCCACTATGGAAGGTATCTATTCTAATGAAAAGATAAAGACAAGGAGACTACAAAATAAAGACTAGAAAGATAAAAAGAGAAAGTAATAGGCATGACAAAGGAAATATCAGGAATATGAGATAGTGATTAGGTGGAGAGTACTTTACATAACCTAGTTGGTCAGAGGGCCTCAAGTCAATCACTGATTTGGATATAGTCCGAAGTGTGGGTAAGTGTGGGTAATGCGTAACAAGAACAAAGTAGGGAAGCAGAGTGAATATTTATGTTACTACCATCAGAAGAGAAAAAGGCAGTATTTTAAAGGATAAATTTATTCACTGTCTCAAATGGGATCCTGAGGTGAGGGACTTTGTTACTACCAACTCACTATCTCAGAAACCAACCAAAGAAGCCAACTTGTAGTTTGAAGCAAAATTCATAAATTAACTGGGTTTGAAGTCACAAACTCTTGTCTGAGTACTACGCAACACTCTCATCAACATGATGGGAGAGCTGGAAAGGAAGTAAAAGGTTTAAATCCCACATATTATAATACCATCTTCTTATCTAAAAATTAACATTTTGCTGTAATTATTGATCTAAAGAGTGACTTACAATACAAAAGAAATTAATCCAGTCTACTTTGTTAAAAAGTCAGAAATGCGGATGTCTGGGTGGCTCAGTGATTGAGTATCTGCCCTTGGCCCAGGGAGTGATCCTGGAGTCCCAGGATCAAGTTTTACATGGGCTCCCCGCATGGAGCCTGCTTCTCCCTCTTCCTGTATCTCTGCCTCTCTCTCTGTGTCTCTCTCATGAATAAATAAATAAAGTCTTAAAAAAAAAAAAGTCAGAAATGTTTGTCACTAGGTTTTTTACCAAAACAGTATTATCTCAGCAGACTACCAAGGCACATTTCAGGTGACCATTCTATACCCTTGAAACAAGTAACCTTCCTGAATTTCACTGCCTGAGTAGAGAGATATAAATATAGCCAAGACATGTTAAGGTCACAGAACAGAAAACTGGTAACAACAAAAGAAGATACTTTAGCCCATTTGCTTCAAACAAAGAAATTTTTAAAATTGTGTGGGGAAAAATCTGTTTACTAATTAGTGAATAGAAAATTCCTAATACCGGGACACCTGGGTGGCTGAGCATCTGCCTTCCACTCAGGGCGTGATCCTGAGGTCCTGGCATGGAGTCCCACATCAGGTTCCTTGCAGGGAGCCTGCTGCTCCCTCTGCCTGTGTCTCTGCCTCTCTCTGTGTCTCTCATGAACAAATAAATAAAATCTTGAAAGAAAGATAGAAAAAGAAATAAAAGAAAGGTCCTAATACCTATCATTAAATTTTCTAAAAGATTTATTTACTTATGGGGGGGGGGGGCACAGGGAGACAGAGAGGATCTCAAGTAGACTCCCCACTGAGCACAGAGTCTGACCTAGGGCTCAAGGACCCTCAGATCATGACAGGAGCCAAAACCGAGTCAGCCACTTAACTGACAGACACACCAAGGCACCTCTATTAAATTTTTTAAAAAACCAAAAATCTTAAAAAAGAAATTAATTTGTATAATGAACATACTGGTAATTGCAAAGAAAACATTCTGGAAGTTTGGATGCCAAACTTCACTAGTGATTACCCCCAGTAATGGGAAAAGAGACTATGAAGGGAAGAAGGAAGAGGCAATTTTAGACTACATACTGATATGAATTATTTATAATAAGCATGTTTTCACTATTGCTTCAGTAAATAAACAGTAAACATTTAAAGAAATTTCCAGGGACACCTGGGTGGCTCAGTGGTTAAGCATCTGGCTCAGGTCATGATCCTGGGATTGAGTCCTACATTAGGCTCCCTGGAGGGAGCCTACTTCTCCCTCTGCCTGTGTCTCTGCACACCCCCCCCCCCGCCATGTCTCTCATGAATGAATAAATAAAATATTTTTTCTTAAAAAGTGACTTTTAATATGCAAAGATCTCTAAGACATATCAATGAAAAAAATAAGCTGCAAAACGCTATAAATAGTATATCATTTATGAAAAAAGAAGTTCATACAAATATATAATTCTATATTGTACAAATGCAGAATTACTCATAAAACTCTGGAAGGATTTATATCACATTAAGAATCACAGTTATTTCTGAGGGCACCTGGGTGCCACAGCTGGTTGAAGGTCCAACTCTTGGTCTCAGCTCAGGACGTGATCTCATGGTTGTGAGACTGACCCCCACGATGGGCTCCTGCTCAGCATGGAGACTGCTTGGGACTTCCTCTCCCTCTCCCCCTACTTCCGGCTCACACAAGTTCACTCGCTCTCTCTCAAATAAATAAGTCTTAAAAAAAAATCATGGTTATTTCTGGAAAGAAACTGAAATTAAAGATGGTAGTCAAAGGGGCCTTAAACTTTACTAGTATTACTTGCCATTTTGTGTCATGAAAAAATTAAAAAGCTAATTAATAAAATAATATGTATAACAATGCAACTCATGGAGAGAATTATGTATCAGAATTCTTCCTTGAGGGGATCCCTGGATGGCTCAGCGGTTTGGCACCTGCCTTCGACCCAGGGCGTGGTCCTGGAGTCCCGGGATCGAGTCCCACATTGGGCTCCCGACATGGAGCCTGCTTCTCCCTCTGCCTGTGTCTCTGCCTCTCTTTCTCAATCTCTGTGTGTCTCATGAATAAATAAATAAAATCTTAAAAAAAGAATTCTTCCTTGTTTTCAGTAATAACCATGTGAGATTCACAATTCCACTTAACAAAAAAAATTTGAAAAGGACAAACCATCCCACTAACAATTGGTAAATGGAGCATAATCAGAATGACAACCTAACAATGTGAATTTAATATCTGCTTTATTAACCAATAGTTCCATTTATTCTCTTCAGATATACATAAAGGAGACCAAAAAAGAAGCAATGGGAATATGAGTGACTAGGAAAGGAAAAAGTGAGATAAGGAATGGAAAAATGAAAAACCACTGAAAAGGAAAAAAAAGGAAAGCGACATAAAACTAGCATGCTGAAGGTACATTTACAATTTAAAGACACTGACATAATGTATTTCCTGACAATTGCTAATAGAAACCCCTAGTTTTTTTTTAGGTATTCAGTATTTAACTGACATGCAAAAATGAAGAACAGGAATGCCAATTACAAAAATCTAATTCAACCATTCAGTCATTTATTCAATAAGTATTTATCAAGCATCTAATACCAACACATTTGATCATATAACTGTCATGAAGCTTAAAACATAGTTATAGCTCTCCTGGAAAGAACTTACCCAACCATGACAACTGTAGGACTAAAATAATTCATGTTAACCAAAAATCAATTCATTTACATTGTTTTATGGAACAAAAAAATATTAGTGTTTTAGAACACAAAAAGAACCAGAAATTTATTTTAAATTGAATTGAAATCTAATTGAATTGAATAGCTCAGAAAATTTTACCAAAAAAAGCAAAGGTCAGTCTTATCTTGATGACCTAAATATGATCTAAAAAAAAAAAAAAAAAAAGTGGGACCATTACAAACACCAGTCTCTTTGCAAAATAAATCCAATGAATCTAACACAGTCTATTTCCATTACAGTTAACAGTAAGTCAGCCAAGGTAATATGCTGCTTCATTTATTCTCCACATTTTCTCTAAGAAATGACCGTTTTCCAAAAGAACATTCTTTCCAAGCAAGGCATCATTACAAAACTTGTCTACCAACTAACCTAACACAAATGCTGGTATCTCTAAGTCTTAGCATGACAAAAGTTTTCAAATTAATGGTACAATTTTTATACAAAAATGTTTATAGCATTTCTGCCTGAGGTACAAAAATATAAGCAGGCCTTTTCTATAATTTCCACAAAAGACAAAAAAAAGCAATGCAATGCAGTATAAACAATAGACGGTAAATATGTAAGGAGAGAAAAATGGTACTTGCTATCAGCAAATTTACACAAGAAATACTTCTTTTTTTTAAAATTTTTATTTATTTGTGATAGTCACAGAGAGAGAGAGAGAATGAGGCAGAGACACAGGCAGAGGGAGAAGCAGGCTCCATGCACCGGGAGCCCGACGTGGGATTCGATCCCGGGTCTCCAGGATCGCGCCCTGGGCCAAAGGCAGGCGCCAAACTGCTGCGCCACCCAGGGATCCCCACAAGAAATACTTCTATTCTCTCCTAAAAGATAATTAGATTCAAGAGTGATTACAATTAACCATCAAACCATAAAGCACCAGAACTTATTTTATGTTCTTTAGAACACTCAGATCTACAAGGTTTCTTGAGGAAAAAAGGGATCTGGTCAAATAAAATTGGTAAACACAAATTACTTTATATCTCCATCTTGAAAATATATTTTTTTAAGATTTTATTTATTTATTCATGACAGACACACAGAGAGAGGCAGAGACACAGGAAGAGGGAGAAGCAGGCTCCCTGCAGAAAGCTCGACCTGAGACTTGATCCCGGGACCCCAGGATCATGCCCTGAGCCAAAGGCAGATCCTCACCTCAACTGCTGAGCCACTCAGGAGTTCCCATCTTGAAAATATTATAAGCTGCTTAATAAACCTTGTATAAATATTAGATTTTTTTGTTTTGTTTTTGATCATCACACAGCATGCTTCTTTGGGAACAAATTTAAGTACATCCACTCGTGTTTTTTGGAACATACCTTGGACAGGTGCGTGTGTGATTCTAAAATTGCCCTTAACAATCTATATATATTAACCTTCAAAAAAGCCATGCAATTTTCAATAGATACTACTTAATTTATTTTTTTTTTTAATTTTTATTTATTTATGATAGTCACACAGAGAGAGAGAGACGCAGAGACACAGGCAGAAGGAGAGGCAGAGACACAGGCAGAGGGAGAAGCAGGCTCCATGCACCGGGAGCCTGACGTGGGATTCGATCCCGGGTCTCCAGGATCGCGCCCTGGGCTAAAGGCAGGCGCTAAACCGCTGTGCCACCCAGGGATCCCTAGATACTACTTTAAAAGAATGTGAGACATCGTTAGTTGGATACAGAAGTGATCAAAACACAAATCATCATTACGGTTTTATCTGACACTGTTATTGCAAGAGAACCAAGAGACAGTGACCTGGTTATTAATGTAGAATATGAAATTCGAACCCAAACAGGACTTTTGGACTACAGGACTATACATTTATAGTAAAGTGGTATAAAATATGCTTGACTAAACCAACACTATGTCTAAATTTAAGCACATACGCCTTAATAACAATTTTTATTATAAGAAAGTACAGCTGTCTCTATATTGTTAGCCCTTTTGCTTTTTAAGCCAGCTGATCAAAGTTTGATCTAAAAAAATATGACTTCAGGGTACCTGGCTGGCTCAGTCAGTGCAGCATGGGACTCCTGATTTGGGGTCGTGAGTTCAAACTCCAGGTATGACCTGGAGATTACTTAAAAATAAATAAACAAATAAATAAATAAATAAGTAAGTAAATAGATACAATTTATCAGTATAGTAATTCCACACACTTTTTCTGGACTTAAGCAACTTTCATGCCTTGGATACAACTTGAGAAAAGAAATCCCCTATGATTTACCATCAAATGCTTTGATTTTTAAGAAACGAGCTTTAAAAAAAATAAAAAGTTATTAGTTGAAAGGTAGATGGAAAATTAAATATGTATGAGCATTAAAAAACTAAGGATTTTTAGTATAATCAGTGTTTATTGGGCAGCAGGGTGGCTCAGCGGTTTAGCGCCGCCTTCAGCCCAGGGCCTGATCCTGGAGACCCGGGATCAAGTCCCACGCTGGGCTCCCTGCATAGAGTTTGCTTCTCCCTCTGCCTGTGTCTCTGCTTCTCTCTCTCTCTCTCTCTCATGAATAAATAAATAAAATCTTTAAAAATAATAATAATAATTAGTGTTTATTTGCACCCAACCTAGTATGCCCAGACTAAGGAGGCCTCTAGTCACCAGAAATCAGTGCCTTTCTCTGAAGCAGAAAAGCGAAATCAAATTTAAAAGTATTCGACTTTAAGGAACACCTGGCTGGCTCAATTGGAAAAGCATGTGAACTCTTGATCTCAGGGTCATGAGTTCAAGCCCCACAATGGATGTAGACATTACTTAAATAAAACTTAAAAAAAAAAGTATTTGACTCAAAAATATGCAGTGTAGTGAGGATAAAATTCTATACTTAAGATATTCATAACTTTATAGAATTATTCATTATCATATGATACAAATACAAGTATTTACTACTTAGTCTCTAGAGAACATCCTAATACATATCAAAAGTTACTCTTAACTGACAGTATGAAAAGTTAAGTACTATAAAATCAATAATAAGGGCACCTGGCTGGCTCAGTTGGTAAAGCATGCAACTCTTGATTTCAGGGTTAAAAGCTTGAGCCCCAGGTTGGGTATAGATATTTAAAAATAAAATCTTTACAAAGAAAGTCAATAATATAACTCTAATACATTTAGAAGATCCTTAAGTTCACTAAAGTGAAAACAGGAAAGCTGTAAAAGCACAGTAAAGTTGAAAAATCTCTTCAGTAAAAAGTTTGACAAAATGGACATCAATCATTCTAGAACTTTGATTCCTAGAGTCTTTAAAAAGTACTGTTTAACGAATCCCTGGGTGGCTCAGCGGTTTAGTGCCTGCCTTCCACCCAGGGTGTGATCCTGGAGTCCAGGGATGGAGTCCTGTGTCAGGCTCCCTGCATGAAGCCTGCTTCTCCCCCTGCCTGTGTCTGCCTCTGTGTGTGTGTGTCTCTCATGAATAAATAAATGAAATCTTAAAAAAAATAAAATTAAAAGTACTGTTTTAGCACCTAGTAAGTTGTGAGCTGCTATGACTATAGATCTGGGATTTCTTTCTTATAACACTGTAATTTATTCATTCATTCATTCATTTTAGAGACAGAGAGAGAGAAAAGAACGAGTAGCAAAAAGAGAGGGGGGAAAAAAATCTCAGGCAGACTCCTTACTGAGCATGGAGCCCAATGCGGGGCTCTATCTCACGATCCTGAGATCGCGACCTGAGCTGAAATCAAGAGCTGCATGATTAACTGAGCCACCCAGGTGCCCCTATAATTCATCACACAAATACTTAACTGAATATCTACTACTATGGAAAAATAAAGATGGGGATCCCTGGGTGGGTCAGCAGTTCAGCGTCTGCTCAGAGTGTGATCCTGGGGTGCTGGGATCGAGTCCCACATCGGGCTCCCTGCATGGAGCCTGCTTCTCCCTCTCCCTGTGTCTCTGCCTCTCTTTCTGTGTCTCTCATGAATAAATAAATAAAATCTTTAAAAAAAAAGATTAAAATACTTACAAACTCTTCCTTAAAGACATTTAAGAGTCTAGAAGAAATGAAACGTATACAAATGGTAGAAAGCATAAGAAATACACAATCTAGTTAAAATGTGAAGATTGCTCAGAGGGGAAAGATTATCTGCAGTTTGGTGGAGGGGAAAAATAAGGGTGGATTTAAAGGACAGTTATGGGCACCTGGGTGGCTCAGCTGGTTAAGCATCTGACTCTTGATTTCATCTCAGGTCATGATCTCAGGGTCCTGAGATCAAGCCTACATCAAGCTCTGCACTTTATTATGGAGACTGTTTAGGATTTTCTCTCTCTACCCTCTGCCAACTCCCCACGCCACCCACCACCTACCACATGCTTTCACATACTCTCAAAAAAAAAAATTTAGGGGGGTGGGGGTGACTGGGTGGCGAGCACTGAGGTGGGCACTTGACGGGATGAGCACTGAGTGTTATTCTGTATGTTGACAAATTGAACACCAATAAAAAATAAATTTATTAAAAAAAATTTAAAGGACTGATGGACTTTAGGGGTGTCTGACTGGCTCAGTTACTAGAGCATGCAACTTTTGATCTCAGGGTTATAAGTTTGAGCCCCATGTTGGGTGTATAGATTACTCAAAAATGTTTTAAATCTTTAATAATAAATAAACAAGATATAAAAAAATAAAGTAAAATAAAGGACACATAGACCTTAGACAAAGAGGCTTTCTGGAGAAAAGCACGAAAGATGGAAAACCACCATGAAAAGAATTTAATTTCACAGAAATGAAAAAAATTATAAAATACTAAACAATAATGTATCAGTTAGAGGTTGCCAATTATAGCAACTTGGAATATCCAGATGAGATCAAATCACCAATTAAAATATCTAAAATTGTACCACTCATTTTACTGATGTCCTAAATACTTTCAAGTTAGTGACCCATGACCCCTTTCACCTGTTATATTTCCCAATGGAACAAGATGGTGAAACATTTTATCCATACTGTAACTTGGAATAAACTATTAATTCTCTTCATAAGACAAATTACTTTTCCAATTTTGAGTATACTCCTCAAAGTAAGAACAAGGATCCTCACTTTCCTTTCACTTTACACAAACAACATACACGAGTGATAATCAAGCTTCATTTTGAAATCACAATGTAGGGATACCTGGGTGGCTCAGCAGTTAAGCCTCTGCCTTCAGCTCAGGGTGAGATCCCGGGTCCCGGCCTCTCTCTGTGTCTCAAATGAATAAATAAATAAATAATAAAATAAAATAAATAAAAATAAAATAAAATATTTTATTTTTATTTATTCATGTCAGACACACACAGAGAGAGGCAGAGAGACACAGGCAGAGGGAGAAGCAGGCTCCATGCAGGGAGCCAGACGTGGGACTCGATCCCAGGTCTCCAGGATCAGGCCCTGGGCTGAAGGGGCACTAAACCGCTGAGCCACGGGGGCTGCCCTAAAAATAAAATCTTAAGAAAAAAGAGAAATCACAATGTAAAATTTATGTTGTTTCACTCACTATGGCAAGATCAGTATTCTAGTCTCAGCTCTGTAATACTGTGCAAGTCGCTTCAGTGCTTTGTGCCTTAGTTTCCTAACGTAAAACGAGGTGGGGGGGGGGTTCAACCTGGATGATCTGCAAAGGACCTTCCAGCTTTAAAATCCTATATTCAATTATATACCATCTTTTCTACAGAAGTCGTTGTGACAAGGCCAACTATTAAAAAAAAAAAAAAAAGAAAAAGATAGTCTTCCTCTAAAATCATGTATTACATGATTTTTTTTTTTTTATTAAAAACTACCCTTTACTGAGCACATACTAAGTGCCAGGCTCTATTTCTTATTTCACTTAATCCTTATTTACACCCATAAAAGCAAGTGGTTCCCTTACTTTACTCACAGGGTATTATCCATCTCTTGCCAGGTCCAATCAAATTAGAGGTGGAAGACAAGGATTCAAATTAAAGCCTAAATCCAAAGCGAGCTCTAATATACTATACTTGATGCATCAAACGGAAAATATCAGAAATAAAATAAATGAACAAAAGCTGAAGAGGTGGGCTGTGACTCTGGTGATCTGGAGAGAGCAACAGTCTTATAACAAGGCAGCTCGGGTGCCTTGTAGCCATGTGGAAGCAGACGAAAGAAGCCAAATATCAGTCGTGTATGTCTGTGTGTGTGTGCGTGTGGACATGGACATGAAATCTCCCAATTTTCAAATAAAGGAAGAGATTCATCAGCTTTCAACTTCTGCTGTAAACAGTTCTAATTCAGATCTGTGAGGTTGATTTTGATACTCGTAATTTTCCAAAATTCCCGGGTAAGTATTAAAATATGAGCATCAGCAAGAAGACCTAGGCTAAGAAGGGAAACCATATTTGAATCCTGGCTTTGCTACTACTAGTAGCGTGACATTGGTCAAGTCACTTCACCTCTCTAAACCACATTTCTTCATTTGTAAAGTGAAGATACTACCATCTATCTGGCAGGGTGGTTAGATTAATGGAGAATGTGCACTATAAAGAACTCAGCATAGTACCTACTTCAAGATAAGAGCTTGACAAATGAAAGCTATTATTATCTTTCAAAATCCCAGTAACACAGAACGTAGGATCTATGTTCACAGACATCCCAATTATGTCTATGACTACTCCCCAAAGTTTACCTTTAAAATGTCATGCTTGGTCACTTTCCTGTATATCTGAAATCATTCTCAATTAGCTTATTTTTAAAATGTCACATGCACTCATTTCTAATAGAAACTAACCGAACTTCAAAATAAATTTATCTTAAACCTAAACGCTGAACCAACTATCAAATACTGTTTTCCGTGGCGAACAGGTTTTTAACGTGACGCTGCAAATCGTGTTACCGAGGAAGGGTTCAGACTTCTGAATCGGGTGAGTAGAAGGGAAAGTTAGGGATGAGTCCCAAAGCAGTTTGAGCGCGAAACAGACCTCCAAGTCCAAGCGAGTATAGCTGGGGGAGCCCGAAAAACGAGGCCTGAACTGGTGACACCTGGCAGAACGATTTTCCTCCAGTTGAAGGGACGGGAGCAGGTGGCTTCGTGCCCCCAAACTATCATTTCATTCTTAGCCACATGCTTTCGTCAACAGCTGGGTTTTAACCCTTCTTGCCACCTTCCCCCATGACCCACTGCAGGCTGCGACGGAGGGAGTAGGACCTTAGGTTCCTCTCGGCCTCTGGAGACAGGCGGAAGGGGGCAAAGGCCCGCGCGGCCCCGAGGGGCGCAGGAGACAGGTCGAGCCACCTGCGCCCAGGGTCGAGCCCTTCCCGGGCGGGTCCCCCCACCCCCACCCCCACCCCCACCCTGTAGAGCTTCGGGGCGCGGCCGCGGCCACCCGGGCCGAAACGCCGCGCAGGGGGCTGTGCTGGGGGCGTCAGGAATGGCGCGGGGGTCCCAGGAGAGAAAGGGAGGCAAAGGGAGAGGCGGGCGCGTGGACTCCCGGCCCGTGGTGGGGCACGGAGGTCACCTCCCGGGCCCCGAGTCGTCCGAACCCTTCCCCAGTCCCGGGCCCATCGCGCTCCTCTCACCGTCTCGGCCTCTGTGTGCTGGGGCCCGGCGCTCTGACCGCCCATTACACCGCGGAGGAAATTCATCTTTCGCTCAGCCACCGGCTCCGCAGGCCCCGCCGGGAAAGAAACGGCGACTTTCCCTGCCCTCGGCAGGGCCCGGCCCCTAGGCCCGCTCCCCGCACTCGCCGGCGCGGCCACCAACGCCTCCCACCCAGGGGCCGCTCCAGCCTCCTAAGCCCGGAAACAGCCGCCGCCGCCAGTCTAAGTGCGCGTGCGCGGGGACGTGGCATTACGTGGCGGCCCGACGGGCGCAGGCCAAAGGGGGACGGAGGCGACGGGGGGCCCGCAGCGCGTATCCAAGCCCGCCCACTGCGCATGCCCCGCCTCCCTGGGCGGACACGCCCCCTGCCCCGCCCCCCGCCGGTCGGTCCCGCCGGCCCCGCCGCCCACGCGGTCCAAGCGCGGCCCCGCAGCCGTGGGGGATCCGGGTGGCGGGTCTTGGCTTGCGGGGAGCTTGGCTGTCGCCGAAGGGGCCTCGCCGCCAGCTGTCGAATCTGGGGTCCTACTCTGTTGGGTCGACAGTGGAATTGTCCTTCGGCCGACGTTACAGGTAAGGGGCCCGGCCCTGGGAGGGCTCGTTGGGCCTTGCGGTCCCGCGATGCGAGCCTTAGGGCCTTCTGAGCCTCGTAAATCGCATTTCTTTACCGGGCTTTGTTTAGCGGTAAAAAAGGGTGCTAGAGCCCCCTCATTCCGTTGCCACCGGAGGGCGCATTTTCCAGTCCTTGCTCTCCAGACCTGTTACAAAAGGGATTCCTGGATCTGAACACCAGGTACTCCGCTGTTCTCCAATGGTGCGAAGTTGAAACCGATCGAGCCCTGCGCTTAGTTTATGAGAGAAAACGCATTGATCTGTAGTGTCATTTTGGCAGCTAATTACGTAATATTTCGTTATTACTTCTCAACCCCTGCATTTTCAGTGTTTTTTTTTTTTAAACATGAAAAATGTCTTTTTTTTTTTTTTTTTTTCAAAATGGTATGCCCTGCCCCTTTGGAAATGAGATTGCCCAGGTGGCTACACCTGCTTCTGGAGTAGCCTTGTAAATGTCTTGAGCGCAGGGTCGAGTTAGCCTACTGATCCATACACCTCTTCACTTGGATCCCCTACAGGTCTCGAATTCAGCATTTAAAATTGAACTCATCATCTTCCCCAGCCTACATTAAAGGGGGGAAATAAAAAAGAGAAATCACTATGCTTCTTTGTGCCTTACCACTCTCAACAGTACCACTAGCCAAATAATTGCCTAAGCTAGAAGGAGGACACTGGGGGGAATCTTATGTTCTGGACTTCTCACCCACCTGTCCAGTATTCAAGCTCTTTAATTTCTATTTATAGAATATTTCTCAAACAGGTCCTATGCTCTTCATCCTTGCTGCCTTTGACATAGTTTATGTTCTCATAATTTTTCACCAAGATTATAGCAGTAGCTTCCTAACTAGTTTGTCTGCATTCAAGCCCTGGCTTCTGTCCAGTCCAGCCTCCAGTCCAGTCACCCTTGGATGAGCCTAACAATGACAAAACATCTGTCCATGTAGGTACTCTTCTTAAAATCTTCCCGTGGTTGTCCATCTGCTCCATAATAAAATCTAGTCTCTGTAGCTTGGTATACAGACCTGTTATGTTCTGGCTCCTATCTTTCCAGCTCCTGCCTCCCCCACGTACTCTGGAATTTTGCCGGGATATGCCCTTCCCCTCCCACCTCCTCATCAAGGAAACTCCTACTGATTCCTTAAGATTTAACTCTGGCACCATCTGAAAGCTTTCCCTGAAATTCAGGTACCTGTGTCTATGCTACCACTTTGCAGTTGTTAGTATGTGGAAAGCACTCAATAAATGCTTGTGAAGCCTACTGTTTAAGGGCAGGACTATGTTATTTATTCATTTTTGTATCTTCACATTTTGGCGCTGGCATAAAAGGTGATATTGATGGATAAATGAAGAAGACATTGTGTATATTTGAATATTTTGCTGAGGAGGAGGGTCCTTTTTTCATCTCTGGGGTGGAATTGTAGATAACATATATCACCGAGGCTCTAGTGAAAGTTCCTTTCCTACTGCCAAGGTATTAATTAAGCATGGGTGACTTGGAGAATGGTTGGGATCATACTGCCCCAAATCCTGTGCTCTAAGCATTGTCTTCTGCTTTAAAACTGGACACTTGACATTTAATTCAGACATTTTCCATGGGGGTATTTGTTGCAACCTTAAAAAAGTGACCAATAAACACTCAGCATTGTTATTACCAAGTAATGTTTGTAAAGAATCACTCAGTCCCTAAGCCCCACCCCTTCCTGATGAGCTTCTCACCTTCCTCCTGTGCCTCACTCAATCCCCATCATCTGCATTGGGGCTCATGGATTTCTACTACATGGATTCTTTCTTTTTTTTTTTTTTTTTTTAAAGGATCTTATTTATTTATTCATGAGAGACACACAGAGAGAGGCAGAGACACAGGCAGAGGGAGAAGCAGGCTCCGTGAACAGAGCCTGATGCAGTACTCAATCGATCCCAAGATTCCAGGATCACGTCCTGGGCCAAAGGCAGCCGCTCAACTGCTGAGCCACCCAGGCATCCCTACGTGTATTCTTTCCTAATAAAGCAAACAAACAAAAATAGTGCCTGACATTTTAGCTAAATAAATTCCTTTAAGGCACCAACCTGGTCAAAGTGCCCTGCTTTGTTTTAAACTGGTGAGTAGGTCAGTAACAGCATATGAATTTTCCTTCCAGTTGACCTGTTTTCTTCCCTAACAGCATCCCCCTGGCAGGAAGGACTGTGGACAGGAGGGATGGACAGTTGAGTCCAGAGAAGGTGAAGATAGAGCCCTCAAACCCCCCACCCCCGCCACCCTGACCTCATAGTCTTGCCTCTCTTGGTGTCTGGCAAGGGGTGGAGCTGCTCACCACTTCCAGTCTCAAGAGGAAGCAGAGGGTTCAATGGCTACTTTGTCCCTCATTTGGGGTCTGAAAGAGGAGCAGAGGCATCATGACTAAGGAATAGCCATGAAATGGACTCGTTATTTAAGAGAAAGAGAGTTACAAGTGAATGTACTTTCACTAATTTTTTTTTTTTTTTATGATAGTCACAGAGAGAGAGAGAGAGAGGCAGAGACATAGGCAGAGGGAGAAGCAGGCTCCATGCACCGGGACCCTGATGCGGGACTTGATCCCAGGTCTCCAGGATCGCGCCCTGGGCCAAAGGCAGGCGCCAAACCGCTGCGCCATCCAGGGATCCCAACTTTCACTAGTTTTATAGAGAGAAGTCAGGGACCATGTCTTGTGCCTGTTTGTACCTTTTAATCATTTAGTAGAATTCCTTTAATACGATAGATGTTCACAAACCGTTTCTTTAAATAAAGGAAAAGAAAACATGTAAAAATCCTGACCACCTGACTTAGGCCATTATGCTTCAGAATTTCATAAATCTAAATGTCTGGGATAAGAATTGCCACAAATCCTTATAATACATGTAATAAAAATATTTAGCTTGGGTGTCCTTGGGTGAATAAAAGTGATTTCCCTTTAAGCCAAACCTGATAACAAAGCAACTAACAAAATTTGAAATTCATTTTTAAAATTGCTTCCTCACAATCCCCTACTTCAGTGTCTCTTCAGTGGCCCACTTTCCCCATTCTTTCTTACTTTCTAGTGGCAAACTCAACAAAGCAATGAAATACAATTGCACAAGATTGTGTTTTGGTTGGAAGGTTGGTAGTGTGGTGGAGTATTGTTACCTGCTTAGAAATTTGTATTTGAAATACACCATACACAGATCTCTAAAGACTGCAAAATCAGTGTCCAGAAACATTGTTTTTGTTTTTTTTTAAAGTCAGCTCTATGCATAACATGGGGCTCAAGTCATGACCCTGAGATCAAGAGTCACACACTCTACCCACTTAGCCAGCCAGATGCCCCCAAATATTGTTGATACAATTATGCATTACTATCCATTAACCAAACATACAGAAAAATAAATTACTAATGATGAAGCAGCTATTGAAATTCATAACCAATCAGGGATCCCTGGGTGGCTCAGCGGTTTAGCGCCTGCCTTCGGCCCAGGGCGTGATCCTGGAGTCCCCGGATCGAGTCCCACGTCGGGCTCCCTGCATGGAGCTTGCTTCTCCCTCTGCCTATGTCTCTGCCTCTCTCTCTGTGTCTCTCATGAATAAATAAATAAAATTTTTAATAATAATAACAACATCAAATACATAGGTGGTGTGCCTTATTTACCAGTCTCTGTCTATTAAAAGTGTGTTGCATAAAATACTTTACTTAATCCTCACAACAACCTTATGAGATGGGTAGTGATAGTAGATGGTGAAACAGGCAGAGCGTTATTTGCCTGATACCCTACAGCCAGGAAGTGGCAGAGCTAGGACATAAGTCTGAGATATGGCTCCAAAGCCTGTGCTGTTAGATACTATGCTATCCAGACTCTTCTGCACCCAAGGCAACCATCATGCACTAGGTAGAAATATGGCCTACAAGTCCCTATATAATCTGACCCCTCTGTTATCCCCCTGACCTCATCTTCTGCTGCATTCCCTCCACTCCAGGCACACTAGCATCTTGTTTCTGAAACTTAACTCCCTCTTTCCCTTGTTCTTTTCCTGTATTGGGGATGCTTGCTACTCCAGTTCTCTGGAGGAATGGCTTGCTCCTTCACCTGTTTGATTAGGTATACTCAAGCGTTACCCAGGTCTCTCCTGACTATTTTAAGTTACAGTTTCCTCATACTCCTTCTCCCTCTGCTCTGCTTATTTTTCTCTGTAGCACTTGCCAGTCTGATACATTATTTTCCCATATGTGTTATTTTCCTATATTTCATCAGCTATAAGACACCATTAAGTGTCCCTCAGAGAAGGAAAAATATTAAACCGTGCCGATTGTCTGATGCATCTACCACAAGATGCATCCCAATTTCAGGTTTCACAAAATGTGAAAAGATGTTTATTGTAGGACTAATGGAGTATAGTATATATTTTACATCTTTATCTTGTTTATTGTCTATCTCCTCATTGCCAGCAGAATGGGAGCCCCTAAGGGCCGTAATTTTAGTCCTTTTGTGAAATGTTTTATCCTCAGTGCTTAGCACAGTGTCTAACACATAATAGGCACTTGGTAACTCTAAAGGGTGAATGAACTCCCCAGATGAAGAAATTCCTGCTTTCAGCCTGTGTGCAGGGAGCAGAAATTCTGCAACGTTGCTAAGCGTTGCATGGTGGCCGGACTTAATAGAGTCTGCATCGGGGTCCTCAGAAAATTTTATTAACATGCTAATTTTAGTTTATGAATATTTTGTTGGCCGTTAATGACTAACTTAATAATTAATGTTTAGTCATATGTAAAAGTAAATGTTGTGTGGGAGGAAGAATTTATATTTTTAGAACTAGATATCAGCCCACTGGGAGAACCATCTCAACCTCCAAATGGCTAGCTTACCTTGCTTGGAGATTCACACTGATGAAATGGTTTTCTTCTCTTTCCTCCACTCCTCCTCCTCCTCCTCCACTCCTCCTCCTTTTTCCCTTCCTCCTCCTTTTTCTAAGACAGGTAATATATTCACATGGTTAAAATAAAAAGTACCAAAAAGTGTATAGTAAAAAGTTCCCCTGGTATATTCCGTGGCCGCCCAGGAAATCAATGTAAACTGTTCTTGTTTATCCTTTTAGATATACAAATATGTATATTTAATATCTCTTTCTCTTTTTTTAAAAAAATAACATAGATAAGGGACACCTGGGTGGCTCAGCGGTTGAGCATCTGCCATTGGCTCAAGGTGTGACCCCAGGGTCCCCACGTGGAGCCTGCTTCTCCCTCTGCCTGTGTCTCTGCCCCTCTCTCTCTCTCTGTGTCTCATGAATAAATAAATCTTTTAAAAAATTAAAAGAATAATAATAACATAGATAAATGTAGCACATTGTATATACTGTCCTATACCTTTTTTCCATTTAATGTATCTTGGAGATTGTTCCACATCAATATATAGAGGGTGGTACATATCTTCAACCTTTCTTATTGTGTCCTGTGAAGTGCCTTTCAAAATATGTTTTTATTTTTTATTTTTTTAAGATTGTATTTCTTTATTGAGAGAGAACAAGCATAAGCAGGGGGAGGGGCAGAGAGAGAAGGTGAAGCAGACTCTCTGCTCAGCAGGGAGCCTGATGCGGCTCCATCCCAGGACTCTGGGATCATGACCTGACCCCAAGACAGATGCTTAACTGACTGAGCCACCTAGGTGCCCCTCAAAATATTTTTTTAAAGTCCTAAGAATTCATGGGACACCTGGGTAGCTCAGCGGTTGAGCGTCTGCGTTAGGCTCAGGGCATGATCCCAGGGTTCCAGAATCAAGTTCCACATCAGGCTCCCTGTATGGAGCCTGCTTCTTCCTCTGCCTGTGTCTCTGCCTCTCTTTCTTCATGAATAAATAAATAAAATCTTGAAAAAAAAAAATAGAGTCCTAAGAGTTCCTAAGGAGACGAGGGTGCAAGAAAGAAGGTTCTGGGACCCCATCCTGTTCCATTCTATCGATTTCATTTGTTTACATTGCTGATTTCATTTGAACAAAAAGATTGAGAGGCTAAAACTTTGGATGGCCACCTCTCTTAGGGGATGTGAAATGTGATCAAGGCATGGACTCAAAATAGTCAAGGAGCCTCACATGCTCTAGAGTCTAGGGTTCAAATTCCTGCCCTACCTGTTAAGAAAGGAAATAAAGGTGGCTGTTAGGATTTTATTAGAGAATATCTTTAACATGCTTAATAATTTAATACCAGAGGGGCCCCTGGGTGGCACAGTTGAGCATCCAACTCTTGGTTTCGGCTCCGGTAGTGATCTCGGGGTCTGAAATCGTGGCCCAGTTGAGATCTGCTAGAGTTTCTCTCTCCCTCTCCCTCTATGCCTCCCCACACTCACTTTCCCCTGTGCTTTTTCTCTCTAAAATACATGAATCTTAAAGAAAAAAAAACACTTCAATACCTGAAACATAGTTAAGTACTCAATAAAAGAATGGACAGCCAGATCATCTTTGGTATGTATTAGCATTTTCTTAAAAACCAAACATGTAGGGATCCCTGGGTGGTGCAGCGGTTTAGCGCCTGCCTTTGGCCCAGGGTGTGATCTTGGAGACCCAGGATCAAATCCCACGTCGGGCTCCCAGTGCATGGAGCCTGCTTCTCCCTCTGCCTATGTCTCTGCCTCTCTCTCTGTGTGTGACTATCATAAATAAATCAAAAAAAAAAAATTAAAAAAAAAAAACCAAACATGTAAAGATAGTACTTAACTGAAAGTATATTGGCTGATGTTACTGGAATGTCTGTTACTTCAGATATAGCTTGATCTGGGGCATCAAGACAATGTCCCCAGGATCTGGGCTTTCTCTTTCTGGGCTCTGCTGTTTTTATCTGTTTCTTTCTCTGGCTCCTTACAGGGGCAAGATGCCTGTCAGCCCTATAATTTCCCAGGTCCAAGTTCATCAAGGAAGACTCCTAACCTCTCTCATGACTCACTGCATCTGGCTGAGTCATGCACCCATGTGTTGGGCCAGTTCCTGTAGTCCAGTGTGTGAGATGCACTGATTGGCCTTGATTCACACACCCACCTCTAAAACCAGCAGTGAGAGTCCTCAGTTCACCTCAAATCGTAAGGCATAAGAACAGGGGAACAGGGACTTTATTCAAAGGAAATCTGGAATACTATGCCAGGGGAAAGTTTATCAGGGTAGAAAAAAACAATAGATGCTCACTGTATGCCCTAATGGACTTGACTGCCAATTTATTTTTGAAAAATATTTTTTCCAGCAGTGCTACTAGCATATTGCTAACCTCAGTTCTGTTGCTTTGCAAAAGGTTCAAAAGATCATGTTGCATTATTTAATAAAAGTTATTTTACACTGCATTGTATTTCTGTCTACAAGCAAAGCTGTAGCTTTACTCTTTAAAAACAAAACAAAAAAACAAACAAAAAAAAAACTATGGTCCAGTGTGTTTTCATTTTTAAGAAAATACAATAAAGAGAATTCCTTACTTAGGACACATCTAAATTGGGAAATCCCATTTTCAGTTCCAAAGGACTTTTTATAAAACTATGGAGGGACAGATTTATCAGATCCAGGACTCAGCACTCTTGCCTGCTGTGGAAAATTTGCAGTGACCTCCCCACCACACCCCCTCTCTTCCAGCTAGCTGAACAGGCAGGTCTTGAATAGCCAGGATGGGTTTTTACTGTCCCAGTCTCTAGCTAGACCAAATCCTTTGAAGTTCACGATACTGGCTGATGCCAAGATTCCATGGAAGCTTAAGATGGTTTATTATGGAGTCACTGTCACCTCCACCAGCAATCCATGATCCCAGAGCAAATTGCAGCTGACCTGTTTCATTTGCCTGAGTCTGTGGCCCAAGTGAGTATGTGTGAGGGGTTGGGATGTCAGGGGACTCTGTAGGGTGTCTCTTGAGATGAGAGTACAGTCTGTGAAGGCAGATTGGGCCTCCGGGCCAGCAGGATGGTTAGCTTACCTGGACCAGAACTTTTCAAAGCTAGCCCACACCTCCAAGTCCATTCTTTCCCCAATTCCAGCCCTTTAATGAAGTTGAATAAAGTTGCCAATGGCCTGTGGTTGATGAATACACCACATGTAATTGGGGTGGGCTCAGTAACTTGCAGATATTAGTTGAAGGGACCAGCACTGAAATAGGCAGATTGAGAAAAGAAGAGGGAGTTGGGTGAGGATATAATTCTCTGCCAGCAGCTCAGTTGTCTATTGCAGAGAAATGGAAGCTAAGATCATGAGCACCAAGAGGCAAAGAAGAGAAGTCTTCTGTTTGGCTTGACCATTGCCTGATGCTGCCTTGGTGGGATCTCATAAACACCACAATAGTTGTAGGTAGTATAAAGAGCTAGAAGAGCTGCAGCTTGCTCTCCCACCACTCTCTGTACACACATGGCTTTTCCAGGGCAGGACCACAGCCTATTGGACTGAAGTGCCCCAGAACCAAGTCCAAAAACTGCTCTCTCTCTCCTAGGTATATGAATAGTGACTTGTAAATAGCTCAGAGTCCAAGGTTCTAATAGGTAATGGCCTCAGCCAATCTCTTTCCTGTGAGGGCCCTGCTATCTAGGTCTGGTTCTAGTATCTGGGTCAGAGCAAACTGACTATCCTGGTATTTTGGTACTTACTTCATGGTATAATAAGTTTCAAGATCTTTGTTTTTAAAAAGTTCACATTTTACACCTTTTAAAACAAATCAATAAAACTACACATTCAACACATTTCCTTTTAATAGAGGTGAGCAATTCCAAGCTTTGCTGTGTCCTTGCACACCTGGCAAGGATTCAGTGCCTTTTTGCAGTGTTAGCTCCCTTGCCTGCCTGGAGCTTTTAGAATCTCATCCTCTGGATTGCTGCTCAGCTCCCTAGATTAGATTTTTCCCTGCCAATCCGGGAAGGATGGTCTCTCCCTTGGGATTCTCTTCCCCAGCAGAATGAGCCACTTTGCTCAGAGCCTTTCTCTGGGAATCCGTATGCTCTCTCCCTCTTTTTGGGGGTGGGATGGGATGGGGAGCTGGGGTTGCGAGGTGACTGATAAAGAGAAACTGAGAAGGGTTTCTATGAAGGAGAGGAGGCAAAGAAGAGGAAGGGGGTAGAGTGGCAAGAGATCTGAGAAACTCAATGAAACTGCTGACTAATCTCTGCCACTAGAGTATTACACACACACAAACAGTTTTTTTCCCCCAGTACTTAAAATAGCTCGGCATAGCAAAATATTGAAAACAGTTGTGCTTGGATTCTTGAACTACTGATTCAGCAAACACTGAGTCTCTGTCCTCTGTGACAGGCGCCACTATAGGTACTCTCCTGTGTGTGGGTCACTCTGGAAGGCTAGAAATCCTTATTCTGTTTCACAGAGAGAAGCCTGGGCTTCATCATGGCATAGGCCAGAAAGGCAAGTTTTGTTTGCAAACCTAGACAGACCTGGGTTTTCATTCTAGTCTTGCCACTTTTGAACAGTGTGGCCTTGGGCAAGTGATTTAACTTTGCTGTGTCAGTTGCAATGACCATGTGCTGCAACAACAGGAAACCCAAGAGTATCTTAAATTAGGAGGGAGGAAGAACAGGACTGGCACAGAGTAGCTCTAAGATGTCATCTGTTATCTGAGCTGGAATCTTTCCGCTCAGCTATCCTTGGCTTGAGGCCTTTTGTCTTTGTGGTTGCAAGCTAGCTGCTTCATCTCCAGCATGAAGATCTCCAGCATTGTATCCTTATTCTAAAAAAAAAAAAAAAAAAAAAGGGCAAAAAAAAAAAAAAAAGATTCTTATAGTAAACAAGGAAGAATAAACCCTGAAAAAACTTGCCAACCTAGGAGCATCATTGTAAAGATTAAATAATGCTTGTAAAACATCTACCAAGAAGCCAGTAACATGGTTAATACTTAAAAATACCCCTCCCCAACTTGTGGGGACAGGTTATTTGTTTTTGTTTTTGTTTTTTTTAATCACTTGTAGTCAGACACATAATAAATAAACAGATAATAAATAGTCACTACGCCTAAGTTACCTTTTACTGGTTTGGAAATTCTGTATTTCCTTGAATCTTTTGATATCCCTTCAGCTATACAACTAAGACTACTTCTATGCTGTATTAGTCTACATGACTATAAAATGGTTGGTTCTAGAACCCATTTACTAGGATAACATTATGTATATATTAAATAAGAACTTGGGCAGCCCAGGTGGCTCAGTGGTTTAACACCGCCTTCAGCCCAGGGCGTGATCCTGGAGACCTGGGATCGAGTCCCACATTGGGCTCCCTGCATGGAGCCTGCTTCTCCCTCTGCCTGTGTCTCTGCCTCTCTCTCTCTCTATCTCTCATGAATAAATAAATAAAATCTTTTTTTTTAATAATAAATTTATTTTTTATTGGTGTTCAATTTACCAACATACAGAATAACACCCAGTGCTCATCCCGTCAAGTGCCCCCTCAGTGCCCCTCACCCATTCACCCTCACCCACCGCACTTCTCCCCTTCCACCACCCCCAGCTCGCTTCCCAGAGTTAGGAGTCTTCATGTTCTGTCTCCCTTTCTGATATTTCCCACACATTTCTTCTCCCTTCCCTTATATTCCCTTTCACTCTTATTTATATTCCCCAAATGAATGAGAACATACACTGTTTGTCCTTCTCCGATTGACTTACTTCACTCAGCATAATACCCTCCAGTTCCATCCATGTTGAAGCAAATGGTGGGTATTTGTCGTTTCTAATGGCTGAGGAATATTCCATTGTATACATAAACCACATCTTCTTTATCCATTCATCTTTCGATGGACACCGAGGCTCCTTCCACAGTTTGGCTATTGTGGACATTGCTGCTAGAAACATCGGGGTGCAGGTGTCCCGGCTTTCATTGCATCTGAATCTTTGGGGTAAATCCCCAACAGTGCAATTGCTGGGTCGTAGGGCAGGTCTATTTTTAACTCTGAGGAACCTCCACACAGTTTTCCAGAGTGGCTGCACCAGTTCACATTCCCACTAACAGTGCAAGAGGGTCCCCCTTTCTCCACATCCTCTCCAACATTTGTGGTTTCCTGCCTTGTTAATTTTCCCCATTCTCACTGGTGTGAGGTGGGATCTCATTGGGGTTTTGATTTGTATTTCCCTGATGGCAAGTGATGCAGAGCATTTTCTCATGTGCGTGTTGCCCATGTCTATGTCTTCCTCTGTGAGATTTCTGTTCATGTCTTTTGCCCATTTCATGATTGGATTGTTTGTTTCTTTGGTGTTGAGTTTAATAAGTTCTTTATAGATCTTGGAAACTAGCCCTTTATCTGATACGTCATTTGCAAATATCTTCTCCCATTCTGTAGGTTGTCTTTTAGTTTTGTTGACTGTATCCTTTGCTGTGCAAAAGCTTCTTATCTGGATGAAGTCCCAATAGTTCATTTTTGCTTTTGTTTCTTTTGCCTTCATGGATGTATCTTGCAAGAAGTTACTGTGGCCGAGTTCAAAACGGATGTTGCCTGTGTTCTCCTCTAGGATTTTGATGGAATCTTGTCTCACATTTAGATCTTTCATCCATTTTGAGTTTATCTTTGTGTATGGTGCAAGAGAGTGGTCTAGTTTCATTCTTCTGCATGTGGATGTCCAATTTTCCCAGCACCATTTATTGAAGAGACTGTCTTTCTTCCAGTGGATAGTCTTTCCTGCTTTATCGAATATTGACCATAAAGTTCAGGGTCCACTTCTGGGTTGTCTATTCTGTTCCATTGATCTGTGTGTCTGTTTTTGTGCCAGTACCACACTGTCTTGATGACCACAGCTTTGTAGTCCAACCTGAAATCTGGCATTGTGATGCCCCCAGATATGGTTTTCTTTTTTAAAATTCCCCTGGCTATTCGGGGTCTTTTCTGATTCCACACAAATCTTAAAATAATTTGTTCTAACTCTCTGAAGAAAGTCCATGGTATTTTGATAGGGATTGCATTAAATGTGTAAATTGCCCTGGGTAGCGTTGACATTTTAACAATATTAATTCTTCCAATCCATGAGCATTGAATATGTTTCCATCTTCTTGTGTCTTCCTCAATTTCTTTCAGAAGTGTTCTATAGTTTTTAGGGTATAGATCCTTCACCTCTTTGATTAGGTTTATTCCTAGGTATCTTATGCTTTTGGGTGCAATTGTAAATGGGATTGACTCCTTAATTTCTCTTTCTTCAGTCTCATTGTTAGTGTATAGAAATGCCATTGATTTTTGGGCATTGATTTTGTATCCTGCCACGCTACCAAATTGCTGTATGAGTTCTAACAACCTTGGGGTGGAGGCTTCTGGGTTTTCTATGTGGAGTATCATGTCATCGGCGAAGAGGAAGAGTTTGACTTCTTCTTTGCCAATTTGAATGCCTTTAATGTCTTTTTGTTGTCTGATTGCTGAGGCTAGGACTTCCAGTACTATGTTGAATAGCAGTAGTGAGAGTGGACATCCCTGTCTTGTTCCTGATCTTAGGGGAAAGGCTCCTAGTGCTTCCCCATTGAGAATGATATTTGCTGTGGGTTTTTTGTAGATGGCTTTTAAGATGTTGAGGAATGTTCCCTCTATCCCTACACTCTGAAGAGTTTTGATCAGGAATGGATGCTGTATTTTGTCAAATGCTTTCTCTGCATCTAATGAGAGGATCATATGGTTCTTGGTTTTTCTCTTGCTGATATGATGAATCACATTGATTGTTTTACGAGTGTTGAACCAGCCTTGTTTCCCGGGAATAAATCCTACTTGGTCATGGTGAATAATTTTCTTAATGTATTGTTGGATTCTATTGGCTAGTATCTTGTTGAGAATTTTTGCATCCATGTTCATCAGGGATATTGGTCTGTAATTCTCCTTTTTGGTGGGGTCTTTGTCTGGTTTTGGAATTAAGGTGATGCTGGCCTCATAGAACGAATTTGGAAGTACTCCATCTCTTTCTATCTTTCCAAACAGCTTTAGTAGAATAGGTATGATTTCTTTAAACGTTTGATAGAATTCCCCTGGGAAACCATCTGGCCCTGGACTCTTGTGTCTTGGGAGGTTTTTGATGACTGCTTCAATTTCCTCCCTGATTATTGGCCTGTTCAGGTTTTCTATTTCTTCCTGTTCCAGTTTTGGTAGTTTGTGGCTTTCCAGGAATGCGTCCATTTCTTCTAGATTGCCTAATTTATTGGCGTATAGCTGTTCATAATATGTTTTTAAAATCGTTTGTATTTCCTTGGTGTTGGTAGTGATCTCTCCTTTCTCATTCATGGTTTTATTAATTTGAGTCTTCTCTCTCTTCTTTTTAATAAGGCTGGCTAATGGTTTATCTATCTTATTAATTCTTTCAAAGAACCAACTCCTGGTTCTGTTGATCTGTTCCACGGTTCTTCTGGTCTCGATTTGGTTGAGTTCTGCTCTAATCTTTATTAACTCTCTTCTTCTGCTGGGTGTAAGGTCCATCTGCTGTTTTTTTTCTCTAGCTCCTTTATGTGTAAGGTTAGCTTTTGTATTTGAGTTCTTTCCAGTTTTTGAATGGATGCTTGTATTGCGATGTATTTCCCCCTTAGGACTGCTTTTGCTGCATCCCAAAGATTTTGAACAGTTGTATCTTCATTCTCATTAGTTTCCATGAATCTTTTTAATTTTTCCTTAATTTCCTGGTTGACCCTTTCATCTTTTAGCAGGATGGTCCTTAACCTCCACGTTTTTGAGGTCCTTCCAAACTTCTTGTTGTGATTTAGTTCTAATTTCAAGGCATTATGGTCTGAGAATATGCAGGGGATGATCCCAATCTTTTGGTATCAGTTCAGACCCAATTTGTGACCCAGTATGTGGTCTATTCTGGAGAAAGTTCCATGTGCACTTGAGAAGAATGTGTATTCAGTCAAGTTTGGATGTAAAGTTCTGTAGATATCTGTGAAATCCATCTGGTCCAGTGTATCATTTAAAGCTCTCGTTTCTTTGGAGATGTTGTGCTTAGAAGACCTATCGAGGGTAGAAAGAGCTAGATTGAAGTCACCAAGTATAAGTGTATTATTATCTAAGTATTTCTTCACTTTGGTTATTAATTGGTTTAAATATTTGGCAGCTCCCACATTCGGGGCATATATATTGAGGATTGTTAAGTCCTCTTGTTGAATAGATCCTTTAAGTATGAGATAGTGTCCCTCTTCATCTCTCACTACAGTCTTCGGGGTAAATTTTAGTTTATCTGATATGAGGATGGCTACCCCTGCTTTCTTTTGAGGACCATTTGAATGGTAAATGGTTCTCCAACCTTTTATTTTCAGGCTGTAGGTGTCCTTCTGTCTAAAATGAGTCTCCTAAAAAAAATAAAAAATAAATAAAATAAAATAAAATAAAAAAATAAAATAAAATAAAATAAAAAAATAAAATGAGTCTCTTGTAGACAGCAAATAGATGGGTCCTGCTTTTTTATCCAGTCTGAAACCCTGTGCCTTTTGATGGGTTCATTAAGCCCGTTCACGTTCAGAGTTACTATCGAAAGATACGAGTTTAGTGTCATCATGATATCTATTCAGTCCTTGTTTTTGTGGAGTGTTCCACTGAACTTCTTCTTAAAGGTGAATTTTAAGAGTCCCCCTTAAAATTTCTTGCAGAGCTGGTTTGGAGGTCACATATTCTTTCAGTTCCTGCCTGTCTTGGAAGCTCTTTATCTCTCCTTCCATTCTGAATGAGAGCCTTGCTGGATAAAGTATTCTTGGTTGCATGTTCTTCTCATTTAGGACCCTGAATATATCCTGCCAGCCCTTTCTGGCCTGCCAGGTCTCTGTGGAGAGGTCTGCTGTTACCCTAATACTCCTCCCCATAAAAGTCAGGGATTTCTTGTCTCTTGCTGCTTTAAGGATCTTCTCTTTATCTTTGGAATTTGCAAGCTTAACTATTAAACGTCAAGGTGTTGAACGGTTTTTATTGATTTTAGGGGGGGATCTCTCTATTTCCTGGATCTGAATGCCTGTTTCCCTTTCCAGATTAGGAAAGTTTTCAGGTATGATTTGTTCAAATACATATCCTGGCCCTCTGGCCCTTTCGGCGCCCTCGGGAACCCCAATTAAACGTAGGTTTTTCTTCCTCAGGCTGTCGTTTATTTCCCTTAATATGTCTTCTTGGTCTTTTAATTGTTTGTCTTTTTTCCTCAGTTTCCCTCTTTGCCATCAACTTGTCTTCTATGTCACTCACTCGTTCTTCCACCTCGTTAACCCTCGTCGTTAGGACTTCTAGTTTGGATTGCATCTCATTCAATTGATTTTTAATTTCTGCCTGATTGGATCTAAATTCTGCAGTCATGAAGTCTCTTGAGTCCTTTATGCTTTTTTCTAGAGCCACCAGTAGCTGTATAATAGTGTTTCAGAATTAGCTTTCTGACATTGAATTGTAATCCAGATTTTGTAACTCTGTGGGAGAGAGGACTGTTTCTGATTCTTTTGAGGTGAGGTTTTCCTTCTAGTCATTTTGCTCAGTGCAACAAGTTGTATTGGGAAAAGGAGGAAAAGAGAAAAAGAGAAAAGGAAGAAAAAAAGAAGAAAAGAGAAGAAAAAGAAAGAAAAAGAAGGAAAGGGAAAAAAAGGGTAGGGGAAGCAAATAGAAATATAAAAGAAAAGAAAAGAAAAGAAAAGAAAAGAAAAGAAAAGAAAAGAAAAGAAAAAAGGAAAAAGAACCACAGGGGAGTATCTTCTGTTTCTGTATACTTCAAGTCCCTTGACTTCCCCTGCAACTTGTCCATCTATCTGGTCTTCTGGGGGAGGGGCCTGTTGTGTTGATTTTCAGGTGTTAGCACTTGGGGGAGCTGCTGTGCCCCTGCCTGGTGCAGGGCTCCGTGGGGGTTGTTCACCCCGTGAGGCCCCAGGAGGAACAACCCCAGTGGCGGCGCCAGCTCTGCAGCCCTGGAGTCAGCCCCCACAGTAGCTCTGGAGCTCTCCGTCTGCAGGGCCTGGAGGCTCCGGGGCGGGGCCGCTGATCTGCTCAGCTCGGGGCAGGAGTGTCCTTGCTGTCCTGGACCCTCCTGGCCTCTGCCTGTCCCGGGGGAGGCCGGATCCTGGGCTGTGTCCCGGCGCCCTGTACTCCGGGGCCTGCGCTGGTGGGTTCGCGCTCCCGCCCCTCAGCCCCCTCCGTGGAGCCTCTTCCTCTTCCCGAGCCCTCCGAGCTGCTCCCGCCCCGCAGCCCCCTCCGTGGAGCCCCCCCCGAGCCCCCCCGAGCTGCTCCCGCCCCGCAGCCCCCTCCGCGGAGCCACCCCCGAGCCCCCCCGAGCTGCTCCCGCCCCGCAGCCCCTTCCGCGGAGCCGCCCCCGAGCCCCCCCGAGCTGCTCCCGCCCCGCAGCCCCCTCCGTGGAGCCACCCCCGAGCCCCCCCGAGCTGCTCCCGCCCCGCAGCCCCCTCTGCGGAGCCGCCCCGGAGCCCCCCGAGCTGCTCCGAGTCCCGCCGGGTCCCGCCGTGCGCGCTGCAGCCCTTAGGGAGCTCGGCGCCTCTCCCGGGGCGCAGGTGTCTGTTAGTGTCCCCGGGAGCCCGAGGGCATCCCCGCCCTCCTGGTCCTGCTCCACCTCCCCGCGAGCCCCTTTCCCCCGGGAAGGTCGGTGCAGCTCCTGCTTCTCCGGGACGGGACTCTCCTGTCCTGGGGACACTCGCCCCGGCCTCAGCCCGGCTCCTCGTGGGGCCCCTCCCCCTTGGAGGCCTTTTGTGTCTTTATTTCTTTTTCCCCGTCTTCCTACCTTGATAGAAGCGCGAACTCTTCTCACCGTAGCGTTCCAGCTGGTCTCCCTTTAATTCTCAGGCCGAATTCATAGATTTTCAGTATAATTTGAAGGTTTTCTAGGTAGTTTGGTGGGGACAGGTGACTTGGGGACCCTGCTCTTCTGCCATCTTGCCCCTCCCTCGCCTAAAATCTTTTTAAAAATAAATAAATAAATAAATAAATAAATAAATAAATAAGAACTTGATTCACATTTCTTTATATTTGGGCATGTTCCCCTCATTATAGTCTAAGACATTTTTTCTTTTTGGGGACAATGGCTCTTCATTCCCCCAGGGATGATAATTTGAAAAGATCTAGAAGGAGAATAATGGTATTTGCTCAGTCTTATAAATAAACACAACTGTATGTTTTATTGATTCTTTGCAGTTTTAAAAATATTTAGCAGAGGCTACTATAAAAACCTGTCTTCTGCTGATGATAAGAATTGGAATTTTAAAATTCCCTCATCACAGAATCAGCATGTAAGATTAAGAAAATTTAACACCAATTGGCAGCAAAGTCTCACTTGATTTAACTGAGGATTTTACACTGAAAATCAGAGAGTAATAATATCAGTACAGAATGAAGAAATGATGGTAGAAAAATAATAAATCAGGATTCAAATTATATATACTGAATGATCATAGCTAAGTTTAAAATACAAGCATAGGAAGTTGCTTAGGTGGCTCTGTTGGTTAAGCATCTTGATTTTGGCTCAGGTCATGATCTCAGGGTCATAAGATCAAGGCCCACATTGGGCTCCACACTCCGGGAGGCGTCTGCTTGAGAGTCTTCCTCTCCTTCTGTCCCTCTCCCTACTTGTATACAAACGCTTGCTCTAAGATAAAGTAAAATCTTTAAAATAAATAAATAAAATATAAGCATAGGAAGAAGCCTAGAAGGTCAGCCCAGGTGGCTCAGTGGTTTAGTGCCACCTCCAGCCCAGGGCCTGATCTTGGAGACCCAGGATCGAGTCCCACATCGGGCTCCCTGTGTGGAGCCTCCTTCTCCCTCTCTCTCTGTATCTCTCATAAATAAATAAAATCTTAAAAAAAAAAAAAAAAGGAAGAAGCCTAGAAGAAAATGTAGCAAAATATGAATTGAGAATGGTTGTATTTTTTGGGGAAGATCCTAGGTAATGTTTTCTTTCCACTGTCCCATAATTTCCACTAGATAACTTTTTTTTAACAAGCATACTTAAAAAAAAAATCACAAATAATAAGAAACTTAGGAAAAGATATTAAATAGAGATAGTTTTGGAAGAGAAACATCTGGAGCCCTGACAAAACTATTGATTTGCTTGGGAGAAGAAGCCCAGCAGGCCCCATATTGCAGCTGATGCCTGAGCCTAAATTTCATTTCATCCACTTTGGTAACCATCTCTCTTCTTCCTTTCCTTTATTTCTCTTCTCTTTTCCTCTTAATATGTAGTAGGTGATGTAGTAGGTGATAAGATGCAGTATAAGAAAAAGACCATTTTATTTAATAGTAGAATGAACATACTTTAAAGCCAGACAGACTTTGATTTGAATCCTGACATCACCATTTATTCATTCAACAAACATTTGAGCAACTGTTATGTCATGCACTGTCTATGACACTGAGGATTCAACAATGATTAGGGGGCAGCTCCAGTGGCTCAGCGGTTTGGCGCCGCCTTCAGTCCAGGGCCTGATCAGGCTCAGTCAATTAAGCATCTGCCTTCATCTCGGGTCATGATCTCCAGGTCCAGAGAGCAAGCCCCCTGTAGGGCTGTATGCTCAGCGGGGAGTCTGTTTCCCTTCTTCTCCCTCTGCCCCTTCCCCTGCTCAAACATTCCCTCTCTCTCGAATAAATATATCTTTTAAAACAATTTTTTAAAACACTTTTTAGGGACCCCTGGGTGGCTCAGCAGGTTTAGCGCCGCCTTCGGCCCAGGGCGTGATCCTGGAGACCCAGGATAGAGTCCCACCTCGGGCTCCCTGCATGGATCCTGCTTCTCCCTCTGCCTGTGTCTCTGCCTCTCTCTCTCTCTGTGTCTCTCATGAATAAATAAAATCTTTAAAAAAATTAATTAATTAATTAAACACTTTTTTAATAAGAATAAACCTTCCAAAATTTAAACTAACAGAAGATCCTAGTGGAGATAATCAGCTGGACCATAATCCTCCATTCCCCACGGTGTATCTCCTCTAGTCCCTTACACATTGCTGCCACTGGCATGCTGGCCTGTTTCCCCTCCAAGGTTGGGGACCAGTGGGTGTGAGTATACAGCTGAGCCTAACTAAGCTGGGTTCTCCTTGCTAGAAGAGGTTACATACAGAGTGAGAGTGATGTCAATCTAGGTAAACTGGTTATTAGAAGAGTTAATTGATCCTCAGCTTGCAATTCACTGGGGGTCCTGAATTCCCAGCTATTGGACTATTGATACAGATGGGGCCCTTCCTACTCTCAAATCCAGTAATTATTTACCTGGCTTGGTGCTAGGCACTGGGAGAAGAATAAAATGCAAAATCCCTCCAGGGGGCCCTGGCTGGCTTAGTCAGTGGAGCATGGGGCTCTTGATGCTCTAGATGGTGATGAATTCAAGCCCCATATTGGGCATGGAGCCTTATAAAAATAAAAAAATACTTCCCTCCAGACAACACCCATTACCTCCAGCAAGGAGTAGCATTTCAGCATACCGCACGTTCCTAATTTAATTCTGTTGATGTCCATATTCAGTAATACAGAGTCCATTGTTACATATACATTTGCCTTTCTATAAAATAATCTCTATTTTAGATACACATTGACCAAAAAGCATCTATTAATAGTAACTAGCTAAAAAAAACAATTAGCTAATTCAATTAGGATTATGTCTACATTTTTGTTCTCGAGATTTGTTCCCATTTCAGTATTTAATATTAAATAATAGTTACTTTCATTAAATCCAATTCTGCTCGAAACAAATGCCCCAAAGCTTGAAAAATACAAATTTATTTTAATTTTATAAAATTTATATTTGACAAGACCAATGAAAGTCCAATCCAACATTTTTTCTAAGTTTATTTGTTAAACCATAGGATTAGAATTAAGCTAACCTATGCTTTATTGAGGAAATGTGAATGGCATCATCATTCATCAATTTGATAATTGTCTTACATGTTATAAGTAGTTTTTTAAAGATATTATTTTTTTATTTGAGAGAGAGCAAGTGCTAGGGAGTAGGGAACAGAGAGAGAGAGAGAAGCAGACTCCCCGGTGAACACAGAGCCTATACAGGGCTGGATCCCAGTACCCCGGGATCATGACCTGACCTAAAGGCAGACACTTAGCCATCTGAGCCACCCAGCACCCCTATAGATACATTTTCTTAATGTTATATGTATTATCTCAGGTCCATTCCTTCACCCTAATCTGGTTATGAATGTATAATTTTATCTGGGGACCGAAGGGTCATACGTTGTATACGTTGTATACATTCCTGTTTTATGCTCTTCTCCCATTACCACTTATGTACTTGACTATTGTTTTTACATTTCCCTTTTGTGGTTAAGGTTATTAGCTTTTGGTTTCCATTGCTGTGTGTAATAGTCCTTCCCTCTTAATTTGCTACTTGTGATCTAATGTAAATCTTTAGTAGTGGCCAACTTTTATTGAGCACTTACTGTGTTCTAGGCACCATTCCTAAGATTTTGCATATTACCTAATATAATCCTCATAAGCACTCTGTGGGGCAGGCACTACTTTTATGCTTATTCTGTGACCATTTGGCCAAAGTCTTAAAAGTACCAAGAGCCAGAGCTTGGGATTCAAACCCAGTCTGGCTCCAGAGTTTATAATACTATAGAAAGATATACAATATACAATACTGCCTCAATATCCATGGACTAACTAGTTTCCAGTTCCTAAACGTTCCTACCTCCAGAAATCTGCCTGTGCTTATCCTCTCCTGGACCCTTCCTATCCACAAAATTGGCTCCTGCTTGTCCTTCCCGTTTTCAATTTAGAAGACACCCCTGCCTCTGAATCTGGTGCTCCCCTATGCCTGTCCCATAGATCTTACCCCCACAGTGGTGTCACACTGGCCTATTAGCCAATCCGCACACCCAGTGCACTTCAGGAGGACAAGAACCCTGTGTTGTCTGTTTCATGGGCCTACACACCGTTTACTGTTTGACCCTTCTAGACATTTAGTAAACAGTTGTTGAATGGAAGTTACGGAGGAATACAGGGCTAGCTGAGGACAAGGCGGGAGCCTGGGGCAGCACATGGACAAGTCCTTGAAACAGGGAGAGTGACATTCCTTCTACAGACTCAACTGCCTCTGCCTCGATGTTCATACTTTGCTAAGAGCAGAAGGCAATCCTAGCCCGACCCCCAGGAGCCTAGGAGTCTACTTTAACATATAAAAATTCCTTTAGAAATTTCCCTTTATCTCTAAACCCCCAAGAGATGTGTTGACAATCATACCTCAAGCACCGATACACATCTGAAGGGTCTCATGACTCAGGCTTTATTAGACCGTAGTAAGTGACCTTTCTCCAACAATAGCTGGCCCCTTCAAGGCCCTGGAAACCTTGCTTCCAGAATTCCTTAGAGAGTACGCTATCCCCAAGCCCCTCCCGCTCCCAGGTGCATAATCAGCCACCCCTCACCGGCCCGGGGCAGCAGCTCTTCCTGCCCACGGGTCCTGTCCCCGGGCTTTAATGAAACCACCATTTTGCACCAAAGACGTCTCAAGAATTCTTTCTTGGCTGTCGGCTCCGGACCTCATCCCACCAAACCTCACCTATATTCCAAAACTTCATCAGAAGGGTGGGGGGTGGAGGAAACCAGTGGAAGTTGCTTAGGAGACAAGTGCTGTGGATGGAGGGCTGAGAGGTGGAGCTGTGGGAGGCTGGCTGCCTCCTCATGCCTAATTGCTGTCAGAGCCTGGTCCTCTGGTCCACAAATTGCTTGAAACACTGAGAAACTGGCTTCTGCCAACTGAACCTTGCACCACCCTCAGGTTTGCTCATTAGTTTATATGTAAGAAGAAATATTAACTGTCAGGAGGAAGAGACTCCTTGCCAGCACTTTCTCACACTATAGGAAGTTATAGGGAACCCATATTACAATCAGAAAGTTACCTGTGGGAGCCTGCTTGCTTCTGCCTGCCTGCCTGCCTGCCTGCCTTCCACTTATGAAGTGCCTACTCTGTTGGAACAAAAGAATCTGAGTGACTTTAAGGACTGTCCTTCAACTGAGAAAATATGGGAGCCTCTTCTCCCTGCTATGGAAACCCCACTGTTCCCTGTGTAGTGGCCAAATGGCCTGTAGCTCTGGGTTACGACAGAATTGCCCCTGTGCTCCTTTCTTTTAATCCTTTCAGGATCCAACCACCCTTTTCACTGTCATCTAGATATAGTTACATATTCAGTCTGGTTATGGTCCAGCTTTACCTCATGGAATTACTTGGAAGTCTATTCCAGATCACTTCATTTATCTCTGCTCTATCTGAGGCCAATCTTATTTCCAAATTCCAGGGTAGGTGGGCACACAGGGACATCCAGGGCAGTAAGTACCTTGCTGCAGCTTCCATATGTAGTCCTACTTGTGAACCCATATGTAATGCTTCCTCTTATGGGAGTGCACATATGAAGAGTTACAATATATTTTTTTAAGATTTTATTTATTTATTCATGAGAGACGCAGAGAGAGAGAGAGAGGCAGAGAGGGAGAAGCAGGCTCCATGCAGGGAGCCCGACATGGGACTGGATCCCTGGTCTCCAGGATCACACCCTGGGCCGAGGGCGGCGCTAAACCGCTGAGCCACCGGGGGTGCCCAAGAGTTACAATATTTTACAAAGAAATACTGGAAATGCTAGATCATAAGGTTGTCGGGGAGAAAAAAAAACTTTTCTTCTACTCTCTTAGGTCCAGTTTTTGGGAGTCTTTGATTAAACTGACAAAAAGACAGATTAGCAAGAAAAAAGACAAAATTAATCACGTTTGTATTAATTTATATGCAAGACTTCATTAAAAAGGTGTTTTAAAGGGACAGTTAGAATTTGGGGCTGTACCATACCATCCTTTTTTTTTTTTTTTTTTTAAGATTTTATTTATTCATGAGAGACAGAGAGAGGCAGAGGCACTGGCAGAGGGAGAAGCAGGCCACCCACAGGGAGCCCGATGTGGGACTGGATCCCAGGACCCCGGGGTCACGCCCTGAGTCAAAGGCAGACTCAACCACTGAGACATCCAGGCGTCCCTGTACTCTACCATCTTAATAGGGGAAGAGAATGGGAGGAAGGGCACTTACTAGAAAACAAAAGATTTCTTAATAAGGGAAGGGGAGGAGGTGAAAGGACATTTATGGGAAAACATGAGTTTTTGAAAAGATTCATGGGCCCCTAGGAGTGTAGGTGGAAGATAGGGTTGGTTTGTTACACGTCTTATCTAGGTGTGGAGGCTTCTTAATGTCCCTGATGATAAGAATCAATCTAACCTCATTGTTCTGTGGCAGTTTGGATTCTGAGTTCTTTTAGGAGGCTCTGCTTTTAGACAAATAAGGGATATCAAAAAGTCAGATGCCTTCTGCTCAAAATAATTTTTATGCCACCCTAGCATATTCTGGACCCCCCCTTTGTGGTCTTTTTTTTTTTTTCCTCTGGAGTATTCTAGTGGGTGGAAGATAATTGGATAAAATTGTTATCCAAAATTATATCAGTATTTGTATTTGAGCCCAGAAACTTTTTAACAAGTGGCTAGAATGTTCAACAAATATAAACAAACACAATGACTAGGATATGATTTACTGGATCCAGATGACACTTGTTCCATATTTAGAATATTGCTTACTCAACAAGATTCCTTTTAGCAAATTAATGGGCATACGAAAAATATTTTATTTAAACCAAATGGTTTAAAATTAGGAGTCCAATTGTATTTAATCTTTCCCCCTTTTTTAAGTGTGTCACCAATAAATTCTAATAGTATATTTTCAGCATGGAGCCCAGGTGTCCCAGCATGCTTTTTTGTAACAATGAAAAGAAATAGTCTTGGGGTTCCTGGCTGGCACAGTCTGTAGAATATCGTAACCCTTGATCTCAGGGTCATAAGTTCGAGCCCCACGAACGATTGGGTGTGGCGATTATTTAAAAAAAAAAAAAAAAGAATCTCATTCAAAAAATACTTATTGGGCAGCCCGGGTGGCTCAGTGGTTTAGCGCCACCTTGAGTCCAGGTTGTGATCCTGGAGACCGAGGATCGAGTCCCCTGTCAGGCTTCCTGCATGAAGCCTGCTTCTCCCTCTGCCTGTGTCTCTGCCTCTCTCTCTGTGTCTCTCATGAATAAATAAATAAAATCTTAAAAAAAAAAAAAAACTTATTGTACCAACACTTTTTATTAGCTGGGAGTTTTATTTTAGGCCTGATTTTGTGAGATGCCAGAAGAGGACAAGAAAACTAAATACAGGATTAAAAAGTCCAAGTCTTGGGATGCTTGGGTGGCTCAGCGGCTGCCTTCGCCTCAGGGCACGATCCTGGGTTCGGGGATCAAGTCCCACATTGGGCTCCCTGCAGGGAGCCTGCTTCTCCCTCTGCCTGTGTCTCTGCCTCTCTCTATGTGTCTCTCATGAGTAAATAAGTAAAATCTTAAAAAAAAAAAAAAAAAAAAAAAGACCGAGTCCTTGGTATCCTAAATGAGGAGAATTGAAGGAAAACTGGCAAAGTAGACATCAAAAGAGAAAGAGACAAACCAGGGGTGTAGACCAAGCAGCCCTAATTCCATAGAGTTGGTAATTTGTGGCTGAAGATGGATTTAGATCTATCAAAGAGACATATGGAACACCTATAAAACAACATAGCAAAACTCATCTTTGTAAGAAATAAGACAGAGGAATAAGTTTCCTTGGTATCTTTTGGATTGACAGAATAACCTCATCTCATTGGAACCTAAAAATGGAAAGAGTAATGAGACTTTCTGGAATTGTGGGGCCAGGTTAGAGAACTTTGACCTGACTGGAAATGGCTAAATTAGACAATACAGGATTCGAGGAGATAAGCCAAGGTAAAAGTAACATGCTCTGAGTAGTTATTTATTATTTATATACTATATGCTTTTCATACATTATCTCATTTAATTCTTACAACAATGCAATGAAGTACTAGTATTATGTCAACTTTATAGAGGAGACAAATTAACTATTCTTTTATTGAACATTTATCTCCTGTTTTTTTCTATGCTGAACTATTTCCCATTCTTAAGTATATCTGTTTTTTTGTTTTTATTTAGGTTGATTTCTCTGCTTATTTTTTTTATTATTATTTATTTATTCTTGAGAGACACAGAGAGGCAGAGACACAAGCAGCGGAGAAGCAGGCTCCATGCAGGGAGCCCAACATGGGACTCGATCCCGGGTCTCCAGGATCAGGCCCTGGGCTGAAGGCGGCGCTAAACCGCTGAGCCACCCGGGCTGCCCATCTGCTTATTTTAATAACTAATGCAAAAGTGGTTTTTTTTGTATTTTCTATGATTATAACTATAAGAAAAACCACATGAAAACTTGGAAAGAAAGAAAAACGCTGGGGCAGTCCGGGTGCCTCAGTAGTTGAGCATCTGCCTTCAGCTCAGGGTGTGATCCTGGGGTCCGGAATTGAGTCGCGCATTGGGTTCCCTGTGAGGAGCCTGCTTCTCCCTCTGCCTGTGTCTCTGCCTCTCTCTCTCTGTGTCTCATGAATAAATAAATCTTAAAAAAAACAAAAAGGATAGAAGATGAAATAGAGATAGCAAGTATAGACAACTCTTGAGGTTTTTTTTTTACAACTCTTGAGTTTTACTCAGGGGAAAAGCAGAGAAATGGGGATGTAGCTAGAGGGGAACATGGTAGGCCAAGTTTGTTACTGTTTTTCATCTGGGCTATTTTAAAGCATGTTTGTATGCTGATGGGAATGATTCAGTGGAGAGGGAAAAACTGGTGAGGACAGCCAACTGCAGGAGTGATGTTGAGAAGGTGAGAGGGATGATTGGCCTTTGATAGGAGCACAGCATTTGGAAAGAAAGGGAAAGATGGAGGAGTGGTGGGTGCAGATACAGGTCCAAGTAGAGGCAGGAGAATAGGAAAGTGCCCTGGTTACTCCACTGTGTTGTGGGCCCATGATTATGTCCTTCGCTCCACCAAACTGCATAGACCACAGGATTGCATTGGGAGGTAAGTGGGGAATAGTTGTCTTGCAAACTCAGGGAGAGCAGAAAAGCTTTGACATAGTTACCTAGGAGAATAAGTTGACAGGAAATATTGCGTAATTGCAGTGGTGCTGGAGGTAGGGCCACTGGACGTCAGTAAGCAGGAATTTGAAGTGAGATCAGAAGGCTGTATTGTGTGTTTTCCTCCAGGGACAGTAACTGGGCTAAAGACAAGGTGTCAGCAGGGCTGCTTCCTCTGGAAGCTCTAGAGGAGAATAGGTTTCCTTGCCTTTGCCAGTTTCTAGAGGCCACCTGCACTTCCCGGCTCATAGTCCCTCCTACATCTTCACAGCTTGCAACTTAGCGTCATTGAATCTCCACCGATTTCTGCTTCTTTCCCCAGGTCACCTTCTCTCTAAAGTTGATCCTCTTGCCTCCTTTTGCCTCCCTTTCGCCTCCCTCTCACGAGGACCCATGTGATTGCTGTGGGCCTATCAGGATAATCCAGGATAATCTCCCCACCCCAGAATCGGTCATCAACATCTGCAAAGTCCCTTTTTGCAATGTAAAGTGACATTCACAGGTCTGCTGATTAGGACGTGGACATCCTTGGGAGGACCATTATTCTCTCTCCCACAATTAGTGAAGTTGAATATGTTTTCATATGGTTATTAGCTTTTTGTATTTCTTCTTTTGTGAATTACCCATTCCTGAGATTTTTTTTTCTATTAGCTATTAGTCTTTCTAATTCATTTGTAAGAACTGTTTATCACTTGGGGTATATACCTTTATGGTATAGCATTTTGCGTATTTTCCCCTGGTTTATTGCTCACCTTTCTATTTTGTTTGCAAGATATTATTTAATTTACAAAAGTACAGTACCTTTTTAAAACGTTATATTGTGGAAAATGTCAAATTAAAGTGGAGAGCATACTGTATTAAATCTCTGCTTATTCATTGCCAAGTTTAAATAATTATTGACTCAAGGCTGGTCTTTGTTTTATCTGTATATATCCTTACCCACATCCCCTAAATTATTCATCATTTTGAAGCAAATCCGAGACATCATATTTCATCCATAAATATTTCAGCAAAATACATATATTTCATGATTTAAATGTTCTTAAACTATTTTCTCTAAGGTTTTTGGTGTCATGTATAAGAAAGTCCCAATTCACCTATTTAAAGGAGATGCAAAATCAAGTCTGAATATACATTTTTGTACTTTTTAAGGAATTTATATTTCCTTTAAATTGTTTTTTATTAGCAATGACCGTTTTCTGACTGCTTAAAAACAAGTGTATTTAAACACCTACCCTGCGGAAAATGCTGTGAATTTAATTTTGTTACCTTTGCGTGCATGCGAACATGGAACTGTATAAAAGGATTATAATTATAAAATTAGCCGGCTGCCCACTGGTGTCTGCACTCCTGATTTAGTCTTCTTTCCGTGACGACACTGATGATTGGGAACAACTGCTAGAAGGTTGGCAATTGTCTGTTGTTCCTGCATCATTCATGGGTTGAAATGTTCTTGGTTTCGTTTTTGCCAAGGCCACTGCACACTGCATGGAAGTAAAACAAATATGCAAAACAAAGGAAGGAATATATCCCCTCCCTCATAGTCAGTTCACTGCTCAGTGATCTCTCCAAAGTCCCAGAAGGGTGAGCCCCATGGTCCTCCATTTAACATGGCCCAGACTGTGCAGGACTGTTGGCAAGCACAGATGGAATTGGCGGGCTGTTGGCTTCCATTTTGAAAAAGAAGAAATATAACAAGTACAGGACTAAGGAAGCATAGATGATCTAAGTGATTTCTTATTTCTTTCCAGACATAAAAGAGGGGTGGCGCAGCAGGAGTTTCGTGTGCACTTGTCATAGCCTAGCAACTCCACAGCCAAAACAAACACAACTCAAACTTTACTGCTGTAATTGCCAACGGATTGGTTGGCACCCACTGATTTCCTATTCTTAACCCATTGCCAACCGGTTCTCACCCCTTCGCATGAAAACTCTTCTTTTGTAGGTCACCAATCAGATCCTGGACATTATTTCAGTGTCTCTCATGTGTGTCCTTTCTTCGGTAGATGGCTTACCCTCATTTAAGCTCCTTGCTCTCTTAGCTTGTGATGTTGAATGATTGTGTTCTCTTCAGGGTTTTCTGTGTGAATCTTTGAATTATGGTGGTTGTTTCCTATCCCTCTGTCCCTTCAGTGTGGATGCTTTGAGGGTGATGGGCTTCTGTCTCAGCACTGACTTCTCAGCATTGCCCCCAAATCTCAATTTCCAGCCTTCTCTGCTGAGCTCCCAACGCATGCTTTCTGGCTAATTTCTGGGGATGTCTGAGATTTCTTAGCCCTGCTCCTAACTTGAACTATAGCAGTGGCACACCAGTACCCATCCCCTCCAGGCTCAGACCTGCCCAGTTTAGGAGACACCAACCATGGCAGGAACGGAAGGATCACAGTATGACAAATTTAGAACGAAGCCTGATTGGCCCCTGTGAGGAGCTGCCGTCACACAGCCTTCTCTCCTGAGGACCTGAATGATGCTTGTCTTGCCTTCCCAAGAATGTTGTGCTCTCTGTAGGTGTGAGGCCTGTTTTGCTGAGGCCCTGAAGTATTGATTATTTTGACCAGGTCCCTTTCCAGGCAATCATATCCTGTTTTGTTTTATTTTTTCCCAGTCCTACTAGTCTAGTCTGTGTCCCCCACCTTCACTCACACGTTATTCTGGGCACTGGGCCTTGAGTCATACGGCCATTCTGTTCTCCTGGACATTCACTAGGTCTTGACCATTACCCTTTCTTCTGTGTCCTCCTGCCCTAATTTCCTTCATGCCTTTATTGCTTCATGCTCAAAACTACTGAAAATCCCCCGACTGTTGTTTCTGGATGTGTTGCTTCCCACATCAGCAACTTCTGCCTTCTAGTGCCATCAAATCCTTCCTGGAACTTGATGAGAACTTACCTCAGAAGTAGATTTTTTAAATCATTAATTATATTAGCATTCTTTTCATTATATATTTTCAACTGTGTAACATATGTAAGGTTGGAGGGCCTAACTTTACTAGTGTCCCATAGAGTCAGGAGGCAAGCACTCTTTTGACATATGTACTAGCTAATGTTGGACATAAAGTAATTTCAAACACTCACCTTGATCATGTTGTTGCATGGGAAAATACTTCCACGTGACTTTCACTGCATGTCATGTCCACACTTAAATGGGTTTGCTATTTGAGGTCTTCCATAATTACTCTCTTTACTATTATTATTTTTTCTTCCTTCCCCCCCTCCAGATTTAAGTGATATATATAGCATTGAGATGTAAGTGATATATATAGCATTGTGTAAGTTTAAGGTATACAGTATGAGGATTTGGTATAACTCTTTGGTATTAATAGGGGGACTCTCGGGGATCCCTGGGTGGCTCAGCGGTTTTGTGACTGCCTTTGGCCCGGGGTGCAATCCTGGAGTCCCGGGATTGAGTCCCACGTCGGGCTCCCGGCATGGAGCCTGCTTCTCCCTCTGCCTGTGTCTCTGCCTCTCTCTCTCTCTATGTCTATCATAAATAAATAAAAATAAATCTTTAAAAAAAATAGGGGACTCTCTTTCCTTCTTTTCTTCCTCTTCTTTCTCTCTCTCTCTCTCCCATTCGAACTGATTCATTAAATATTTTTATTTATTTATGATAGTCACAGAGAGAGAGAGAGACAGGCAGAGACACAGGCAGAGGGAGAAGCAGGCTCCATGCACCGGGAGCCCGATGTGGGATTTGATCCCGAGTCTCCAGGATCGCGCCCTGGGCCAAAGGCAGGCGCCAAACCGCTGTGCCACCCAGGGATCCCTGAACTGATTCATTAACTAAATAATTCTGGAACACCTAGAGAGGCAGGCCAGTAAATGAAGAGGTGAAACAGGTGGTGGTAACTACCCCAAGACTGGAGAGAGAATACCCCACACTAAGGGAGTAGCAGCTACTGTTCTTCCCACTGTTCACATGTGGAATGTGTGTCCATTGCTGTCAAATCATCAGATTTTTCAAGAGGAGCTGAATGTCTGGATTTTTTTTTAAAGATTTATTTATTTATTTATTTATTTATTTATTTATTTATTTATTTGAGAGAGAGAGAGGCAGAGACACAGGAGGAGGGAGAAGCAGGCTCCATGCCGGGAGCTTGATGTGGGACTCGATCCCAGGACTCGAGGATCACTCCCTGTGCCAAAGGCAGGCGCCAAACCGCTGAGCTACCCCGGGATGCCCTGAATGTCTGGATTTTGATGCGAAATCTCCCACTTTGAAATGAGTCATCAATTCAAAAACCTTTTAAACAGTGTGAGGGTTGGGATCCTTGGGTGGCTCAGCAGTTTAGTGCTTGTCTTCGGCCCAGGGTGTGATCCTGGAGTTCCAGGATCGAGTCCCACATCAGGCTCCCTGCCTAGAGCCTGCTGCTCCCTCTGCCTGTGTCTTTGCTTCTCTCTCTCTCTCTCTCTCTCTCTCTCATAAATAAAATCTTAACAAACAAACAAACAAACAAAAAACACTGTGAGGGCTAACCAGAACACCAGAACAACAATGAGATGGATCTGGCCTGCAGGCTCCCAGTTTGCAATCTCTGGTCTCCAGAAGCCCCTCGGAGTCCCCCCATGTTCCCTGATGCTTTATGCTTTCATTGCCCTTCTTTTTGTTCTTCATATCCCATTATCTGGACTGTCCAACCCCATTCTCTCCATTGATCCAAATCCTAATTCTTACCTGATCTTTTTTTTTTTTTAAGCTTTATTTATTTATTTGAGAGAGAAAGAGAAAGAGAGCACGAGCTGGAGGGGGAGACAGAGAAGGAAAGAATCTGAAGCTGACTTTGTGCTAAGCCCAGAGCCTGGCACAGGGCTCAATTTCTTGACCCTGAGATCAGGACCTGAGCTGAAACCAAGAGTTGGCACTTAACCAACTGTGCCACCCAGGCACCCCAACTCTTACCTGATCTTTAAGATCAATCTCAAAGATTGCTATGTGGCATGCTAGGCTTTTCAGCAGCAATAAAAACAGAGCAAGTAGGGGAAGCCAAAATCAGAAATGAGTTGACAGGTGGTCTAGATACCAAATCCTGGGAGGTCAGCCAAGGCAAAGGATCAGCAAACAGCCAAAGGACAAGAGGTTCAGTAACTTCGGTTAAGAAGCCTAAGCAAGTCCTAGGCATAGGACACAGAACATCAGAATGGAACTTGGTAATAGCTACAAGACAGCTGCTTAAAAGAAAAAAAAAAAAAAGAAAAAAAAAAGAATTCTCTAGGTTTTTTCTTTCTTTGTTCCCGTTTTTTTTTTTTTTTTTAATTGTTTTGTACTAGAATTCTCCAGTTTTTAAAGGGAAAGAAAAAAGGAAGGGCAGGGGCACCTGGCTGGCTCAGTTGGTAGAACACGGGATGCTTGATCTTGGAGTCAGTGAGTTTCCAGCCCCACTTTGGGCATAGAGTTTTTAAAAGAAGGGAAAGGCAACTAACATTTTCTTTTAAGTAAGCATGGAATAAAGGGCAGTGGCTTACAACAACTGTCCCAGGCAGAAGTAAGGGCAAAAGCCAAGGTGATGGGACATGCACTGGTTTGCTCTAACAACAACCTCAACTTCAAAGCAGGGCATGACATCTCAGAAGGGTGGGGTGGGGAGTAAATGGCATTTCACAAAGAATTTTCTTTAAGTTTTCTCACTGTATATAAATCCTAGAAAAAGTAGTTTGTGCAAATACTTTCATCACAGAATGCTTATTTCTGTGATAAGCAAAGACAACAAGATGTACATCTTGGAAAAGCTTGGACTTAATTTCCATGAACAAACTCTACATTTCCTCTCTATTTTTCTCTGCCAACTGAAAAAATGTACAGTTTTTACACGTTTAAAAGCAGTACACCTCCCCCCATCCTCTTTGGACCTGTCAGAGGTCTTATGACCTTTCCTGTAAAGTGTGGATCTTAAGGGAATCACAGAGGAAGCTGGAATGCTAAAGCCCTAGAAACCTCCAGAAGTAGTTGGTTTCTGCCTGTTTGCTTGGGGATATGTTTTTCAAACAATTCATTTTCAGAGATTTCTGATCTAAGAACTAAACATCATTGCTAATTTTATGGGCACAAGGGAGTAGAGCTAGTGAAAGAAGCACATTTATTGGTTACTATGTTTCTCGTGTGTATTTTAAATGTCAGAGCCTCTGTTATCAATGCTTCTGATCTGGTTGGCCTCAAACCTGGATAGTGACCTGGTACCCTCCTTACTCTGTGAGGCTTATTTTGGGGAAGAGAGCACAGCAGGATACCTGCACCTTCCACCCTCTCAGAGCTTCCCTGAGGTACCTGAACATTCAAATACATTAGGGAAGGCCTTATTCACAAAGATCTTCCTTATGCTTTATTGTGAAGGGCAAATCTTATTGGTCCATAAAAAGAAATTATAGAGAATAAATTTCTGTGCAAAGTACTTTGCCATGTTTCTCAAGCATTCTACTAGTTTGAGTGTGCAGGGAGAGAAGACATTGCCAAGGAAACTAGGCACTTTCTAACACTTGCAGGTATAAAAGCAGTACTTCATCATTAGCTATATGTTTGGTCTTAGACATTCATAAGTGAAGAGAGGGGTTGGTCTACACTACTGGATATTAGATGTGAAAGAGAAAAAAAGTTTAAAGAGGTGGAAAAGGGACACCGGGGTGGCTCAGTGGTTGAGCGTCTGCCTTTGGCTCAGGGCATGATCCTGGGATCCGGGATCGAGTCCCACATCAGGCTCCCTGCATGGGGCCTGCTTCTCCCTCTGCCTGTGTCTCTGCCTCTCTTTCTGTGTCTCTCATGAATAAATAAATAAAATCTTAAAAAAAAAAAAAAAGAGGAAAAATCATAAGATTTTTCCCAAAATATTTTCCCAAAATAAAAAGATCCCAGGGGGAAAAAAAAAATCCCCAAAAGAAAGACACAGGTAAGAAATTCAGTCTCTTAGGTTTGTTAAATGTTATAAACATTTAAATTTATTCAAGTTCAGAGGGTGCCTGACTGGATCAGTCAGTAGAGCTACGTGACTCTTGATCTTGAGATTGTGAGTTCAAGCCCCACGTTGGATACAGAGATTACTTACAAATAAAATCCTTAAAAAAACATACATTTATTTAGTTTCAATTTAATGAGTTGGCCAACTAGCTCTGCAAGACCAAGATGCTATCATTTGCTTTCAACAATATCAGTCTTCTGAATTAAAATTCCCAAACAAATCCTTTAGGTATGGATTATTTTCATGCTGACCAAATCATGTGAAAAATATTTTGGAATCTCAATGAACCTTTCTAAGTAATTTGTTCTTTTTTTTTTTTTTAAGATTTTATTTATTTATTCATGAGAGAGAGAGAGAGGCAGAAACACAGACACAGGCAGAGGGAGAAGCAGGCTCCATGCAGGGAGCCTGACGTGGCACTTGATCCGGGGTCTCCAGGATCATGCCCTGGGCTGAAGGCGGTGCTAAACCACTGAGCCACCGGGGCTGCCCAGTAATTTGTTCTGAATGAAAGTAGATGAGTTTAACATCAGAAGATCGTCAGGGGCAATGATATGGGTGAAACTTACAAACATAATGTTGAGTATAAAGGCAGACACAGAAAGGGATATACTCTATAATTCTATTGGTACAAAGTTTTTTTAAGAAGGCAAAACTAATCTATGTTTGTGGAAGTCAGAAGAGTGGTTATCCCTGAAGGAGGGAGGTACACAGGAAGCTTGAGAGATGCTGAAAAAATTTGGCTTCTTAAACCCAGGTGCTGGCTACATATGACTCCAGTTTGCAGAATTTTACTGAGCTATATCCTTAAGGTTTATGCTTTTTTTCCCCTCTACATAAGTAAAAAATAAATTAAAAAAAAAAAAAAAAGATTATCATAGGTCCAGAAACAGGGACCAGAACAGGGAAATCGATAGAGAAGGAAAGCAGACTAGTGGTGGATTAGGACTGATAGTTGATGGCTAAAGGTGACAGAGTTTCTTTTTGAGGTGATGAAAACTTTCTAAAAATGACTAAAGATGGTAGCACAACTCTGTGTATATGGTAAAAACCACTGAATTGTATACTTAAAAAAAAAAACAAAACAAAACCAGTATTTGGAGAACTATTGTTACTTTTTAAAAGATTTTATTTTTAAGTCATCTCTATACCCAACATGGGCCTTGAACTCACAACCCCTGAGATGTAGAGTCCCATGCACCAACTGAGCTAACCAGGTGCCCCAAAGAACTAGTAGTTATATTCTTCATTGCTTAGTTCCCCTGGCTGGTCCCTATGGATTCGCTACACACCCAGAATGGGTGTGGAATGAATACAGATACATATTTCCACTTGAAGAAAGGAGCTAATTCACTACCTGAGTTCCAAGGGCCTCTGACATCTACCTGGCTATTATTCACAGCTTCCCTTCTCTCAGAGCAATGCTCAGCAGCAGTCAATATTATGGGAAGGACTCTGTGGTTCTCAATCTTTTTTTTTTTATTTTTTTTTTTTATTTTTTTTATGATAGTCACACACACAGAGAGAGAGAGAGGCAGAGACATAGGCAGAGGGAGAAGCAGGCTCCATGCACCGGGAGCCCGACGTGGGATTCGATCCCGGGTCTCCAGGATCGCGCCCTGGGCCAAAGGCAGGCGCTAAACCGCTGCGCCACCCAGGGATCCCCTCAATCTTTCTGCATACCAATATCACCTGGGGAACTTTGAATACCAATGATGCCTGAGTCCCATACCTCGAGATTCTATTTCAATGATGCCCCCTAGGCATCTGAATTATTATTTTTTAATTAAATAATTTTTTATTTTTTTATTTTTTTAATTTATTTTATTTTTTTAAATCTGAATTATTTTTAAAGCTAGGAGGGACCAAAATCTGGACATGCTGATACATTGCCTAAACATATAGCCATGCATGCACATGCACACACACACCATGCTCACTCTCCCAGGTGCTTCTTTTTCTTTAAATATTTTATTCATTTATTCATGAGCGACACAGAGAGAGAGAGAGGCAGAGACACAGGCAGAGGGAGAAGCAGGCTCCCCATAAGGAACCCGATGCGGGACTCAATCCCAAATCCTGGGATCACGCCCTGAGCTGAAAGCAGATGCCCAACCACTGAACCACCCAGGCATCCCTCCCAGGTGCTTCTAATATACATTCAATAATGAGAACCACTGGTATAGCAGTTGCCAAAGGAACTGAAAATCTAATTTCTTACTCTGCCATTTATTAGCTATATGACGTGAATAAACTGTTCGATCTCTCTGAACCTCAGGTATGGCTTTAAGAGACACCTACATAGCATATAGTAGGTTTTCATGGCTCCTTCTTGCTTCACCTTCCAGTCTCTGCTTAGGTGTCATCTCCTGCCCGAACTTAAACCGCTGGTGTGATTAATTATCCCTTCTCTCTGTTCTTACAGCGCCTGTGCAGATCCCTGTCTTAAACCTTATTCTGTGACAGTGACATTAAAATCTTTGTCTGCATCTCTTCCATCAGTGTATACACTACTTGGAAGCAAGTTATTAATAAAAGTGATTATATGACCCTTCTTTTAGTTTTCTTTCAGAAATCATAACATTAGCTCATTTCCAAACTTTAGTTAAATAATCCTTCACAGAAAACACATGCAGCTTTGTGAAATGCACATTATCCTTATTTTGTCTACTATTAATTAAAAAAATTTTTTAAAGATTTTATTTATTTATCCATGAGAGACAGAGAGAGAGAGAGAGAGAGAGGCAGAGACACAGGCAGAGGGAGAAGCAGGCTCCATGCAGGGAGCCTGACGTCGTGGGACTCGATCCCGGGTCTCCAGCATCACACCCTGGACTGAAGGCGGCGCCAAACCGCTGAGCCACTGAGGTTGGCCTAAAAATTTTTTTAATTTAAATTTTTTATTTTATTTTTTTAAAGACTTTAATTAATTTGAGAGAGAGGGAGAGAGCATCTCAGGCAGACTCCATGCTCAGCAGAGTTGGCTTGGGATGCTCTCTCCTTCTTTGTCATTGCCCCTCCCCCAGCTCAAGCACAGTTGCACTCTCTCTCAATAAATGCATACATACATACAATCTTTTTTTTTTTTAAAGATTTATTTATTTATTCATGAGAGACACAGAGAGAGAGAGAGAGAGGCAGAGACACAGGCAGAGGGAGAAGCAGGCTCCATGCAGGGAGCCCGATGTGGGACTTGGTTCCGGGTCTCCAGGATCACACCCTGGGCTGAAAGCGGCGCTAAACCGCTGAGCCACCCGGGCTGCCCAAATACAATCTTTTTTTAAAAAGAAAACAAAATATCATTCTTTATACTATAAAGCCTTCCTCTTTTTTTTTTTTTTAAGTAAACTCTACCCCCAATGTGAGGCTTGAACTCCCCACCTATTTTTTTCTTTTTTTAAACATTTTATTTATTTTTCCATGAGAGACACACAGAGAGAGGCAGAGACAAGGCAGAGGGAGAAACAGGCTCCATGCAGGGAGCCCAATGTGGTCCAATCCCAGGACCTGGGTTCATGCATGCCCTGGGCGAAAGGCAGACGCTAAACCACTGAGCCACCTGGGCTGCCCAAAAGGTTTTTTTTCTTTTTTTTTAAGATTTTATTTATTTATTCATGAGAGAGACAGAGAGAGAGAGAGAGAGAGAGAGAGGCAGAAACACAGGCAGAGGGAGAAGCAGGCTCCATACAGAGAACCCGACGTGGGACTTGATCCCTGGTCTCCAGGATCAGGCCCTGGGCTGAAGGCGGTGCTAAACCGCTCAGGCACCCAGGCTGCCCCCCTTAATGATTTTTATTTTTTTTCTTAATGATTTTTAAATAACATTTTCTTTTCTCTTCCTTACTATAGTGTAAGAATATAGTATAAAATTCATATAACATACAACATACGTGTTAGTCTACTGCTGATGTTACTGGTAAAGCTTCTAGTCAATAGCTATTTGTAGGTTTCAGGGAGTCAAAAGTTATATGCAGATTTTTTACTGCACACAGATCAATACCCCAAATCCCTACATTGTTCAACCGTACACACATATTTGTACACAATGTACATGGTTTCATGAACATCTTCTATTGCCATCCCCTGAAAAGGTGCATAGACCTCAGGTTTAAAACCGGTTTAGAGGGACACCCGGATGGCTCAGTGGTTGAGTGTCTGCCTTCAACTCAGGTCATGGTCCCATGATCCTCAGATTGAGTCCCATGTCAGGCTCCCTGCATGGAGCCTGCTTCTCCCTCTGCCTGTGTCTCTGCCCCTCTCTCTCTTTGTGTCTCTCGTGGATAAATAAATAAAATCTTAAACAAACAAACAAACAAAACATGCATCTGGTCTGACTGGAAGGATAGGACAAATCTTGATTCTAAGGAGGATTCTTGCCTCCTTAGTCATAAACCTCTTCTGTGCTTCCTGCTGAGGTAAAGCTTAGAGAAGTATTTTGCTGCCATGGAGCTAGAATCCAGAGGTTAGCTTGCCTACAACCTGCAAGGAAGTGTTTACCCCTGGAAACCTGTGGCTGGAAAAGAAGGCCTAATGCTGACACTTGGTGTTTTGCTCTCAACTGGGCAAGGTAGAAGAAACCAAAATGCTTTCACTGAGTATCAGCTGTATAATTTTTATGATGAGCGTTTATCAATCAGAAGTTTCACAACTGCTCTCCTAAGTTTTTGTTCTGCTGATGAATGCCTTGTAGTTTGTATATAGTTGAATTTTTTACTACCTGGAGTAGTTTCTTATTTTTTTCTTTTCTTTCTTTTCTTTTTTCTTTTCTTTCTTTTTCTTTCTCTTTTCTTTTCAATAATCTCTACGCCCAACATGAAGCTTGAACTTAACCCTGAGATCAAGAGTCACATGCTCCACTGAGTGAGCCAGCCAGATGCTCTACTACCTGGAATAGTTTTATAGCCTGGTTGCTAGAAGAGACTTAGTGAAACAAGTATGCTTTTGAAGGTACTATATGCTTTTCCTGCTCCTGAATTTGACTATCTATTTAAGACAAAGACTCATGGTGTGGGTTCTTGGTATTTTCAAACCACTTATTTGACCCAAGAGGAGAATAGAGAGTGGAAGAAGGATGGAGGGTTCACATAGGCTACTGTCTGTTTATGACCTTATGACCATGCTGTGTTGCGTCCCCCAGTATTGAAGGTCTCCCTTGGTTTTATAACAGGAATCAGACCTATATACCCCCTGTGTTACAAACTGTGCTAAACACTATTTAATTAATCCTCCCCAACAGCCTTAAAGTTTGCTGTTTATTCCTGAAGAAACTAAAAGTCGAAGAAGTGAACTAACCTGACCAATATAAAAAAACAAGTTAAGAGCGTGCAACACTTGATCTCTGGTAGTGAATTCAAGCCCCACACTGAGTGTAGAGATTACTTAAAAAAAAAATACTAGTTAGTGAAGAAAATCGAATTTCATCCCTTTTTCCCCACTACTATATTTAAGTGGAGAATTGCTCCTTAGTTCTGGCTTCTCCCAGTACAACTTTCCTCCTCCCCCACACAAGGAAATCTGGTTTGGGTACACTGGTTGACACTGAGTAAATCCACTAGAGACTGAGTAATGACCTACCAGAATACTATTTGACAAAGGGGGATTGCCTTTTCAATAAATTGATTGTGTGTTGACCAGGGCCCCTCTTCTGGGTCAGAGTGCTTGTTCAGCATCAATTCAAAGAGGAGAGAATTGGATGACCTCAAGGCATCTTGTATCCAGACTATAAGGCTTGAAAAAGTAAACAGACCTTGTAACCTTGTAATGACTAGAATATTCATGTCTGCCAAGTATAACCTACCCTGGACAGTGTGAGATAAACACTGGTGAAATTTTGCCTCCTTCCAAAGTCATCATTTTTTAGACTCCAGGCAATTCAGGGCAGATGACTCTCTTATTTACATTATCTTTAGTTGTACTTCCCAGGATCGCTGTATCTCTTAGATCACTCAGTCCAGCCTGAGTTGATTTTCGCTGTCATCACAGCTTCATGAGCTTTGGATAGAATCCATTAGCATTTACAAACCATTATTCAGATAGGTTACTTTTGTAATCCCATAACCTAATTCTTTGGGTTGATTTTTTTCTTTTAAGTTTATTTACTTTGGAATCTCTACACCCAATATCAGGCTTGAACTCATGACCTGGAAATCAAGAGACATAGGCTCTTATGACTGAACTAGCCAGTTGCCCCTCTGGATTGATTTAATTAAAAAAATTTTAAAGATTTTATCTGTTATTTACGAGAGAACAAGAGAACACACAAGCAAGGGAAGGGGGAGGGAGAAGCAGACTCGCTGCTAAGCAGGGCACCCAACATGGGGCCCCATCCCAGGACCCAGAGATCATGACCTGAGCCGAAAGCAGGCACTTAACCAACTGAGCCATCTTCGGGTTGATTTTTGATGAGATTTTCATATCTAATTTTTAAAAAATATTTTATTTATTTATTTATTTGACAGAGAGAGAGAGAGCGCGCGCGCACACAAGCAGGGGAAGCAGCAGGTGGATGGAGAGGGAGAAACAGGCTCCCGCCAAGCAGGGAGCCTGATGTAGTGCTTGATCCCAGAACCCTGGGATCATGACCTGAGTGGAAGGCAGGTGCTTAACCAACTGAGCCACCTGGGTGCCCCTCATCTCTAAATTCTGAAGAAGGGACCTCCTTCAAGTTTGCAGCCTTTATTCTCCCAAGCTGGTAGCATTTAGAATCTCCCCTGCTTGAAGACTTTATTAGTAGGATCAAAACCAGTTAGGCGGGGGATCCCTGGATGGCTCAGTGGTTTAGTGCCTGCCTTCAGCCCAGGCCTGATCCTGGAGACTCGGGATCGAGTCCCACATCAGGCTCCCTGCATGGATCCTGCTTCTCCCTCTGCCTCTCCCTCTGCCTCTCTCTCTGTCTCTCATGAATAAATAAATAAAATCTTAAAAAAAAAAAAAAACCCACCAGTTAGGTAGCTAACATCTTTTGCAGGCATATTGTTACATTTTATACTTAACAGGAAGGTAGGTCACCAAAATATTTTATGCACCTTTTTAGATGTGTGACATACTTTAACGCAATGATCAAATGGAGAGGAAGAACATTTCTTTGAACCCTAACCTGTCTCAGGCCAAATGGATGGAAAGATTACAGGGGAAATTAACATTTGATTCTTTCTTCAGGCCATAATAGCCTTTTTCCTATTTCTTTCTAAAAGGAATGGATTCATCTTGCTCCTGGGAGCAGGTTTCTCTTTGCATCAGAAAGCTTTGCAAAGGAGCCAGCTGCACCAAGTGAGCCCTGAAATTCCCAGGTAACATGCTTTCAATTAGGAAGGCTTGCTCCAAGGCTGAGGAAGTACATCATTTAACAGTGGGTTGTGGTATAGTGGCAGGAACCTGGGAGATTCTGGGGTCTCTCTCTGAATTGGCCACTTTGAGCCTTGTACAGCTTGCCTACTTTGTGAATTGCTTGTGAAATTGAAATGAATTGTGTTTGAAAGTGTTTTGAAAACTGTAAAATGTTCTACAAATATAAGTTGTTTTTTTTTTGTTTTTTTTTTTTATGATAGTCCCAGAGAGAGAGAGAGAGAGAGAGAGAGAGACATAGGCAGAGGGAGAAGCAGGCTCCACGCACCGGGAGCCTGACATGGGATTCGATCCCGGGTCTCCAGGATCGCGCCCTGGGCCCAAGGCAGGTGTCAAACCACTGCGCCACCCAGGGATCCCCACAAATATAAGTTTTATTTCCAAGCAAATCAATGAGCAGTCACTGAAGAAGGAATTGGCTGAAAGCACTTGGTGCATATGCTTTTGTAAGCACCAAACATTAAGCGCTCAGGTTTATTGAGCATTTACCCATGTGCCAGGCACAGTTGTAAATGTTTTACATGTATTAATATTTAATCTTCATAGAACTCTAATAAGATAAATATTATCGTTCCCATTTTACAGATGAGAAACACTGAAGCACAGAGAAGTTAAGCATCCTACCTGAAGTAAGATACCTAGGTAATATATCTAACAAATGGTGAAGTGAAGCTAGGATGCAAATCCAGGCAGCCTGGCTCCAAAGCTAAGACTCTAATGCTGGCAGCATAATCCTTACTAACTGAACTGGTAGCCAGTCCAAAGCATTTGTTATGCCTGTCTCAAAAGGTTAAATGTCATATGTGTTGGAAGGCTAAAACTGTGATGAGTAAAGATGCTTTTCAAGAAAAGTCTCCTTGGGGATCCCTGGGTGGCTCAGCGGTTTGGCGCCGGCCTTTGGCCCAGGGCGCGGTCCTGGAGTCCCGGGATCGAGTCCCGCGTCGGGCTCCCTGCATGGAGCCTCCTTCTCCCTCCTTCTGTGTCTCTGCCTCTCTCTTTCTCTCTCTAGATCTATCATGAATAAATAAATAAATAAATCTTAAAAAAAAAAAAAAAAGAAAAGTATCCTTTCAGGATTTGGATTTGACCCCTCAGTGCCTAATAGTCACATTTTGGGGTCCTATGTAAACCCTACTTTTTTTTTTTTTTTTTTTTTTTTTTATTGGTGTTCAATTTACTAACATACAGAATAACACCCAGTGCCCGTCACCCATTCACTCCCACCCCCCGCCCTCCTCCCCTTCTACCACCCCTAGTTCGTTTCCCAGAGTTAGCAGTCTTTACGTTCTGTCTCCCTTTCTGATATTTCCCACACATTTCTTCTCCCTTCCCTTATTTTCCCTTTCACTATTATTTATATTCCCCAAATGAATGAGAACATATAATGTTTGTCCTTCTCCGACTGACTTACTTCACTCAGCATAATACCCTCCAGTTCCATCCACGTTGAAGCAAATGGTGGGTATTTGTCATTTCTAATAGCTGAGTAATATTCCATTGTATACATAAACCACATCTTCTTTATCCATTCATCTTTCGTTGGACACCGAGGCTCCTTCCACAGTTTGGCTATAGTGACCATTGCTGCTAGAAACATCGGGGTGCAGGTGTCCCGGCGTTTCATCGCATTTGTATCTTTGGGGTAAATCCCCAACAGTGCAATTGCTGGGTCGTAGGGCAGGTATATTTTTAACTGTTTGAGGAACCTCCACACAGTTTTCCAGAGTGGCTGCACCAGTTCACATTCCCACCAACAGTGTAAGAGGGTTCCCTTTTAAACCCTACTTCTGTGTGTGTGGGGGGGGGTGGTCTTGAAACATGCATGGAAAGTCATCTGTTAACCTACTTCATCAGCAAAATGGTAATAATGGAATTTTAAGATCTAGTTAGGTTGAAAATGGTCAAGATGGTATAAAGGAAAGCCTTGTAAATTTAAATGACAGACAAGTAATTTTACTCTTTTTAGAAATGCACCTGCTCATGATTGGATCCAATTCTTTTTCTTTTCTTTCCTTTTTGTAAAGATTTTTAAGTAATCTTTGCATCCAACATGGGGCTCAAATTTACAACCCCAAGGGGCACCTGGGTGGCTCAATTGGTTAAGCATCTGCCTTCAGCTCAGGTCATGATCCCAGGTCCTGAGATTGAGCCCTGAGCCTGAGCCCTGTGTTGCACGCCCTGCTCAGTGGCGGTCTGCTTCTCCCTCCCCACTGCTCTTACATGCTGTCTCCCCCACTCTCTCTCCCCCTCGCAAATAAACAAATAAAATCTGTAAAAACAAGCAAGAAAATTTACAACCTCAAGATCAAGAGTCTCATAGTACACCAACTGAGCCAGCCAGCAGTCCCCTCCTTTTTTTCTTTTGATAGAAAAAAAAAATGTATCAGTCATCCCATATGTCTGGCTGCATCTTTTCTTCATCAACATCAATTGGTAGATTTTTATCTGATTAGTCTGATTTCTTTATTCATTTCTTTTGTTTTACCACTTGTATCTTCTGATGCCTTGATTTGGTATTTCTAGTCAAATTACATAATTTGTTTCTTTGTATGTTATGAGAGGAAAGGGAGACAGAGCTGAAGGAATGAAAAATTAAAATCTTCCCTTAGTAAGGCAATACCTTAATGGTTTAATATTTTTTTATTGTGAAAGTAACATATGACATTAAAAAAGTAGGAAGTACAGAAAAACATGAAGCTGACCAAAAAAATGAAACATGTTCCTCCTTAATTGAGTACTGGGCAGCTCAGCGGTTTCGCGCCACTTTCAGCCCAGATGTGGTCCTGGGGACTCTGGATTGAGTCCCACGCCAAGCTCCCTGCATCAAATGGAGCCTGCTTCTCCCTCTGCCTGTGTCTGTGCCTTTCTCTGTGTGTGTGTGTGTGTGTGTATCTTATGAATAAATAAATAAAATCTTTTTTTTTTAATTTTTAAAATTTATTTATGATAGTCACACACAGAGAGAGAGGCAGAGACACAGGCAGAGGGAGAAGCAGGCTCCTTGCCAGGAGCCCGACACGGGACTCGATCCTGGGTCTCCGGGATCGTGCCCTGGGCCAAAGGCAGGTGCCAAACCCTGCGGCACCCAGGGATCCAATAAATAAAATCTTTAAAAAATTTTGAGCCATATTTTTTTTACTTAATACTGCGTCATAAACAAAAAGATTGCATCATAAACATGTTTAAGATTGAAACATAAATAGGAGACATAAAAATATATTTTTGAATATCTAAACTTACAGGTTTAGATGTAGATGTGTCAATAATATGTGAATTATTTAACCATTCACTGTTGGATATTTGAGATGCCTCCAATTTTTATTTATTTATTTATTAGATTTTTATTTATTTAATCATGAGAGACATAGAGAGAGAGAGGCAGAGACACAGGCAGAGGGAGAAGCAGGCCCCATGCGGGGAGCCCCACGTGGGACTTGATCCTGGGACTCGATCCTGGGACTCCACGACCACATCCTGGGCCAAAGGCAGGTGCTAAACCGCTGAGCCACCCAGGGATCCCCACAATGAACTTATTTTTTTATGATTTTATTTTTAAGTAATCTCTACTCCCAATGAGGAGCTTGAATTCAACAATCCTTGAGATCAAGAGTCACGTTTTACCAGCTGAGCCAGCCCGGCGCCCCACAATGAACTTCTTGGCATAAATACTTAGAAGTGGAATTATTGGCTTAAGAAGTACAAACATTTTAAAGTTTTTTATGTATCTTGCCAAATTGCTTTTTTTAAAGGATGAATTAACATTTACTTGCAACAGAAACATACAAAGGGGTTTGGTTTTGCGTATTGGAGGTTTTCATTTACAAATATTTACATTTGGGCAGCCCGGGTGGCTCAGCGGTTTAACGCAGCCTTCTTCGGCCGAGGCGTGATCCTGGAGACCTGGGATCAAGTCCCATGTCAGGCTCCCTGCATGGAGCCTGCTTCTCCCTCTGCCTGTGTCTCTGCCTCTCTCTCTCTCTGTATCTCTCATAAATAAATAAATAAAATCTTAAAAAATATATTTACATTTATTTATGGTAACAGCTCTTCATATGTGTTTAATGCTATGTACTTTTTTCTGTAAGTTGGACATCCTTTGCATAGTTTTTATAATGATTCTATTTATTTGACAGAGTGCAAACAGAGAGCGGCAGTCATAGGAAGAAGGAGAAGCAGAAGCAGGCTCCCAGCTGAGCAAGGAGCCTGATGAAGGGCTCCATCCCAGAACCTTGGGATCATGACCTGGGCTGAAGGCAGTGACCTAACTAACTGAGCCACCCAGGCTCCCCCTTTTCCATGTTTTTTGATTAGGTTTCTTATCAAAATTTTCTTAGGATTTCTTTTTTTTTTTTTTTAAGATTTTATTTATTTATTCATGGAAGACACAGGGAGAGAGAGAGGCAAAGACACAGGCAGAGGGAGAAGCAGGCTCTATGCAGGGAACCCGACATGAGACTCGATCCCAGGACTCCAGGATCATGCCTTGGGCCGAAGGCAGACACTAAACCGCTGAGCCACCCAGGGATTCCCAAAATTTTTTTAGGATTTCTTATCAAATTTTAGTAGTCCTTTGACTCAAATTTGTGGCGGAAGTGTACAAGTATATAGCTTATATTTAGTTTGGTTATATCCTCATAATTTTCTTTATAATTGTTTCAATTGTTTCTCCTGCTTCTAAGCTTAAAAAGTCATTCCTCATCTATGTAGCCATTAGGAAAAAAATGAAGTAGATCTATGTATTAACATAAAAGGATGCCCAAGTTATACTGGTTTTTTTTTTTAAGATTTTATTTATTTATTCATGAGAGACACAGTGAGACGGGCAGAGTCATAGGCAGAGGGAGAAGCAGGCTCCATGCAGGGAGCCCGATGTGGGACTCGATCCCAGGACTACAGGATCACGACTTAAGCCAAAAGCTCAATGGCTGAGCTACCCAGGTGTCCCGCCAAGTTTTACTGTTAAGAAAAAAGTAGTATCCTGTAATAGAATGTTTAATTATCCCATTTCTCTCCATCTTTCTATTTTTCCATACAAGTATATATATCACAAACATATACACACATTTATTTATTCACCAATTATTTTTTAATGTTTCCTTTGTGGCAGAGATACATCTTTGAACAAAACAGACCAAATATGAGCCCTTATGGAACCAAAGTTTATTGGCGAGGCCAAGAGTTTTTAAAATCCCAACAAATGATACATGTCAGGTGCCAAGAAGTGCTATGAACAGAAATAGAGCAGGGTGAGAGATGGAGAGTTGAAGGGTTTCCTCTTAATTCAGTGTTCAGAGAAGACCTACGGTGGCATTCAGTATTGAATAAATTTAGTATATTATTTTATATAGGAATATGGATAGAGGGGTGCCTGGGTGGCTCAGTTGGTTAAGTGTCCAACTCTTAATATTGGCTTAGGTCATGATCTCAGGGTGGTGGGATCCACCTCTACCTTGGGCTCCATGCTCAGCAGGGAGTCTGCTTGTCTTCCCTCTGCCCTTCCCCCATGCTTGCTCTCCCTCTCTCTCTCAAACAAATTAAATCTAAAAAAAAAAAAAGAAGAAGATAGAAAAATATTTGGAAGAACATTCACTGAAGTCTGTATTCACTTCGCAGTGAGTATTACCTATAGCCCTTCTTGTCACCCAGAAATAAACAGCAAAATGTCCTATGTTAGACTTCTCCCTTACTCCCCATATCTAGTTAATCATCACGTTCTTTGCCACTGTCTTAAGCTATTTTCACTTTTTTTTTGCCATTTTCACTTTTTGAAAAAATAGTATTTCTTCATTTTTATATGCTAAATAATGTCAAATGGACATGTTTAATGCTTAGGGCTTCCCCTGGCCAAACTGGGGACAATGTGAGCATCAGGATGAATGTTGATAATATTGAATTATAAAATAGGAATCCATGAGTTCAGGGTGATAGAAATAAAATAATTGGATAGCCCAGGTGGCTTAGCAGTTTAGTGCCACCTTTAGCCAGCATGATCCTGGAGACCAGGGATCAAGTCCTTTGTCAGGCTCCCTGTGTAGAGCCTGCTTCTCCCTCTGCCTGTGTCTCTGCTTCTCTCTCTCTCTCTCTCTCTCTCTCTCTCTGTGTCTCATGAATAAATAAATACAATCTTAAAAAAAATCATAAAAAAAAATAGGAAAGAAGGAAAGGTCTTCATTATAGTACAACTGCAACTAATAAATGTAGAAAGAATGATGGAATTAGAAAAGTCACAATTTGGCAGCCACCATAACAAAAATTGATTTAGCCAGGAATCATCAATGGATGCTAAAACTGGTGTGATCAAAGGATGATGAAAAATGGGATATGTACATAATCTCAAAGTAGGATCATACACAAGACACTTATTAATTACAAATAGTAACTGTACAGTGGAGAATCCTGGGAGACTGCCTCAACCAGGTGATGAAAGCAAACATCATCATTATGGGACAAAAGGACATCAGTTGCCTCCTGATATGATGAGCTAGGAAAGTCAGAACAGTACTTCTCTGGTATTTTTGCCAAAAATACACAATCTAAATCTAAGGGAACAAGAGGCTACCAAATTCAGGGGCATTCTTCAAAAGAATTGTCCTGCACCCTAAAAATATCATTGTCGTAAAAGAAAAGAAAGACTGAGAAACTACTCCAGACTCCAGAAGACTAAGGTTTCATGGCAACTAAATAGCTTTGTAATCCTGAATTTTTTTAAAGATTTATTTAATTTTTTTAGAGACAGCATGAGCAGGAGGGGAAGGGAGAGGAAGAAAAATCTCAAGTGGACTTTGTGTTGACCGCAGAGCCTGATGCAGGGCTCCATCTCACGATGCTGAGATTGCTACTTGAGCCAAAGCCAAGAGTCGGATGCTTACCTGAATGTACCACTCAGGTGCCCCTGTAATCTTTAATTGTATCCTGGACCAGAGAACAGTTTTTTTTTTTTCTTTTTCTGTAAAGGTATAAGTTGGACAATTGATGAATTTGAATGTCTGTAGATTATAGTGTTGTATAAATGTTAATTTCCAATTTTGATAATTGTATTGTAGTTATATAAGAGAATGTCCTTGTCTTTTAAAGGGACATCATGTCAGAAAAAAAAATTTAAACTAGAATCTGTTCAGAGGTGGTCTTTTAAAGACAATGGCTATATGACAAACTACGATTTATCTGACAGAGTAACTATAATAACCACTTACAGTTTTCTTCAGAACTCTTGGATTTGTTCATTCAGTAGCTACCATCGAATACCAATGTATCAAGCATAGTACTAGACATGGAATGAAGCAGAAACGATTGCAAAGTAGTGTCCTCAGGAAATTGACAGCCTATAGGAGGTGAGCAAAGATGCGAAGAGAGTGAGAGAGATGGAAGGAGAGAGACAACTGATGAGAATGATAAAACAAATGTAGTAAAAATTAACATTTGAGGAATATAAGTGAAGGGCATAGGGAATTCATTTACTATTTTTGCAATTTTTCAGGATCTGTGAAATAATTTCAAAATAAAAAGTTAAAAATATATTGTAAAAACTGCCAAGAAGAGAAAAAGAAATTAAGGGACAGTAAAAGAAGTTGACTTCAATAGACTAGAGTTTAATAGACAACTTGCAAAACTTGTACCTTGTTAGGCCATGAAGAAAATTCTCAACAATTCCACAAAGCACAAAAATATACATGCCATACTCACAGACTAAAACAAGTAAAACTTAAAATTTAGAAATTAAAATTATTTAGATGTTCTCAATTACTTCTCTCTAAACAATAACTGAATCAAAGCAGTAAATGTGAACTATTGGCTATGGCCTAAACTATTAGCAAAGGAAAAATCTACAGTCCTAATTTTATTTATTTATTTATTTATTTATTTATTTATTTATTTATTTATTTATGATTTTATTTATTTATTCATGACAGACACAGAGAGAGAGAGAGGCAGAGACATAGGCAGAGGGAGAAGCAGGCTCCATGCAGGAAGCCCGATGTGGGACTTGATCCCTGGTCTCCAGGATCATGCCTTGGGCCAAAGGTGGCACTAAACTGCTGAGCTACTGGGGCTGCCCTACAGTCTTAAATTTATTATTATTCATCAAGAAAAAACAGAAACCTATAAGTCATACACTGTTTTATAAGTTAGGGCAAAAACATCACAAATACAAGGTGCCCAGGAAAAAGACTGTTGTGCCCTCTGTCTGCTCTTAAATGGTCACTCAGCCAGTTCATAGAGACATTTAGGGCAGTACTTTTATTGTGCCAGTACCAAATGCTGGATGGGAGAGGCAAATGAGATCTTCACTCGTGGAACTTACAGGGTATGTGTGTATACAAGCAGGAAAACATCAGATATTAAATAATAAATTCAAAAATTCAGTGTTGTGAAGAAGTACACAGTGCTGTTTATCCCTAGTGCAGTATCACTTAACAGTACCCTCGGTGGTCATTGTTTCCCTACTGACTTTGTTTGAGTCTCTCTTTTTTACTACATCTCTATCCATCTTTTTCTATTTTTCTCTCTTTCCTCCTCTTGCTCTCTTTTCTCCCCCTCCCTCCCTCCTTCTCCCAATTCCCTGAAGACACTGTGTTTCATTTATTTTTGCCTCATCTTGAGCCTAGTGCTCTGCTTGATATATTGGCACTCAATGGTGGCTACTGAATGAATGAATTCCAGGAGTTTTAAAGAATCCTGTATGTTAATTAAGTGGACACTCTGCAAGGCAACTTGTAGATTGCCATTTAAACATATGTGTATGTGTGTGTATTATATTAGATTTTATTTATTTTAGAGAGAAAGAGATAGTGTGAGTGCAAGTGGGAAGAGGAGCAGAGGGAGAGAGAGAAAGAATCTCAAAGAGATTCCCTGCCAAGTGCAGAGCCTGACAGGAGGCTTGATGTCATGAGATCATGACCCATGAGCCAAAACCAAGAGTTGGACGCTCAACTGACTAAACCACCCAGGCACCCTGTAGATTACTATTTGACTTAAAACGAAATCTAGAAGAGAATCTAGGAACTGAAGAATATAAAGAGAACACAAAATAACCACAGGACACAGCTTGGAAAAACTAGTAGACTGTTTAAGCAGTATTTGGTTAACTGAAATTCTAAGAAAGATAGTTTGTGTAAGGGAATCATACTTAATTCACCTTTAGAATGCTTGAATAAGCTGTTTTGGTAGTAGTACTTAGAAAAATCAATAGGTGCAATTTACTTTGATTTTTCACAGACTTTTGCTTTTTTTTTTAATTTCTTAAGATTTTATTTATTTATTCATGAGAGACACATAGAGAGAGAGGCAGAGACACAGGCAGAGGGAGAAGCAGGCTCTGCAGGGAGCCCGATGTGGGACTCGATCCCAGGACTCCAGGATCACGTCCTGGGCTAAAGGCAGGTGCTAAACTGCCTGAGCCACCCAGGCTGCCCTGATTTTTCACAGACTTTTGATAAAGCTTCGCATCCTAGGATCTCCCCTGGAACAGGAAATAGGCCTGAAGTGTCAAATGAAGAGTGAGTGTGTAAGAGAAAAAGTGGTAAGAAAAGAGGGAAGTAAATAAGAACTAGATTGAGTAGGCCTTGGAGGCCAGTTGGGACTTGAGATTTTGTTGTGTTGCTTTTGGAAGGTTTTGAATATGTCATCTGGTCATAGCTATAAAGGATCTGGTTTCTGTGCCTGTGAGACTAGACTGTAGTAGGATAAGAATGGAAGCATCAAGACCAAGTGGTGGAAGGCTGTTGCAGTAGGCAATGGTGGCCTGGACTATGATAATAGTAGTAATAGTGATGAGAAATGTTTAATCCAGGTTAAGTATTGAAGGCAGAGGGAATAGAAGTTACCAATGATTATGTGGTGTGAGTCAAGGGTAATTTAAAAGTTTGTGGCTTGAGCCATTGAATGAATTCAATTCATACCGGTTTCTTTGCCTTACAGTCTATTAGGGGAGAGGGTGTTTCATGGATCCTGTATTTGAAGAGCAGGGACATTAGGAGGCTACTGTAGTTCTTCTGGAAAGATGAAAGGGGCCTGAACCTGGGCAGAGGCTGTAAGTGTAGAGAGGCATTCCAAGGGCACAGACTTGATATTTAGGAAGTAAAAATTACCACATAGGAAAACAGTTTAAAAGGCACCTGGGTGGCTCAGGGGTTGAGCATCTACCTTTGGCTCAGGGTGTGATCCTGGGTCCTGGGATGGAGTCCTGCATCGGGCTCCCTACAGGGAACCTACTTCTCCCTCAGCCTGTGTCTCTGCTTTCTCTCTCCGTGTCTCTCATGAATAAATGAAATATTTGAAAAAGGAAATGTTTATGGCTTTTTACTAAAATTGAAGATAGCCAAATCTTTTCCCCCAGTAACTCACTTATTGGTATTTATCCTAGAGCAGGGGTTGCCTGAGGTATGTTTTTGGATAGCCCTAAAGCTAAGTGAAAACTGTTTCTTACTTTTTCGTTTTTGTTTTTTGAGGGAGAGCACAAGGAGGAGAGGGGCAAAGAGAGAATCTTTTTTTTTTTTTTTTTTTTTTTTAAGATTTATTTGAGCGAGAGAGCTCACACTGAGTGGAGGGAGGGGCAGAGGGAGACAATCTCAAGCAGATTCCTAGCTGAGTGTGGAGCCCAAGGAAGGCCTTGATCTCACAACCCTGATTTCATGACCTGAACTGAAACCAGAAGTCAGATGCTCAACTGACTGAGTCACCCAGTTACCCCTGTTTCTTTACATTTTTAAAGGATTTTAAAAGGAGGTGGGTGGGATATGTAACAAAGAATTTGTGGCCTTCAAAACTTATAATATTCATTCTCTTGTCCTTTACAGTGTAAGTTTGCCAACCCATGCTGTAGGCCAGTTGGGTTTTTCTGTTTTTTAAGATTTTTATTTTTAAGTAATCTCTACACCTAATGTGGGGCTTGAACTCACAACCCTGACATCAAGAGTTGCATGCTCCACTGAACAAGCCAGTCAGCTCCCCCAGTCAGTGGTTAGGAGAACAGCAATAGCATTACCTGGGAACTTGTTAGAAATGTAAATTCTCAGGCCTCAACACAGACTTGATGAATCAGAACCCCTGGGAGTGGGGCTCCGCAATCTGTTTTAACAAGCATTCCAGGTGATTTTGAGGTAGGTTAATTTCTGAGAACCATAGCTCTAGAGAAACTTTTGTGCTTTGTGCACCAGGATACGTTATCGGGAAGAATAACAGTGGTTGTGAATAAGAACCCCAAACTGGAAACAATCAAAATGTCCATCAGCAGTAAGAGGAGATAAATAAATCGTGGCTGTTAATTTAGTGAGAGTATTTTACAGCTTGGGGTGAAGGGCGTGGAGTGTGATGACAGACTGCTTGTGTTTGAATCTTAGCTCCCCCCAACAGTAGCTGTGTGACCTTGGCAAGTTATTTGATGTAAACTTCAGCTTCCTCATCTGTAAAATGGACATAAAATAGTAACTACTCTATAGGGTTAATGCCATGCTTAAGAAATTACATAAAGTAATTGGAAGAGTGCCTGGTACTGAAGTAATTAGACTTAAAAGGGCGATCTGCATGCATGCTTTAAAGGAAAAAAGCATGTCAAAGTTCATCTCCTAAAAGTCATGGTCTGCTCAGATAGTTTTCATGTAACAAAATGATTAAGCAAACAAAGGTAAAAATGTAGTTTTGGAGGTTCGGATGTTGGCAGTGCCTCTGCAAACCTTGGTTTTCATATGTGGAAAATACTTTAAAATTTCTCTTAGATGATGTCAAGCAAACTGATGAAACATCTATTCCCGCATTATGTCTGATACATGGGCACGTAATAAATGTGTTCTTTCCTTTTCTAATTGCCCTTTCATTCCTTTCATCATTTTCTCAGCCCTTCTTTCCAAAAGTGCCTCTGCTGCCTCGATATGCTTTTGAGAAACATTGCCAGCACTAAGGTGCAAAGTGGCTTCCTTGACTATAATATTTGGCTTTTTCCACGAATCAAGGTCACGAGTGTCAGTGTCGACTGATTTCCCAGCTATGCCCTGGGGCCTGGTCTGGGCCTGGATCTAGGACAGGGCTTTAATCCTGGTATGTCCTGGGATTTCAGCCTTTTAGCGTCCTTAATGTGTAAAACGCTTAGTATGTATTTAGCAACACCTAAACGCAGAACAGGCGCACAAAGAAGTGGATTCCACCCGCCCCCGCCCCCGCCCCCGCCCCGTGCAGGCCACATCGTATTTTTCTGCATCCCGGGGCCTTCCGCCTAGTAGGCTCCGTGACGTATCCTGCTTTGGGCCATCAGAGTGAACTTAACCTTCTCAGTGGAGTTTAAAACCTCCATTTCCCAAGATGGGTCAATAACGTAAGTGAGTCTGGGGTGCAAAGAGCTGAAACCACCGGCTGCTTACGGTCTAGAGCAGCAACCTGCAGACACCGAGTTCGAGAGAAAATGGCTAAATTCCCTCCCTTTTAACATCAATAATCCGGAGGGACCAGACACATCGCTCTCCAAAAATGCCGCAAAAGGCACAGCTGCGCGGCCCACCAGTTCCCGCTCGGACGCGATCTCGCACGGCGGCGAGGCCAGGGCCGCAGCACAGGAGCAACGCCGCCGCCTTGTGACGTCAGGTCAGCGGCCTCGCCGCGGCCTCAGGCCGGTTCCGGTTCCCCGGCGTTCCGGGCGCGAGCGTACGTGAGCGCGGCGGCGCACTGCGCATGCTCCGCAAGAGACGCGAGAAGGTTGGGCCCCAGGCGTGGAGGAGATGCGCGATTGGCCGGCGCCGTGCTGGGGGGTTCCCCGGCCCTGTCGGCAGGGGTAAAACAATAAGAGGGGGCGGCGGCAAAGGGGGCGGGACGTCCGTGTTCCTAGTCGCTCGCCGCAGCGCCTGGCGCCTGTGAAGAGGTGGTTGTAGGGGAAACGGGCTCGCGGCTCCCCGGCTGCCGAGGCTTGCGGTTCGTCGGAGGGAGGGGGCGGCGAGCGAGAAGAATCCGCTGCAGCCGGTCCTCGGCGGCTCCCCTGGTGACCCCGCGCGACGTCCCCGCGCCGCTGCTGGTTGGAGGTGTGTGCGGGGCCGGGCGGGAGGTCGGAGCGGGGTCGGAAGGGGACACTCGCGCGCCCGGCTCGGGGCAACCGTCCTGGGAGTGAGCCCTGGAGTCGGAGTGTCGCGGCGAAGAGACATTGTTCTTGTCGGCTGCCGCGCCGCCGAGTGTGCGTGAAAGAAGCCGAGCCTTTCCTCTCAGGTGCGGGATGGAAGGCCGCGCGGGAGGGGAGGTGGCCGGCGCGCGTCCTGTGGACGGACGTTCCGGAGGGCACAGGTGGGGCCCGGGTTTGTTGGAGATGAGGTGGCGGCCTGGAAGGGGAGCGGGACCGGGAGCGCAGCAGCTCCCAGGCGCCGGGGGAGGCCAGTACGGGGACGCGGAGCAGTAGGGCTTCCGAGGGCGATGGTTTAGGGTGGGAGCCACGCGCAGCCTCGTCGCTGAGTCGCCTTCGTGTCTCCCTCCCGGGTCCGAGGGAGCGGGAGGCCGCCGCCGCCCCGCCCGTGGGGGAGGGGAAAAGAGGCTCTGTCGGCGGAGGCAGAAGCGACGCAGATGCGAAAGTAGCGGCCTCCGGGCACCATTTCTGTGCACCGAAGCGGAATCCGGGTTTGAAGGCAGCCGCAGCTTCGCTCACCCGGTACCTGGTGTTCCACGTTCTTGGACAACCCCGTCGGGCTTATGCCTGGAGTGTTGAGAAACCCGGGCTACGTGAAACGAACACCTACCTTCTTTCCGCTATTTTAGGCAGACGATCCTTTATTGACCTAGGGAGAGCAAAGATGTTTCAGTGCTTTGGGAAATGGGTTTCTTCCTCTTCCCCCCGCTTTTTTTTTTTTTTTTTTTGAGTGGGGAGTGGGAAAGATAGTCAATGAGAGGAACATAAGCTTCCCTAGATTGTGTTGATTTTTGTTTGTCGAATCTGATCGAATCTTATCTGCGTCTTTAAAAGCAGATTTTTAAAGATGGCTCTGTGCCGCTTTGGAGCGAATTCAGATTTGCATCTACAGTTTTCCGCATAGATCAGTTTTTCCCCCAAGGCATACCTAACTTCTTAACAGATTTTTTTTTTTTTTTTTCCCAAAGGTAGGTGTCTTTGCTGCCTTTAAAAACAACAGCAGCAAAACTCGTGCACTGAAGCTGGATTGATAGCAAAATTGACCTCTCCTGCAAGTTAAGATTTCAGTTTGGGTCAAAATATTGTTTTTAGATTCAAAGCTCCACATACCGTTCTAGCCCTCCAAATGTTAGCATTACCTGTACCTGCATCCGTGAACCATCAGCTGCAGTAAGGGAGCCCCATAGGTTAGAGGGAAAGAAAAAGAGAATTCCTTCTCTAGTTCCATATTTGGCAGTTAATTTAGCCTTAGGCATGTGAACAAAGTTTCTAAGTAAACACTTGGCCCTGTTAGTATCCAGTGGTCCTTTTGATGTCCAAAATTCCTGGTCTTTATTAACAGATACACGGTATGATTAGTTTGAACTCCTTAGAACTGGATTATGTGTAGTTTCTTTGGTGATATCACCTTCCTGTTTTCTTAAATTTGGGGGATTGGTCATGTGTATTCCTGTGTTATGATTTAATCCTTAGAAGTTGGATTCTGAAAGGCTATCAAGGAATTGGGAGGATAAGAACTTCAATTGGATTATTAAGAGTCGTTATGGTTCAAGTTTTTAAATATTTGGATTGAAATATTAGTCAGTAGTGAACAAGTCTTAAGAGTGAATCAGTATTTGTGGGGAGTTTAGGGATTAGAAGTAGAAGAAAGGGGAAGGAAAAAAGTCTTTAGATAATTTGATAGCTTAATTTAGTGTTCATTAGTAGCTGACCAATTGATTCTTGAGTTTCAGTAATATTGGCACTGTTGGTAGCAGGAAATACTCATTGTCCATATTTTACTTAGGAGAGATCAAAATGAAAATTTTGATATCAGTTGTTGAAAATCTGTGAATACTAATTGCATGTTTGGATTTTTTTTAAGGATTTATTTATTCATGAGAGGCAGAGATATAGGCAGAGGGAGAAGCAGGCTCCATGGAGGGAGCCCAATGAGGGACACGATTCCAGATCCCAGGATCAGCCCTGAGCCAAAAGCAGACTCTCAACCACTGAGCCACCCAGGCGCCCCTGTATGTTTAGAGTCTTAACAGTTTTCTTATCCTGTGAAATTATTGCTACTGATTACCCAGTATCAGGATTGAATATTCATTCTCTTAAGTTTCTTTAAGATTTCCCACATTTGGGAACCTCGGTGGCTCAGCGGTTGAGCCCGGGATCCGAATGGAGTCCCACATGGGGCTTCCCACTGGGAGCCTGCTTCTCCCTCTGCCTGTGTGTCTGCCTCTCTCTCTCTCTGTCTCTCATGAATAAAATTTAAAAATCTTAAAAAAAAAAGGGGGGGGGGCAGCCCAGGTGGCTCAGTGGTTTACGCCGCCTTTGGCCCGGGGTGTGATCCTGGAGACCCGGGATCAAGTCCCACGTCGGGCTCCCTGCATGGAGCCTGCTTCTCCCTCTGCCTGTGTCTCTAACTCTTTCTCTGTGTGTGTGTCTCATGAATAAATAAATAAAATCTTTAAAAAAAAAAAAAAAACGACTTCCCACCTTTTATGCTGAATTGATACAGAGGTGGGAAATAATCCCTTTTCTTTTTTTTTTTTTTTTTTAAGATTTTATTTATTTATTCGTGAGAGACATAGAGAAAGAGAGGCAGAGACACAGGCAGAGAGAGAAGCATGCTCCATGCAGGGAGCCTGACGTGGGACTTGATCCCGAATCTCCATGATCATGCCCTGGGCTGAAGGTGGTGCTAAACTGCTGAGCTACCGGGCTGCCCAATAATCCTTTTTCAAGTCTGAGTTTGATAGGTATGAACATAAGGGTTGCTTCTGAATTTAAATTCAATAGAATTTGATCGACAAACATGACTTTTTTTTTTTTTTTTTAGTTTATTTATGTATTCATGAGAGACACAGAGACAGAGAGAGAGAGAGGCAGAATCAGGCAGAGGGAGGAGCAAGCTCCATGCAGGGAGCCCGATGTGGGACTCGATCCAGGGACTCCAGGATCATGCCCTGAGCCAAAGGCAGATGCTTAACCGCTCAGCCACCCAGACATCCCGACAGACGTGACTTAATTACTCTCCATTGGTATACACTTGTTTAAGAGTTGCTAAGACAAATTGATTCTTCTCCCAGAACTCTGGACTGGCTTCAGAAGCAATAGAATCCATTTCTTGATTGCTGTTCATATCCTCAGTTTATTCATATCTTTTAATTTCTAGGTAGTTTTCCTTATTTTGGTACATCATTGTAGATAATTTGGGTTGACTCTTGGATTTTTTTTTGTATTCTATTACTGCCCTCTCCTTTTTCACTCCCTGACAGTATCAAACTAGCAGTTAGACTTCAAAAGGTTTTTATAATCTTGCACCTGTAGCTGTTCTTCTAAAGTGGCTGTTCTTAGCCAGGTGTAATGAAAATAACACTAGAAACAGGAGACCTGATTTCAAATCCTCTCTCTTAATTATGAGAGACCTTTTAAACTCTTTTACTTAGGCTCTCTAACCATCAGTTTCCTTTTCTCTGAATGAAGCTAAATATCCTATTTCAAGGAGACAAAGGAGCATGTATGTTACTACTTAAACTTTAAAACGTAATACAAATATATGCTTTTATTTTCATGGCACAGGTAATGCTTCGTCACTTTAAGAGCTTATGAACTTCAAAATATGCCTCCTTAACTTTGGGGCCTGAGGAAAGAAAAGGTTTAATCCACAACTACCTTTCATTTATTTCTACATCTGGTACTTAGATTTTGTTTGTGATGCTTTCATTCAATGATCTGCTGCAGCAAATTAAAGGTTTCTGCTCTAATCTTTAAAAAAAAAAAAAACAAAAAAAAACTGCATTGATGTTTTGATTGGTAAAGACCTCTGGAGTACCAGAAAGTTCCGGTTTTAATATGCGGTTAGGTGTTGAGACTGGGAATCCATGGCTCAATGAGAAAAGGCCTGGGCCTGACTAGTGTGACCTCAGCTTTTTGAGTAAGGGGCTCTCGACGGGGAAAAGGAGTGAGTTCCAATAGTAGAGATAAGCCGTGTCCTAGTAAAGCCTTTGGTAACATAATTTCTTTGTGGCAAAGAACTACATCCTGTTACTACTAGAGATCTTATTTTTATAGAAATCAAGATATAGCCCATGTAACTTTACAGTGCTGAAAAAATATTTGTGTAGATTCTTAAAATTTTGTAATTTTCTTTTGGTTTCCTGTGTTTTTTTTTTGTTTTTTTTTTTTTTTTTTTGACATAGTGTCTCAGCTTCTTGGCAGTTTTCATCTTGATTATTTTTTCCAAGCATTGAAATGGCCATCAAAATGTGACATGAAATTACATATCAGTAACTTGGAGTAAGTGAAAGTCCCATCAAGACCATCTACTGAAAAAAAAAAAAAAAAAAAAAAAGACCATCTCTTGACCCCGAACTACTTGACTAAAGATGCTGGGTTTTTTTGGGGTTTTATTTGTTTGTTTGTTTGTTTGTTTTTTTACTTAGGTCTTTTTTTTTTTTTAATTTATTCATGAGAGACGGGGGGGGGGTGGTGGGGGGCAGAGACACAGGCAGAGGGAGAAGCAGGTTCCCTGCAAGGAGCCTGATGTGGGACTTGATCCTGGGACTGGATCCTGGGTCTCCAGGATCACGTCCTGAGCCACAGGCAGACGCTCAACCGCTGAGCCACCCAGGGCTCCCAAAGATGCTGTGGTTATCGCTCTTTATAAATTGTGGTGGTCAGGACATTCCTGGCTCCTCAAAGAGTGAATTTTTGATTGTGCATTCTGATACTTCTATGTTTTGGTATACAGCCCCATGTTGTATCTTGTCTTTGTCATCTGCTCTGAGAACTATTTGCTATAGTAGATCTAAAAATTTAATTTCTTTATTATTCATTCTATATGGAGCCTGCTTCTCCCTCTGCCTGATTCTGCCTCTCTCTCTCTCTCTGTCTCTGTGTATGTAGCTGCTCAATTTAAATTCCAGCATGGTGTTAGTCTGTTTTCCCCATCTCCGCCATCTCAATCCTATCTTCCATTAATTGGTAATATTTAAGCTAACTTAAACTTTAACCATAATTGTTGGTAATGTAAGCATAATGTCACAGATTGCCTTTTGGTTTTACTAGTAGTGATAAATGAATTCTCGTACTTTTGGCCTTTATTCTAGAGTCATTTTTTTCTGAAGTTTATTTCTTTTTATTAATCTCTACATCTGTGTGGGCTCAAACTCACAACCCTCAGGTTAATAGTTGTGCTCTACTGACTGAGCTAGCCAGGCACCCCCAGAGCCATGTTTGATAACCAGTAACACATATCTGTTAGAAGGTTATCAGAAACGAAATGAAAAATTTAAAGTAGGATTTGATGTCATACTGGTGTTATTAAATTGGTATATAGCTTGTGTTTTTGTTTTTCTAGACCCAGAACCTATACTTCTTATTAGTGTTTTTTTTAATGTTTTTTTCCCACAGATGGGGTTTGTAAATTATTCTACAATTTGATTATTACTTTTGTTAACAGTATTTCTTGTCCACATTTATAACTTATTTTCCCCTATTTTTTAAGATTTTTTTTTTTATTTATTTATTCATGAGAGACCCAGTTTGAGAGAGAGGCAGAGACTCGGGCAGAGGGAGAAGCAGCCTCCATGCAGGGAGCCGGATGTGGGACTCAATCCCGGGACTCCAGGATTACGCCCTCTGCCGAAGGCAGACAGATGCTCAAACCGCTGAGCCACTCAGGCGTCCTGCTTTCCCCTATTTTTAAATGTGTGCATGATTTCATATTTTATAGCTTTCCATTTTCCTGTCAATGGACATTTAGACTGCTTTATTTTTCTTTTGTGGCAATGAACAACCTTTATAGATCTTTGTACAATTTGTGTATTTCTTTGTAATGTATCTTAGAAGTGGAATTACTGGTTATATGTGTTCTTTTTGTGTGTGTGTGGTTATGTGTGTTCATTTTTAATTAATTTGCTTAAAACCACAAAATTATATCTCCAAAAGATTGTACCAATTTATGTTTTCACCAACACTGTGGAAGAGCCCATTTTCCCCATATCCTTAACAATACTGTATATTACCAATAATTTTCCTTTATAGATGAGGTGTCAACTTTGAATAAATTGCCTTTTTTGAATTAGATATTCTCACCTTCAGGGTACCATGGTTCCCTTACATTGCAATAAGGGATTCTTCATAAATGTTCATGAAATTATTGGCATGGTGAAATGTGATTGTATTGCTAAATTTAAATTTTGAGGAATAATTTACCACAGTACAAGCTACTCACTCTTCATTTGCAGTTTAATGATTTTAGACAGACATACAGGCATGAAACTATCACCACGATCAAGCTCTAAGATAGTTGTATCACCCCAGAAGTTCTTTCCTGTTTCTTTATCGTCCTTTCTACTTTTACCCTCTGATCTGGTTAATCTATATTTTTGCATTTTACAGAATGTCGTATCAGTAGAATCCTGTTATTACTAACTACTTTAGCTTTCAGTAGTACTTTTTTTTTGCTTTAAGTTATGAGAGGTTTTTTTCCTGGATGCAAGTCCTTTATCATGTGTATTTTACAGATGCTTTTTTTCAGATTGTGGCTTGCCTTTTCACTTTCTAAATGATGACTTTATGAAAGGCTCTATATTTTGATGGAGGTCCAGTTGGCAGGGTGTGTGTGTGTGTGTGTGTGTCTTAACTAAAATCTTAAGGTTATAAAAGTTTTCTTCTAGAAGCCTAGAGTTTAAGGTTTTACATTTACGTCTGGTTTCGTTTCGTTTCGTTTCTTTTCTTTTCTTTTTTCTTTTCTTTCTTTCTTCTTTCTTTCTTTCTTTCTTTCTTTCTTTCTTTCTTTCTTTCTTTCTTTCTTTCAGATTTTATTTATTCATGAGAGATGGAGAGAGGGAGGTGCAGAGACACAGGCAAAGGAAGAAGCAGACTCCCTACAGGGAGACCAATGGTGGAACTGGATCCCTGGGTCCCGGGATCATGCCCTGAGCCACTAAGGAATCCCATCTGTGGTCCATTTCAACATAATTTTTATATGCGGGTGCCAAGTATTAGACTTCCTTTTGTTTTTAATGTGTGGATGTCAGGTGGCCCCCAAATCATTTTGTTGAAAAGATGAGATTACTTTGCTACCTTTGAAAAGAAATTGAGTGTATTGTATGAGTCTCTCGTGCTAATTTTGGGGGGCAGAGGATTTCTAAAATTTCTCAAAGTTCTAAAATTACCTTTAAGTTTTGGGGGGGTTTTTTGTTTGTTTTAAAGATTTTATTTATTTATTTATTCATGAAAGACAGAGAGAGAGGCAGAGACACAGGCAAAGGGAGAAGCAGGCTCCCTACAGGGAGCCCGGCGTGGGACTCGATCCCGGGACCCCAGGTTCACGTCCTGGGCCAAAGGCAGGTACCAAACCGCTGAGCCACTCAGGGATCCCCTCCTTCAACAGAGTTTTTAATCCTGTTATGTGCACAGCAATGGTGGATGCTGCAAAGAATGTCTTTTGAGCATCTCCTGGAAGCATAACGCTGCCAGGCTTATGCATAGCATTAGCATAGAGGAATCTTCCAAATAGGAGAGGGATGTGCCTGTGCACATGTACATATATTATTGGGATTAAGTGCATTAATAAGAACTGAAGAAGAGATCTATGATACTATGAGAAAGAAATGGTTAATCTTGCCTGATGGACCCTCGCTAGCAAAGCCAGAGGTAAAATTGGAATGAGATCTTGAGGAGGTTTTTGAAGAGTGAAAAGGGGAAGGATTTGGTGGCATGAGGTATTTTTAAGGAGATGGTCTCCCCTAAAAATTTTTCTTTTGGCTTTGGCTTGAGATATACTCAACTTCCTTACTTTCTGCATGTCCAATTTTTATGCCTGTTCCAGTTCTCAAATAGTATATTCTTTGTGATAGGGCTGTAGCAGTTATCACATGATTGTGTTTAGGAATTTTGTCTCCTACTGGACTTTAAATTTCTTTAGGGCAGCAGATCAAGTCCTTTGTGTTCACCATTGTTTTTCCTTGCATAGTTTCTGTTACATATATAGTAGACATTCCTTAACTGTTGGAAGAATTTGTGTTTTCCCACCTATTCACCCATCTTATGTTGAATGAGATCAGACAGTGGCCTAATGAATGAAAACCACAGATTCAGGGAATGACAGTGAGTGGCATATAGTGTTCTTTGAACACAGAATTTGTTATAGTGGTGTGGTAAATTTGCAAAGTTGGTCAAGATCATGAATGTCAGACTGGATTTCTGTGGAGTGCCTTATTCAAATTAAATGCAGGTGTTTGAATTTTGTTGTATTATATACTGCACATGATAAAGACACTTGGAAGATTTGAGGAAGATGTAGAGAGTAAATTCAGTGGGAGTGAAAAGAATGAGACCAATTCCAAGAGACTTTAGAGTTGTCAGGATTTTAGTTTGAAGCTTAAATAAGGAAAGTCACTTAGGACTGAGCATTCTAGCCATAAGGTGGTGGCACCATTAACAGAAATAAGGGAAACATTGGATGGATGCATATATTGGTATCCTATGAGAGCACGAGGGTTAAAGTGTAAAATTTGTGTTCATGGTAGAGATTAGATATACATTTAAAATGGTAGATAGGAGAGCTAAAGCCATTAGACTCTCTGAAATTGCCAGCTTAGAAGACAGAACTTCTTCATTTTGATGAGAAGGAAACTTGCATTATCTTAGAAATATAGAAGCATTAGGAGGAGGTTATCAATAGTGCTAATACAAGTGGAAGACTGAGGAGAGGTCACTGGATTTTTAAGAATTGTTACTTTCCAGAGAATTATATTTAGGGGAGAGCTCAGATTATACTTGAGAGGGGAGGAGAGATGAAGAAGAACAATATGATTTATAAATTTAGGGAACAATATGATTAGTAAAGTGCCATGATAAAGACACAAAGTCTGTGAGAATTCAGAGGAAAGACAGTAGTAATCTATAGAAGAATCAGGGAAGATTTTCAGGGGTATAATCTGGTCCCAAATAAATGCATAGGATTTCAATCATTACAGATAAGGAAGGTATGGAATGAGTAGGGATCAAAGGTCTAGTTCTTGTTTTTTTGGTTTTTTTTTTTAAGATTTTATTTTTTTAATTTTTATTTATTTATGATAGTCACAGAGAGAGAGAGAGAGGCAGAGACAGGCAGAGGGAGAAGCAGGCTCCATGCACCGGGAGCCCAACGTGGGATTCGATCCAGGGTCTCCAGGATCGCGCCCTGGGCCAAAGGCAGGCGCCAAACCGCTGCGCCACCCAGGGATCCCTAGTTCTTGTTTAATAGACTTAGACTCCTAGTGTTGGAACAACCTAATCTAACATTGCTAGACATGGACTATTTTACTATTTTACTATAATTCTGCTAAATTGTTCGGTAGATCTCTGGAATAAATACCTACAGTGACTGCCTAGCTATGAAGTAGCTCTAATCTGGATATTTTTGCATTATGTTGAACCTAAATCTACCTTTTTGTAATTTGCATTTATTAATGTTCAACCATTATTTAAGTTGTACAAAGTGGAATTGTCAGCTCATTTTCAACATTACATCTATACGGTAGCCTGAGATTGCTTTGTGGGCAGCTCCATTATACTAGTTAGTGATTCACCAAACTTACTTTTAACCCAAAAGTAAACAAAAAAAACCTAAGTATTTAAGTTTTAGTTCAGGAAGAAACCAAAAATTCTTTTGGTTGATAACTGAGTTTTAAATTATCTTGAAGTTGAAGAAATCGAAGTATATTGTAAAGACGAAGCCCAATGTGACTTACCTTTCTTTCTCTCCACTTCCCTCTCAATGGTATTTAGGAGATTCAGAAAAGATAGTGGTAAATGATTTCCCGTGAAAGCTGAAGACAGTATGCTTCAGGAGATTAGTCTAGGCAAATGGAGAGGAAGCATTTTGAGAAACAAGAATGAATAAAAGGATGTTGATAAAGATACACGGGAATTCTATGTGGGATAAAGGTGGAAAGTAGAATGAATGATGATCTCTGAAGTCATTAAATGGGGAAACCAGACTAATCATGTGGGTATCTGGATTAATAAAAAAGACCAATTGTTTTTAATTGAAAGAAAACTAAATTTTACAGTTGTGCATACCAGTTTGACAAATCTCCACAGTTTCAGGTGTTCATGGGAAAAGTAGGGTTTAATTCATGTAATTTTACTTTATCTAAAAAGATGTTAGATTATAATTGCTCTTATCTTTGAAGGTGCTAGAGGCTAACAACCAGCTGAAGAAGATTCTTTTTGTACATAGTATCCTTTAATCTTGGCTGTCTTTGTTGAACTGTATGTATATAGTCTTGTAGGTTTGATCACAGATCACATCTCAGTTTGCAAATGAGGAAATTAAGATCCAAAAAGATCATAACTTTTCATGGCCTTTAAATAGTTAAAAAAATTTTTTCAAAAAAAAAATTTTTTTTCTCAGTCTCATGTTTCAGAGGGTTTTTCTGATAACTTTTTTTTTTTTTAGATTTTATTTATTCACGAGAGACAGAGAAGCAGGCTCCATGCTGGGAGCCTGATGTGGGACTGGTTCCCGGGTCTCCAGGATCACACTGTGGGCTGAAGGCGGCACTAAACCGCTGAGCCACCCAGTTTAGGTCTACCCTTCTGATAACTTTTTTAAAAGAATTGGGGGGTGCCTGGGAAGATCATAACTTTTTCATGGCCTTAAATAGTTAAAAATTTTTTTTCTCAGTCTCATGTTTCAGAGGGTTTTTAAAAAGAATTGGGGGGTACCTGGGTGGCTCAGTTGGTTTAAGTATCTGCCTTCTGCTCAGGTCATGATCCCAGGGTCCTAGGATCAAGCCCTGCATCCAGCTCCCTATGCAGTGGGGAGCCTTTTTCTCCCTTTGCCCCTCCTTCTGTTCACGCTTTCTCTCTCTCTCAAATAAGTAAAAAAAAAAAAAAAATTTTTAAAGGAATTAGGAAATGGAAGAACCCAAATCCTAGAAATTTCTTACCTAAGAGTTGGGTACTTTACTGAATAATAAAAAGAGCACAATTGTTCTGGTAATCACATTTATTCTGAATGTGTAGTTTGTCTCTTTTGTTTTTCCTCTTGGCCAGATTCTTTATTTTTTTTAAAGATTTTATTTATTTATTTGACAGAGCGCACAAGCAGGGATAGGGACAGAGGAAGCCGGAGCCTGATACATATGGGGCTTGAACCCAGGACCCTAGGATCATGACCTGAGCCCAAGACATCTAGGAACCCACCTCTTGACCAGAATCTTGTGTACATTGGCTGTGTGTGAATTATAAACACAAATATCATATTACTCAATTTTCCAGGTCTTAATTTCCTATAAGTACCCAAAATACCTGTTGCTGGTTTATCTATAATTTATCCCTAATGCTTCTTTGATGCATACCTTATGTATTGCACTGTAAATTTTCCTACTCTAGGGGAGAAATGGGAAGATGGGCAAGATGGTAGTTTGTGTAGAACAAATAAATTAGTGTGCCATTAATAGATAAATCAGTGAGGATTTTTTTTGTTTCGTTTTTGTCTCTAAAACCTTTATTTTCTGGTTGATACGGTTTATTTCCACCAATTATATTTTAGCCCACTAAATTTTTTTTCTTTTTTTTTTTATGATTTTTAAAAAAATTCATTTCGGATGGAGAGAGAGTATGAGAGCAGGGGAGAGAGCTAGAAGGAGAGGGAGAAGCAGACTCCCCACTGAGCTAGGAGCCGGACACCAGGCTCAGATCCCAGGACTTGGGATCATGACCTGAGCTGAAGACGACAGACACTTAACCAAATGAGCCGCCCAGGTGCCCCTAGCCTACTAAATTCTGACTCACTTTAAGCCAGAATTATAGTGAAGAAGTAACTGCTTTGTAAGTTATATTTAAGTCAGTATAAATCGAAGCACCATTCTCTGAGTAACTTCTTCATTTCATTTATTATTCCCTGTGGAAGCCTCCCTGAACCTTAAAGTAGACTCTGCCTAGCCTCTGTATAGCTCTTTGTTTAGGCTTTTACTAGATTAGCATTGCCTTACCTCATTCACCATTTGAGGTTCACTTTTCAAGTTAACTCCTTTGAATAAATAATTTATTGAATAATAATCTCATGAAAGTTGCCTTTACTGTGTGTCTCCCTTGTCTGTCTCTCTGTATTGATGATATGACTGTCATGCTTTGGTGGTTGTATATATTATAGATGGTGGGCATTTGAAAGCCTCTCAACCTGGTAAAAATACTCTTCAGTTATTTTGACCTTTCTTTGATATTGATACAGGTATTCAGCACCTTTTTTTTTTTTTTTTACTTTGGTTAAAAAAGTTTTGGTTTTACTTTGGTTTTTGTTTTTTGTGACAAAAAATAGTAGGTAAATATATCCTTTGTAAATGTGATGGAAGATTTGGGATGAATGACAAAGTGTCATTGTAGAAAATCTGGAGATACGGAGGAGAAAAAAGAAAAACATCGGACTCTACAAATCCATAAACGGTCCCTAATAGCATTTCTATTATTCACCATTTGAACAGAACTATTTTGTTACATAGCTGTTTCACTTAGAGGGTAAGTTAGTATCTTCCCATGTCTTAGTAGTATTTTAGCATCAGTTATAGCATTAAAATATGTATTAATTTTCACATTTTCATTATTTTATAAAATTATACTAGATAAGTCTACTATTCTTTACACTTTCCCATCATTCAAAGTAAAAATCTATGTTGATTAGCTTTGTTACTTTACATGTAGCAAATGAATTCTTTTATACATTAGGATTTAATCCTTATTGGAATTTTTTAGGTTTGGGGGGAAACTGATGGCACCTGAAATGACACTGTGATTCTGCTTTGTGAATTAATTTTTCTTTTTTTTTTTTTTAAAAGTTGTTTGATTGTGGATGGTACAGAATTCAATGTATAGCAAAGATTGAAGAGCAGACTGGCAGGATTCTAGGCTGGGTTTACTCTGACCTCAAAAACCTTGCTTTGTTTTTTCCTTTTTCAAAGTTCATTTTTTTTTTAATTTTTTTAAATTTTTATTTATTTATGATAGTTACAGAGAGAGAGAGAGGCAGAGACACAGGCAGAGGGAGAAGCAGGCTCCATGCACCGGGAGCCCGATGTGGGATTCGATCCCGGGTCTCCAGGATCGCGCCCTGGGCCAAAGGCAGGCACCAAACTGCTGCGCCACCCAGGGATCCCTCAAAGTTCATTCTTAAGTGTACAGCAGACCCTAGTAGACCTGCTTCATTCTAGCTATAGGTAGCAACATGTTATGGCAGAGAATCTAGGTGTTTTAAACAGGAAGGAAAGGTTAGGGTCACATCTGATGGAGACACAAGGAACTGCTTACTTTTTGCCAGATTTCTCTATTCCACCTGTGGCCAGGAGACCCTTCCTCATAGCTTTCACCTTAGCTCCTCTAACTTCTTTATTTCTTCTGAAAAGCCTTATCTTTCTCTTCCATCTCCTTGAACTACTTCAAGGGCTTCTTGCCACTGTCTCATCCCTAGACCCTGCCACTGGAAGCACTGAATTAACCTTTTTTTTTTTTTTTTAATTTTTATTTATTTATGATAGTCACAGAGAGAGAGAGGCAGAGACACAGGCGGAGGGAGAAGCAGGCTCCATGCACCGGGAGCCTGATGTGGGATTCGATCCCGGGTCTCCAGGATCGCGCCCTGGGCCAAATGCAGGCGCCAAACCGCTGCGCCACCCAGGGATCCCTGAATTAACCATTTTTGAAAGCATTGAGGCATTATTTAGAATTTTAAACAGATTTGTGGGGTTTGTATACTGTTTCAGGACAGTTATAAAAGGAGAGAAAACCTAATAGAGAATTATGTAAAAGTTGAATTGGGAGTCAGTGGGATTGTATAGAGCCACAGTTTTGCCTGAAGGCTCTTGCCATGGTTTATTTATTTATATGAGAGAGAAAGAGCATGAGTGGGGATGGGGACAGAGGGAGGGGGACAGACTCTCTGCTGAGTGCAGAGCCCAATTTGGGAGTCCATTCCAGGACCCTGAAATCATGACCTGAGCTGAAGTCAAGCACTTAACTTGACTGAGCCACCCACGCGCCCCAAATGATTTTTATTTAAAAACATCATTACAATTGTAATGATTATTGCAGGTTCTATTTGGGTGTAAACGTTTTTGTTTAAAGGAAACCTAGGGGCACCTGGGTGACTCAGTTGGTTAAGCATCCCACTCTTGATTTTGGCTCAGGTCATGATCTCAGGGTTGTGAGATCAAGCCCTATGTTGTGCTCTGGGCTGGGCATGAAGCCTGTTTAGTATTCTTTCTCCCTGTCACCCTCTGCCTTCCCTCTTTAAAAAGAGAGAGAGAGAGACACCTACATTGAGATTTATTTGTTAAGCAGGAATTTTAAAAGTGTATCCCAATTTGCCCAGTAAATACACATAGATACTGTGGATTTTTTTTTTTTTTTAGTATTTTAAGTGTAATAGGAAAGGATACTTGATTATAAATATATATAAACAAGTAATATTTAACTCTCTCCCCACCCCCCGTTCCATTTCCTAATGTTACAATTTTGACTGTTCTAGGGGCTATAACCATATTTAAGCCATTTACTTTAAATGCTTGTGTTTGTGTATTTTGTGTTTTTTTAAGCCTCCTCCCTGTCAGCATAGACCCTCCCTCCCCCTGCCTTTGTTTTTCTTGACCTTACCTTTGAGATTTTGGCTTAGCAGTACTTTATCATAGCACCTAACCTGATCTATTTTGTATGTACTTGTTTATAATCCATGACTGGTTATAAACTTCTTGAGAGCTAAAGTCTTAATCTTGTTCACCAGGTTGTCCCCTTTATTAAAGAGCACCTGGCAATGTAGTTAGATGCTTATTTAGTTAATGGAAAGAAATATTGGACATATACCAAGTGTAAAAAATACTATTCTCTGAGTACTCAAGCTATTGCTGATTTTTAATGGTAATTTTTATCATTTTGAAAACCGTGAAATAATTTTAAGGAGAATTACAAAAAAGATACAAGTTAGTAGTTTCCAATAATAAGTGTAGTCGCTAGGTGTCCTGACTTGTACCCTCTGCCTAAGTTCCAAAAATAAGCCATTAGAATCCAAGGACATCAATTATAGTCTCCAAAGGAAAAAGGTACTGTGAATAGAAGAGACTTGGTCATGGTGTTCATATTGTGAGGCAGCACTGTAATTTCTTGGGAATAAGAAAAAGAACTGCTGCACCTCGCCTACCCCCCACACCTCTCTTGAGGAATAGAGACAAAGAGACACTGCAGATGTTGGAAGTTACCAATAGTTGTTGGGAATTTATTATTTTGTTGTAAATTGCTTTTTAATGTATTACTTTGCTTTATTCCTGTTTGTATGGCTAAGGAAATTTACTTCCTGAGGGTTTATCATTCTTGTGTTTGCTCCCTTAGCATTTGACATTGTGCAGCAAAGAAATGGTTATGGAGAAGCCCAGTCCGCTGCTTGTAGGGCGGGAGTTTGTGAGGCAATATTATACTTTGCTGAATAAAGCTCCAGAATATTTACACAGGTAAGTTCTAAATGGGTTATTTAGTATTTTTATTTAGTTTTGTTTTCTTGAAAACATATATTTTGTCTTTCCTATTCATGTTCTGATTGTTTCTTTGCAAACCATAACCAATATTTTTTATTTTTATTTTTTTTCATAGCCAATATTTTAACTGTCTAATGGCTAAAACCATTTTTCCCCAAGTTTTTTTAAAAATGAAATCATTGAACACCAATAAAAAATAAATTTATTATTAAAAAAAATAAAATAAAATTTCAGTCATGCAACATGAATTAAAAAAAAAAATGAAATCAGTGAGTGACTGGGTAGCCCAGTCAGTTAAGTGTCTGGCTCTTGATCTCAGGGTCATGAGTTCAAGCCCTGTTTGGAGCTCCATGCTGGGTGTGGAGCCTACTTTAAAAAAAAGAAAGAAAGAAATCCATGGTAGGAAAAATGCTTCATATTATATCCTGTTAATATAACACATTCATGTCTGTGTACACGTACAGAATTATATCCTTCAGTATTTTGTATTTCATTTAAATAAACCTTGGGCTTGACAACTAATGGCTTCTAGTCTGCAATTTGAAATCACAGTCATAAGTTGTCTTTTTTTAAGTTCCTTATAGCAGTATTAAAAATAGTCATTTAAGTCATTGCAAAATTTTCTTCTGATTGATCTGTAAAATAGTATTCATTGGTAAAACAGCAGTAGGAGCCTTGTATACTATTTTGGCAGTAGTTGGACATATGTAAGCTTATTTTTTCCAGAAGTTGAGGTCAAATTGATACTATGAGTAGTATTTATAATTTTTGTTCTTCCTGTGTATTTTAGCAGGTGGAAGATACGTGAGACTTTTTAAGAATTAGATTTCACATGCATTTGTTGTTGAAAACACCAGCCACATGAGTTAAGGGATAAATCATTGCCACTTCATATGGGAAGAGCTGTTAAAAGGACTTAGGTTCTTTTAGCTAGGTCCTCTTTATAAGTATTCTGGGCATTCTAAAGTTAGATTTTGCAGTGTCTTCTATTAATTCCATAAGGTATTTTCCTGTAACAAATCCCCCTCCTCAAAAAAAGTTCCAAAAGTGAATAACTATACATTTTTTGAATTATAGAAATAAAAGATAGTCTTGTTGACAGTGTATATAAAGGAGTTTGGGGAGGGAAGAAAGGAATAGGGCCTTTCCTTGTCTGAAATTTAGTCTTTATATAATATAGGTATTAGCATCGTTTGTTTTTTAAACAGGGAGGTTTTGTTCTGTTTTTGTAGTGACAGGCTCTCCACCATTATTTCAAAATAACCTCATAAACTTTTTTTTTTTTTTTTTTTTTTTTAAGATTAATTCATTTGAGAGAGGGAGAGAACAAGCAGAGAGGAGGGGCAGAGGGTGAGGAAAAAGCAGAAATCCCCAATGAGCAAGGAGCCTGATAATGATGCTGATGCTAAGTTTGATCTCAGGGACCCTGGGATCATGACCTGAGCCAAAGGCAGATGCTTAATCTTAATCAACTGAGCTGCCCAGTCTCCCCCATAAACTTCTGTTTTATACTTAGCTTATGTAACCAATCTACCTATTAATGAAAATTAGTCTGTAATTTTTCACTTGTTAACAAACTATGATCAGAATCCTTACACATACATCTTTGTGGACGTTTCTTAAGTTCCCAGAAGTAGAATTGTTAAAGGTATAATCATTTCTAAGGCTTTTTTTTACACTTAACAGCCAAATTGTCCTCCAGAAAAATAATAGAAGTTTACATGTTTGCCAGTGGTACATGCGAGAAAATAGTGTAAACTTAAAAAACACAGGTAGTAGTTAGAAACATGGACTCCGTAGCCAGACTGTCTGGGTTCGTGTCTTAGCTACTGCCCTTGGTAAATTAATCTCTTCTGAAGCTCAGTTTGCTCATTTACATAATAGTGCTTATTTCATGATGTTATTAGGGGAGGGGTAAATAAATTAATACATATAATGCTCTGAGAACATTGGTTGGCACAGAGGAAGTCTTTTATGTTTCGTTCACAATAGGAGCTGAGTTCTCTTTATGAAAAAATTAACTTTGCATGTTTGATAATCCTAATTAGAAAGATAGGAGTTCTAATTGTTTTATTTATTTATTTAAGATTTTTTTTTAAGATTATTTATTTATTTATTCATGAGAGACCTAGAGAGAGAGGCACAGGGAGAAGCTGGCTCCATGCAGGGAGCCCAGCGTGGGACTCGATCCCAAGTCCCTAGGATCCCAACCTGGGCCGAAGGCGGCGCTGGACCTCTGGGCCACTGGAGCTGCCCTTAATTTATTATTATTATTTTTTTTAATTTTATTTATTTATTCATAGAGAACACAGAGAGAGGGGGTGGGGGGCAGAGACACAGGCAGAGAAAGAAGCAGGCTCCATGCAGGGAGCCCGACGTGCGACTCGATCCCGGGTCTCCAGGATCACGCCCTGGACCGAAGGCAGCGCTAAACCACTGAGCCACCTGAGCTGCCCTGTTATTATTATTTTTTAAATTATTTATTTATTTATTCATTAGAGAGAGAGGCAGAGACACAGGCAGAGAGAGAAGCAGGCTCTTTGCAGGGCGCCCAATGTGGGACTCGATCCTGGGACCCAGGGATCATGCCCTGAGCTAAAGGCAGATGCTCAACTTCCTGAGCCACCCAGACATCCCTAATTGTTTTAGATAATGCCAGAGAATCATGTACTTAAGAGCAGTATAAAATATTAATGAGATATTAAATACTGAAATAATGTAGATTTTATTTGGTCTCAATTATTTCAATTACTGTAAATCTAAATAAACTGCTTTAAGTTTTTGGAATTAGTAATCACTTGGAATTTTGAATAAAAAGTTAAAGAGCATCTGGTTCCCGAACAAATCTAAGTAACTCTTATCTAAAGAGAAAAACTGATCAATTACTACAGCATCAGTATTTAGAATGTATTTTGAATCTCATTCTTCCACTTCAAAAAGTAGGTGTGATAGGAATCAGAAGAGAATTGCAAGTGATTATTTTCAGTGTGCCAGGCACATTAAGAATTCTCTCATTACTCATTTAATTCTTAGAATAACCCTATGCAGTAACTGTTTTGTTTGATAACCAAGGAAATGGAATTTAAGGACCATAAGTAACTTTATCAATATTATATAACTATTGAGTGACAGAGCCACACATGCAAACTAGGTCTTTTTGTACCAGAACTTTACTGTTTCTTAGGCTTCTCTTGATATTGAATGTTAATCAGTTATTGGCTTTATAGGTTTTATGGCAGGAATTCTTCCTATGTTCATGGTGGAGTAGATGCTAGTGGAAAGCCCCAGGAGGCTGTTTATGGCCAAAATGTAAGTATCAATTTCCTATACATTTTAGATTTTTTTCTTTTTTTGTGTGTTAAGATAATTGAAAGTAGCCTTTTTGTGCTCCTGGATTTCTTCCTGAATGTGATCATTGCTTGTAACTAGAATTTATGTTACAATAATTGTTAAATGAGCTTTCAGTCCTTATAATGTATCCATTGTGTTTGAAACAAGGTGTTAAACTGGGTTGGATACAAAGAAGAAGATGGGATATTATCTATCTTTGATGTATTTTATATAGGAAACAATTGAGGACAGTGTAGTAAATTTATACAGATGTAGGCTAAACCATATGTTACAAGAATGCACAGAAGCATAAGTGCCTTATGACATTACAGAGGATGTGGGACTTTAGCTAGATGGTGAATTACAGAATTTGGCTTTACCATACAAGAGGAAATTAAAAGTAGAAGAAATGGCACCAGCAAACCCAATAAAGTAAAATCAGCTGTGAGGTCAAAGAGTAGTCAGCACAGTTGTGTGAATGATTAAAAACTTAATACAATAGCGGGAGAGAGCTATACAAAGCCCTTATTACTGCTTAATATGGGGTAGCCGTGGTGATCTCTTAATGTCGAACTGTATGTAACATGTTGAAAATGTTGGTTTAGAATATCAACCTGGCAATAAGGTATTATGGTGGGAAAAAATTCAAGTGAGGTAGAAAGATTACATAGTTAAATTTTAGAGTTGTGAGGTAATCAAAGTCTATAGTAATAAGTAATGAAGTATCATAACAGTTTGTATTTCCTCCTTCCTTTTTTTCCTTTTAAAGGATATACACCACAAAGTATTATCTCTGAACTTCAGTGAATGTCATACTAAAATTCGTCATGTGGATGCTCATGCAACCTTGAGTGATGGAGTAGTTGTCCAGGTCATGGGTTTGCTATCTAATAGTGGACAGCCAGAGAGGAAGTTTATGCAAACCTTTGTTCTGGCTCCTGAAGTAAGTTTTCGTTTCACTTGATTTTCATTTGTATGATTTTTTGGTTATTCGTTTCTTGAAGTGTCCAGAGTTTCTTCAGGTTATGCATGTAGCTAAATTTGAGAAATTGATATTGGACCTATTGATAAACATTTGACCCTTGAGCAACGCAGGGATTAGGAGCACTAGCCTCCTGTGCAGTTGAAAATCTACATACAACTTCTGGCTTTTCAAAAATTTAACTCTACTGATTGCCTATCATTGACCAGAAACCATACTGATTGTATAAATAGTCATTTAATACATATTATATAGTTTATATGTATTCTATAATTCTACATTGTATTCTTACAATAAAGTAGGCTAGAGAAAGAAAAATATTACATAAAAAAATACATTTACAGTAACTCTCAGAAAAAAATCATGTGTAAGTGGAGTCATGCAGTTCAAACTTGTGTTGTTCAAGGGTCAACTGTAATTTATTTGAGCTTTGTGTGTGTGTATACACTTTGCCTATCTTTTTAATTTCTTTTCACTTTGCCTATTTAGAAGTAAAAGTCTATTGATACAAATAACAATAGATGACTAAGATTACAGGAATAATATAAAATCTTATTTAGTAATTTCTATGTTAAAATGGCAATGTATCATTTGTTAATCAGTCTTGGTTCTCTGTTGAGTAGCCATTTCTTGAGTTCCAGTATTTGAATGGTCTACAGTATACTTTATATTAATATAGCATGTTCTATTCTAGAAAATTATATGTAGTCTACATTATATTTTATAGTGTTAAAATAGATATTGCGGGTATCTGGGTAGCTCAGTCATTAAGCATCTGCCTTTGGCTTAGATCCTGATCCCAGAGTCCTGGGATTGAGCCCCAATTGGGCTCTCTGCTCAGTGCTGAGCCTGGTTTCCCTCTGCCTGCCTCTGTCTCTCTCTCTCTCTCTCACGAATAAACAAAATTAAAAAAAAAAAAAAGATTTTGCATGTGCCATGTAATTTGTTCTTTTTATTCATTGTCACGTTTGTGTGTATTTAATGGAATATTTGGATTTCATTTTCCTGTAGGGATCTGTTCCAAATAAGTTTTATGTTCATAATGATATGTTTCGTTATGAAGATGAAGTGTTTGGTGATTCTGAACCAGAACTTGATGAAGGTGAGGTTAAGATAGGCGGCTTCTATTGGTACTCGTTAAGGGCATGAAAAGTATGAAACTTTATTTATTTATTTATTTATTTATTTATTTATTTATTTATTTATTTTAAGTATGAAACTTAAAAAAAAAAGTATGAAACTTCAAGAAATTTACTGCTATTGTAACTGAGTCAAGCCCCCTTTTCTTCCTTTTGTTAAAAAGAAATGTGTTCATTGTATGAAATTATATAAAAATCAGACATAGAAAGTAAACCAAATTTCATTCTTATCCTTTATATATAATCAAGAATTTTGTTGAGTCATATCCTTAGCAATATATATTTTTGTAAAAATGGAATTGTGGTGGTTCAAAGCTTTTTTCCACTTAATATATCTTTGTTAACTGTCAATTTTTTGGCTATATCATAATTATTTACTATATGTATATTTGGTTTTATTATACTATTGAATAGATGGGACATAGGAAACTGAGTTATGGTTTAATATCATTTATTTCCTGCCCTTTTCTAATTTTTAGATATTTTTTTAAAAATAGGGACACCTGGGTGGCTCAGTCAGTTAAGTGTCGACTCTTGATCTTGGCTCAGGTCATGATCTCATGATCATGAGTTCGACTCTGTGTTGGGCTCCACGTTGGGTGTAGAACCTACATAAAATAATAAAAATGGAGTAAATACCAAAATTCATCTTGCTTGCTCTTTAATTGTTAAGAGAACAGAGAATGCTGCATTTGAGCACCTTAGTGAGAAATAGGTCAATTTTTAAAACTTACCACTTAAACATTAAAAGTATGCATATGAAATTGTTGAGCCTCTTGAAAAAGAAATGTGTGTTATGTATTGTCAGAATCAGAAGATGAGGTAGAAGAGGAACAAGAAGAAAGGCAACCATCTCCAGAACCTGTGCAAGAAAATGCTGATAGTGGTTACTATGAAGCTCACCCCGTGGCGTAAGAATAGTGTTTGCAAGGCCAGATTTGGTCTAAACTATAATGTAGTTGCAAGGTGGTTTTTGTTACTGGAATTACTATTAGAAGTAAATTTTTGATAAAGGTATCAGGCCAGTATTTGAGTACTTTATATATATATATGTAAGAAATTTTAGAAAGAGTTGTTTTATTTACATAACAAATCGAATATGGTTTTGCCCAAAACAGTGTTTACTTACTGATAAGAATAGTTAGGAATACACAGAGCATTTCATTTTTATAAAAACGAGGTTTATTTATAGTTAGTATTCAAGTAAATATTTTTAGTAATTTAACAATCCCATTTTAAAATGGCAGGGTTAAAGAAATGCTGCTTAAGACTATTATTCCCTTCTGCCTTCTTATTGGACTTCTGCTTCAAAACAGCTTATTACCAGTTATGGCCATTAGATTAGAGAAATATTACATTGTTTTATTACAACTGATCATTTCGCTCATACTGAAAAATGAACAAAATATTTTATTTTAGTAATGGCATAGAGGAGCCTTTGGAAGAATCCTCTCATGAACCTGAACCTGAGCCAGACTCTGAAACAAAGACTGAAGAACTAAAGCCACAAGTAGAGGAGAAGAACTTAGAAGAGTTAGAGGAGAAGTCTACTTCTCCTCCTCCTGCAGAACCTGTTTCTCTGCCACAGGAACCACCAAAGGTTAGATCAAAGGAAGTCTTTAGGCCTATAACAGCACACTTTCACATTTGGTGCCATTGATGAAGCATGACCTTTGTTCTCTTATGTTAAATGGTTTAATATAGTAAACTGTGCTTTTTAATGTTTATGGGAGCTGTGGGGTTTTTGTAATCCTGAGGGAATTTCTTTGTATTCATGCCCCGCAACCCCCCAAAATACCCCTGAGAGTGAAACTTATGATTGATCCTTGTCTGTATGCAGTGTTTATTTAGTCTCTTACATGAAATTATTTGAGTCCATGTATAAAGCTGAGAGTTGCTCTTCCATTCTGTATAAGTCCTCTATGCACGGATGCAACTGGAGTCATGAAGTTGCCCAACTTAAACAAGTTGGGCTATTAAAAGAAGAGATACATGTTATTTCTGGTTAAAATGGGAGCAATTTCCTTACTACACCTATTAAACTGTCTTGGAAAGATACGTGACACCCATAGTGTATCATTTAAGCCTACCTAAAACATCTTTTATCTTTCTGTAAAGTAGGTTAAAATATATATGGGTAGTGAGAGGAGATTCCTTGTTTAATTTGTGAATGTCTGTTAAAGTTCCAGTGAGTACTCTTCTTTCCTATCCTTCCCCTCAACACCATCACACACCTTACTTTCCCCCAAAAGGGGAAAGAAATGGTTCTATTAGGTTCTTATTTTTCTAGCATGTGTAGTTAGTGGTTTTGTTTGCCATTGATCATCTCCTTAGAGCATATAGGAACTTGCTTGTGGATTTATTTAGTAGTTCAGACAAAACAAATAATCTTGCAAAATGAGATTTTGAAAGCTGGCACATAGACTGGCATGTGTGTGTGTGCCTTTCCTTTGAGGAGTCCTCCAATATAGAACAATAGTTTAGAAATGAAAAGAAAATATATATTTGGAAGTTTCCCTATAGGAATGTTGGTGGTTTTCCATGATTAGTAGTCTAGGTTTGTTGCATTTCCTGCAGGCTTTCTCCTGGGCTTCAGTGACCAGTAAAAACCTGCCTCCTAGTGGTACTGTTTCTTCCTCTGGAATTCCACCCCATGTTAAAGCACCAGTCTCACAGGTAACCAATCTGTGAACACATTGGATTGTATCCTTGTTACATTGCCAATTGCTTATCTTTTTTTATACTTCTTTAAATGAGTCAATCAAATTATGGATTAAATATACAAAAAAATTGTATTAAATGTCAGTGCACCCACTTTAAATGCCAAATCTCTATCATCATTTGGGGTTTGGGTGTGAAATACACATTAAGTTGGTTTTACTGATAGAGTCATTTAAAAGGCTTCTTAAAATAACAAAAAAAATATGTTCCTTTTAAAGTTCTAAAATTCATAGCAAAAATATTCTAGGGAAGAAATTTGGAAAGGCACAAAGTAGTATGGCAATCACTGTTTTAAAAAAATAGAGAACTTTAAAAAACTGCCTAAGCTCTCAGTCTGTAAGTGGTTCACTCTGTTTAATTGAAGCCTGTACCAACTTATGACTGTAGTGTTCACTTAACTGATCATTCCAGTATTCTGCTTTTCATCTGTTTGTCATCTTACCCATTTCAGAGCTTCCAAAAACATTGAAAATAAGACACTGGCTACCTGATGTGTTTACTAGGTGTAGTTTAGAATTAACTAAATTCTAATTAAATTTATAGTACAGTTAAAAGGTATTCAGTTTTTTTTTTTCCTACATTTTGAGTCAAACTTTATTCTACTAGAAAATTTATATTTAAAATGCTTATACGCAAAAAAAAAGAAAATAAAATGCTTATACGCATACAATTATTTGTGTATGCCTCTTACATGCTCTTAACAGTGAAACATTGAGGTTTCAAAAAAGTAATCACTAGACAGTTTTTATGGCGTTGGTACTCATAGCTACATAATAGAATATGTGGCCTCAAGATAACCTGTTTTTTTTTCAGTTAACATATTCAGGAAATGTTGAATAATGTCAAATCACAAACCAGAATTCTGTCTTAGTGAAGAAAATTAATTTGTCAAGTATTGGTTGTGCTTGTCAGCCCATCTGAAAACCTCATGAGTGACTTCTGAATTTTCTTTTGAAACGCTTGATTTCTTATGAGATTTGCATTTGGAATCCTTTGGATTATTACTTCATCTTTTGATTGTTGGCTACATTTATTTTAAACTTACTGCTAGTTAAAATAGCTAATGCTTATTATGCCTTTAGTATGTGCCAGGCATTATACAAAGCACTTTATATTCATTCTCATCTCATCCTCACAGTCACCCTGTGAGAGTGGTTACTGTTCCTGCTTCACAGATGAGTAAATTGAGGCCTCAACCTAAGGTCAGACAGCTGTGTATAAATAGCATAGGACTGGGCTTTGAATTTATGCAGTTAGACACCAGAGTCCCTTTGTGACTCATGTAAATCTAGAGGTTTCTTTAGTCCTTTGGAGGGGAATCTATCTCCATTTACATCAGAGAAGAAAAGTACTGTATTTAAGACATCTAAATTATATTAGAGCCTATCTTTTTGCCCAGGGGAAACATTTTTTTAAATTTTGAAGGAACTTATTTTTTTAATTGTAGGAGACTAGATTGTATTTTCCAACCCATCCCCTTATTAAAGACAGACATATAAACGTGTACAGTTGAAACTATAAAAGAACTTTCTTGGGCTCCTCGCTGGCTCAGTTGGTAAAGCATCCAATTCTTGATCTTGGGGTTGTGAGTTCAAGCCCCATGTTGGGTGTAGAGATCACCTAAATAAATAAAATTTTAAAAACTTTCTGATCCTTTTAGGCTATATTTTGAATGGATTCATGATTATTCCACTTGATTTAATAAATGCCTCATTTTTATTATTTTGGTGGGCTATACCATTTCATTAACACTTTTGGCATAGTTTAATAAAAGGAGAATTAAACTTAATTTTAAGATATTTCATAGGAATTAATTTAGAAGTAGGTAAGTTAATTTCTTGGTTGAAAAAGTTTTGTCTGGAAATTGACTAATATATGTAGTTCATGTTCAGTTGAAGGATTTATTGGTTGTGGTTTTATCTGCTGTTATTGGTTTGATTTGATGGTTCCATTTTTATTTTATATTCTGTTTGACTTTCTTTTGTGGAATTTGTCACCTGAACACTTTCTGGTTGCATGGAATTAATTTTTAAGGCCCTAAAGTGTATGTGGTATGTTAGCCATTTTATCTTGTTGGAATATATAGTTTTAATCATGAAATTGAGTCTGAAGAATTGCAAATACACAGCTGGCTGGGTTGACCAATTAATCAGTTATTGAATATTGTTAGGTCTTTGGTCTCTCTCTCTCTCTCTCTTTTTTTTTTGTATCGGCATCATCCAGTATCTTCTGAAAGGTTGCTAAATCTCACTATGAATTATTTAAAAGACATTGGAAATTATTTAAGTTCATTTTTAATTTTAAATGCTTAAAGGATAATGAACTTTTCTATATTGCTACTTGGAGTTATTTTTGTTTTGGTAATCAGTTTTGAAAAAAAGTTTAAATTAGGTCAGTGAGGATACCTCTTAAGTTATTTGATAATATTTGGATTCAATGAGCCTGAGGTTTTTCTGAAATTTTTAGATTAAAAGGTACATTTGCTATTTTTATTAATTTCTTAAACACTAACTTCATCAAGTTTTGTTAGGGTGCATCTATTCTTTAATTCTGTTTTATGTTCATACTGAAGTAAGTTGGTGCTTTTAGGCCCCCTTACTGAAGTTTGTAAATAACTGCCTTTTTCAGGCATCACATTTCAGGTCAAATTATCATATAGCGTTCAAATACAGATAGCAGTGGTCTCGGGGTTATAACATAGGATCCCTTGTCAGGCATAGAACATTTGCCTACGTATTAAAGAACTAAAAATGTAATTTAATTTTAAATGAACCGGGATGCCTAGGTTGGACATCTGCCTTTGGCCCAGAGCATGATTCTGGGATCCGGGATAGAGTCCCACATCAGGCACCTTGTAGGGAGCCTGCTTCTCCCTTGGCTTGTGTCTCTGCCTCTCTCTGTGTGTCTCTCATGAATAAATAAATAAAATCTTTTAAAAAAGAAAAAATAACTTTAAATGAACCAAAAGTTAACAAACATCTGTGCCTAACATCACTGTGCTTGGTTTGGTGGTGGTGTAGAAATGAATAAGATATAGTCTTTATAAGGACTAAATATATAATTGAGAAAACTGGTGAGAGTTAAAAAAATAATTTTTTAACTAGCTAAGTTCTATTTTTTTTTTTAACTAGCTAAGTTCTAGAACATGGAGAGCAACTTGATGTTGAGGGAAATGGGAAATCTTTGTGAAAAAAACAACTTGGAAAGAGGTAGACATCTGGTAAAAACTGCTAGGTTAGGAATTAATATGCCTTCTGATTACAGTGGGTGAGATCATTTACAGCAAATTGTCATTTTTGAAAGAAACATAACTCTTTATATCAAAATTTGTCCTTCTAAGTAATGGTATTCCAGATATATAAATGATGGAAGAGTTTGAGACACTGGCTGGACTGATGTCCTCAGAGATAATCAGTCATAAAAACAGGGCTGAAATCACTAGTGTTCTGACTGAGGACATTTTCTTCATATCCTGCTGAGTGTTTTCAGCATTTTTTGAAAGTGCATGTATTTTTATCTCTTCCTTGGACCATAAATATTTGGGCAATAGATAGCCAAAGAGTATGGGAATATTGAAAATGTTACTGTATTAATAAGGAAAAGGTAATAGCAGATGCAGATTTTGTCTTAAAATAGTCAATTATATGTGTGTAATTCAGCCTGAGCAGAAAGTTTTGGAAGTCATCTTAAAATGTCCTATTACTCCCTGCCTGCTGCCGGCCCAAGGTGCAGTTAAAGTTGTTGGAATCAGTCCTTAAATAATTGCCTACTTTTCCCATGAGGAAGAACAATAGGGAGCTAAAGGACTCCTTGATTCTGAGGTGTTTTATACATGTTTCTGTCTTAATTATTTAATTTTAATTTAAAGGTATTTTTTAGTTGCTAGAGTAAGCTAAATTGTACATTTTGAACTATCCACTGATTTTTAAGATTTATGGTACGGGGTTTAGAAGTTATTGGCTGTAAGCACTTCTATTTGAAGGGCAGATAGATAATTAGGAAGTATATGTTGTAATTTTGTCTAAAATAAAGATGGCTGTTTATTTTGCATATGTATTTACATGGAGTGGCTCATCTTGCATTTTTGTGATTTTTTTTTTTGTAGCTGTATCTTTAACGCTGTCTCAATGTGGATGTAAATTTATTGAAAAAATGTGGTTGTAAAAAGCAGCTTATTTTGAGTTATATATCCTTGAATGAGAAAACAAACCTACCCTACAGTCCTAGATTGGTACAGAATATCTTTATAAAAATTTATTCTTCATATACATAGGACACTATGTTAAAATTACTCTAAACTTAAAAATATCATTATGTCTGCTGGTGACTCGCTGGTGGTTGCTTTAGTTGTTTTGTCTCCTGTGGAATGAGTTTCTTTATAATGTGTTTTTTCCCTTGTATTTTAGCCAAGAGTTGAAGCTAAACCAGAAGTTCAGTCTCAGCCACCTCGTGTGCGTGAACAACGACCTAGAGAACGACCTGGTTTCCCTCCTAGAGGACCAAGACCAGGTGAGTCAGCCCCCTCTGTGACCTTTCCCATTTAGTACTTGGAAAGTTGGAAAATACTGAACTTAAAATACTATAATGTGTTTTATATACAGTTCCTTTGAGTACCAAATTTTTTAAAAGATTTAAGTAGCTTGCTAAAGTACAGTCTGGGGCAGAAAACTAACTTTTAGGGGAGGATTAGTTGATGTGCGATGGAGACCTATATTTTGAAGGTGTAAAAATTTTGAGACAGATTTTATTTGGTTATTGTCACTGGTTTTAAGAATTCAAAACCGAGCTGCCAATAACCTACTCTCTTACTTAGCACTCTTATCTCTTCACAGATAAACAATAAGCACACCCTGATTCTTCTTATTTTGATTGTCTTAGGTATTAAGTAAGTTGCCATGATTTTTGACTTGTTTCCATTGTTAGCTAATATATGTAGCACCTCTATTTGAATTCTATAAGTATGTTTAGATTGCTTTTGGGAGGAGGTGGGAGATATAGTACCCATCAATAGCCTATGTAATTTTTCCCACAAAGTAAAATAAAGTGATGTGTTCCTAAACCAGAAGTCATGGGAACTGGGATTTGTCCTAGCTTTGCCACTCCTTGAGTTTATGATCTTGAGTGAGACCCTTAATTATGAGCTTCTCTTATGCCATTTAGTTATACCCAAATTTTTCTTGTGTGATGCCTTTCTTACATGCCTCACTGTGTTCTTTGTGTTATTGGGAGGATCAAATAAAATTTATATAAATTTGAGCACATTAATATGTATACAGGATATCTAAATGAGATGTTATTACTATTAAATTTACTGATTTGGCTATAATTTCATACAACCAACGATTAATTTGCAAACTTCAAAATACTAAACAAATATTTAGGACAGATCTTACTATCTGAAATTTGTTTGGTTCCTGGGTGATGGCAAGAGTTTGGTTAAGGAGGAATATTTGTACTAATGTTGGACTTTCATATAATCAGATCAGTAGATCTTAGAAGAAGGCATTTAGCAATCTAGTCAATACCCTTACTTTACACTTAGTGTCATGTTGTTTTCTAACTAACCTACTAATTAATAGGCACTTCCACCTCTGTTCAAGGAGCTCACTATCTTATTAAACTAAAACAGGAATATCTATTGTTCATTCATTGCTTTGAGCTTAGTTGTTTTGACATTATAAACTTTAATTAATCTGTCCTATTCCTTTTCTCAGGCAGAGGAGATCTTGAACAGAATGAATCTGACAACCGTAGGATAATTCGCTATCCAGACAGTCATCAACTTTTTGTTGGTAACTTGCCACATGATATTGATGAAAATGAACTGAAAGAGTTCTTCATGAGTGAGTAGTTTATTTTGCTTTATTAGAAAATTAAGTGGGGAGAATAAAGCTTTTTTCATAATGTAATTAGAACTTTAAAAAAATTTATATCTCTATAAACTGTGTGTATCTCCATGTACCAATCACTTTAATTGATCAGAAAGAGGTAGAAGATTATATTAGATGTTTCCCCATGACTACTTAGTGTTGACTGACCTAGTTGTAGAGGTTAGAAGAATGAGCTGATTCAGTCTTATGTTTGGGAGTAGGATTCTTTTGGCAAATATAAGTCAGAAATAGAAGATATCATTTTTGTAAAACCATGCAGGAAACTTTCCTTTTGAGAGGACTAATTGAGGGTAACAAAACAAGGGTCAGGCTAGTCATTGGCATCTTTATGCAAATGACTTGTATGAGTGAACGTACCTTAGTTGTCACTGGATGTAGCAGTTTGCAACTTTTGTTTTGAAGTAGTTCGAGTAGATTAAAGTTATTTCACCCCAATAATTAAAGCTACAAAGTATTCTATTAAAATAACCGTTGGTGTATATTTTCACAGGTTTTGGAAACGTTGTGGAACTTCGCATCAATACCAAGGGTGTTGGGGGAAAACTTCCAAACTTTGGTTTTGTGGTTTTTGATGACTCTGAACCAGTTCAGAGAATCTTAATTGCAAAAGTAAGTGATTGAAAGGGCATACATAACTTAAGACTTTTTTATTCCTATTGTATGTAATGCTAATTTGATGCATTTTAAAGCGATAGATTTTTCCTTAATAGTAAAGCTAAAACTAGTGCTTTAGAAAATATGCAGAAAATAAAGATTTGTTAGTCATTCTAAAGTGTGAGGTGTGGTGTTTTTTTGTTTTGTTTTTAAGTTGTACCACACAATTACTTAATAACAGTCCAATTTGTGGTATGGATTATTTTAAATTACACTGTTTGCTCTGGTGAAGAAGGTTGGACTAGATTGCCTATTAAATTTCCTAGAAGTTTTTTGTCAGGATTTTCTTACTTTGGTAGATAAGGGAATACATGACAGTTGCTGTCTAACCTACCTACGTAAATCTTTTTCTCTCCTTTTAAAGCCAATTATGTTTCGAGGGGAAGTACGCTTAAATGTGGAAGAGAAAAAAACAAGAGCTGCAAGAGAGCGAGAAACCAGAGGTGGTGGTGATGATCGCAGGGATATTAGGCGCAATGATCGAGGTCCTGGTGGTCCACGTGGCATAGTAGGTGGTGGAATGATGCGCGACCGGGATGGAAGAGGACCTCCTCCGAGAGGTGGCATGGCACAGAAACTTGGCTCTGGTAGAGGAACCGGGCAAATGGAAGGCCGCTTCACAGGACAGCGTCGTTGAAGCTCCACTGTTTACAGAGTCTTGGCAGTGGTACATTATTCATCGTGTTTGCATTCTTGTTAATTTTTTTTTTTTTTTTTTTTTGGCTTTGGAATGTGACACAGCCTTTTTGATCATTTCTTTGATGTGAAAAGCATCTTTTGGTTATGAGTTAAATTGAGGTGGACATTATTTCCCCAATTTCACAACAGGATTCACATTGTTAATTTATAAATCTAGACTTGGAGAATTAAGGACTGAGAAATGACCATATCTTAAACTGTCTACAACAAAATGAACTTAAAAGGACATGCCCAACTGAAATCAGGTCCTTTGAGTCAAAAAAAAAAAAAATCCTCTGCTGCACATTTTGTTTAAGTGTTATTGTTTCTACCTGTTAATGTTGGAAACACAAATAGTGCAATTTGTGCAATTGGAGAATCTTGCATTTTTTCTTGGCTCTCTCCCAAAATACAACCCAACAGAAACTTGTTATGCACTCATCAAAATGCACTAATGGGTACTCCTGAACTCATTAACATTGACATCTGCAACAGGAGGCAACAGGGGGAAAAAATCTTTCATCTTTTTTTCCAGTAGAGAATAGTTTGTGAAATGATGAGGGCATTTTATCTGCTTGCAGTGACCAGCGTGTGTACACATAAACCTTAACAAGACTACAAGTATATTCCAGAAGGGAATCATTTAGTCATGAACTCTAAATAACAGAAATCAGAACTTCAAATGCTATGGTCTTGAGTATTAGACCAGATTTAGTAGCTCCATATCTAAGATTTTTCTACCTGCCCCTCTTCAGTACAGGGATGGCTGGCTGCTCAACACACTCCTCCCTTTTTCCTTTCTTTAAGCTATGTACAGTGAAAATTGTCTTTACTGTATTTTTGTTCTCTGGTAATGTAATAAGCATGATGGTGCCTTCTATTAATACATCATTCCAGTATTGCTGGTAATTTTGTACAGTTTAGTGTATGAATTGCTGTGCTGCAAAGTCAAACAGCTGCAAAATGTTGAAAAATCATTGAAGTGTATAAAAAATTGCAGTATCTTTAAAATCAGTAAAATTGACTAGCATATTATTTACCTTGTTCTTCAGTTAACAGCTTTGTGTTCTCTGTGGGAGGGAGTCTTGTGTGTTTGGGAGGGAGAGGGAAGGAGGAAGTCAGTTATTTGAGTAAGTCTCTTACTGACTTTTAGCATGAATGTGAACGTTGAAGTGTATCACTTGAGAGGTGCTCGGAAAAGCCAATCAACTCGATGTACATTTTTTATGACATTTTGAAAGCAGTCAGATTCCATAAATGGCAAGTAAACGAAGTGAGGATACTGCAATTTTCAGAGAAAAGAACAGCATCTCCTAAGTGTTTGCATTTTCTATTTGGGGGGCAGGGAACTGTCATTCATTTTGCACAATTCTTGAACTGATGTCAGCACCCGAGTGGCTCTGAATTTAAGTCTGGGACGACATCTTTTATTTTTACATGGATCTCTAAATTCTGTGAGCAAAGTTTGTAGCTGCTGGATTATTGTCTGTCTTTATTGCAAGTTCCAGTAAACCGCAAGTATGGCGAAGGATATCCAATTTTATGCTTGGAGCATTCGGGTACATAACAGTTTCTGATGTTTCAGGCTAGGAGTGAGGTAAATTAAGTGTGACCACTTAAAGCTGCTTGTTAGCATGGAAGACTTCTCCATTCTTAGTAAAAACAAATTTAAAAATGCACTTGACATAGTAGCAAACTGGTTCTGAATTATAAAACTGTTTGCTATTTAGTAAACTAGCAAATGATGCACATATTTTGTTTTTCATGTACTGGGCAATATAATGAAATTAAATCTGTCCTCCTTTTCTCCCTTGAATGAGGTCTTCCATGTTTGGGGAAAAGTCTTGCACTATTGCATATATTTTGGGAACACAGATTTCTCATAGTTTCCATTTTGGGGGGCTTAAAGATTTTTTTTTTCCTGTTGGAACACTTTTACACTTTCTAATGTATAGTACTTGAAGTTCTTACCAGAAAATTACTTTTGAGTTTTGAAGCCTTTTTTCAAACTACTTTTAAATAAGTGGTTTATTGTCAGTGTTTTGTTTTGTTTTATAGTATATTTTTCCTCTACTCTTTTCTTTCCTTCCCGTTTTAAATATATATATAATTTCCAATCTAGGATATTGCCCTGCCACCCATGAAAACTGTGTTCTGGCACCAAAAGTAATGAGAAATGTTAAGTGTAATAGAAAATTAAAGAGCCATTCAGCTTCAGTCTCTACATACCATGAATAAAACATTAAAACATCACATGGAGAAGTTTACATGGTGATTGTTCACCTGCAGTACTGTGGACTTTTAACATTTTGTCCCCTTTTCAGTGAACCAGAGTAAAACTATTCATTGACCATTACTGTTATTTGCTTTTTTTTTTTCTTTGTGATGGTAATATTCTATCCTTATGACACTATTGCAACCAAATTGGCTTTACCATCTTGGCTTTAGTAGGTATAGAAGACAATGGATTACCATCTTTATTGCTGTAATTTGTTAAGCATTATATGCTAGTAGAATCTAGTTTAATTGTTTCGGGTGGAAAAGTATTCTTTGAGTTTCCATTTTGAATGTGTTTGGACTTAACAAACAATAAACTACTGATGTCTGCAGCATTTATCTATGTCCCTAATTTAATCTATAGGTTTGTGTTCCAAAGTATTTTTTCCCAATTGCATTTCATACAACCTAAGTAAAAATAAGGAATTGTTCTAAAACCAATGGCTGCTTGTTTGTGAAATTTGATTTCTAAAAAAGTAAAAACAAATATTTAAGTATGACTGAACATGATTAGAGATGTATCCCAGTTCACTTAGGTAACTGGTATACACGTTAAAGAATAGCAGAAGAGAATAAGTATAAAGAAGGTGAGAATGATCAAAATCAGACCACTTATTAAACGTTTAGAGAAAAACCAAAACTTAAGTTTTCTAAAGGATTGGTACCTCTTATCTCAGAAGGACATCTGAAGTTATAGGCATGACTCAATTCAGAAATTGGAACAAATTTGTCAAGCTCTAAAAGAATATTAAATGGAAAATACATACTTGCAAATGTGACTAAGTATTTCAAATGAAAAATTAGGTCCTAATGCATATATGATATTAGAACTTGAGACTTGTTAAAAGGGATGGTTATGAATGATTTTTTCCTGCTGATGTATTTGTAACACTGTTCATGAGGATTCCTTGAATCAGTCTTCACAAGTTTGTATTGGAGAGAACCCCAAATAATCATTATTTCCATACTGTCAAGGAAGTAAGACTTAAGGTTTTTATAAGTGTATAGTAAATTCACTTTCAATTTTTTTTTTTTTAAGATTTTATTCATTTATTCATGAGAAACACAGAGGCAGACACAGGCAGAGGGAGAAGCAGGCCCCATTCAGGGAGCCCGACCTGGGACTCGGTCCCAGGTCCACAGGATCAGACCCTGGGCAGAAGGCGGCGCTAAACTGCTGAGCCACCCGGGCTGCCCTCACTTTCAATTTTTTTTTTCTTAAAGATTTTATTTATTCATGAGAGACACACAGAATGGCAGAGACACAGACAGAGGGAGAAGCAGGCTCCATGCAGGGAGCCCGACGTGGGACTCGATCCCTGGTCTCCAGGATCAAGACCTGGACTGAATGTGGCGCTAAACTGCTGAGCCACCCGGGCTGCCCCTCACTTTCAATTTTAATTGTAATAATTTACCTAACTTTATGACGAGGGGAAAAACATTTTTTAGGAGGGATAAAGTGTATATGCTACACTAAATTTGCTGCTTCAGATTTGGTTTTCAATAATCATTTGGTCCAGGAGACTTATGTGAAATGAAATATTTGAAAACTTTAGTCACACAAGATGCTTCATTTCTGTTAGGTGATTTCTGTGGCAAGTGAAAGAATTTAATGGATAAATGTTCATATTTTTCCTTTAAGTTAGGATAACTTGCTCATCATAATTTATATTTTAACTGTGGAAGACTAAAGACCCTATTTTTCCCCCCTTTTTATTCTGTGTTCCATAAGACTCTAATTATTTAGTAGTAGACTATTTTGGTTAGTTTGATGCCAGAGTTCTAAATTATTTAAAGTTACGGGATAAATGAACAGTATTACATCATGAAAGAAATCTCTCTTTTGTGATCTCAGTAGGTTCAGATAAAGAGTAATTATTTAAAATCATTTAATGTCATTAAGCTAGATAATTCCTAAGTAATGAAGTTTCTGGAGGGTTTTTTTGACAAATAGAGACTGCAGTCTTCAAATCTGTTTGTATGCACATCTTATGTTTGACATGCTTCAGAATAGGAAAGTGTTTTTAGCATTACCAAATACTGAGCAAAATGCTATAAATGCAGATTCAGAATTAAACATTCACAGATTACTATGCTTCTATTGCCACATTGACCTCTTCATCCTTGATCTGAGATTTTTTTCCCTAAGAATTTGATAAAGCTGGCTGAGTGTTCAAATGCTTTCTTTCACTTTTGTGACTTAATATTCTTTTAACTGCTCTTGTTTTCTGTACTGGATCTTACCACCTCACAACTCTGCACATGCCAACCACCCCTGTGCCCAGTCCCTTCTGTCCTCCGTCTCTTTCCTGACAAACTTTCTCTAAGTGGTTTCATTTAAGCTGGGAACAACTTTACTTCCATATAGTAAAATGGTCAAGAAGGAGGGCTTTGGCTTCAATGGCACCTCTATCATTCAGAGGTTGTTCTTGTTTGGTGCCTCTGTTTCCTCATTTTGTAAGGTGGGTGATTGAGAGGATGCTCAGTGTCTTAATCTATGAAGCACCTAAAACAGTGTAGTGGGTCCTCTGCAAGTGTTATCCTGTTAGTATTTTTTACTACATTGCATTTCTGCTGTCGTCCTATCCTGTCTTCCAAGTATTTTTAAAGATTATTTGAGAAGGGAGAGACCAGGAGCAGAGGGAGAAAGAAAGAAGATTTCCCTGCTGAGCTCAGAGCTCCATCCTAGGACCCTGAGATCATAACCGGAGCCAAAATCAAAAAGTCGATGCTTAATCGACTGAGCCACTTAATGCCTCCCAAACACATTTTTAAAATCTGTTTTGCCACAGACCTCTTTGAAATCCTAGGAAATTCAGAGTTCAGAAGTCCAAAATGACGTGTTTTCTGTGATTCCTGGCTCTCTAATACTGAATGAACATCCCATTTTTCTGACCTATTTAATCTAGAATTATTTGAAGTCTCCTCGGTTCTCAGAATTTTGTCTCCCTATCCATTTCTCAGGCTGTAAGAAGTACACAGGTGCATATTTAAAAAGGTGGCTAGGGGGCAGACCATAAAGGGCCTTGTTGGCCTTAAGGAGTTTGGTCTTCATCCCAAGAGCAATGGGAAGTTGAAGATTTTCAGTGAGGGCAGGTAATCCTATTTTGAAGTGTCTCTAGCCACATAGTAAACAAACTGAAAGAGTTCTGTGACAAACTGAGTAAATCAGGTAAAATGGATACTGCCAGTATTTCAGTCAAGAGCTATGATACTAGAGTGGTGGTATTAGCTCCTACTGGAGTGTTAGAATCTAAAGAATTTGAAAGACTTGGGTAAAATGTCCAGGGCTTGGTGGGGAAGGGATGGTATCAGAAGAACTCCAAGTTTCTTATTGTATAATTGGAGAAATAAAATGGTATGTGCAACACAAAGGGAAAACAGGCTTTCTGGGTGAGGAGGCAGGAGTGCTACTGAAACCTTGGATTTTGATGTGAAACTGGACCTGAAAAGATCAGCCTGTCTAGAACTGTGTAAAATTTTGGCTTGTGGCTTTTTATTTCATTTCAGTTTCTGAAATGGTCAATTTTATATATATTTACAGCAATTAAACATGCTGTGCACATTATAGATAATACAGATAATCCAAAAGAAAGAATTCCCAGTCTTAATATGTAGATAGCCCTGTAGATACTTTGGCATGAGTATGAGTATGTATTTTCCTCTGTACTATTATACTATTTTTTTTATTACACTATTTTTTTTCTAAGACTTCATTTATTTGACAGCGAGCACAAGCAGGGGGAATGGCAGGGAAGGGGAGAAGCAGGCTCCTCACTGAGCAGGGAGCCCTACATGGGGCTGGAACCCAGGGCCCTGAGATCATGACTTGAGCTGAAGGCAGACGCTTAGTCAACCGTGCCACCCAGGTGCCCCTATACTATTACACTATTGTTTTCATGACAAGCCATTTAACACTGTTAAGTGTAGAGTGAGCCACCTCTGCGTGCCAGGCACTGTTCTTGATATTAAAGTTACATGAATAGAACAGGTAGTGAAGGGGATCCCTGGGTGGCTCAGTGGTTTGGCTCCTGCCTTCGGCCCAGGGTGTGATCCTGGAGTCCCAGGATCAAGTCCCACATCGAGCTCCCTGCATAGGGACTGCTTCTCTCTCTCTCTCTCTCTCTCTCTCTCTCTCTCTCATGAGTAAATAAAATATTTTTAAAAAGAAAAAAAAAAAACGGAGTGAATAAGCTCCCTGAGCTTATTGATAATAGAGAAGTATAGTTGTAAATGTACTGCAAAACTTTAAGATAACATAGCCACTGTGTGGCAACTTTAGGATGGTGTTCCCCAGTCAACCATTTGGGCACTGCAGCCAGAGGGATCAGCTAGTGGAAGGCCTATAAAACTGGAAAAACATGGAAAGTAAGAAGAGGCTGGGATAGGTAAAATGAAGTCAAAAGGTGGGATAGGAGTCAGACTAGATCACCTCAACCAGGGTAAGGAATTTACTTGAATTTCTAAGTGCTACAGGAAGCCGTTGAAGAAAATTAAGCATGGGAATGATAGAATAATGCCTTCACAAGAATAGATGCCTGAGTGGCTCTAGTGGTTGAGCATCTGCCTTTGGCTGAGGGTGTGATCCCGGGGTCCTGGGATCAAGTCCCGCATCAGGCTCCCTGCAGGGAGCCTTCTTTTCCCTCTGCCTGTGTCTCTGCCTGCCTCTCTCTCTCTCTCTCTCTCTCTCTCTCTCTCTCTCTCTCTCTGTGTGTCTGTGTGTGTGTGTCTCTCATGAATAAATACATTTTTTTAAAAAAGAATAGATGGTAGGAGGACAAAAATGGAAGCAGGAGAACTGATAAACTTGTAATTCAAGACTTAAATCTGAGGAAAAGAAATAGCTTATGTTTTGGCACCTGAATTCAGGAGGTGTTTTGAGGAAAGACATTGAAAATGAACGAGTTCTGGATAGCATAAAGATATCAATGAAAAAAGCAGGCACTTCCGTTTTAAAATTGTGCAACCAGTAAAATATCTTTACATTCATTTTTATTTCTAAATGAGTTTTCTGTAATATTTGAAGATAAATTGAGTCACCCTTCTGATAGCTTTACAATTGATTTAATATTTAGGCTAAGCTAAGTGTAGTTGTCTATTTTACAGCCAAGGAGACTGAAGCTCAGAAAGGATATTGCATTTACACTAGTATGACATGATCTGAAATATTGCATTAGCCAAAAGTGTCAATCTGCTTTAAAGGATGATTTATTTAATTTTAGAAAATGGGTTTTAAATACCAGAAATGTAAACAGTGCATTTTTATCCTGGGGTTATTTTAGAAAATTGTAAAATCACAGCCTCCAGCATTAGTTGGATCCTAAAATTAAGGATCCCTTAATCAGGAACTACATTCAGAAAGCACAGCATTACATAATGAAGCAGAGAAGAGAATTGGAACAGAACTGAAATAGCTTCAGGGGTGCCTGACTAGCTCAGCCAGTAGAGTGTGTGACTTGAATTCTGGATCTTGAGTTTGAGCCCAACAGTAAGGGTAGAGTTTACTTTGAGAAAAAAAAAAAAAAAAAAGTCGGGATCCCTGGGTGGCGCAGTGGTTTGGTGCCTGCCTTTGGCCCAGGGCGCGATCCTGGAGACCCCGGATCGAATCCCACGTCGGGCTCCCGGTGCATGGAGCCTGCTTCTCCCTCTGCCTGTGTCTCTGCCTCTCTCTCTCTCTCTCTCTCTCTGTGTGACTATCATAAATAAATTAAAAAATTTAAAAACAAAGTCATTGAGAAATCAAATAGCTGTCAAATACTACAGTCTCCGAGCTGAGATAAAGAAATGATTTTTGAGGGTCCTCACTTTACATATATTTTTAAATTTGGTAACCCTGTTAAGTTTAATTTTTTTAAAAGAGGTAAACTAAAACTTGGGCAAAATTCTTGCATATTGGTGATGAGGATAGGGACTTAGAAAACATGTAAGAGAAAATTTGTCATCTGGCATGATGACTTGCCAGAAATGACTTAGAGTGATGTTTCAAAGCCGGCACTTAAGTAACAAATGTGTGACAGGAGTGAGAAAGATTTACACTGCAGTCAGTGACTATTTATTGGAATCTTGGTATGTGCCAGAAATCATCCTATTGCTGGTTAGTAACAGTAGGTACAGCTTACTCTCTGGAAACTTGTATTTTTTGAGGGAGGATGGCAACGAACATGAAATAAGTAATTTCAGTCCTGGTAAGTCCTGGGCATGTACAACTAATTTTGTCCTAACAGTAATCCTGTGAGTAAGAGTACTGTTTATTTTACAGAAGGGTTGATGCAGGCCTGGGGGTTAGCTACTTTTCCAAGATCACATGGTTCATAGGAGGGTAGAACTAGTGGAGAATGTAATAGTGACAGGAGATGGGCTGTTCCATAATCATTACTGAGGGTGGTGATGAAAGCCCTCTTGAAGAGGTGCATTTGAGGTCCAAAATAAGGAGAAAGCAACATTGATAAGATCTGGTAGGAGACATTCCAAATAGAAGGAAGAACAAACTGCACAGACTGTTTGGAAGCTTGGTGTACTCGAGAGCAAAATAAGGCCAGCAGAGCCCTAACAGCTGATATCAAGAGAGAAAGTTGTGGGTGGGCTTGTAGTTTGGATTTTACCCTTGTACTGGGATTGTAGGAATTTGAACAGGAAGGTGATATGGTCTGAATCAGTGTGGAGCCTGTCAGGAAGGGATGTCAGGTAATAGTGGCTTAGATTAAGGCTGCAGTTGTGAAGATGGTGATAAATGGTCAGCTAATAAGATATATTATGGAGATAAAACCTACAAGACTTAGGATTGGATTTGAATGCAAGCGGAAAGATAATGTTCAAGGATGATCCCTGGGATTTTGATGGAACCTGGGTGGAAAGCTGTACTTTACTGAGATACTGAAGGAGCAGGAGTAGATTGTGAAGGGAAAAATCAACACTTCTCTTTTAACCATGTTAAGTTTCATATGCCAATTGTATAGCCAAGCAGAAATGTCAGGTGGTTTGATTTTGGAATTCTGAGGAGAGCTCAGTGCTGTAAGTGGCCAGTATAGGTATTTGCAGCTATTGGATGAGATGAGATCACCTAGGAAGTGAGTGTACAGAAACAAAAAGGCCGAGGACTGAGCCCTCAGGTACTCTTAAAATTCAGAGTTCTGGTACAGGAGAAGCCTGCAAAGGAGACAAAATACGGCAAGTACTGGTGTCATAGAAAGCGAAGTTTCAAGAGTTTATGTCAAAAGCAAAGAATAGACTGTTGTGTCAAATGCTGCTTGAGAGGTCAAATAAGGTAGTGAATTAATTAAGTTGGGCTATCTGCTATAATAAATAGGCCCCAAAACATCTAAAGGCACAAACTAGGTTTTTTACCCCTCATACAAAAACTAAGAGAGTGGTAGTGAAGAGGCCAGTGGCCCCCTACTTAGTCATTTAGGAATACAGATGAATGAAGGCTCTACCAACTTTAACACGTGTGTGGCTTCAAGATAATGCTGTAGTCATCTTCATTATAGCCAGGTGAAAGAGAAAAGGAATATGGAGGATCTTGTATGGAGATTTTTATGGGCCTGGACTGGGAATGGTAGCTATCTCATATTCCATTGGCTTGAATTAAGTCACACGATCCCAACCTCAATGAAAACTGCAGCAAATAAATAAGCCATACATACAGGAAAAAGGAACCAGCTTATTGTGAGTAGTTAGTAATCTCTGCTACAGATGGCCTTGGCAGAATATAGGTCATAGTGACTTTTGGGAAAAACTATTTCAGTGATGTGATAAGGATGAAAGCCCAAGAGACAACTGGAAGAAACGAATAGACTTTTTCTGTAGTTTTGTTATAAAGATTAACAAAAGAATAGGGCAGAGGCTAGAGGGAGATGGAATGTCAAGGAAGAATTTTTGCAAGAGGCATATTACCATGCAAACAAAATGTATTTTTAACATTTGAAGAATGGATTTCCAGGTTCGCACTGTTATGGTATAGACGTATGTTGAAATTGGCAAAGTAAGTGGTATATTGTACTCTAGGTTTTCAAACCTGATTGTCAATCACTTTAATATATAGTAATGAGGTCACTGAATGAACTACTAGGTTGAGAACAGAATTCTCTCTTCTATGGCAAGTGTCTTTCCATCAAAGTACCAGATCAAAATAAATCAGTCCATTTTCCTGAATAGAATAGTGGGATGTATTCATAGCTGCATGCTCTATAATATATTGAAAATAAAGACTACTTTTTGTAGTCTGAAAATTCATGGCCCTTCTGTTCACTCAGTAACTCATTTGAAGTGATGTCAAAAACCTATGATAAATCAGTATTTCATAGGACCTAAGTGGGAGGTATTTTTTGCTTGCTTGTTTGTTTGGCAAGAAACTGGCCCAAGCACATTGTTTTGGGATGTCAAAATGTGTAGAGAATATTGTTGCCAAGAGTAGAAACATAATAATCACTAATGTGAGGAAGGATACATAGGCTACTCTAAGCTAAAATATGTAGTAAATTTATTGAAAAATTTCTGGGAAGGCCATATATTTCTTATCCTGTAATCTATTTTTACATTGAGATATAATTTACATACATGAAATCCACCCTTTTAAAGTGTACAGATCAGGATCCCTGGGTGGCGCAGCGGTTTAGCGCCTGCCTTTGGCCCAGGACGTGATCCTGGAGTCCCCGGATCAAGTCCCGCATCGGGCTCCCTGCATGGAGCCTGCTTCTCCCTCTACCTCTCTCTTTCTCTCTTTCTGTCTCTCTGTCTCTCATGAATAAATAAATAAAATCTTTAAAAAAAAATAAAGTGTACAGATCAGTGGTTTTTAGTATATTCACAAGGCTGTATAACCATGACCATTGTCTAATTCCAGAACATTTTCACCCCCCTAGAAAGAAATATATACCCATAGTAATCCCTTCTCATTCCCATCTTCCCCCTCAGTTTTTGGTAACTACTAATTTCTGTTTCTTTTTTTGTTGTTGTTGTTAAAAGATTTTATTTATTTATTCATGAGAGACAGAGAGAGAGAGAGAGGAGAGAGAGAGAGGCAGAGACACAGGCAGAGAGAGAAGCAGGCTCCATGTAGGTAGCCTGACCCCTCCCGGGTCTCCAGGATCACAACCTGGGCCGAAGGCAGGGCTAAACCGCTGAGCCACCCAGGCTGCCCTAATTTCTGTTTCTATGTGTCAGGCTTCTTTCACTTAGCATAATGTTTTCCAGATTTATCCATGTCATAGCATGTATCAATACTTACTTCTTTTTTATTCCATTGTATGGGTACACCATAGTATATCCATTCATCAGTTGATGGACATTTGAGTTTCACTTTTTGGCTGTTGCTGCTATAAATATAAAAAATATAAATATAAATATATTTATATATATATATCAATTATTATATAAAATATAAATATAAAAATAAAAGAATGCTGCTATAAACATTTGTGTAAAAGTTTTTGTGTGAACATATGGTTTCGTTTTTCTTGGCACAAAAAATTCCAAAAAAGGAATGGAATTGCTGGGTCATTTGGTCCTGAGTCTCTTTTAACCTTTGTTTCTTTGCCATCATCTCCAGCTTTCCTCTGTTGTTGCCAATCTCACATACTCCCACACTGCTTTCTTTTAGATTTTTAGATTACTTTCACTTTCTTTAGTGACTAAAATATCCCTCTCAACCTCTCCCTTTATTGTTCCACTTGAGTAGTTCACGTTACAATTTTTCAAAGTTTGTCACTCTTCATACTGTGACCTCAGGAATTGAACTCAATTCCAATGACATTCTTCACTGATCTCCAGCCACTCAAAGGAACAGCCAAACATTCCGTCCTTTAGAACCAATCATCAGGGCAGCCCGAGTGGCTCAGCGATTTATTTTATTTTATTTTTTTAAATTTTTATTTATTTACGATAGTCACACAGAGAGAGAGAGAGAGAGAGGCAGAGACACAGGCAGAGGGAGAAGCAGGCTCCATGCACCGGGAGCCCGACATGGGATTCGATCCCGGGTCTCCAGGATCGCGCCCTGGGCCAAAGGCAGGTGCTAAACCGCTGTGCCACCCAGGGATCCCAAGCTCAGCGGTTTAGTGCTGCCTTCAGCCCAGGGCCTGATCCAGGAGACCTGGGATCAAGTCCCATGTCAGGCTTCCTGCATATGGAGCCTGCTTCTGCCTGTGTGTCTGCCTTTCTCTCTGTTTCTCTCATGAATAAATAAAATCTTAAAAAAAAAAAAAAAGGGGATCAATCATCATTATCTTGTGCCAACTTCAAGGTCTTAAACTCACAAACTGCTTAAACAGTCACTTTTTCTCCTATTTCACTCCCATTAAACTTCATGCCTCTGTGACCTCCACTCCTTCAGTGCCTCTGCATTTTCAGTTTATTTGCTAAATTTTGTCAAAATTTGTCCTATCTAGCTGGAACCAATGGCGAGCCATTTCAGTGGTTCTTTCTCCATAATACTGATTTTTTCTTTTGTTATTTTAAGTAAGCTCCTAAAAAAGCTTGAACTCATGATCTTAGATCAATAGTCCCATGTTCTTCTGACTGAAGAAGATGGTTCTTCTGCCATCTATCATACTTGATTTCTTAACACCTTTGTTTATTCTCCTTGCAGTACCAATTCTCTAAGAGTTGGCTTGTGTGCGCCCCAATTTTCTCCATTCTTGCCCCTGGGGATGCCAAGTCCTATAAAACAGTCAGTTGGTTTCACTGTAAATTCATGGTGTCCAGGCTCAAGTGGGCACATTTTACTATTTTGTATTATTTTCATATCAAAATGACTTCTTTGTAACTACCTTTTTCAAGGTATTTCTGCTCTCAAATACTTGAGCCTCAATCTCACCATTACCTTTTTCAGCAAAAATGAAGTTCTTTCGCTGAGAAGATCTAGGCCAGCTAATGCATCCGTCCTAAACTTTTCTCAGTTGTTTTTCTTTTCTCTCTAAGCCTCTAAGCCTCTCCAAGGCCTTCTCATACTTTATCACCTTCTCCTTATGACCTGTCCTGGGATTTTCATTATTCTTTTCTTGACTCTAAAGTTTCTCTCCATTCTTTTTCCCTACAAAGATTTCCTAGTTGAAAATGAAAAATAAGCAATAACCCAACCCTGCTTCTACCTAATGCTACCTCCACTACAGCAAACATGTAGATAGCTTTTTTTTTTTTTTAACCCAGGATGTATAATTGTTGAATACCTTATGTTTCCTTCACAGTTGGCTTTCAAACTCAGTATTTTGAAACTGTCTTCTCAAGCATTGTCTTTACCAAATCTAGTATTTTTAGTCTTTATCCTTTTGGTTTCCTTAAATAAACAGGTTATTTAAGCTTCAGGAACTCTTGCCTGGAGGGGACCTTGACCCTTAAATATTTACATTGTTGAATATATCTGTAAGGTTGGAAAAGTAAAAATTTTTTTTGTATTCTTGTTCTCAAGCTTCAGTCCTAACAAACCTAGATTTGCCACTTTGTAAAAAGAGGGGGTCTGCCCATCATATAAAAAAAGTCATCAGCTTTTGTTATAGCCTATGGAGGTAACAAAATGGGGCATGGTTCCCTCCAACTTGGTCAAAGCCAGGAATAGAGTTAATTGCTACATTAAGACATCTTGAATTGACCTAAGAATTGTATTCTTTTCATGCCCAGGTCCTAGGTCTGCTCCTCATGATTACAGGTTCAGGAACTAGATTTTAAGCAGCTTGACCAAGGTGATCAAGCACTGGAAGATTAATTTGTGCTAACCAAACTCACAAAAGATGCTCTATAAATCAGAACATTGGGATCCCTGGGTGGCGCAGCGGTTTGGCGCCTGCCTTTGGCCCAGGGCGTGATCCTGGAGACCCAGGATCGAATCCCACGTCGGGCTCCAGGTGCATGAAGCCTGCTTCTCCCTCTGCCTATGTCTCTGCCTCTCTCTCTGTGACTATCATAAATAAATAAAAATTAAAAAAAAAATCAGAACATTTATCTTAGTAAATGTTGGAAGGAATTGATAAATTGTAAGAAGGAATTGATATCTTAATATTGGCTATGGTCATAAATATCTGCTGTTCCAGGACACTCTCTTAACTGGATCAAGGTGTTCTAGAGACCAAATAAGATTACAAACCATATGGTCTTCATGATTTTCTCTTTTAAGATTTATTTATGTAATCTCTACATCCAGGGAGGGGCTCCAACTCAGACCCCGCCTGAGATCAAGAGACTGAGCCAGCCAGGCACCCACAGTCTTCATGATTTAATGTGAAAATAACTGAGTGCTTAAGGCCTCTCACTGCAGGGGTAAGGCCTGAACCTCAAACTACTTAAAGATGAGGAAAACCAAAAAAAAAAAAAAAAAAAAAAAGATGAGGAAAACCCTGTTTCTTATGTGACTCAGGGTTGTGCGCCATTCTGACCTACCAGTCTCAGAGCCTGGTCACGGTTCTGGCCTTACGGCGTGGCCTGTGCCTTAAACGTCTCACTCCCAGTTGCACCCTACGCGGCTGTCACACGCCCCTATAGCACATCTCTTCTAGTTCCCCGGCGCCCTAGCCCTTCTCTTATCTCATCCACGTTCTTCCTCCCTCTTCCATGACCTCCAAAGTGTGTCTCTCGATGTCAGTGCCCAGGCTGTCCTCCCCAAGGCCCCTCCCAGTCACTTGTGTTGTCACCTGCCTGCTTTCACCTTGCCTCACCTCCCTGGCGCGGCCTGGCCCCACCGTCCTGACCGAGGAGGAGGCGTCGAACTGGGGCCAGCCCGGAACCCTCCGAACTCCGGGGCGAGAGCGTCCGGAGGCCCGTCCTGGGGCCCGCGCCCCGGCAGGGAAGCTGTGAGGACTGCTTCGTCGCCCTCGGCGCCTGTCTTCCCTTTTGTTTTCTCCCGATCCCACAGAACCACCGCCCCCCTCTTAGCCTCTCCACGGGCCCGGGAATCGCCTCTTGCCCTCAGCTGCAGGAAGGCTCCCAGCAAAGGCAGGAAGGGGCGCTCCTACCTGAGAATCGAAGCACGTGCGGGTGCCGGCGTCTGCGCGGAGGCGACAGAACGCGGGCCACGCCCCAGGCGGAGGGGGCAGGGCGGCGGGCGCTGGGCCAATCGTAGCTCGTGACGACAGGGCCGGCCAATCAGAACCCGGGAGGCGTGGCGCAGCTGGGCGGGGCCTGGCAGGGAGGACCGCCCCCTTGCCGCTCGGGGGCCGACGCCTGCGCCCAGCGCCGGCCGGAGCCGCGCAGGTTCACAGACGCCGGGGCCTGCGCACCTTGCGAGCCGGGCGCAGGTGTCCTCGCACGCAGCTCCTTTCGCTGCAGGCCTTGGCCCTGACCGGCGTGTTGTGCCTGCCGCGGACGCGTTCGGACCTGGGCTGTCTCTCTGGAGACTGTACCCAGCATTGGGCCGAGTGAGGGCGTTGCCTAGGCGACTGCAGCATGCGGCCCGCGGCCCTGAGTGGGAGCCTGCGGCGGGCGGAGGCCGATCTGCCTCCCTGCCTGCTCCGCCTGGGACCCGCGACCGTGTCCACTAAAGGAACCGCACCGCTCCGGGGTCGCTAGTTGGCCGGCCAGCGTTTTTTACACCTGCGAGACAGATGCATTTCGCCTCACGTTTGTTTCCAAGTTGACGATCTTTGGGCCTTCCGAGGTGAGAGGTTTTTAAAGAAACAGTAGGTATATTTTTAAGAAGCTTCGACTATTTCGTTCTTTGATCTGTGATAGGTTTCAGTGTTTGTGTTTAACAAAATACAGTATTAGCATTATTTTTATTATATGATTGTTGGTATTAGAACCATATGCTTACATGGCACACGTCCAGAAATACCGCATTGCCAATTGGCAAGGCATTTTTTTTTAGGTTTTATTACCCTTTATTACAGACAGGAGTAGAAGGCATGAAAGATTGTAGTTTATGCGTAACTTTCAGGAAACCAGTGGCTTTTGAAGCTGCGATACTTCCAAGGTATTCGTGGGCAGCGCCGCTTGAGAAAACAGGCGTGTTCCATGTCCTGTGGCTGAATGTGTAGTTGGTTTCCAGAATAAGCTTGGAGTGGCCAACCTGCTTAATGTCAGCTTGTCAGATATGCTTCAGAATATCTTAGACATGCTTAAGTTTTGTTCACTTTGCATTTTCAAATATTGAGGACACCAACTGCAAAATGTTTAAAAACGATCCAGGTTATAGGGTCCAGCTATTTTTGTTCTTGGCACGGTAAACCTAAAGTCTAATCCTTAATGAAATATGCTGTCTTAATGGACGGGGAAAAAAGTCCAGGAAAGCCAAGATAGAATTACATCGAGGATTTCTTTTTCAAACAGACATTTTATTTAAAATAGTTAAAAATGTCAAATGGAAGTTAGTATGTCAAATATGTGCAAAGTTAACATTGTGGACACTGCTCTGTAAACAGTTTATAGAACCTACTATCAAAGCTATTTCAAACATGAAATAATTCTGATCTTCCATGTATATCTATGCATATATATATATATATATATATATATATAATAAAACCCTAAATTATTAAGGTAAACTGATGAAAATGTATACACACTGGATTATCAGTTTGCTAGAACAAAAAGCGTATTTGTTTTGTCTTTGTTATCAGTGTACTAATAGGGAAGCAAATAAAACATCACAATTCACAATCTGGGTAAATTAGTTTTAGATTGCCATAAGGACACAAATAATGGACAGATGACTTTCTATGTTTTATGAATGAGTATTTTTATATTTTTAGGCTAAAAAAATCAGCTATGAATCATCATTTGAATATATAGTTACTGAAAGATTATTTTTTTTCTCCCAAAACTTTTAGAACCATATTGGGATTAGGATAAATATTTTTTATTCTTTGCTTCTGGAATTTAATTTCAAAATCAGACTTAAGTAAATTTAACTTTGGAGTTGTTTATTAGCCTTTTTTTTAAAGATTTTATTTATTTATTCACAAAAGACACACACACACAGAGGCAGAGACCTAGTTAGAGGGAGAAGCAGGCTCCCTGCAAAGAGCCAGATGCGGGATCCCAGGATCACTCCCTGAGCTGAAGGCAGATCCTCAACCACTGAGCCACCCAGCCTTCCCTGGCCTTTTTTTTTTTTTTTTTTAGGATTTTATTTATTTGTTTGACAGAGAGAGAGCTCAAGCAGGGGTTGCAGCAGAGATAGAGCAGCAGGCTCTCTGCTGAGCAGGGAGCCCAATGTGGGACTCAGTCCCAAGACTCTGGGATCATGACCCAAAGCAAAGGTAGATGCTTAACTGACTGAGCTACCCACATGCCCCATGGAGTTGGTTTTGTTTGTTTGTATTGTTTTTAAGATTTTATTTATGTATTCATGAGAGACACAGAGAGAGAGGCAAAGACACAAGCAGAGGGAGAAGCAGGCTCCCTCTGGGGAGCCTGATGTGGAACTTGATCCCTGAACTCCAGGATCACACCCTGAGCCCAAAGCAGAGTTTAACCACTGAGCCATCCCGGCATCCTTTTTTTTCCCCCCTTGTATTCCATAACTGGGACTATCCAACAGCTGATTTTACGGGTGGAAAAACAGAGATGAGAGGTGGACCTAGGAAGGGGACCATTTGGAGCTATGGTAGCAAGCTAAGGAAATCTCTTTTCTATTTTTTAAAAAATTTTAAAAGATTTTTATTTATTTATGGAGACACAGGCAGAGGGAGAAGCAAGATGCATGCAGGGAGCCAGATGTGGGACTCAGTCCCCGGAGTCTAGGATCATGCCCTGAGCCAGAGGCGAACACTCAACCACTGAGCCACCCAAGTGTCCCCGTGGAGTTATCAGTGTGTGTGTTTTTTTTTTTTAAGATTTGATTTATTTATTAATGAGAGACACAGAGAGAGAGAAAGAGAGGCAGAGACACAGGCAGAGGGAGAAGCAGGCTCCACTCAGGGAGCCCAAGGTGGGACTCGATCCCGGGTCTCCAGCAGGATCATGCTCTGGGCTGAAGGCGGCGCTAAACTGCTGAGCCACCGGGTTGCCCTGTTTAGTTTTTATATTCCATGACAATCAAGACTTGTGAATTAAAATCTATCTGTATTTGAACTGAAGTTTTTTTCTATACCAAAATATGTAGTGGAATGATTGCTGGTCCTTCATCAGTCATTACTAGTATTGCTCTTAGCCAAAAAAATGTCAGATAATGAGATATCAAAGAATTCTAAACACAAAATTCAGGTTACACTCCATTTACACTGCATAATCATTAAAAGGATTTTTGAAATATTGTATTTGGTACTACTAAAATTTAATTTTTAAACAATTTGGTTATAAACTGTGATGTCATTGTTATTTTGTAAGTTCAATATGGGAATTTAATTACTATCGTAAGAGAAGTAAAGAAAAATAGTTTATCAAAGTTTCTTACTGTTAACTTGGTAAGTAAGTGATCATTTTGTGAACAAATATTTTTCCCAACTGAGTAGAAAGTGCATAAAAATTTTCAATTTTGCTTTTTTTTAGATTTATCTATTTATTTGAGAGAAAGAGAGAAAGTATAGGTGAGAGGAGGGGCAGAGGGAGGGAACCACCCTCCCCCCACCCCTCACTCTGAGCCTGACTTTGGAGCTCAGTCCCACAACCCATGAGATCATGACCTGAGTGGAAACTAAGAGTCCATTGCTTAACCAACTAAGCAACTCACACGCCCCTCAACCTCACTTTTATTTTTTAAAAAAAGATTTTATTTATTTGAGAGAGAGAGCGAATGAGAGAGAGAGCACAAGCTGGGCGAGGGGCAGAGGGAGAAGCAACTTCCCCAGGGAGCAGGGAGACCAATGTGGGGCTCAATCCTGGGAGTTGGGATCATGACCTGAGAGAAGGCAGTTGCTCAACCGATTGAGCCACTCAGGTGCCCCTCAACTTTGCTTTTTAAAATCTGATGTAAATAAATAAATAAATTTGGTCTTCACTAAAACCAAACTCACTGGGGCCCCTGGCTGGCTCAGTTGGTAGGATGAGTGACTCTGATCTCCGGACTGTGAGTGGGAGTCCCACTTGGGTGCGGAGATTACTTAACAATAAAATCTTAAAAAACAAAATAAAACTCATTTGTGCTTTTTCACCTCTGAGTGAAAAGAAATTGTGTTTTTCTAAAGTAAGCTATAATTGCTGTTTATGATAGTTCAAGCATTGTTCTATCTGTATCAAAAATATATAGAAAAAATATATAGAATTTCATTAACATGGCGTCTAATAATTTAAATTTAATGGCTTTAATTCTTGTCTATTATGAAATGTCTATATGAAATAATCTGAAAACATAGCTTAGATGTGGAAATAGTAAGAAATAGTGAGTCAGAACAGAACAGCCATTGACACAGTGACTACTCTAATATGGAAAACAAGTGGGGAAGAATTAATTTACTGGAAAGGTGGAGGAAATTAATATACTCAACATTATTAACTCTATGTTTTGGCTCCCACAGCAAGAAGAATTCCTACTGTTTTTGAATCAAAATGGAAAAATATGAGAACCTAGGATTGGTTGGAGAAGGGAGCTATGGGATGGTGATGAAGTGTAGGAATAAAGATAGTGGAAGAATTGTGGCCATCAAGAAGTTCTTAGAAAGTGATGATGACAAAACGGTTAAAAAAATTGCTATGCGAGAAATCAAGTTACTAAAGGTGAGTAAGTATCAATATTGAGTTAAAAAATTAGTTGTTTCTTGATCAAGATTACATTTTTAGAGAAAAATTACTGTTTTTACATTAATTTCCATACCAAGATTTAAGATATAAATTTTTTGGCAATAAACAAATAAAATTATTGTATATGCATATTCAATTTATCCTATGACTGTAAACATGATTTTTAAAGTATTTGTTGCTTCTTTCTGTATCTATCTGCCTATCTATCTATTGATCTATCGATCAATACATTATCTATCATCTGCGTTGGGGGTCCTAAGGACCACTCCATCATCTGTGACTCAATATGAGGACTCAAGCACTCATCATTTAGTTGTACTCATGGTTGTGATTTATTATAGTGAAAGGATATAAAGCAAAATCAGCAAAGGAAAAAGGCACATGGGGTAAATTCCAGAGAAAACTAGTCACACTGGTTTCCAAGAATCCTCTTCCAGTGGAGTCCCACTGGACACACTTATTTTTTTACCAAAATGAGCTGTGACAACATATGTGAAATATTGTTAACCAAGGAAATTCAGTAGATTCAGTGTCCAGGGTTTTTACTGGGGGATGTTCATGTAGACACCCTCTGCCTGGCTCATACCAAAATTCCAGAATCCCAGAAGGAATACAGATATTCACCATAAACAACATTTTCAAAAAAATTTTTATTTATTTATGATAGTCACAGAGAGAGAGACAGAGGCAGAGCCACAGGCAGAGGGAGAAGCAGGCTCCATGCACTGGGAGCCCAACGTGGGATTCGATCCCAGGTCTCCAGGATCGCGCCCTGGGCCAAAGGCAGGCGCCAAACCGCTGCGCCACCCAGGGATCCCAACAACATTTTTTTTTTTTTTTTTTGCACATTGAGCCACTTTATCAGTTCTGGAAATGAAGGGAACTTTCATGAAATCCAAGTTCCCAAGTGCCAACCAAGAGCTCACTTTGCAAGCAAACCTTTGTGAATCTCAGGCCCGCTATGTGATCTCTCTCTAATCAGTCTCACCAAAAGTTTATCAATTTTATTTATCTTTAGAAAGAATCAATGTTTGATCTTCTCTATTTTGTATTTCTTTTAAAATTTAATTTAAATTCAGTTTAATTAGCATATAGTGTGTTACTAGTTTCAGAAGTAGAATTTAGTGATTCATTAGTTGCATATAACACCCAGTGCTCATCACATCACATGAGTTCTCCTTAGTTCTCATCATCCACTTACCCCATCCTCTCACCCACCTCCCCTCTAGCAGCCCTCAGTTTGTTTCCTATAGTTAAGAGTCTCTTATGGTTTCTCTTCCACTCTGTTTTTGTCTTATTTTATCTTCCTTTCCCCGTGTTCATCTGTTTTGTTTCTTAAATTCCACATATGCATGAAATCATATGATATTTGTCTTTCTCTGATTTATTTCATTTAACATGATACCTTCTAGTTCCATCCATGTCGTTGCAAATGGTAAGATTTCATTCTTTTTGATGGTTGACTAATATTCCATTATATATTTATCCACATCTTCTTTATCCATCTGTCAGTAGACATCTGGGCTCTTTCTATAGTTTGGCTATCATGGATATTGCTGGTATAAATGTTGGGGTACAGGTGCCCCTTCAAATCACTATGTTTGTATCATTTGGATAAATACCTAGTAGTGTAATTGCTGGGTCATCAGGTAGCTCTATTTTTGACTTTTTTTTTTTTTAATTTTATTTATTTATTTGAGAGAGAGCACACACAAGCAGAGGGAGCTGTAGAGGGATCCTGGGATCATGACCTGAGCTGAAGGCAGATATTTAACTGACTGAGCTACCCAAGTGCCCCTATTTTAAACTTTTTGAGGAATCTCTATACTATCTTCCAGAGTGGCTGCACCAGTTTGCATTCCCACCAACAGTGTAAGAGGGTTCTCCTTTCTCCGCATCCTTGCTCACATCTATTGTTTCCTGAGTTGTTAATTTTAGCCATTCTGACTGGTGTGAGGTGGTATCTCATTGTGGTTTTGATTTGTATTTTCCTTTTTTTTTTTTTTTTTTTTGATTTGTATTTTCCTGATGCCAAGTGATGTTGAACATTTTTTCATGTGTCTGTTGACCATTTGTATGTCTTCTTCGAGCTTTGCACAGTGGGAGTATCGTAGCCACAGGTTTATCCAAGGCATGACTATTGCTATTGTATGTCTTCTTCGGAGAAATGTCTGCTCATATCTTCTTCCCATTTCTTGACTGAATTTTTTGTTTTTTGGATGTTGAGTTTGATAAGTTCTTTATAGATTTTAGATACTAGCCCTCTATCTTATAAGACATTTGCAAATATTTTCTCCCATTCTGTAGGTTTTCTTTTAGTTTTGTTGACTATTTCCTCTGCCATGCAAAAGCTTTTTATCTTGATGAAGTCCCAATAGTTCATTTTTGTTTTTGTTTTCCTTGACTTTATTGTTTTAAAGATTTTATTTATTTATTTATTTATTTATTTATTTATTTATTTATTTATCTATGAGAGACACACAGAGAGAGAGGCAGAGACACAGGAAGAGGGAGAAGCAGGCTTCCTGCAGGGAGCCCGATGTAGGACTCAATCCTAGGACCCCAGGATCATGACCTGAGCTAAAGGGAGATGTTGAACTACTGAGCCACCCAAGTGCCCCCTCCCTTACCTTTGAAGATGTGTCTAGCAAGAAGTTGCTGCAGCCGAGGTCAAAGAGGTTTTCTGCCTATGTTTCCCTCTGGGATTTGGATAGATTCCTGTCTCACATTTAGGTCTTTCATACATTTTGAGTTTATTTTAATGTATGGTGTAAGAAAGTGGCCCAGTTTCATTCTTCTGCATGTGGCTGTCTTAATTTTCCCAGCACCATTTGTTGAATAATGTCTTTTTTCCCATTGAATATTTTTTCCTGCTTTGTCAAAGATTAGTTGACCATAGAGTTGAGAGCTCATTTCTGGGTTCTCTATTCTGTCCCATTAATCTGTGTGTCTGTTTTTGTGCCAGTACCACACTGTCTTGATGATCACAGCTTTGTAATACAGCTTGAAGTCAGGCATTGTGATGCCTCCAACTTTGGTTTTCTTTGTCAACATTTCTTTGGCTATTTGGGGTCTTTTCTAGGTTCCATACAAATTTTAGGGTTATTTGTTCTAGTTTTGTGAAAAATGTTGATGGTATTTTGATAGGGGTTGTATGTGAGGGTGATCTGGTTGTGACATCTGTCACCCCATTGATCACAAGGGTTGGCTTGGATGATCTGGCTGGCTAAGTTGGTGTCCCAGTTCCTCCCTTATGGCTCGATGTGTGTCCCTCCTGAAGCTGTACACTCAAACTAAGAGGACCACCTTCCTGGATAGAGGAGGATCATTCTTTGGTCAAGAGGATATGAGTAGCTATGCTCTCTTGCCAGAACCTACAAACAAGCTCTCAAGGTCTTGTCTTGTCTTTTCTTTTCTTTCTTTTCTTTTCTTTCTTTCTTTCTTTCTTTCTTTCTTTCTTTCTTTCTTTCTTTCTTTCTTTCTCTCTCTCTCTCTCTCTCTCTCTCTCTCTCTTTCTTTCCCTTTCTTTCTTTCTTTCTTTCTTTCTTTCATGTAAATTCTACACTCAATGTGGAGCTTGAACTCATGTCTGTAAGATCGAGAGTTACAAGCTTTACTGACAGAGCCAGCCAGATGCCCCTATATTTCTTTTCTTAAAAATATTTTTATTTATTTATTTATTTGAGAGAGAGAGAGAGTGAGTGAACAAGCAGAGCAGGGTGGTGGATGGAGGGCAGAGGGAGAAGCAGGCTCTCTGCTCAGGCTCCATCCTCTATCCAGGTCACAACTATCCTAATTTTTTAAAAAGATTTTACTTATTTATTTGAGAGAGAGAGAGAGAAGTGGGGCTCAATCCCAGGACCCTTGGATCATGACCTGAGCCAAAGGCAGCCAATCAACTGACTGAGCCACCTGGTGCCCCAAATTTCCTTAATTTTTAAATATGTGGAAATTTTCTAGGTTTCCCTCCCCTGCTATTTACTTTTGCTATAATTTCTTGTAATCTGAATATATACTATGTGACATTTTATTCCTTTCAAATATTTTGATACTTTCTCTTTTGGTTCAGAGTGTAAGTCAATGAAAAAAAATTCCTTGGGATACCTGGGGTGGCTCTGTTTGAGTGTCTGCCTTTGGCCCAGGGCATGATCCTGGAGTTCTGGAATCAAGTCCCAGCATCATGCTCCCTGCCTGGAGCCTGCTTCTCCCTCTGCCTGTGTCTCTGCCTCTCTCTCTGTGTCTATCATAAATTAAAAAAAAATTCCTTGTGTGCTTGAAAAGTATTCTATTAAGTAAAGTTTGTTTAATTGTGTTATTTAAATCTTCTAAATTATTACTGATTTTTTGGAATGCTTTTTCTATCTAGTACTGAGAAGAAATATGTTAAAATCTTCCTCTGAGATTATTGATTTGTCTGTATTTTATTGTAGTTCATTTAATGTTTAACTTTATAAACAGAAAAGTTATTAGTACATTACATTTAGAATTATTATAGATTCATGTTGAATCAAATGTTTTATCATCATGAAATAACTTGTTAATGTTTTGTCTTAAAGTCTGTTTTGTCTGAAACTAATAATGGTACACTAGTTTAATTTTGTTTAGTGTTGGCATAGTATATCTTTTTATACATTTTTACTTTCAAGGTTTCTCAATTCTTGCTTGGATGAGTCTCTTGTAAACATTATATGGTTACATTTTGCTTTTTATCCTGTTTGACAAACTTTGCCTTTTAATTGGAATATTTAGTCTATTTACACATAATGTAATTTCTAGTATATTTCAATATAAATTTACCACCTTAATATGTGCCATTTGTCTTACTGCTTTTGTATTTCTTTTTTCTTTTTTTAAAATTTTATTTATTTTTTTGAGAGAGAGAGAAAGAAAGAGAGCACAAGCAGGGGGAGGGGTACAGGGAGAGAGAGAAGCAGACTCCCAGCTAAGCAGGGAGCCTAATGTGGGGCTCGATCCCAGGACCCGGAGATCATGACCTGAGCTGAAGGTGGACACTAAACAGACAGAGCCACTCAGGTGCCCCATGTATTTCTTTTTCTTTTCTTTCTTTGGATTAATTGTATTTATCATTTCTTTATTTCCCTCTAATAATTTGAAAATTATACACCATATTTCTCATTTTTTAGTGGTTAACATAGAATAATGTTGAAGTCCAACATTATTCAATACTTGTATTCTTCTTCTAGGTAATATAAATCCTTACAATACTTACAATCTCTGGGGCAGCCCCGGTGGCCCAGCGGTTTAGCACCGCCTAGCCCAGGACGTGATCCTGGAGACCCAGGATCAAGTCCCATGTTGGGCTCCCTGCATGGAGCCTGCTTCTCTCTCTGCCTGTGCCTCTGCCTCTCTCGCTCTGTGTGTGTGTGTGTCTCATGAATAAATAAATAAAATCTTAAAAAAAAATACTTATCTCTGGTATTCTCTTCCATCTTATATGTGGACACTGTCAAATATTAACTCTTACATATTTTTTAAACATCACAAGACAATTATTATTTACTGTTCATTGAGGTTTATATTTACCTATAACTTTCTTTGTTCTCCCTTTTCTTCTGCATCCCTGGCCATTTATCTGGGATCTCTTTTCTTCTTGGTGTATATTATTTATGATTTCCTTCTGTGAGGATCTACTGTAGACAAAATATTTCAATTTTAGTTTGCATAAAAGTGTCTTTTTTTGCTGTCATCCCTGAAAGATATTTTTATTGTGCATGGAATTTTAGGTTGGCAGTTATTTTCTTTCAGTAAGTGAAAGTGACATTGTTTTCCTCCAGCTTCCATTGTGGCTCTCAGGAAGTCAGGTGTCAGTCCAATTGGCTGCTCTTTTTTCTTTTTTTTAAGATTTTTATTTATTTATTCGGGAGAGAGAGAGAGAGAGGCAGAGATGCAGGCAGAGGGAGAAGCAGGCTCCATGCAGGGAGCCTGATGTGGGGCTCGATCCCAGGACTCCAGGATTACTCCCCAAACTGAAGGCAGACACTTGACCGCTGAGCCACCCATGCGCCCCAAGCTATCCTAATTTTAACCCACATAAGTTAGTTTTGTTTTCTGGCTACTTAAAATTTGGAAAGCAAACGTGCATAGAACCACCACCAGGTCAACAAATAAAACACTATCAACAACCCCTTTCTTGTCCTATCCCAGTCACTCTAGCCTTCTCCTTTAAGATAAACACTGTCCTGACTTGCATGTTTATTGTTTCCATGATTCTCCCACACACACATTTACTAAATAAACATGCATTATTAACCACTATAGTTTAATTTTAGTTATTATTTTCATAAAAGCTTTCTTTTCACTCTCTTAATGTTATCTTTTACTCAACAGTAGTTGTTAATTTCAGTGTAGTCAAATTTTAAATATTTTCTTTAATGGTTGGTGCCATTTATATCTACTTAAGAAGTATTTTATTACTTAGAGATTAAAGTATCCTTCTATACTATCATTTAGAAAATTAATAGCTTTGGTTTTTGTATTTATATTTCAATAAATCTAGAATGGATCTTAATTATGGTGTATGGCACAGTCAAGTCTTATTTTTCCTTTACTGGAAAAATATCTTTTTCAATATCTTTTCCAGTAAAGGAAAAATAAGTAAAGTAAATTAGATGTCCAGTTGTTCCAGAAACAGTGATTGAATATACCATCTTTTCTCCATTGCTCTGAATTCCTCATTTGCCATGTTTCTTTTTTTTTTCTTTTTTTTTTTTTTAATTTATTTATGATAGTCACACATACAGAGGGGGGGAGGGCAGAGACACAGGCAGAGGGAGAAGCAAGCTCCATGCACCGGGAGCCCGACGTGGGATTTGATCCTGGGTCTCCAGGATCGTGCCCTGGGCCAAAGGCAGGCGCTAAACCGCTACACCACCCAGGGATCCCTGCCATATGTTCTTATATGTAGTGGTGGCTTTTCTACTCTTTATTCTGTTCCATTGGTCTATTTGTCTAAGTTTGTGCCAGTATCTCACAGTCATATTCACTCTAGTGAATCACTACAGATATATGTGATATCCCTGCTATGTATTTTAATTCTATATAAAGTTAAATCCCTCCCCAAAATTGTTCAGTCAGTATTTATTAGGATATATTTAATATTTACCCTTCCCATTACTCATCAACCATTCTTACATTTCTGAGCTTCTGTCTAGAATCATTTCCCTTGTATTTAAAACATATCTTTTATTTTCTTTAAAGCAGATCCACTGGTAAGAAATGTCCATTTTTGTTTGTCTGAAAAACGTCCTTATTTTAGTTTGTGTTTAAAAGATTGTTTCCACCAGATATAGAATTCTAAATTGGCAGTTCATTAAATTCAGTGTGTTCAAGATATCATTCCACTGTTCCTCTGGTTTTCATTCCTTCTATTGAAATGTCAGATATTTCTTAGTATGTTTTTTTTTTCTTTTGGATGCATTAAGGTTTTCTCTTTGATTTGATTTTCAGCAATTTTACAATAGTGTGGTTTGATATGGTTTTTTTGGTATTTATTTGTTTTGAATTTTTGTCTCTTGTATCTGTAAAATGTCGTTTGTCCCTTGTAGAAGATTCCTAGCTATTATTGTTTCATGTATTCCTACTGTCTTATTCTCTCTTCCCCATTTAAGAATTCAGTTTCAGGGCACCTTGGTGGCTCAGTCCATTGAGCAGAAGACGGTCTGCCTTCCACGGGGCTCATGATCCTGGGGTCCTGCTCAGCGGGGAGCCTGCTTCTCTCTCAGTGCCCCGCCCACCCCCGCTCCCACCATGCTCTCACACTCTTGCTCTCAAATAAATAAATACAGTCAAAAAAAAAAAAAAAAAGAATTCAGTTTCATATATTAGACCTCTCCCCATTGTCTTATTCTTTGTTTTTCAACCTTTCATTTTTCCCTGCTTCATTCTAGATGTTTTCTTCTGACTAATCCTCCAATTCAGTAATTCTGTTTCAACTATTTTCAATCTACTTTTTTAAAAAAGATTTTATTTATCTATTCATGAAAGACACAGAGAGAGAGAGAGGCAGAGACATGGGCAGAGGGAGAAGCAGCCTTCCCGTGGGGAGCCTGATGCGGGACTTGATCCCAGGACCCCAGTATCACGACCTGAGCCAAAGGCTCAACCACTGAGCCACCCAGGTGCCCCCCCAATCTACTTTTATACTTAAGCATTGATTTCTTGATTAAAAATATATTTTAATTCTAATTTAAAATATAATTTTTAATATATTTTTTAAAATATATTTTTAATTTTTAATTGGATTTTTTTTCCATTGGATTTTTAAAATAGTTTCCAGTTTGCTGCCAAAACTCTTTATTGTGCTTTCTTGACTATTTAGTCTTTTCTATAGTCTGTATCTAGTACCTAATTATCTGGATCTCTCATATTTTTATTTCTATTGTTTTTTTGTTTCATTTGTTTTTTTATTAAATTAACTTCTGGATATGCCTATATTAATTTTTAAATTTGTACACATAGCTTGAGTCTCGGGATGAGATCGGTTCCCCTGAGAGGAGTAACATTTGCTTCTATTGAGGCTCTTCAGGGCACTCCAGGAAACTTAACATTGTACCATCATCTTAATCTAATTTGAAGAATTTACATTATTTGAATTTGAATTGTAGTCCATGAGAATGCCTATTTATTATTCAGCCTTATAGTTTGTGGACTTTTAGGACCAACCCAAAGTGAAAGGATCTCATCAGGCTGTACCCCTTCTTTTTACCTTGATGGGCCCCGGACACCAATCACTATTATGTTAAGCCCCAAGATTGTCAAAAGTGCCGCTCAAACTCTTAATCTTCTCTCTGAATTGGTATGTGTCTAGGTTTCAAAACAAAACAAAACAAACAAAACAAAACAAAACAACACAACTCTAATTGCTTAGCTCACTGCCCTGGGTCTCTGTCTTCAAGATCCTAGTCTAGGGGCAGCTGGGTGGCTCAGTGGTTGAGTATCTGCCTTTGGCTCAGGTCATGATCCCAGGGTCCTGGGATCGAGTCCACATTGGGCTCCCTTCATGGAGCCTGCTTCTCCCTCTGCTTGTGTCTCTGCCTCTCTCTGTGTGTCTTTCATGAATAAATAAATGAGATCTTAAAAAAAAAAAAAAAGATCCTAATCTAGATATGCTTTACTATCTTATTTCTCTTGTCCCTTAGAATAGTGGTTTTATATTTTTGTTCTGAGTAATATTTTTATGTTACTTGTACCGAGTATGAGAGTTGTTATAAATTATGTAGTCTATTGTTATTGTAACAGAAATTATTATACTTTTCTGGTCTAAAATTTTTATTTGGTTCTAAATCTGCTCTATCACTTTTTCTGATTTCAAGTTCCCTCAAAAAATTTTAAGTAAGCTCTATACTCAACCTGGAAATCAAGAATTGCATTTGTCCAACTTCTTAAGAATTCTCAATAGGAGAGTTGGTGTATTACCCACTCCTACCAAATATTGTCATTGACTTTTAAAAATAAAAGCACAAAGAAAGAGTTAGAGGGAAAGAGAAAGGTGGAACTCATAACTGATATTTTCATTTTAGAAGTGTATTGTTTAATCTCCATATATTTTAGAATTTCCCAGGTATCTTTTTGTTATTGATTCCTAGTTTATTTTTTTAAAGATTTTATTTATTTATTCATGAGAGACACAGAGGAAGAGAGGCAGAGACACAGGCAGAGGGAGAAGCAGGCCTCCTGCAAGGAGCCTGATGTGGAACTTGATCCCAGACCCCAGGATCATGCCCTGAGCCAAAGGCAGATGCTCAACTGCTGAGCTACCCAGGAGCTCCTGATTTCTAGTTTAATTCCATTATGGCACAAGAGCAAAGACTGTATGATTTCTATTATTTTAAATTTGTTAAGATGTGTTTTGTGGCCTACAGTGTGGCCTGTCTTGGTGAATGTTCCATTTGAACTTGAAAAATACATGAATTCTGCTGTTGGATAATCTATAGATATGTAGATTATGTCAATTATATGAAGTTGGTTGATGGTGTCGGTGGTGTTGTTGAATTCAACTTTGTGTCCTTACTGATTCTCTACCTGTTGGGTCTATTTCTGAGAGGAATGGTTGATGTTTCCAACTATGATAGTGGATTTGTTTATTTCTCCCTGCAGTTCTATCAGTTTTTATAGTTTCTATCAGTTTCATATAGTTTGATGTTCTGTTGTTAGGCACATACATATTAAGAATTGTTATGTCTCTTTGGGGAATAGACACCCTTTTCATTATGTAATACCCTTTTTATCTTTGATAACCTTTCTTACTTGGTAGTTTGGCTTATTCTGGAATTAATATGACTGCTCTTGCTTTATTTTGATTAGTGTGGTGTATTTTCTTCACCCATTTAATTTAGCTTATTTATTTAAAGATTTTCTTTTATTTATTTTTAAAAGAATTTATTTATTTATTTATTTATTTATTTGAGACAGAGAGAGAGAGAGAGAGAGAGAGAGAGAGAGGCAGATACACAGGCAGAGGGAGAAGCAGGCTCCTTACAGGGAGCCCGATATGGGACTTGATCCCGGGACTAGGATCACACCTTGAGCTAAAGGCAGATGCTCAACTGCTGAGTCACCCAGGCATCCCTAAAGATTTTATTTTTAAGTAATCTCTGCACCCACCATGATGCTCAGACTCATAACCCTGAGATCAACCATTGCAAACTCTACTGACTGAGTCAGCCAGGTGCCCCTCCATCCATTTACTTTTAATTTATACATAATGTGTATTTCTTGTAGGTTACTTATAGTAAGGTGTGTTTTGATCTGTTCTGATATTGTGTGTCTTTTAATTGGTACATTTAGGTCATTGACATTCAAACTGACTATTGATATAGCTGAGTTACTATCTACCATATTTGTTACTATTTTCAATTTGTTGCCCTTGTTCTGTATTTGTCTCCTATTCTTTTACTGCCTTTTGTGGGTGTAATTGAGCATTTAATATGATTCCATTTTTTTCTTCCTTTCTTAGCGTATCAGTTATCATTCTTTTTAAACTTTTTTTTTAAGTGTTACCCTACAATTTGCAACATACATTTACAACTAATCCGAATCCATTTTCGGATAACACCGTACCGCTTCATTACTCATATGAGTAATGTATAATAATAAAGTAATCCTAATTCCTTCATCCTGTCTTTTGTATCATTGCTGCCATTCATCTCACTTATATATAAGCATACCTAAGCATATGCATACATAAGATATATTCATAAGCATATATAGTCAAATACATTGTTGCTATTGTAATTTTGAACAAACTGTTATGTCAATTAAGAATAAGAAAAATAAAGTTTTTATTTTACCTTTACTTAATCCTTTGATGCTTTTCCTTTATATAGATCAGATTTTCTGGCCTATATTTTTTCCTTCTCTCTATAAAGAATTTCTTTTTTTAAAATTTTTTATTTATTATTTATGATAGTCACACAGAGAGAGAGAGAGAGAGGCAGAGACACAGGCAGAGGGAGAAGCAGGCTCCATGCACCGGGAGCCTGACGTGGGATTCGATCCCGGGTCTCCAGGATCGCGCCCTGGGCCAAAGGCAGGCGCCAGATCGCTGCGCCACCCAGGGATCCCTCTATAAAGAATTTCTTTTAACATTTCTTGCAAGGCAGGTCCACTGGCAACACATTTCCCCAATTTATGTTTGTCTCTGAAATTCTATTTTTCCTTTACCTTTGAAGGATTATTTTTCAGTATACAGAAATCTAGATTGGTGGGTTTTTTTTCCTATCACTACTTTAAATATTTCACTGCACTCTTGTTGCTTGCGTGGTTTCTGAGGAGAAGTTGGATGTAATTCTTTGTTTCTGCATAAGTAAGATGCTTCTGTCCTCTGGCTTCTTTCAGTATTTTTTTCATCATCTTTTATTTTCTATATTTTGAAAATGATATGCTAACATTTGTTTGTTTTTTCTCTTGCATTTATCCTGCTTGGTGTTCTCTGAGCTTCCTGGATCTGTGATATAGTATCTGACATTAATTTTGAGGAAATTGTCTATCGTTACTGTTTCAAATATTTCCTTTGTTTCTTTCTCTCTTTCTTCTCCTTCTGGTACTCTCATTACATGTATGTTATACCATTTATAGTTGTCTCGAAGTCTTTGGATAGTCTTTTTTTTTTTTTCCTTATTCTTCCCTTTTTGGTTTTTGAGAATTCTATTGACATATCCTCTAGCTTAGAGATTCTTTCCTGAGGTGTGTCTACTCTATGAATAAACCCATCAGAGACATTCTTCATTTTGTTAGTGTTTTTTACCTCCAGCATTTCTTTTTGGCTCTTTCTTAGGATTTTCATCTCTGGTTCCATCTCCATCTGTTATTGCATGCTGTCGACTTTCCTCATTACAGCCCTTTAGCATAGTAATTATAGTTGCTTTAAATTCCTGCATCCCTGCCATGTCTGGTTTCAATGCTTGTTCTGTGTCTTTAAGTTGTTTTTTTGCCTTTTGATATATCTTGTAATATTTTCTTGATAGCTGGGCATGATGCCCTGGATAATAGGAACTGCTGTAAATAGGCTTTAGTAACCTGGAGTTGAGGTGTGGGGGAGGGGAAGAGCTTTATAGTACTATGATAGGTGTCAGTCTTTTAGTCTACTTATACTTCTGGAGAGTGAACTTTGAAAGTGTTTCTCATTTTTTCCTCCCTGCCTTAGGTGGGACAGGATGGCTGGAGTAGGATGAAGTTGGATATTTCTCTTTCCCAGGCCAGTTAGATAATACCACAGCTGCTTAGACACTGCTCAACTAGTTTTTGCTGATGGTAGGCCTTGTTAAGAACAGAGCTCTGGCATGTTTCAGAATGGCTCCCTCTTCTTCCTCCTATGGAAGGGGGAAGAGAGTTTTCTCCAAAATTTCCTTGGGGATCTGGCTGAGCTCCTGGAGATAAATCTCACAATATTGTGGGGCCCCTCTGAAACTGGGTTCTTCTGGAGTTTTTGAACTTTTAGATTTGTCCACACTGAGCATCCAGTAATTTGTCAATTACGGTTCAGATTTTCCTGCCTTGGCATTGGTTCCTGCAAAGGTTTTCACTTGTGAGTCTGCTCCAGTTAAAATACTGTAACTTAAAAACAACCACTAACCAACAGCAAAGGAGGCTTTCCCAAATGATGCAACCACATACAAAACAGCCAACCAGATAATTTCCTCACTTTGCTTCCACATCTGCTCTATGAAAGCCTTTTCTTTAGCTTCTACCATTAGAGTGCTCCGCACTTCTTTCAGTTTGATAATGCCCTGTGTAAATTGGTGTTTGATCAAATAATCCCACATAAATTTTAATGTGCTTCAGTTTATCTTTTAACACACTAATGCATATTTTATTTATTTATCTACTTGATTTTTGAAAAGGTAACACATAAATATGCTATAAAATTTGAATGGCTTTCCTTGCCACCTTTGCATGTTGGCTATTTAGCTATACCCTCTGTATCCATCAGAGGGATTTTATTCATATACAAAAATATGGATGTATATGGAGCAGTATGTGAGTGTATGTCAAATCGCAACACTCTACACACTGACCTTCCTCTTACTTTTTTCACTTAATATATCTTAGTGATTATTGTGTATCAGTGGACATAAAACTTCTTTTTTCTTTTTAATTGCTGCAGTTTATTTCATTGTATGGATACACCTTAATTCACTTAACCAGTGATATATTTGGAAAGTGCTTTGTGATTCAATCTGCAATCTTTTATTTTAATAGATGAGTTTAGCCCATTTACAGTTATGATGTAACAGACAAGTACCGTCTAATTATCATTTTTTCCCCTTTAAGAGTCATTATGGCTTAGTGGTTAAGAGTAAGAAATCTAAATATTTTACATTCAAATTAGCTGCAAGTCTGGATGTGCTTACATGGCATACATTCTGGACATGAAGGATAACTAAAGAAAAATGAAATGTTTTCAGGAAAAGACAGAGGGCACAGTGACTAGGTTCTAATTCTGCCTTTGACAATTACTGCTATGTGATCATGGACAAGTTACTTAATCTCTGTGTGCTTTGGTTTCCTCCCCTATAAAACAAAATAATAATGGTACCTATTTCATAGGTTTTTATGATTGAATAGTGTCTGGAACATAGTAAGGAGTATATAAATATTTGTTATTAGTATTTATAATATACTGTTTTAGTTCACCTTTAAAAATATTTTCTATATAATCTTTGAATTATTTTTAAAATATTGATTAGTTTCCTTTGGTAATTTAGACAGGTTTTATATTTTACTATTTGTTACCTTTATAACTACAGCATTTGCAATATACTTAATCCTTTGTAAAGTAATTATTATGTTTCTATTTCCTTTTCTCTCCACTTACCTGATTTTTTTCTTTTATTATTTTTTTAACTCATCTGATTTTCGAAGACATCTTATTTATCTTACTGTTTACCATTAAACCTTTAATTATGTCTTATAATTTAAAATTTCAGGTTGAAAATATAATTCTGACCCACTGACAAGGAAATCAGCATATATACACTTTTGTTTGTATCTTATTTCTTCAAAATTTGTTAGTAATATCATTAGTGCCTGTTAGGTTTTAAATATTCACTTTCTGTTTTGTGACCATGATGCCAACATTTGTCTAAGACTTAGTCCCACACTAATGGATTCACTGTTCATCTTCAAAATGTTTTGCTGTCATCTTTTACTTGAATGGCAATTTTGTTGGGTATAAATTTCCTAGATCTCTCTTTGATTGAAGGTTTTCAGGGCTGTGTTCTAGTGGTTTCTTTCCCTTTCATCACGGCAACATTTTCAGATGAATGTTCATCTACCATTTCTGTTTCCTTCTCCGTCTTTCCTCCTTTCTTAAAGTATCTTTGAATAGATCCAAGATTGGTTTCTTTTTGATTATTTCTTATCTTGTAACAAAGTGAGCCCTTCCTGGACTAGCTATTTATAGAAGGTTCATTTGGGGGACAAGCTGTGATCTTGTTCCAGTCTAGCAGAAATCCACCATGGTTCACAGTGATGTTCCTTACAATGCAAGCTTGATTTGTGGGATTGACTTCTGTTATCCTTGCATTTGCTGGTTTGCTCACAATGAGTTATTTTGCCTTACATTTGGCCTTACCAAGAGATTGCTTCCAGCAAATGAGTTTCTGTGTGATTATTCAGGCCTCCCTTCCCTGCTGTTCCTTGGTACCATTCAGTTCTAGGGTTGCTTTCACTGACAGCCCATGAATCTTGTTCCTACTAATCAAAGAAGGAGTTTTTTGTTTTTGTTTTTCCTTTTTGGGTTATGTCACCAATTTTGGATTACTCTGCTCTACCAGCTTTTTAACCACAGGCTCTTGGTATCTTCCTAAACTTCTGTTTGACCTTGACTACATTTGTCAGTCTCACCTCATTTGCTGTAGTGGGGGTCATAGATCCTGCTTAGTTTTATCAAAGATAGAGCCTTTTCTTGGTTTTATTGTATTCTCTGAGAGGAGAATTGGGCAGTATGGTCTTTTAACTATAATTGAAAGACCAGAATATGTATGTATAAATAAATATATATATATGTATATTCAAAATACATATTTATATGTATAAATATAAAAAATATATTTTAAAGATTTTGTTTATTTATTCATGAGAAACACACACACAGAGGCAGAGACAGAAGTAGAGGGAGAAGCAGGCTCCATGCAGGGATCCTGATGTGGGACTTGATCCCAGGACCGCAGGATTATGCCCTGAGCCAAAGGCAAGCGCTCAACCCCTGAGCCACCCAGGCGTCCCACACTAAGATTTTATATTGTGACTTATTGCTAAATAATTTGATGTTGTAAAAATGATTTTGCATTTTTTTTTTTACAACAGCAACTGAGGCATGAAAATCTGGTGAATCTGTTGGAAGTGTGTAAGAAAAAAAAACGATGGTACCTAGTCTTTGAATTTGTTGACCATACAATTCTTGATGACTTGGAGCTCTTTCCCAATGGACTAGACTACCAACTGGTTCAAAAGTATTTGTTTCAGATTATTAATGGAATTGGATTTTGTCACAGTCACAATGTAAGTGTTTAGTTTAAATAACTATTTTGCCAACAATTAACTTACCAGATATCATCACTTAATGAGACACTTGCCTGAAGTTTGGACCAGTCAAATAATTGAATGAACCACGTTACTTTGATATTTGCCAATTTTCATGTTTCATCATAATGTGGTCTTTCCTCCAACATTTTATTATAAAAATTTTAGTTGATACTGAAAAATGAAAGAGTGTACATGAATAGAGTGTACATGAATACCCACACAACTACCACATGAATTCTTTACCTGTTAACATTTTACTGTATTTGCTATATGATATTTATTCATGTAGTCATTCATTTATCTACCCATTAACCTGTGTTATTTATTTATGCATAAGTTGCAGACATCAGTACACTTCAACTTTAAATACTTCAGCTATGCATATTAAATTATTTGTTTGCCTCTTTTTTTTAAAGATTTTATTTGTTTGAGAGAGAGAGTAAGCCAGCGAGAGAGCACACAAGCTGGGGCAGTAGCAGAGAGAGGGAAAAGCAGACTCCCCACTGAGTAGGGAGCCTGATGCAGGGCTTATTCCCAGGACCCTGGGATCATGACCCAAGCGGAAACTGAGCCACCAGGAGCCCATGTTTTTTGTTTTTTAGGTGACATTTGCTAAGTGAAAAGCACAAATTTTTTTTTTTTTTTTTTTTTTTTTTTTTTTTAATTTATGATAGTCACAGAGAGAGAGAGAGAGGCAGAGACACAGGCAGAGGGAGAAGCAGGCTCCATGCACCGGGAGCCCAATGTGGGATTCGATCCCCGGTCTCCAGGATCGCACCCTGGGCCAAAGGCAGGCGCCAAACCGCTGCACCACCCAGGGATCCCAAGCACAAATTTTAAGTTCAGATTCTCTTGCCTAGTTGTGAAATATGAAAATCCCTGCTTTTACTCTGTTGTCTATCACAATGATTTTATATCCTTTGAGAATCATATAAAAGCACCTGTAGGTGAAATGACACTTGTAAGTATAAAATAAATAACTCAACACATTGATTCTGCCCAGTTTGTTTTTTTAAGGTTTTATTTGTTTATTCATGAGAGACACAGAGAGAGGGAGACACAGGCAGATGGAGAAGTAGGCTCTGTGCAGGGAGCCCCATGTGATACGCAATCCTGGGGCCGGGATCCACGATTACGCCCTGAGCTGAAGGCAGGCGCCAAACCACTGAGCCAGCCAGACACCCTGATTCTGCCAGTTTTATGAAATATATTTATTTTTATTTTTATTTTTATTTTTTTAATTTTTTTTAATTTTTATTTATTTATGATAGTCACAGAGAGAGAGAGAGAGAGAAAGAGAGGCAGAGACACAGGCAGAGGGAGAAGCAGGCTCCATGCACCGGGAGCCCGATGTGGGACTCGATTCCGGGTCTCCAGGATCGCGCCCTGGGCCAAAGGCAGACGCCAAACCACTGCGCCACCCAGGGATCCCCTGAAATATATTTTTTAAAGACTTTATTTATTTGGCAGATAGAGTCAGAGAGCAGGGGAAATGGCAGAGGGAGAGGGAGAAGCAGACTTCCTGCTGAGCAGAGCCTGATGCTGGGCTTGATCTCAGGACCCTGGATCATGACCTGAGCTGAAGGCAGATGCTTAACTGACTGGGCCACCCAGGCACCCCTTACCAAATATTTTTAAATCGCATTTTAAAATGTGTGTGATTGTATAAGTAACAAATGCTAATAGTAGATATGGGGCTGACCCTGTGACCTCACCCGGATGTCTAGGATGAGACAGAAGTTGGTAGCCTATGCAAAATGCTCAGCAGTGACAGATTGCTATTTAGGATGCTGGTCCTCTGAAAGAGTTTAAAATAAATATATTATAAAAATTTTCAAAATGAAGCTTATGTGTATTAGAGAATGAGGCCTAGTAGTTTACTTGGCCTAGCTGTGGATTTTTAGTATTGTCTCCCAGCATCCTGTTTTCTGCTTCCATAGTCTCTCCTTTAAAAATCTTAACCACTGACTTTGTTGTACCCTTTTTACATTTCTAATTGCCTGATGAATGTTTCCACCTAAAAGCCCATATGGCTAAAACTAAACTAGTAATTATTCCATCAGAGCTAGCTTTTTTAAGACTTCTTTTTATGGAACCACCATTAGATTTAGATTTAGATTTCCAGGTTTAAGTAAAATATCTGAGATTACTTCCTAAATTCTGTTGATTTTTATTGAGAATATTTCTAAATTGTATCTTTTCCATTCCATTTCTCTGAACACCAGCCTAGTTTAGGTTCTTACCATCTCATAATGTCCCAGTGTTCTTCTCCTGGCCTCTCTCCCTCTTTCTAATTTAGTTTATTTATGGCCAATATCTTTAAACACCATATTGATTATGTCACTTCCATGGGTTTCCATTGCCTTGACACAAACTCAGACTTCCCAGTCTGGCAGTTGAAGCAGCCTTCCTCCCTAGTGTATAACCTCCACTTTAGAAAAATATTTCCCTAGAGTTTCCTGATCTATTTTTGTCTTCACTTTTTCTTCTTTTTTAAAATTAATTAATTATTTTAAAGATTTATTTATTTATTTATTTATTCATGAGAGACAGAGAGAGAGAGGCAGAGACGCAGGCAGAGGAAGAAGCAGGCTCTCTGCAGGGAGCCCAATGTGGGACTTGATCCCAGGACTCCAGGATCATGCCCTGAGCCAAAGGCAGGTGCTCAACCACTGAGCCACCCAGACATCCCTCTTTTTCTTTTTTTAAAAAGGATTTATTTATTTATTTATTTATTTATTTGAGAGAGACAGAGACAGAGAGAGGGAAAGAGATGGAGAGAGAGAGAAGCAGATTCCCCGCTGAACAGGGAGTGGGACTTGGGGCTGGATCCCACAACCCTGAGATCATGACCTCAGCCAAAATCAAGTCAGATGCTCAACCTGGAGCTGAGACACCTAGGTGCCCCTCAAATTCAGTCTTTTGCTCTCCTTGTTACTTTCATTTGGATTGTCCTTCCATTTATCCAGGTTGCATATAGTATTAAAGACCTATCTTAGAACCCAGCCCTTCATTAAAATTTTCCATGACCACTCTAGTCTTCAATGATAGCCTTACTCTGTTATCTGTTAGTCTTGAGAGTGAGTAGTCATTAACAGAACAGTTGATTTGGTATTTAATAATATATATTTCATCCAATATCTTTGATTGTCTAAGTGAAATTTCAAGCATTAGTATTTCTTGCCTTGCCAGGTCCCAATTACTTGAGAGCCAGGAACGATTTTATGTGCTTTTACTTGTATTTGTTATAGGGAGAAAAATAGTACCCTGCACATGGCAGGTCCTCAAAAAATAATTTGCTTAACTTGATGTCCCAATATATGCCATATTCTGTTTTTTGTCTTAGATTATACACAGAGATATAAAGCCAGAGAACATATTAGTCTCCCAGTCTGGTGTTGTCAAGTTATGTGATTTTGGATTTGCACGAACATTGGCAGCTCCTGGGGAAATTTATACTGATTATGTGGCAACCCGATGGTACAGAGCCCCAGAACTATTGGTCGGTGATGTCAAGTATGGCAAGTAAGACATCCATGAGGGTGTGGAGGGCAGGTTTAATCCTTTTTTCTTGATAATATAACTTTTTCCTGATAATATGTTTCTAATTTAATCAAAGATCCTTATAGCACTGAAAGGAAGTTTTGCACTTAGGGAACTGACTTATTCTTTTGGGAGCCTCCTCTTTAAATGTTTTTGGTGCAATGAGTTGGGGAAAGCATACTTATTTTAAAGGTAGGGAAGTCAAGGTGAGTAAGTGGGCTATATTTTACCACGGGTTGGAAATAGATATATTTATCACTTGTAAAGAGAGGAAGTGTTTTTTAAAATTTCTTTTTATTTCTTTTAATTTTTATTTAAATTCAATTTGCCAACATATAGTATAACACCCAGTGTTCATCCCATCAAGTGTCCTCCTTAGTGCCTGTCACCCAGTCACCCCATCTCCCTACCCATTTCCCCTTCCACAACCTTTTGTTTGTTTTCCAGAGTTAGGAGTCAAGAGAGGGAATGTTGATTGGCTAAATCTGACAGTGTTGGAATGAGGCAAGGTGAAGATGGCAAGGATGGGGGTAGAAACATATTTGAGTAAGATGATTTTTTTTTGAGTAAGATGTTTTTAAAATAAATTATCTGCACAAATGAATTATTTAGATAAGAAGGGATGGCAACCTTTACTGCTTTTGGTAGAAATCTTCCTAAAATGTTTTCTTACTTTCTGTGTTTTCAGTGCACACATCATTTAATATTTTCTTAATTACACTGAGTTCCCATTTTATTGTTATATAGTAACCTTTGTGCCATTTTATTTTATTTTTTAAAAAGATTGTTTTTTAAAAAAGAAAAAGATTGCTTTTTTTTGGAGGAGGGAGAGGGGCAGAGGGAGAAAAAGTCTTAAGCAGACTCTGCATAAAGCATGGATCCCAATATGAGGCTCGATCTCACAACCTGGTCATGACCTGATCTGAAACCAAGAGTTGGAGACCCATCCGATTGTACCACCCAGGCTCCCCTATACCATTGTATAATTCAGCTATGACCTTAAGCAATTTCAAGGTAGTTGTCTCTATGCTAAGGACACCAGCATATTCTTCTTTAAGTTCTTGTGACTGATTTTTAAGACAGTTTTTCTATATTTCCCCTGTTAGCTTTCAGTTCTCCTTGCTGTTACTGAATGTGTCTCCAACAGCCTTCTGGTATGCTGTTTTCGGGGTGTGGTGGGATAGGCCGATCAACCTTGTTAGAATTATGTATAAACAAAGAATAGATAGGCTCCAGATGAAAACCCAAAAGGCTTATTTCCAGAATAATGTACACATAATAACAATTTTGACTTTTCAGAAGCCTTTTCCCTCTTATGATTGAAGTTCCTGGAAATATAACTTGGGTAAAATTGGGAATTAGTATTTTAACTTTATAGGGAAATGTATTTTTATGGGTATTTTAAAGCTTATCACTAGCAGTCACAATAAACATCGTAGGATGCCAGACTTTATACCACATTGCTTTTATTTCAGGGCTGTTGATGTATGGGCCATTGGTTGTCTGGTAACTGAAATGCTCATGGGGGAACCCCTTTTTCCTGGAGATTCTGATATTGATCAGCTATATCATATTATGATGTGTTTAGGTAAGATTATGCATCTGCATTTTAAATTTTAGAATTTTTTTCCCTCATGTTTTTGTTTGTATTGATTTTACAAGTTGTTGGTATATTAAAGATGATATGTGTTTTAGCTGACAGTAGAGAGCAAATAGGAAAATCTCAACTATCTATGTATATTAATTCTTCTCAGCCTGGCTTTGGTTTGTCTGACGTATGGTCTTATTCATGCTCTCATATACCCTCCTGTCCCACTCCACACAAAGACCAAAGACTGTAAATTTTCTCTGTACTTTTGCATTCAGTAAATCACATGTAAATGATGCAAATGATCATTTTTTTTTCTTTGGGTTAGCAAGCATTTGGTGTACTATTACTATTACCCTCATATTCACCTTCAAATTGAGACACAGAGACTTCTAGGTAGTTTACTTTTTAAAAAATATTTTATTTATTTATTTATTTATTCATGAGAGACACACAGAGAGAGGCAGAGACACAGGCAGAGGGAGAAGCAGGCTCCCTGCAGGGACCCCGATGTGGGACTAAACCCAGGACTCTGGGATCACGCCCTGAGCCAAAGGCAGACGCTCAACTGCTGAGCCACCCAGGCATTCCTTTTTAGGTAATTTAATCTTAGTGCTTTGGACAGAATTTTAAACCTAGACTATCAAAGTCTTCTTACATTTGTTGAAATATTAGCTTCATAGTTGTTTTAAACTCGATTAGGCACTGAAGTCAAAGAAAAAGTGCTCAAATCAGACCTTAGACATAGGTACAAAATCAACAGATGTTTTAATTTTTTTAAATTAAAACAATTTGATTTTAATTTTAGAATTAAATTCTCAAAAAGAGTGGAACTGATTATCTAGATTAGATTTTGATCATATGACTAATAATATTTTCATTGTTTTGGATGGCACTTTATGCTTTGTTGTTAGAAGTATCTAAAAAATTATAACATTCTTTACTTGTCCTTTTTCTGTGTTCCCTTGTAACTTCAGTTCTATATATAGTGGTTTTGAATTTTCTAAATGAGTAGGTTGAGATAAGAATGTTAATTTTCTTTAGTTGACTTGCATCAACACCATTGTGAATGAAGACCTCCAGGTGCACCACCCTGAGAACACAGTTTTTGGTTGATTTTGCATGCTGAGAGTCTCAAGTCTGTAAGCAGTGTTCTACTCTTTGGTCCCGTCCACATTATATGTTTCTTTGCCATTTCTGTCATGATGTATAATGACAGAGATGTGTGCTTTTCTCACTTCCAGGTAATCTAATTCCAAGACATCAGGAGCTGTTTTATAAAAATCCTATGTTTGCTGGAGTAAGGTTGCCTGAAATCAAGGAAATAGAACCTCTTGAAAGACGCTATCCCAAGCTTTCTGAAGTTGTGATAGATTTAGCAAAGGTAATCAAACTGTTTACTTTCTTATAGTGAATTTATGTTATAGAGACTTGATTTTCTCTTTTTCTTGTCTAGTTGATATTTTAGGTAAAAAATTTCAATATTGATTTAATTTAATTTAATCGACTTATTTATTTTAAGTAAACTCTACCCCTGACATGGGGCTCAAACTTACGACTCTGGGATCAAGAGCTGTACTCTGAAGTCAAGAGTCCCATGTTTTGCCAACTGAGCCAGCCAGAAGACCGCCTCCCACCCATTCTTGCCTTTTTTTTTTTTTTTCCTGCCAGTAGGCTCCTTTTTTAAAAAATATTTTATTTATTTATTTAAGAGAGAGAGAGAGACAGAGATAGAGACAGAGAGCACAAGTGGGGAGGAGAGGAAGAAGCAGGCTCCCTGCTCAGAGTGGAGGCTCAACCCCAGGACCCTGGGATCGTGACCTGAGCTGAAGGCAGACGCTTAAATAATTGAGCCACCCAGATACCCCCTGCCAGTAGGTTCTTAAGCTCAACTTGGAGCTCTAACTCCCAACCACAAGATTAAGAGTTACATGCTCCACTGACTGAGACAACCAGGTACTCTTCTATTGATTTTATTTTTGTATATTTAGAAAGAGGTTAAATAATTTAGCAGGAGGATATTCAGAGAGAAAGGCCTAAAAAATTTGCTTGTCTTGGGATCCCTGGGTGGCGCAGCGGTTTAGCGCCTGCCTTTGGCCCAGGGCGTGATCCTGGAGACCCGGGATCGAATCCCACATCGGGCTCCCAGTGCATGGAGCCTGCTTCTCCCTCTGCCTGTGTCTCTGCCTCTCTCTCTCTCTCTCTCTCTCTGTGTGACTATCATAAATAAATAAAAGTTAAAAAAAAATTTGCTTGTCTTAAGAAACTATTTAGTATTATCTAGCATGTTTTAAGTGAAAACATCCTTCCTCACAACAATATCTTTTTAATGTTTAATACTTAAAATGCAGGCCTATGTAACTAGAAAAGAGAAGAAAAGTAGAATAAGGAAATAAAAAAGAAAGGTAAAGAAGTAGCAAAATATAAAATGTAGGGCATAGGATCATGACCTATACTGTATCGTTGAAGAGGCTTTTGGTTAGCCCCTGGATTCACTGAAGCTAATTTACAAGTGATCCTCACCTTTGCCTTCTCTTTGAAGAAGATACTAACTGGGAAATTCTCACTGGACCTTTCAAATTGTTAGCTCAAAAAATTCTTATTAATTAGAACTGTCCTGAAGTATTGATAAAATAATTACAGTATAGCTGAAATACCAGGATCATATGACATTTACTCAAGATATTTTTTGCTTTTTAAATTTTTGAAATAACCCATTAAAAAAGTTTACTAAGCTTAAAAAACTATAACAGGTTCTTTTTTAAAATAACAAGTTCTTAGTAGAATACATTGCTGCTTTTCTACATAATCTTCTAATGGATTCAAATATTTTTCATTGAGACCAGCTTTATGACCTATTTATAAAGATTTAAAGGGAATTAAGGTAAAACTATTATCCAATTTATGTCCCTTAGAACTATGTAACTTTTAAACATTTTATTTTTTTTTTAATTTTTTTATTTTTATTTTTTATTTATTTATTTTTTTTTTTAAATTTTTATTTATTTATGATAGTCACAGAGAGAGAGAGAGAGAGGCAGAGACATAGTCAGAGGGAGAAGCAGGCTCCATGCACCGGGAGCCCGATGTGGGATTCGATCCCGGGTCTCCAGGATCGCGCCCTGGGCCAAAGGCAGGCGCCAAACCGCTGCGCCACCCAGGGATCCCACTTTTAAACATTTTATTATGGAAAATTTCAAATATAGAAAAGAAAGTAGAAAGAATATAGTAGTATAATGAGCCCTCCTGTACTTACCTAGCTGCAGCAATTAACAACCTTTTGACAATCTTTTACCTATCTCAACTTTGTTTTTTGTAGTATTCTGAAGCAAATCCCAGAAACTATATTATTTCACTCATAAATACCTTAATTATTTGTAGAACTTGTTCACTTAAAGCTATTTATTGAGTTACTCCTATTTTTACTGGCATTGAGTGGTTCCAATAAATCAGAACAAGACCTGCATTATAATAAAATATACCTATGTAAGGTATCCAGCACAGTAATATACACAGAATAAGCCCTTTCCCTTCCATTCTGCAAGGGCATTAAATAAAAATTTACAGTTCCCTAATATTACAAAATAACCAGTGCTCAATATTTCATTGATTTTCTCATAATTTCTTTTTATAGTTTGAATTAGGATCCACATGAAGTGTATAGATCACAATTGGTTGATATATCTTAATTTACAAGCTCATATCCACCTCTTTCTTTTTGTTTAAACCTAGTCATTTATTTGATAAAGTAGGTTATTTGACCCTTAGAATTTTCTACATAGTATAGTTTAATATGTTCCTCTATGTTCTGTATTTCCTATAAACTCATAGTAGAGCTAGAGCTTGATCAGAATCAGGTTGATTTTTGACAAGAGTACATCATAAGAAGTTTATGTATTTCCATCTAGAGACATGGTGGTCTTTCTTTTTGTGATATTAGCAGCCATTGGTGGTCATGGTCTAGATTTGTACTTTATTCTTTATCATTTATTATACATTTTTAAAATTCATTGACTATAAAGAGTGATTTTCTATTTTTCTATATTTAGAAATGTAAATGTAACCAGTTTTTCTTTGATATGAGCTGTGTATATTCCTTGGTTTTCCAGAAATGCTTACATATTGACCCAGACAAAAGACCCTTCTGTGCTGAGCTCCTTCACCATGATTTCTTTCATATGGATGGATTTGCTGAGAGGTATAGTTCTGACTCATATTTTCTGGGGTACCCCAATCTAGAGTTAAAGTAAGGGTATTCTCTTATTTCTCTACCCCCCTGATTTTATAGGATCTCAAATATTTACCACCCTACCTCTACTCACTCTTAGCTATAATACTGTTTCTAGGAGTGATCCCCTGAATTCACTAAATTAGACATCTTGGTTTTCATGAAGCAGTCACTTCGTGATTTTCTTTCTGTTTCCCATGGTGACATCTACTACTCAGGTCACTGATTTGTATGTGGCTACCAGCTGTGTGATGCCATCATCTTGGGTACAGATATGTTTGCAAAGGTGCCATCTCCTGTTGCCATTGAACTCACACCACACCTAGTCCCATAACACTGTTGTCACTGCTATGCTAGAACCTTGATGTGCCAAACTTGTGTGTGCCAGCACTGCTGACATGGTCTCTTGTGCTATCCCAGCTGCTGGCATCACTGCAGCTAACAAAATAAAAAATAGTGAGATGAGTGGCAATGACAATGCTTTATATTTTTGCAAATCTATTTAATAGCTTAATAAAAGATACCTTGTTTCTCTTATTTGCATTTGCATTGAGTTAGTTGTGACATGTTGTTTTGATTGAGATATATGAAGAAACTTTAGCTTCACTTGCAAAATGGAAGAGTATAATGTACTTGCAAAATGGAAGAGTATAATGATTGATCTTTTAGTTAATTGTGAGTATTCTTTATTGATTACATACCCAGAACTTTGTTACTATACCAAAATTTGACAGTGGTAGTTTGTTAAAAGTTGGTTGCATTGTGGAATCTGAAGTGTATCAGTGAATTTTTCTTACCCTGTTACATTGAAATCCATTTGTCTATCTTGTACTTCGAATAGATCTTTTACCCATGCATGCTTTTTTAACATCATGATTAGTCATTTAGAAAATATTGTTTTGCTAAATAATGTAGATCTTTAAAATGATAACATATTTCATTATATAATATCAAAAAGCCACATTCTCTGTCATCAGAAAAGTCTTTTTAGGTATTGGGAATTTGTTAAGGTCACAGTAGTGGACACAAGTTTAAGAGAATTCTAATTTTGCATAAAAGTTTGAATTTTATCATTTACACAAATATTATCAGTCGTTTTCTTATGTTCACTAAAAAGAAATGTCTGCAGAATACTCCAAGCCTGAATAACTGTAGTTTTCTGTTCGTCTTTCTTTCAAGTAAAAATGTTCCATGAAAACGGTGGTTAGTTTAGTTTGGATTTCAAATAATCACACAGTTCCTTTTTTTAAGACAGCCATTGCACTTTGGTTCATAGCAGAGGTGCTTTATGCATATTCTCTTCTTCACACAGAATATGAAAAAAAAGATATCTGTTCAAAGGTTTATTTTTTAATATTTTTAAAAGATATTCTTTATTTATTCATGAGAGACACACAGAGAGAGGCAGAGGGAGAAGCAGGCTCCATGCAGGAAGCCTGATGTGGGACTCGATCCCAGGACTCCAGTATCACCCCTGGGTGGAAGGCAGGCGCTAAACCACTGAGCCATCCAGGGATCCCCTATTCAAAGTTTTTTTTTTTTTTTTTTTTTTAATTTATTTATGATAGTCACAGAGAGAGAAAGAGAGAGAGGCAGAGACATAGGCAGAGGGAGAAGCAGGCTCCATGCACCAGGAGCCCGACGTGGGATTCGATCCCGGGTCTCCAGGATCACGCCCTGGGCCAAAGGCAGGCGCCAAACCACTGCGCCACCCAGGGATCCCTATTCAAAGGTTTAGATTTCATAAGGGACATTCTTAAATGAAACTGCCTTTTCTTTTTTAAAGATTTTTTTTTTTTTTTTTTTTTTTGAGAGAGAGAGAGAGAGCATGCATGAGCAGGGGAGGGGAGGGGCAGAGAGAGAAGGAGAGAGAATCTCCAGTAGACTCCCTGCCAAGCCTGGAGCCCCATGCAGGGCTCTATCTTAGGACCCTGAGATCACAACCGGAGCTGAAACCAAAAGTTGAAAGCTTAACTAACTGAGCCACCCAGGCAACCCTGCCTTTTTTTTTTTTTAACTGAGAATGTGTGAATGAAGAATACAGTAACTGTTAGTACAATTTGGTGTCACTTGCCTCGATTCTTGATAAGGTGCTAGCAATTTTACCCACTATCACATACTATCAGTGCAAATGTTAAGGTAGCAAAAAAGCAGTTATTTTCGTATTAAGATAAGAATAGCTTTGATCTTGTGAACCTCCTGAAAAGTTCTCAGGGATTTCTGGGGTTCCACAGACTACCTTTTGAGTACTGATAATTTAGGCCATAATTTTTCTTGTTTTAAATAACATAGTCCAGTTTAATACTCAATTTTTAAAAACATCTTGAAAATGATTTTTCTAGATCTTATACAATTTTATACAATTTTATTGAATTGACAAATGTATTTTTATGTAGATTTTCTCAAGAATTACGGTTAAAAAAAGTACAGAAAGATGCCAGAAATATTTCTTTATCTAAAAAACCCCAAAACAGAAAGAAGGAAAAGGAAAAGGATGATTCCTTAGGTGAAGAGAGAAAAACACTTGTGGTACAGGTAAATGTCGATGTCTTAATGTATATTTAAGTGTTTTTAAAAAATATTTATTCATTTATTTAAGAGAGTGAGAGAAGATGCATGCATGTGCATGTGCGCACACGCATGTGAGCACACAAGCAGGGGCGGGGTTGGGGGTGGGGGGAGCTAGGGACAGGCAGAGGGAGAAACAGACTTCCTGCTGAGCAGGGAGCCTGACTGTGGGCCCCATCCCAGTACTTTGAGATCATGAAGGCAGATGCTTAACTGACTGGACCACCCAGTGTGTATTAAGTTTTAGATTTCATAGATCTTTAAATTTTTAGAGGAAAAAAATAAAGATAAAAAAAGTTTTCTGAGCAGTGAACTGGTTGTTAACTTTTAGATTAGTTGTAAAAAAATGTATCTTCTCTCTAGAGATTACCTTTTAAAAAACTGTCTTAAGGTATCATGTATTAAGTGCCTACTGCATATCAAACTGTATCAGACTGTGCAATAAGTCTTGTCAGGAAATCACATTCATCTAAGAACATTTAGACACATGTACTCACACATAAACACATGGATACAAACACATGCATGTATTCATTGCTTTCCTTAAATGATAGAAGAGAAAATTATCATTTAAAAATTTTGTATAAAGTAGAACATTTTAAAACTGAGACTTGGGTATTTAATTTATTTGAAGTTTACTTACAGGTAGGTTATCAAGAATCTGTTCCTGGTGAGGTAATTCAAGTTCACTGCCAACCTACTCCCATTTTCTCAAGTGAACTGAAAGAAAAAGGAATTCTCAATTTATATTTCAATTTTTGTTCTTTAGATATATAAGAACAAACATGGGCATACTTGACTCTTTCACATTTTTTCTATTGAAAGATACATAAATTTGATATATGTATTTTATATATGTGTATACACACACACACACACACATATAGCACAGAGCCAGTGTGAATTGCACTTTTTAAAAAATATTTTTTATTTTTAAGTAATTTCTGCACCCAATGTGGGTTTCGAAATTACAACCCTGAGATCAAAAGTTGCATGCTGCATTGACTGAGCCAGCCAGGTCCTCTATGAATTGTATTTTTATTGTAAATATATGTCTGACCAAGAATCCTGGGTTTAATTTAATTCAATAGATAAAATAAAGAAAACAGGGACATAGGTGATATTTATGGAATTCTGCCTTAGTTGACAAATTCTTTATAGGAAGAGGTGATTTTTTCATTCTCCTCAGATCATTAATATTATCAACATTTTTATTAATGGTTAGGATACCAATGCTGATCCCAAAATTAAAGATTCTAAGGTATTTAAAATAAAAGGATCAAAAATGGATGGAGAAAAAGTTGAAAAAGTCAGTCGAGCTTCAAATGCCAGCAGTCTCCCTGACAATGGGATGAACAACATCAAAACAGTGCCTTCTACAAGCCTCCGAGATTGCAGCAATGGCAGTATGGATCACACCAGAAATCCAGGCGTGGCAATTCCCCCACTTGCACACAATCTTTCCGCAGTGGCTCCCAGTATTAATTCTGGAATTGTGACTATCCCAGGAGTTCAGAGTTACAGGTATGAATTAGGAAAATAAGAACAAAGTGTTGTTTAAGGGTATGTTTGCAAATTGCAAGTGTTTGTCACTTCGGCCACATTATATTACTTTCAGGTTTCTGGGTGATCTTCATTCTTGTCAGGGTTCTGTTTCAAAAGAATTTTGCCCTATGTGATGAAAATTGTTAGGATTTGATTTAAAAAAAATTCACCTGAGTACTAAGAAAGTATGATTGTATTGTTTAAGATGAACAAAGTCTACAACTAGTTAGTCTAAAAACATGGAAGGAGGTTATCATAATGAAAGAAATAATTGGTTTTAAGGGTTTGCTGCTACATGGTATGGCTGTGGGCATTTGGTGCTACAAAGAAGCTATTTTGGAAATTTTGCTGGAAGGAGAGTGATTTATTTGGTTGGAGTTGGGAGCTAGGTGGGAGGCCTGAGGGTAGTGGTGAAAGACAGAATGTTCCACCACATCTGTTCTCATTTTATATTTAAGAATAGGTGGCATTAAATGGTGATTAAACTGCATGTCACTTGGTTTTGTGTCAAAAACCAAAGTTTTTTTTTTTTTTTCAAAGTTTTTTTTTTAAGATTTTATTTATTCATGAGAGACACAGAGAGACAGAGACAGAGACAGGCAGAGGGAGAAGCCTCTGGACCCTGGGATTACGACCTGAGCCAAAGACAGATTCCTCAACCACTGAACCACCCATGCACCCCTGGTTTTGATTTTGTGCTTGAGAAGTAATTACTGCTTGTTCTAACTTAAATTTTTTGTTGTTACAGAGTGGATGACAAAACCAAGAAGTATTATATTCCATTTGTTAAACCAAATAAACATTCTCCATCAGGAATTTATAATATTAATGTGACCACATCAGTAAGTAAACTATTCCCAGTGTAGAAGAGCAAGCATTAGTCATTTCTAGACTTCTACTAATGTTAAATATAATAGTGGGAGAACTGAGAATTTTATTTGGATATACATCATAAAGTGGAATCTTAATTATATGTATATCATCCCAACCCGTCATAATCATAAATGTAAAAGTCTGTGAAGGTCTTAGAGTTTAAATAAGTTTTGCAAGTCTAGAAGTTTAAATATAAGGTATTATTTAAATGACATCTGTTTTACTTTTTTTGGTAACAGTAAATTTTCTTAATACTTGGTAATCAGTTCTTTTGTAGAGTAGGTGACAAGATATTGTACCCCGCTCACACCAGATTTTTGGTGAAAGTATTCTATTTATTCATTTGCAAATATTTATTGATTATGTATTATGTGTGGGACACCAGAGATGAATAAATCAACTCTCTCTCTTCAAGGAGCTCATGGTCTAATATAGGATCAACAAATTCAAACAGCATCAGATTATAATAGTGGAAGCATGTACGAGGTACAGAGGTCTTCTGAAGGTTCAGAGGAGTGTTATTATGGTCAACATAACTGCCAGAATGCTTCTTTTTAAAGTTAACTTAAACTATTCTTCTACTCAAAATCCTCCATTGGTTTGTCATCTCTGAGTAAAGACCAAAGTCCTTAACAAGACCTCTAAGGCCCTGATTGACCCACTTCACCATCCCACTATTCCACTCTGGCTACTCTCATTCTTGATCAAAATCTACTCCAACCCACTGATTTCCTTGCATTCCTCAAACATGACCAGACATGCTCCTACATTTGGACTTTTGCACTTGTTATTTCCTCTGCTTCAGAATATTTTTTCTCCAGATAATCCTAAGAATTTTCTTGTCTGCTCCTCGGCTTACATGAAGCCTTATTGTGAGGTCTTCCCTAATATTTGAACTCATTTTGTCTCCCTTTACTTTCTATCCTCTCTTGCTTAATTTTTTCCTATTGCATACACCTAATAGCCTCTATATTCACTTATTTATATATTATCTGTCTTTCTTCAACTCGAATGTAAGTTTCTAAGGCAAGAATATGTGTTTTGTTTGTTTATTTCCTTGTAGCTCTACCCCACACCCACACCTGCTATACTATACTAGTGTCTAGTATATAGAAGATGCTTAAGGAATGTGGCGAATGAATTCTTCTGCCAGGGAATGGGAGGTGTGGATGTATTCCCAAAGGAGTACTTTTCTCCCAAATTTCCCTCCTCTAGGGATCCCTGGGTGGCGCAGCGGTTTGGCGCCTGCCTTTGGCCCAGGGCACGATCCTGGAGACCCGGGATCGAATCCCACGTCGGGCTCCTGGTGCATGGAGCCTGCTTCTCCCTCTGCCTATGTCTCTGCCTCTCTCTCTCTCTGTGTGTGACTATCATAAATAAAAAAAAATAAAAATAAAATAAAATAAAATAATAAAAATTAAAATAAAAATTAAAAAAAAAATTTCCCTCCTCTACCTTTCTCATTATCCTCAGGCTGAAAAATGTAACCTTCTTTTCATACCTCTCATGATTTGGGCATTATCTATGTTTTTCTTTTCATTATTCTTGGCCCAAAATTTCTATAACCATAGTACTTTCTTTCTTTCTTTCTTTTTTTTTAATATATACCCTGTTGATTTCTTTGTAGATACTTTTGTGTTTTACATTCTTGGTCCACTTTGGAAGATTACTTTGATCAACAAGGCTTTTCACAGTAGCTGGCTCAATACTACATTGCTGGAATTGATATCAGCCTTCTTTCAGGCATTGCATAATCAAGGCTGGCTGTTAATTTTAGATCTTATTCCTGTTTATCCTTATTTTTAAGAGGCAGTCAAAACAGGAGGTGGAGATTAGTGAGGAGAAGACACACTGAATCTTTTCTTGAGAATTAATGGAGGCAGAGCTAAGCCTAAACTTTCTTCAACATCAAGTTTGAAGACCACTAACCCTCTCTCCTGCTCATGCTCTGATTCCAAGATGCAAATAAAGTATTATTACAAACATATCTTATGTATTTTATTTGTCACTCTTTAAATACGTAAATCTAGTAGTTTAAACTCATTATTTTTTGTCCCTACAGATAGTTTTTTGAGCTAATTATTTTATTTTATTTTTAAATATTTTATTTATTCATGAGAGACACAGAGAGAGAGAAAAAGAGAGAGGCAGAAACACAGGCAGAAAAAGAGAGAAGCAGGGATCCCTGGGTGGCGCAGCGGTTTGGCGCCTGCCTTTGGCCCAGGGCGCGATCCTGGAGACCCGGGATCGAATCCCACATCGGGCTCCCGGTGCATGGAGCCTGCTTCTCCCTCTGCCTGTGTCTCTGCCTCTCTCTCTCTCTCTCTGTGACTATCATAAATAAATTTAAAAAAAAAATTAAAAAAAAAAAAAGAGAGAGAAGCAGGCTCCATGCAGGGAGTCCAATGCCAGACTAGGTCCCGAGTCTCCAGGATCACGCCCTGGGCCAAAGGGCAGGTGCCAAACCGCTGAACCACCCAGGCTGCCCGAGCTAATTATTTCATAATTGATTTGAACCAAGAGCCTTAGCACTTACTCTATTCAAAGAACAAGCAGAAACATCCAAATAAACTCAAAAAGCTCATTGCAGGACTTCTGAAGTTTAGTGTTATTCTTAAATTCCTAAAGTTCAGGATATCAATACAGAAGTTAAAAAAGAGGCCAAGCTTACCTGGAAGCTAATTGACTTGTTAATCATTCTGTTATTAGGTCACTAGTGAAAAGAGCCTACTTCAGACAAATAAGAAAAGAAGAGAATACTCCAAGACAGATGTCCGTTTGCCTGAACTAAACTATAATCATCTCCCTGAACTGAGAGCCTTGGAAGGGATAGGTATGTTTATAATGCCTTTACTTTTTCAGCCCTTTTTATTATTTTTTTTTAAATTTTTATTTATTTATGATAGTCACAGAGAGAGAGAGAGGCAGAGACACAGGCAGAGGGAGAAGCAGGCTCCATGCACTGGGAGCCTGATGTGGGATTCGATTCCGGGTCTCCAGGATCGCGCCCTGGGCCAAAGGCAGGCGCCAAACCGCTGTGCCACCCAGGGATCCCTTTCAGCCCTTTTTAAAAAATATTTTATTTATTTATTCATGAGAGACACAGAGAGAGAGAGAGAGGCAGAGACACAGGCAGAGGGAGAAGCAGGTTTCATGCAGGGAGCCCAACGTGGAACTGGATCCTGGGTCACCAGGATCACACCCTGGGCTGAAGGCGGCGCTAAACTGCTGAGCCACCAGGGCTGCCCACTTTTTCAGCCTTTTTGTATACATTATTGAAAGCATATGTTGAATAAGCTTACAAAATATTAAAAATAAAAATTATAGTAGCTTTACATATTTTTGTTTGTGAATATATATACAGACTTGTGTAAGTAAATATGTACACTGAGTACACAATAAGGGACAGATACAGAATGTAGAGAAACTAAAATGTCTAATTTTTAAACTATGTTTACGGTTATTTTTATTTAGCTCGAAATTCCAGATTAATAAGGAAAGAGAACAAAAGTCTCTCAGAATCTCGAATTCCTTCTCTGGCCACCATTGACTTGCACACGCCCAGTATCACATTACATCAGGTACCGAAATCCTCTCTAGGTGGAGAGAACTTGGGTCTCATACTTCCTTATTACAGTAGCTTAGGGAAGGTTTGCTCTTAAGGATGAGGCAGGTTTACTGGTGGGATCTATAGCATTTTGTTTGTTAAAGTTTGTCTTACTGTTCATTGCACTTGGTACCTTTATTACATATATATTTATATAGACATTTTCTACCTACGGTCATCAGTTTTTTATAGATTAAAAAGTGTGTGTGTGTGTGTGTGTGTGTGTATGCGTGCGCACATGCGCTCGTGCAGACTAGCTATGGCTTTTGTATGACTTTTGTGGCAATTTATAGTATTTCACTGCATTAACCCCAGTGTTATAACTCATATTTCATTCCTTGAATTGTTTTCGTTCTTTTAAAATGTATCCTCTATTTGGCATTTTCCCTAAGACAATCCACTCCATGCACGTTAAGGACTGGTTCTTCCATGTATTATTATTTTTCTGTAATTTCTCATAATTCTTCAGAATATTTATGTTTCTGCTGCTTTTCGACAACAGTCATATCACTCATTTTCAGATTAAGAAAACTGGCAAACTTTTAAATTTTCTGAGCCAAACATAACTGGTTATACATTTTTTTAAATTTTTATTTATTTATGATAGTCACACACAGAGAGAGAGAGAGAGGCAGAGACAGGCAGAGAGAGAAGCAGGCTCCATGCACCAGGAGCCCGACGTGGGATTCGATCCCGGGTCTCCAGGATAGCGCCCTGGGCCAAAGGCAGGTGCTAAACTGCTGCGCCACCCAGGGATCCCCCATAATTGGTTATAAACTTTGGATATGTATCATTGTACTTACAGATTTCTCACATCTCCTTGATGCTGGGCAACTTTTGTATGGTTTTTAATTCTCCATCCTCATTTTTGAATTTGAAGCATTCCTGTTTCCTAGACAGCCCCTGTATGTTGCCTTCATATCTATGTGGATGCTTTTTTCTACTAGGACCCCTTAAATAATTTTGAAGAGCTCTACAAACAAGGGAGTGCAACACATTACAGAGTCAGTTATCCAGTGATACTGAGAAACAGATTTATCAACTGCTATACTTTGCCTTATCTCCTGCCAACAATTTCTGCAGTAACATAATCAAAACTAAGCAAATTCCTATTGTGTAAAGATTAATTACAGTCACACATTGTACTTTTAGGAACTACAGAGTCTCAATAAATTCCTTCTTTACTTCTAAACTTAAATTTAATGTGGATTTTAAAGGTTCAAACTTCCTCACTTGTTTTCTGAATGTACTGTTGTTCAAAACCACTTTCCAGGGATCAAATAGCCAAATCTAGTTTCATGAAATGGAAGACGGCTTTGGTGGCCGTCATACTTCAAAATTTTTATTTGTTCTTGTCAACAAATCCTCTTATAAACTGGTCCTGCATTTTTACTCCTAATTCACTTGTTCATTTCCCAGTTGTATTTAAAATACAATAAAGGAGAAAGTAGATGTGGTGAAAAACACAAATTAGTACCAAAATAAGATGGATTTATGTGTGGAAAATCTGATTGGGAAGAGAAACAACAGGATACTAAAAGCCAAAGGCTTTCTGGCAGAAGCTGTGACTTGCCTTGGACTCTCTATGGTATGGATCAATACATTGAACTGTTTTGTTTCTGTGCCTAACACAAACATTTATAAAAGTCTATTTTTATAGACTTCTGGAACATCTGTAAGATACATTTTTGTAAGTGAAGTATTGTATAATCCATGCAATCTGTCTCCACTCGCCCATATCCTATGTACTTACACATGTTATATACTCATGTATGCACATAGCTACACATTTTTTTCTCTAAGCAGTATTTAAGTTTCATCCCACAAATTATGATATGTTGTATTTTCATCATAGTCAGTCCAAACATTTTCTTAGTTCCTTGTAATTTCTTGTTTAACCCAGGAATTAACTTAGAAATATGTTGTTTAATAGATATTTGGGGTTTCCCTAGTATTTTATTATTATTGATATAATTTAATTCCATGTGGTCTGAGAATATACTGTGTATGATTTTGATTGTTTTATTTTTATTTTTATTCTTGATTTTGATTGTTTTAGATTCATTGAGCTATGTTTTATGGCTCTGCATATGGCTTACCTTGGTGAATGAACCTGTTCCCTTGATAATAACATGTATTCTTCAGTTGTTGGACTACTATAAATGTGAAATTAGATTAAGGTGGTTGATAGTGTCTTCAGATCTTCTATGTTCTTAATGACTTTTTGGTTGGTTGGTTTGTTCTATCAGTTCCTGAAAGAGTGTTGTCACACTCTTTTACTGACTGTGGAATTATTTATTTTTCTCTTATACCTGTTTGGTTTTGTTTCATGTATTTTTTATGGTGAAAAAATTTATATTTAGATTTATAGCCAGCTGGACTCAGTTAAGATGATCCCAATTTTGTTGGCAACATCCAAAGCATCATAGTCAGGAGCCAGTCGAACATATGCTTTCTTCTCTCCATCAGGCCTGATCAAAGTGTTGACCTTGGCCACATCAATGTCATAGAGCTTCTTCACAGCCTGTTTGATCTGATGCTTATTGGCCTTGACATCCACAATGAACACAAGTGTGTTGTTGTCTTCTATATTCTTCATGGCGGACTCAGTAGTTAGGGGGAACTTGATGGCATAGTGATCAAGCTTGTTTCTCCTGGGGTCGCTCTTTTGAGGATATTTGGGCTGCCTTTGGAGACACAGGGTCTTGGGTCGTCGAAATGTAGGTGACGTGCGGATCTTCTTTTTTTTGTGACTGTGCACGCCTTTCAGCACCGCTTTCTTAGCTTGCAAAACCTTTGCTTTGGCTTAGGCTTTGGGAGGAGCAGGGGCTTCCTTCTTCGCCTTCCACGCCATCTTCTTGAAAGGGTGTTTCATGTATTTTAAATCTCTATTATTAGGTACATATCCACTTATAATTGTTTTTGTCTTCCTGATACATTGTTCCTTTTATCATTATGAAAAGTCACTCTTTATCTTTTTTAGCGCTCTGTGCCAAGAAGTCAATTTTATCTGAGATTAAAATAGCCACTCCAGCCTACTTATGCTTATTTGTTTCCATAGTATAACTTTTTACTTTCAAACTGTTTTCTAAGTTTATAGTGTTTCCTATAAGTAGGATCTTTCTTTTGTATCCATTCTGTCAGTTCAATTCTTTTAACTGAAATGTATATTAGTTTTCTATTGCTGCTGATAAACTACTATCAACTTAATTTATTATCTCACAGTTCCCATAGGTCAGACACCCGGGCACAGATGCTTCTCTCCTTGAGTCTTACAGGTCAAAATCAAGATGTCAACAGGGCTGCATTTCTTTCTGGAGGCTCTAGTGGAGAATCTATTTCCAGGCCCACTCAGATTGTTGGCAGAATTTGGTTCCATGAGGTTGTGGAACTAAAGTCCCTGTTACTTTGCTGGCTGACCCCTGGTAGTTGTTGTCAGCTTCTAGAGGCTACCCACATTCCTTGGCTTGTGGCCTACTTCTCCCTCTACAAAGCTAGCAATGGTGGTCAAATCCTTCTTACTCTTTGACCCTCTATTCCCTCCCCTTTTGCCTCATCTCTCACTTATTCTTCTGCTTTCAAGAGTGCATGCAATTGGCTTACCAGGCCTACATTGGGCCTGCCAGGATAATCTTTTTATCTTAGGTCAGCTGGCTAGTAACATTAATTTCATGTGTAAAGTGCTTCATAGCCATAGTTAAGTTAGTTTAATTGACTAAGCAGAGTCAGGAATCTTAGGAGGTTATCTTCAGAATTCTGCCTGCTAGTGAATACTTTGGCTATTAACATTTAATGTGATTATTGATATGTCTGGATCTAGCTCTATATATTATATAAATACATATATTTTTATATATCTTATATAGATATAAGATCTAGTTCTTTATATTGTTTTTTGTTTTGTTTTGTTTTGTTTTTTGTTTATTCCTTTCCAGTCTTCTTTTGTATTTGAGTATTTTTAGTATTGGCTTTTTGGGGATTTTTTGGTATGATTTTTAATGATTGCTCTAGGGTTTGCAATATAAATAATTAATCTTTCATAGTCTATGTAAATACTCTACCTCTTATAAAATGTAGAACACTTGCAAACATATTTCTTTTTATTTCAATGTGGACTTTGTTAGAATTATATGTCTTTTATTTACAGACATTGAAAATCCCACTATATTAGGTCTTACATTTTGCTCTAAACAGTCATAAATATTTTAGGCAATTTAGGGAAAAAAAAGTAGTCTTCTGTATTTACCTAATCACTTACCGTTTCTGTTGTTCTTTCTTTCCTAAACATTACAGTTTTATTTTCTAGTATAATTTTTCTTCAGGTTCAAAAGCTTTCTTTTTTAAAAATTTATTTAGGGTTGCCTGGGTGGCTCAGTGGTTGAGCGTCTGCCTTTGGCTCAGGCCATGATCCCAGGGTCCAGGATTGAGTCCTGCATTGGGCCCCTGTGGGGAGCCTGCTTGTCTCTCTGCCTATGTCTCTGTGTCTCTCATGAATAAATAAATAAAATCTTTTAAAAATTTATTTATTAGAGAGGCAGAGGGAGCATGAGCAGGGGGAGAGGCAGAGGGAGAAGTAGGCTTCCCCCTGAGTAGGGGGCCCTATGTGGGTCTCTGTCCCAGGACTCTGGGATCATGACCTGAGCCAAAGGCAGACACTTAACAGACTGAGCCATCCAGGTGTCCTGAAAAACTTTCTTTAGCATTCCTTCCAGAGCAGATCTGATGAGTGACAAACTCTTTAGTTTTCCTTCATTTGAGAATGACTTTATTTTGCCTTCATTCCTTGTGTATATTTTCACTGGATAAAGAATTATGGTTGATAGGTTGCTTTTTAAAAATTTTTTCTTCCAGGACTATGAAGACATCATCCCTATATCTTCTGATCTCTGATTTCTGGTAGGATATTCTTAGGCATTTGAATTGTTCACTTGGTTATAATGTTTCATTTTTGTCTAGCTGCTTTTGAGATTTTATATTTATATTTTTGTGTTCATTAGTTTGAATATGATGCATCTAAGCAGTTTTCTTTGAGCATATCCTGTTTGGCATTTGCTGAGCTTCTTGATTTGTAAACTTACCCCTTTTACCAAATTTGGGAAGTTTTTAATCATTATTTCTTCAGATATTTTTTGTGCCATAATCTCTTTCTCTCTTTCTTCTTTTCTGAGAGTCCAATGACATTGATATGAGACCTTTTGGTATTTTCTAACAGATTCCTGAGATCTTTCATTTTTAATTTTTTTTTTTAATTTTTATTCATTTTTAATTTTTAAAAAATATCTGCTGGTCAATTAGGTAATTTCTATTGATTTAGCTTCAAATTCTTTGACCATTCACTTTGTCATTTTCATTCTGCTATTAAGCCCATCCAGGGAGGTTTTTAAATTTTAATTACTGTATTTTTAAGTCCTAAAATGTTCACTTGGTTCTTTTTTAGGGCTTATATTTCTCTGCTAAGATTCTTGGTTCTTCATTCATTTCAAGTATGTTTTCCTTTACATCGTCTAATATAGTTTTATTACATTTTTAAAGCTATCTGTCTCTCTGCCTTTCTCTATCTATTCATACAACTTACCTAATAAATTCATAAAATTCCAACATCTGGGCCATCGCAGGATTGGTATCTGTCGATTGCTTGTTCCCTTGAGAATTGATCACAGATTTCTGCATCTTTTTATAGCCACTAATTTTGATCATGTCTGGAAACTGTGACTGTCACCTTGTGTGGCCTCTGGGTCCTGTTGTAATCCTGCAGAGGATGTTGAGGTTTCTGTTTCAGCAGGCAGTCATCCAGGTTTTGTTCACACTCTCAATTCTGCCCTATCTCTTAATGAGAAGTGTCTCAAATCTCAGTTCTCTACATCTCTGATATGCTAATTTGCATCTGTCCTTGCTTGTGTGGCTCAGGGGGTTAGCTAGAGCCTCGTGCAGGTCACTGACATCTCAGTTCAGTTCTCCCGGCCCTTGCTGTGCTGATTTGGAGCTGCCCCATGCCTGCATGCTTCAGGAACTGGGCTGAGCTGCTGAGGGTCTACATACATGGGAGGGGCCCCTCCTCTAAATCTGTTCCCTCCAGGACCATTCCCTTCTCCTGATACTTCCTCCCGCAGGGACCCTTTTCCTGGTTTCTCTGGTGTAACAAAGGAGTTTCTATCAGACTTTGAGCCTCTTGCACTTCTTCACTACTTTGAGACAAGGACCTGCCTTTTGGGCAGAGCCCCAGGAATAAAAAACAAAATTGGAAACCTACCCTCTATGAAGGGTCACATTGCCAACTTTTGACTCCTCTCCTTAATCTTCAGTTGTTTTTAATATTTTTCCTAAAGGGTTTTTATTTGTTTGGTAATAGTTGGGAGAGAGGGGTTGTAGTGGGTTTAGACTACCTTGGCATATCAGAAGTATCTTTTAACATATGTGTCAACAAAGAGGTCAAAGAATAACATCACTTCATCATTGTCTTCTGTGCAAGCAGCTTGAGCTATGAATGCTTAATTCTAAACATTTGATATTTGAACAACAGGAATTAGGATTTGGGGAGGAATGGGATTTTTATAGTTACTGAGAATTTATGATGCTCGATTATTAACTTACAGGTGTCAGGACCTTCCCTGTTAGATGATTCAGAGGCTGATTTGCCTTGGATGGAACACCAGCACTGAGAGTCATTTTGGTTCTGAACTGGGTATGTCTATTTCTCATACTTAAAGCAAAATAATCTTCCATGGGGCTTATTTTGTAGCTTGCTGAAGTCCAAATTCTGCAGCTAAATCATTCTCCAGTGATTGGCTCCATGAGAACTCCTGATAGAGAAAGACTTGTGCCACTTAAAAAATAAAGAGAGAAGTAGCATTTGTCTCTGGGATGAAATTCCTTTTCATAGAGATTACATCTCTTGCCCTTAGACTAATCTCCTGTATTTTTCTGGATACAGTAATGTGAATTTATGGTGATAACTGCTGTGGAAGAATATATACTTATCTCCCTTATCAGTCAGTTGTCCATGCAGGTTTGTAAATCAAGAAAGACCAAATGATTGCTTTGGAAATCTTTTTCCCAATAAAAAAAGATCAGCACTATACTAGATGATTACCTTACTTTTATTTTTTATTTACTTACTTTTAAAAATTTTTTGCTTCTAACGGACTTTATCATTGTCCTGCTACTTTGCCACAGTAAAAAGGGCCCTACAAGCTCCAGGCCTGTACCATGTATCACCCCCACAAAAACAGGACCCGCTGGAGCAAGTTCCCACCCCTGCTGTAGACCTACTCACAGGATAAGTACATGTTATAATTTTTTAAAAAAGAAAACAGAAGAAATTAATAAGAAATTAATAGCTTAAGTGATTACGCACCAACATTGATTTGAAAAGTGCAGTGTCAATTTTAAATGGTAACCAGATTGCCTCCCTTTTAAGTATGACTGTTTAGTATTAAAAAAAACAAAAACAAAAAATTAGGTCTTTTGAGTGGTAAGTTACTATGTGACCTCAGACAAGTCATCTGATGTTTAATATCTCATTAACTCTGTAAAATATAATGATAATAAAATCCCATTTTCGCATAAATGTTTGTTGGAATTAAGCTGTTAACCTCCACAACACATTTTGAACGTCTGTGATATCATCATATGTGAATTTACTATGAAGTAAGCAAGTCTTAAGTTTTAATTTCTCACTAGTAAAAAAAAAATAATAATAATAATAATAATTTCTCACTAGTAGGAGTCTCTTCCAAGGTCCTGGCAGAAGTCTTTGCAATGCACTCATTACACATACTGTGTAAACTGTAGCCTCTATAAATAATAATTTTTATTATTTTTATTATAATAATGTAACAATTATTGTATTAAATAATTACCATAATATAATGATTATTATATTAATAATTAATAGTTAATAATTATATCCTCTATAATTTGGATCTGTTTTGTCAAAACTAGTCATTATTTGCATAAAAGGAGATGATATGCTATACGTGACAGTTTCGGTGGATCATTGTCTTCAAAATCCCATTTTTGATATATATGGTCTAAAGTTGTTTTTAGACTGTGTAATACTTATAATATTATAAATATATTCAGTGTGCGAAAGCAAGTGAGATAGAAATCAATTTCTAGAAAAACTTATGTAAATCATTTGGGCATATGTCCCTCTGTGCTTTTAGGTGCTCTAGCTCTTGGGATGACATCCTTTTGCAACAGAAGTGCTGATATCCTATGAAGAGAGATTCATGGTTTTGTCATTTGCTTCTGAACTGCCTGCATTTTCTGAGAAAGGCCTTGCAGAAGAAAAAAGACAGATTTCCAAGTGTTTCCAACGAAGATTGAATAAGTGTCCCTCCCCAACTGCTATCCTGTCACCTTTCAAGTCCACTGTTGCGATTTTAAGATACATCCAATGGAATAATAGTGATATGGTTCTTATTACATGAATGTGTATTTACTATTTGTAGATTGTGCATTTAAAATTACCCAAGATTAAAATGAGTTTAAAAAGGGAGAAAGAAACATTATAATGGTCATGTTGTATGAAGTTTCTGTGTTATCTGTGTAAATGTGTACATTTATTTAGGAATGGGTTTGGTGGAGGTGGGTGATAAAAACTAGGAACAGTTGAAGAAATGAAAAAACTAGCATCAGTAAGAGAAACTGTTTCCTTTACCATAATTTAACTATAAATATACATTTAGAAAGCTTGCTTGTTTCTAGGCTGTAAGAAGATATGTAATTGCTCTCTATGAATAGATGTATGTCTGGTTTCTGTGATTATTGTTGATGTTTGATCATTGTATTATGGGAATCTGTCCTTTCTGCTGAACCACACAAATGCAAATTTCTCAAAGAAACCTTTTATTTCTAATGACTAAGACTCTGACCTTAGATAGTCCTCTGCATTGTAAGATTCTGGTGTCCATGTTCCTGTGTGTAGGAACATGACTGCAATAAGAATGGTAAAGGAGAATTTTGTAGGTTTACCTTGGAGCTGAGGATATGTTTGTCAGTGGGAAAGGAGATGGGAAGCTGGGTTACCCACTGACTAGGACTGATGATTTTTCTCTAGGCCAGTTATTGTCGATCTTCCCCCACCCTCAAACAAGTTTTGGGGAGGAAACATCCACAATTATGGACTTCACTCCTGTCCGCTGATATTTTGAAGGTGATACCAGACAGAATCTAGAAGTGTTCTTCTCTTCTTGTTTCCTCAAATGCTTAGACCTTCCTGAAAGTTCTTTATCAATAGACAAAACTATCTACCTACAATCCACACATCTTTTCTTGTGCCCCAGTCCATCACTTTAAGGTGGGATACTTAAGCCAATTTGACTCTAGGTTTTTCATTTCTAGTTTGCTGGTCATACTATGCGTTCCTGGTTTTAAAGAATGGTTGTTAAGAGGACCAAAATTTGTGTGTGTTTTTTGCCTTAACCAGTTAACAACAACTTTTTTTCCAAAAGGCACTGACCAGAACTTAGCCCAAGAATTTAACTAGTACTTTCCTCTATTACTCTGAATAGCTTAATATTGAAATTCTGACTTTAGATACTTGGTCCTCAAAAGAATAGGACATTCAAGAGGAGGCAAATTGAGGGATTCCAATGTAGAAGTGTGTAGGTGGTTCAATTAAAATTCAATTAAAAGCTTGATTTGGAAGCTCTATTTTTAACCTATGACCGAGTGTTTGACTAGATTGGTATGACTAACATGCTAGACAAAATTAATGTGTAGGCATTAATAGGCTTCACATCAACATATTGTTTTATTTTTATTTTAAAAAGTATTGCCAACACACTGTACAGTGTGGGAAGCAGACAATATTTAAAAGCCACGTGGCTTTCCAGCTTATTTTGATGTTATTTTTATTTAAATATCAGTGTGAACATCTCACCTCAATGTCTGAGGATCTAGGATCAATTATCTTTTCACTTCTATATTTGCTTTTGGTATATTTTGCCTATTAAAACATTGTGAACTTCAGAATTAAGGAACTAAATGTAATTTACTATATGTGCAAGTTGAGACCTGAGTATCATATCTGGTTAGAACCTTGGCAGAACTACTTGAAAAGGAAGATTTTGGAAGCTGGGGCTATAGATACTGAACCAAAAATAATCCTTTCTTTTGGTTTAAGATTACTTTGCTCTCCTGACAAACACACGATTAAATCTAATAGGAAATATGTATGTGTACTGGTGGGGAGAAATTGGCTTGCTGTGTAGATGTATGTTTTAAAATGAATAAATATTATATCTTACTGAGCTCCACAGATGGTTTTCTTTGCATTTATTTAAGAGAATACAAATAATGTATACAACATTGTATGGAATTTAACAAATACATTTGAATACTCTCAATTCTTTTTTTTTTAAACTTTGGATACAGAGGTGGCAAGTGTCTTTTTAAAATTAAGTTTATAATTTTAATTCTAGTATAGTTAACATAGTGTTATGTTAGTTTCAGGTGTACAATATGGTGACTCAGCAATTCTATACATTACTCAGTGCTCATCACAGTAAGTGTACTCTTGATCCTCTTCACCTATTTCACCCATACCCCACATACCTCCCTTCTAGTAACTGATGAGCATCATTTTCTATTTAGGGTCTGTTTTTTGGTTTGTTTTTTTATCCCCCTTTGTTTGTTTTCTTCCTTAAGTTCCATATGAATCTTGCAAACGGCAAGATTTCATTCTTTGTTTTTTGGCTGAATAATATTCCATTTGTGTGTGTGTGTGTGTGTGTGTGTGTGTGTGTGTGTATATACCACTTCATCTTTATCCATTCATGTATTGATGGACACCTGTGGTGCTTTCATAATTTGGTTATTATAAATAATGCTGCTATAAGCATAGGGGTGCATTTATCTTTTTGAATTAGTATTTTTGTACTCTTTGTATTGTATTCAATACAGTTAGTATTTTTGTATTCTATTACCCAGTAGTGTAATAACTATTAGTTTTGTTTTTAATTTTTTGAGGAACCTCCATACTGCTTTCCACAGTGACTACATCAGTTTTCGTTTCTACGAGCAGTACACGAGGATTCCTTCTTCTCCACATCCTCACCACACTTGTTGGTTTTAGTCATTTTAGTCATTCTGACAGATGGTTTTAGTCATTCTGACAGATGTGAGGTGAGATCTCATTGTAGTTCTGATTTGCATTTCCCTGATGATGAGTGATGTCAAGCATCTTTTCATGTGTCTGTTGGCCACCTATATGTCTTCTTTGGAGAAATGTCTGCCCATGCCTTCTGCCTATTTTAATTGGATGATTTGTTGCCAAGTTAGTTTTTTTGTACAGCACATGATACAAGCAGCTGGGTCATAAAGTAACATGTCTTGTAAAGACTACCTGGTCAAAGCTGTGAAGACTGAGTATTTGAACTTGGGTTTCCTGATCGAGAATCCCTTGCTTGGTTAAAATAACGGACTTCCTACTAAAATGGAAACAGAGAAGACGGATTTCCTTACATGACTCTCTCATTATTGGCTCTTTTATCTGAGTTGTGTTACAACAGTTGCCTTGATCTGTAATAAACTCTGTGTCAGGCTAGACTGAAAAATGTGATTGACTTGTTTTCTAATCCTTCATCTATAGAACTGAACCACTGACAGAAAATTAGAAACAGCAGGGTCATGGCTCCTAAGGCTTTAAGGCTGGTCCTCATGAATTGGATGAAATGGATTTTTCTTTATTGTTTTGTGTTGTGGGTTTTACATTGGTAATGGACCCTTAACACTCTTCTATATGAATGAAAAATTATGTTTTTCATTCACTGCTTTTATTATTTGTTTTTTTTTTAAGGCTTTTATTTGCTTGACAGAGAGAGCACAAGGAGGGGTAGCAGCAGAGGGAGAAGGAGAAGCAGGCTCTCTCCTGAGCAGGGAGCCTGATGTGGACTCAATCCTAGAACCCTAGGATCATAACCTGAGCTGAATGCAGACACCCAACCGACTAGCCACCCAGGCGCCCCTTATTTTTCCACTTGATAGCTTCTGACATGAGAAAACTTGAATCTAATTAATGTATGGTTTGTTTCTTAACAAACCCCAAACCTTGACATCACTTGTCATCACATGTAACTTGGGATTAGAGCATTGTGTTTATGTTTGTGGATATCTGATGTTGAATATACTATACACTGAGAAAATTTTCTCTCTAAAAAAAGCTAACCCATCTGAAAAATGTTACTTTCCTTTGCTTTCAGTGAAATTTTGTTTCTCCCCATTGCATAGCCTTATTCAATCCTTTATGTTCTACTTTAGCATGCAGGGTCATCTGCTGTAGAAGTGAGGAAAATTCAGGGATGCCTGGGTGGCTCAGTGGTTAAGCATCTGCCTTCACCTCAAGGAGTGCTCCCAGAATCCTGGGATGGAGTCCCACATCAGGCTCCTTCTGCTTGTCTGCTTCTCCCCTGCTTATGTCTTTGCCTCTCTCTGTGTGTCTCTCATGAATAAGTAAATAAAATCTTTTTTAAAAAAGCGAGGAAGGTTCTAGCAAAATTTTAGAAAATTTATTATTGGTTAGCATGAATTAAAGTAAGAAAGAATCAGGTAAATGAAACCAAAATATTCAATTCAGCATGTTTTTCTGTTCCTAGTCCACAGGAGGATCTCTTATCAGTCAAGAGAATGGGTTTTTTGTCATTTTATTTCCATTAGGCTATCTCCATGTTTCTAGATCTGGAAAGTAATCTCCACTGACATAGCTGCTAGAATTTAAAACTCTTCCTCCACCCCATGACAATAGTGTTCTAATTGGTTGCTTTCCTCCCCAACCTGTTTTTAGCCTCTTTGGATCATTGTTCCTTTTGCTTACATGTATACCTACTGTTTGCTCCCCCCCCCCTATTTTTTTTTTTTTTTTTTTTAGTAGAAAAGCTGTTTATTAAGTTGTTCCTAGACCCTCCAGAAGAGTCAAGGCCTGGTTTAATGCAATCCCTATCAAAATACCATGGACTTTCTTCAGAGAGTTAGAACAAATTATTTTAAGATTTGTGTGGAATCAGAAAAGACCCCGAATAGCCAGGGGAATTTTAAAAAAGAAAACCATATCTGGGGGCATCGCAATGCCAGATTTCAGGTTGTACTACAAAGCTGTGGTCATCAAGACAGTGTGGTATTGGCACAAAAACACATAGATCAATGGAACAGAATAGAGAACCCAGAAGTGGGCCCTGAACTTTATGGTCAACTACTATTCGATAAAGGAGGAAAAACTCTCCATTGGAAGAAAGACAGTCTCTTCAATAGATGGTGCTGGGAAAATTGGACATCCACATGCAGAAGAATGAAACTAGACCACTCTCTTGCACCAGACACAAAGATAAACTCAAAATGGATGAAAGATCTAAATGTGAGACAAGATTCCATCAAAATCCTAGAGGAGAACACAGGCAACACCCTTTTTGAACTCGGCCACAATAACTTCTTGCAAGATACATCCACGAAGCCAAAAGAAACAAAAGCAAAAATGAACTATTGGGACTTCATCAAGATAAGAAGCTTTTGCACAGCAAAGGATACAGTCAACAGAACTAAAAGACAACCTACAGAATGGGAGAAGATATTTGCAAATGATGCATCAGATAAAGGGCTAGTTTCCAAGATCTATAAAGAACTTATGAAACTCAACACCAAAGAAACAAACAATCCAATCATGAAATGGGTAAAAGACATGAACAGAAATCTCACAGAGAAAGACATAGACATGGCCAACACGCACATGAGAAAACGCTCTGCATAACTTGCCATCAGGGAAATACAAATCAAAACCACAATGAGATACCACCTCACACCAGTGAGAATGGGGAAAATTAACAAGGCAGGAAACCACAAATGTTGGAGAGGATCCTGAGAAAAGGGAACCCTCTTACACTGTTGGTGGGAATGTGAACTGGTGCAGCCACTCTGGGAAACTGTGTGGAGGTTCCTCAAAGAGTTAAAAATAGACCTGCCCTACGACCGAGCAATTGCACTGTTGGGGATTTACCCCAAAGATGCAGATGCAATGAAACGCCGGGACACCTGCACCCCGATGTTTCTAGCAGCAATGTCCACAATAGCCAAACTGTGGAAGGAGCCTCGGTGTCCATCGAAAGATGAATGGATAAAGAAGATGTGGTTTATGTATACAATGGAATATTCCTCAGCCATCAGAAATGACAAATACCCACCATTTGCTTCAACGTGGAGGGACCTGGAGGGTATTATGCTGAGTGAAGTAAGTCAATCGGAGAGGGACAAACAGTGTATGTTCTCATTCATTTGGGGAATATAAATAATAGTGAAAGGGAATATAAGGGAAGGGAGAAGAAATGTTTGGGAAATATCAGAAAGAGAGACAGAACATGAAGACTCCTAACTCTGGGAAACGAACTAGGGGTGGTGGAAGGGGAGGAGGGTGGGGGATGGGGGTGAATGGGTGACGGGCACTGAGGGGGGCACTTGACGGGATGAGCACTGGGTGTTATTCTGTATGTTGGTAAATTGAACACCAATAAAAAATTAATTTGTTAAAAAGAGTCAAGGCCTGATTCTGAAGTCACATGGGCAAGAACGAAAATCCAGTGTCACCACTCCCACTAAATTTTCTGTGTCTCTAAAGATTGGGAACTCTACTTTATTTATCTATTTCTGTTCCACAGTGTCTCCCACAGTGATTTCTCCTCCTCCTCTTCCTCTTCCTCCTCCTTCTCCTTCTCTACACCCAACATAGGGCTCAAATTCACAACCTCAAGATCAAGAGTTACATACTCTTCTGACTGAGCCAGCCAGATGCCCTTAACACAAAGATTTCTATGTGACAATAGTAATAATCTGTGAAGGAAGGAATGTAAATTGTATTTTATAGGCAAGGTACTAGGCCCAGGAATGTACTCAGCATCACTCAATAAATGGTAGAATCATGTGTGTTTGTTAAAATACATATATGAGTATGATTATATAGAAGATCTGGAGTGAATTTAAAATTTTTTGTTTAGATAATATACACTTTGGGATATTAGACTCCTGGAGCCACATGCTTCTTTTTTTATTAATTTTTTTTAAATTTTTATTTATTTATGATAGTCACAGAGAGAGAGAGAGAGGCAGAGACACAGGCAGAGGGAGAAGCAGGCTCCATGCACCGGGAGCCCGACGTGGGATTCGATCCCAGGTCTCCAGGATCGCGCCCTGGGCCAAAGGCAGGCACCAAACCGTTGCGCCACCCAGGGATCCCTGCTTCTTCATTCACTTATGGAAGATGACGTGTGTTTCTCTAGCCATCAGATAAAATTTCATTCTAAGCTAAATTCGGGTATTGCTCAGTGTGAATGAAGCACTGTAGCTAAGAGGATGGTATGCACGTATTGGCTTGGGCCTGTGTTAAATTCTTTTGTATGAATTAATAACAGGAGCAAGAGGAAACATGATGGTGCTGATTGGCTTAGGGTGATGACAGTTTACCTGTGGAACCACCTGACTTCTACAAAGCTAGGGAAATATACACAGAATACATGCTGGAGAAACAGTCACAATGCTCACCAGAGATGGACATTTGAAGCTGCAAAAGGTATTCTTCATTTTATTTTATTCTTATTTTTTTAAAGGTTTATTTATTTATTTGACAGAGAGAAAGTGTGCACAAGTGAGGGAAGGGACAGAGGGAGAGAATATCCAAGAAGACTCCTGTTGAGCACACAGAGCCCAACTCAAGGCTCGATCTCACAACCCATGAGACCTAAGCTGAAACCAAGAGTCAGACACTTAACCAACTGAGCCACCCAGGTGCCCCAGGTTTGCTTCATTTTAGATTTTGACCGATTCTGCCAAACTGTACTCCAAAATGCTGTACCAATTTATATTTCCATCAACAGTGTATGAAAAAGTCTCTTTCCCCACACCTGGACCATATTAGATATTACTAATAATTTCAATTTTGACTATTATGATGGGTGGAAATTATCTTGCTTTAGTTTACATTTTCTTGTTTATTAATGAGGTTATACATATTTATATATTTTTTTCTTTTTGTATATTTATTAGCCTTTTGGTTTCCTCCTTCTGTGAATAAACGATGTTAAAGGCCTTTTAGAAAGGTAAAGTACAGGGATGCCTGGGTGGCTCAGCGGTTGAGTGCCTGCCGTGGGCCCAGAGCGTAATTCTGGAGTCCCCGGATTGAGTCCCTGGATCGAGTCCCGCATCCGGCTCCCTGCATGGAGCCTGCTTCTCCCTCTCCCTGTGTCTCTGCCTCTCTGTGTGTGTGTGTCTCTCATGAATAAATAAATTAAATCTTAAAAAACAAAACAAAAAGGTAAAGTAGGAATTGTGGTGGCCAGAGTCATGGCAGGGCAAGCGTTTAGAGTTTCTTCCCCTCTTTGAGTTTTAGTTGAAAGGAGTGGAGCTAAAACTGTAACCAAAGGAGGTATTATGCGTCTAGAAAAATCTCAAGGAAAAGTGTTGCAAGCAACAGTAGTAGCTGTTGGATCAGGTTCTAAAGGAAAGGGTAGAGAGATTCAACCAGTTAGTGTGAGAGTTGGAGATAAAATTCTCCCAGAGTATGGAGGCACCAAAGTAGTTCCAGATAAGGATTATTTCTTATTTAGAGATGGTGACATTCTCAGAAAGTATGTGGACCGAAATCATTACTAAAATGGCATGAAGTGAAGCTGCGCATTCCAGTGAAGTTGTGAAATCTTTCATCATGTAAATAATTTTCATGTCTCTCTTTTATAATAAACTAATGGTATCCAAAAATAAATACATAAATAAATAAATAAAAGTAGATTATAGCTTGAATTTTAGAGATTTTCCTATGTGAATGTTTTTTCTACTTACTGAAAACAAAGGCAAACACTGGATTTAGATAATATAATTCGGCTCAAGCTATATTTTAAATATTTTATTTATTTATTTTTTTTGAAAGAGAGAGAAAGAGTCGGGGCAGAAGCAGAGGGACAGGGACAAGCAGACTCTGCGCTGAGCTGGGAGCTTGATCCTATGACCCGAGATCATGGCCTGAGCTGAAATCAAGAGTTGGATGCTCAATGGACTGAGCTACCCAGTGCCCCTCAAGCTGTATTTTAGATCAAAATTATTTTGTACTGGGAAAATACAACCCAGCCAGCAGAATGTATTTGTTTTTTTTTTTTTTCTGAAAATGTTATTTTAATTCCAGTGTAGTTCACATACAGTGTTATATTCATTTCAGGTGTACAATATAGTGATTCAACACTTCTATATATTACTCAGTGCTCATCATGATAAGTGCACACTTAATCCCCTTTATCTATTTCATCCATCCCCCTCCCTCCCTTCTAGTAACCCTCTGTTGGTTCTCTATTTAAGGGTCTGTTTTTTGCTTTGTCTCTCTCCCCCCCACTTTGTTCATATGTTTTGTTTTTTTTAAATTCCACATATGAGTAAAATCATGTAGTATTTGTTTTTCTCTGACTGGCTTATTTTGCTTAGCTAATGCTGCTCTCTAGATCCATCCATGTTGTTGCAAACGGCAAGATATCATTCTTTTTATGGCTAAGTTTTATTCCATTATGTATATATACACCATATCTTCTTTGCCCATTCATTTATTGGTGGGTATGCAACTTAGGTTGCTTCCATAATTTGGCTATTATAGATAATGCTTGCAATAAACATTGAGATGCATGTATCCCTTTGAATTAGTATTTTTGTATTATTTGGGTAAATACCCAGTAATGCAATTACTGCATCACATGAGTTCTATTTTTAATTTTTTGAGGAACCTCCATACTGTCTTCCATAATGCCAGCCAGCAGAATGTATTTTTATTTTTTTAATTTTTTTAAATTTATTTATTTATTTATTTATGATAGTCACAGAGAGAGAGAGAGGCAGAGACAGAGACACAGGCAGAGGGAGATGCAGGCTCCATGCACCAGGAGCCTGACGTGGGATTCGATCCTGAGTCTCCAGGATCGCGCCCTGGGCCAAAGGCAGGCGCCAAGCCGCTGCGCCACCCAGGGATCCCCCAGAATGTATTTTTAAATACACTTGTCTTTTTAGGTAAGGTGGTTGGGTCCCCATTCTTCTGTTGGGTCCTGAGAAGAAATAAGTTGGTGAGAGATAAGTAAGCACATCTCCTTTCTAGGGTAGAGGTTGAGGGAGAAGTCAGTTCTGTTTGGGTGGACAGGAATCATTTAGGGAGAATTATGAAAGTTCTGAGCTCGGAGTTACTACAGTTGGCTTTAAATCCATTTCACTAAGGTGACACTCTACTCCTTTGGCTCTGCCCCGGTTTGTCCAGTGCTGCCAAGTCACCGTCCAGGAGGTGGCAGTGAAGCCCCACTCACTGTAGTCAACATTCACTCTAAGCCACATCCTTCACAAGGGCAAAAATGCTAAACTCTATGATGAACTTTACCTGAGGGGTATTATCTGTTCTTTTTGCCCATGCAATAAATGGCCTTATTTTTCCATTTTTAAAGAGTTCTTAACCTATTTGAACCAAAGGGGTGGCAGCTAAGAACTGTGATCCATGGTCCCTCAAATGGTAGAGCCAAGGGAGCAGCGCACTCTAGTGGACATTGATAGTCCATCCAGTAGTTCCATCCCAGGGGTTTAAGCAAGATGGGAGCAGAAGAGACCTATGCATTTGGCCTCGGTCAGTGTTGCCCTGATGTCAGCAGGTGGCTTGATGATTCAGAGGTCAGAAGGCAGAAGCAGTGGGTGGAGGAAGGCTAGGCGGATAGGTTGGTGGGGGAGTGCTGTGGATTTCACTGAAAATCCTGAGTAAAAGAAAAAGTAGTTGGGGAGTTATGAGAGTAAATTTGCCTCATAGCGATGAAAGGTGAGCAGAAGGGCAAAAGCAGAGCAGCAGGAGAGCTGACCGGGCCACCTCTAAGAGTGCTAATCCGAAGAGGGCTCAGAACATTTTGTGATTCACCAGAAGCATGATTTTCAGGTATGGTTTCTGCACAAACAGCAAAATGTAAGCCAATGTTCACAATGAATGGAAATGTGTAAGTCCACACTGGCCTGGCTATTTCTATTGTCATGTAGCATGGGGAGTTAGCATGGTACATCCCCAGATACGGGTACAACCTTGATGTCAGTTTCCTAGTATGTATAAGTCAGTGGTCAGTCCACTAAAACTCTGAACTTGAAATAGTGTAGAGCATGTTGTTTAGGAGAAATAAACCATCTATTTTGTGTCTAAAATTTAAGTCCTTATTGTCCTTCTCAATATGTTGATTTGAGAAAAGTATCAGCAAAGAAAACTGAGAAGGAACTATAGAAAAACTAATACTTTGCCACCATGGAATCAAAACTTTAAAACATGTTTCGAATAGAATTTTATCATAATTACTGCATGAAATCTACCTCTATTCTGAATGAGGGTGGGAATCTGATTCTCCAAGTGAAGGAAATTTTGAAAGACATTTCTAAAGAAATTAAAGGATTTACTACGTACAGAACATGCAATAAACCTTCTGTTTATTTTTTTTATTTTTTAAAGATTTTATTTATTTATTCATGAGAGACACAGAGAGAGACAGAGAGGCAGAGACACAGGCAGAGGGAGAAGCAGGCTCCATGCAGGGAGCTCCACGGGACTGGATCTCGGGTCTCCACGATCACGCCCTGGGCTGAAGGCGGGGCCAAAACCGCTGAGCCACTTGGGCTGCCCAAACCTTCTGTTTAAAACATGAACCAAGATTTTCTTAATTTTGTTGTCAGAAAATCAGTTTCTCTTGTCTAGTGAACAGATATTTAAAAATTAAGTTTGAAGAGACATCTCAGATAATTAGCCCTCCCAGGAAACCATTCTGTCTTGCCTTGGCATGGAGGAAAACCTTAGAAAAAGGACGGGACTTAGATTTTTTTTAAAGTGATAGACACTGGCAGCTATGGTGGCTCAGCGGTTTGGCGCCTGCCTTTGGCCCAGGGCGCGATCCTGGAGGCCCTGGATCGAATCCTGTGTCGGGCGCCTGGTGCATGGAGCCTGCTTCTCCCTCTGCCTGTGTCTCTCTGTCTCTCATGAATAAATAAATAAAATCTTTTAAAATAAAGTGATAGATGTTGCTAATTTTCAGATGTTGCTGAAAAAAATTACAAAAGGAGTGAGCAATTAAATTGGTAGATTCTCTATTTCTGGTTGCCATTCTGACCCGTTCTCTAACAAACTACCAGAAGAGATAAATTTTATCTATGGTAAAACAGAGGAATATTCATGTTAAAATTCCTAAAAGAAGGTCAGAAGTATGCATGGGTGGCAGTAACTTTCTTTCCCCCTTTTTTGGGGCAGGGGGAAGGGGGAGGAATGTATATGGGTTTTTTCTTCTCCTTACTAGAAATTCTTTCTTTCTGGAGAAGACTTTAAAATCCTGCGGTTTCCCCTGATCAAACCTTTACTGAGTTCCTATAATATGCAGGTATTGTTTTAAGTCCTGGACACAATAGGAGTGAACACAATAGGTACAAATCACTGCCTTTAAGGAGCTTATTTTCTTATATGAAAGACAAGTAATAAAAAAGATAAATTAGAATACATTTAGAGTAATTGAATGTGATTCCTGCCAGGGATAAAAATATAGCTGGGAACACGGTGAGGAAGTGGGTCTGTGCCTGCACATTTAGATAGTGTAACCGGGGAGCAGAGAAGTGGCATTTTATGAATGTCCTGAAATAAGTGAGGGAAGGACCAATGTGGAGAAGGAGAGGCCAGCAAGGGTGCAGCCTTGAAGAGGGAGTGTGCTTGGTTTGTTTGAGGAGTGCAGTATGTCTGAGCAGAGAAAGGAAGAGAGCAATAGGGGATGCGGTCAGAGAGGAAGAGTCTGGGGATGAGGAGAAGGAGGCCAGGTTGTGCAGGCTAGGGGAAGGATCTGGACATCTCTGTCTGGAGGTTTCATAACACTTTGTCATGAGCCCTTCTGTACAAATCATTGAACTGCTACTGTTGTAATAATAATGCTTATCGTAAATTTCCAATGTTGAAATTGCGAGAGATATTTTGTTTGGAATGTGCGCTAAAGGCTTTTTGTGGTTCTTTGGCTAGCCAACTGTATGAAGTATAGGGTTATATTTAAGGCTGTCAAATTACTCTGGTTTAAATTTGCCTTAGCTGGAAAAGACAAATGCTTATTGGTACATACTCAAAAGTATGCAGTCTTCTGCTTACTGTTTTGAGGTGATATTTCAGTGAAGTATTGCTTCCCCTCCCCATTTATTGAGATATAATTGACATCTATAGTTGTGTAAGTTTAAGGTGTACAACATGGTGATCTGACATATGTTGCAGTACAGTTATCACAATAGTGTTAGCCAACATCTCCATCCTGTCACATAATTACCAGTTCTGTTTTTGTGGTGTGGATACTTAAGATCTACTCTCTTAGCAACCTTCAAGTCTATAATATGGTATTATTAACTATAATCACCATACTGTATGTTAGATGCTCAGAATGTGTTAATCTTATGACTGGAAGTTTATGCTCTTTGAGCAATATTTCCCCATTTTCCTGGTTACCCCTCAGACCCTGGTAGCTGCCACTCTACTCTCTGTGTCTCAGAGTTTGGTTTTTTAAGATTCCACATATAAGTGATATTATACAGTATTTGTCTTTCTTTGACTTATCAAAGAATACTTATGAAGTATTACTTTATACAAGCTTACCAACTACCAGTCAATAGAATATTTGAATGCTTGCTTAAGAAACAAATCTACAATTATAATTAGTATATATATATGATTTCTTTTACACTGTGGCACTAAAAAATTTTAATTGATAACTTACATATAGCAAGATACATAAATCTTAAGCATAAAGCTTAATCTTTTTTTAAAAGACTTTATTTATTTATTCATGAGACACACAGAAAGAGACAGAGACATAGGCAGAGGGAGAAGCAGGCTCCTCGCAGGGAGCCTGATGTGGGACTCAGTCCTAGGACCCCGGGATCATGCCCTAAGCCAAAGGCAGATGCTCAACCACTGAGCCACCCAGGTGCCCCTTGATGAATCTTTAAAAATGTACACACCTGTGTGACCTCACCCATATCACGGTATGGAATATTTCCAGTTCCCCAGCAGGGCGCCTCTTACCTTTACTCAGCCCACAACCCATTAAAAGTCATCACTAGTCTGACCTCTGTCACCATGCGTCAGTTTTTCCTGTTCCTGAATCTCATATAAATGAAATCTTATCATATGTATTCTTTTGTATGTGACTTCTTTGACTCAACATGAACTTGCGAGATTCATTGATGTTATGGTGTGAAGCGGCGATCCATTGTTTTGCCTTGCTGCGTGGTATTCCAGTATATGATACAATAACAATATATTCATCCATTCTACTGGTAATAGACTTTGTGTTTCTAGTTGAGAGCTATTTCAGGATGACTCAGTGGTTTTACAAAGTGCTGACCCTAGGAGTTGCTGAGGTACATAGAACTGATTGCCCCCAATACATTGTTTCGGTTGTGTCCTCTCTCTCTCCTATCTCTCATCCTAGGTTCCTTTGTCTCTCTGCTGTTTAGCACAATCTTAGAGGTTCTAGTAGGAGCCTGATATTTACATTTTATTATAAAAAGAAGCCAAATATACTCTGTGCTTAAAACAGGAAAGTGTTGATTCTCTTTTATTTTTTTATTTATGTATAAAAGTACCTGAGCATTGCAACACTCTTCTTTAGAATCAAAGCCAGCTTTCCCTAGATTATGCAGCTGTTCTGGGAGTTTTGTAGTTAACTGCTATCAAAAATTGGATACCTAAAAAAAAAACATTGGATACCTTCTATTACAGGCTGAATTTATTCCCCAACTTTCATATATTGACGTGCTAACCCCCCTGCCCCCGTACCTCAGAATGTAACTATATTTGGATATAGAGACTTTAGAGAGGTGATTTAAGTTAAAATGAGGACTTTAGAGAGGGCCTTCATCCAATCTGACTGGTAATCTTATTAAGAAGAGGAAATGTGGGCAGCCCGGGTGGCTCAGCGGTTTGGCGCCTGCCTTTGGCCCAGGGCGTGATCCTGGAGTCCCGGGATCGAGTCCCACGTCGGGCTCCCTGCATGGAGCCTGCTTCTCCCTCTGCCTGTGTCTCTGCCTCTCTCTCTCTCTCTCTCTCTCTCTCTGTGTGTGTGTGTCTCCACGAATAAATAAATAAATCTTTAAAAAAATAAATTGTAGGGATCCCTGGGTGGCGCAGCGGTTTGGCGCCTGCCTTTGGCCCAGGGCGCGATCCTGGAGACCCAGGATCAAATCCCACGTCGGGCTCCCGGTGCATGGAGCCTGCTTCTCCCTCTCCCTCTGCCTGTGTCTCTGCCTCTCTCTCTCTCACTGTGTGCCTATCATAAATAAATAAAAATTTAAAAAAAAAATAAAAAATAAAAATAAATAAAAATAAAAAAATAAATTGTAAAAAAAAGGAAGAGGAAATGTGCACACCCAGGAAAGACACCAGGCACACACACACAGAAGAAAGACCATGTGGAGAGGCGGTGAGAGGGCTGCTATTTACAAGCCAGGGGGAGAGGCCTCAGAGGAAACTTATCTTCTTGACACCTTGACTTTTGGACTTCCAGCCTCCAGCACTGTGAGAAAGTAAATTTGCATTGTTTAAACCTTTCAGCCTGTGGCATTTCATCATAGCAGTGCTAGAAAACTAACACACCTCGTCAAATAAGTTTCCAAATACCATAAGGTAACATTTATAAAATAAGTCAGCTCTTCCGAATTTTTCATTTTTAAATAAGAGCTTAGCAAACCCCAGTGTTTTAATGCGCCACAAGCCAATCATTTAGTAGCAGACCCCATGTAGCCTGTGTGTCCTTCCTCTCCTGGTTCAGCTGCCTCCTGAATAATTTGAGATTTAGTTGCAGAAACTATACTCCTTTACCTTCAAATACTTCATATTTTTATGTAAGAATGTTCTCTTATTCAGAAAATTCAAACACTGACACACATGGTCCACATTAAATTTTACCAGTTGTCCCAATCATATCTTTCCTGACAATCTCTCTCTCTCCTTCCCACTTCCAGGACAATATGTTACATTTAATTGTCATGTCTCTTTAATGTCCCTTATTCTATTATTGTTATTCTTTTTAATTTATTTTAGTAAACTTTATACCTAATGTGGGGCTTGAGTTCACCACCCTGAGATCAAGAGTCACATGCTCTTCCAACTGAGCCAGCCAGGTGCCCCTCACGTCCCTTTAACCTCCTTTCAATTTTGTCTACCACAACATCTGTGTTTTTAAAGATCACATAGCAAGTGTTTTGTTAATGTTCCTCAGTCTGGGTTTGTCTGATGATTAGGTTCTGGTTATGCCTCTTTAGCATACTTGGAACTTTGGACTTGCGTACGCTGTTCAGGTCACAAGGTAAAAGATGCAAGCAAGACAGACGCCAAGACCAGCAAACAGCACGGCCAAGGCGGGGGAAGAGCCTGAAGCGCAAAGCGTCCGCCGAGGAGCCCCAGGAGGCTGCAGCCGCTGAGGATGGAGCGACGCAAAGTGGGGTCCAACCTCCGAAAGCGGCTGCCCTTCCCCCAGGCTTCAGCATTTCGGAAATTAAGAACAAACGACGGCGACACTTAATGTTCACGCGGTGGAAACAGCAGCAGCGGAAGGAAAAGTTGGCGATTAAGAAAAAACTTAAAAAAGAGAGAGAAGCTCTTGGTGATGAAGCTCCACCAAAGCCTATACCAAAGACCATGGACAACCAGCGAGTAGATGATGAAACTATAGTAGATCCTAATGATGAAGAGGTTGCTTATGATGCAGCTGCAGATGAATTTGCATCTTACTTCAACAGACAAACTTCTCCCAAGATTCTCATCACAACATCAGATAGACCTCATGGGAGAACAGTCCGGCTCTGGACCAGCTCTCCGCAGTTATACCAAACTCACATGTTTATGACAGAAGAGGACTGGCTTTGAAAAAAATTATTCCACGGTGCATTTCAAGAGATTTCACAGATCCGATAGTTATTAATGAAGATCGTAAAATACCAAATGGATTAATTCTGAGTCACTTGTTCGTTTGCGTAAAGAAATTAAGAGAAGAGGCAAGGACCCTACAGAACACATACCTGAAGTAATTTTGAATAACTTTACTACGAGGCTGGGTCATTCTGTTGGATGTATGTTTGCATCTCTCTTTCCCCATAATCCTCAATTTATTGGGAGGCAAGTTGCCACATTCCATAATCAACGGGACTATATATTCTTCAGATTTCATAGGTACATATTCAAGAGTGAAAAGAAGTGAGAATTCAGGAACTTGGACCACGTTTTACCTTAAAATTAAGATCTCTTCATAAAGGAACCTTTGATTCTAAATATGGAGAATATGAATGGGTCCATAAGCCCCGGGAAATGGATATAAGTAGAAGAAAATTCCATTTATAAAATACTGAAGGAATAGTATTGAATTGTGCTAAACAGGTCTACTTTGGATTGATGACAGAAGATCCTTTTTAAAATGTCATTTACTGGTTCCATAAACCTTTTCATGTCTGGACCAGGTAACAAGTGCCATGAATTACCATTCACTGTTTATGTAGCACATACAAATAAAAGTCATTTTGGTGAGTTTAAAAAAAAAAGATGCATGCAAGAGTTATCACACCCTTCCATTGCTTGAAAAGCAGCAGATCTCACCTATATGCTAAGAGGAACATATTTAATAAGTAAATTCACTTTGAGGTATTAGTGATGAAAACTATCTTCCCCTTGAGTCAATGACCTTGCTAGGCGTCACTGTATTTTTTTAAGGTTTATTTATTTATTTGTGTGTGGGGGGGTGTTGGGGGTGGGGTGAGGAAGGGAGAGAGGGAATGAGAGGAGGGGCAGAGGGACAGGGAGAGAAACTCTCAAGCGCACTCGGTGTGGAGTGCGGAGTTCATGCCCCAGCATCACCGTATTTTTTTGTAAAGATTTTATTTGAGAGAGAAAGAGAACATACATGAGCAGGGGGAGGGGCAGAGGGAGAGGGAAAAGCAGGCTCCCAACGGAGCAGGGCCCCCCTCCCACCCCCATCTCACCCATGGCTCTTTCCCAGGACTCTGGGATCATGACCTGTGCCAAAGGCAGCTGTTTAACCAGTGGAGCCACCCAGGTGTCCCTAGATTGGCCCTTTTCTGGTTATGCCCCATTAATCAGAGAGAAAGCAAACTACAGTTTCTTAGCGAAAATTTCAAATCCAGATTTTACTTAAGCCTGTACTTTCGAAGCAAATATCTGTCCATATAAGAAAAGTTGCTCTGAAGTGAGTGAAGGAAACTATTTTTTTCCTTTTTATCTTTTCATAAAGCAGAACAGCATGGTGGTTTTCTGAGTCTCTCCATTTCCCAGACAACACTCCCAGCATCCTCATGTCTCCGTGTTCCTTTTTTCCTTTGTTGAAGCAGCAGCAGCAACTTTTGCATGTAAGTCTTGGGAGGAACTGGTGTAAACCACTGACATCATATGCAAAAGCCAAGTTCTTATGTTATAGGCAAGGTGAGCGGCACCGACAGGAGGCAGTTGTTTAGGGAATGGCTACAGTGATACCCGGTGAACACAGTCAGTGGGATTGCTTGCTTCTGTTGCATCCTCAGGTTCCTGTAGTTGAATGAATTCATGTCTGTGGAGCTCTGGAGTTACCAGAACATCCATGTAAACTTTAAATCAGGCTTGTGCGCCTAGAACCATATTGAAAGTTTTAAGGGAACTATATAATCTCAACTAGTATCCGTACAATGATAATGTGACGAACAGTGAGAAACACAAACTAATTTGCGCTGGTTGCTTAGAAAGTCAATACTAATGTAACTTTAGATTTTACAATTAAAAATTAATTTTTTAAAATTAGGTAGTTTGGTTTATGATACCTTCGAGGTATTAGTCAGTCTCCCCATAACTTTGTTTTGCTTTAATGTTTATAATTCTTTTCTTGTTAGAAAACTGAATGGATCTTGAAAGTTCTCATAAGAAAATAAATTGTAACTATGTACGGTAATAGTTGTTAACCAGACTTACTGTGATTATTTTGCAATATATACAAATATGGAATCATCACATTGAACATCTAATATAATGTTATGTCAATTAAAAAGGCCCAAATGAATAAATAACCACTATCTACACCATTGCCAGAGAATAAAATAAAACTTTCAGTTTTCTGTAATTTCCTTTAAAGTTCACTTTGTAAATGTGTCCTGCTCTGTAAGTTTTCCAGTGAGTAAAAGGGTGTCATTAATGTCTTCATTGGTCTATATCAATGTATTTAAATGCTTTTCACTTTAATTTAGAAGGGAGGACTGATTCTGCTGGTCTCTCAGGATATATAGGAATTCTTGGAACCACCTATTTTAGGATTTTATTTGCACAAATATCCTGTGATTTTAAAAAGTTGGGGATAAGAGTAATGCGATTATTGCTGCCATTTTGCAAACGTGAATAACCTATAAACTCTGCTGACAAGAAGAACAATTTCTAGTCTAGTTTAAGATACTTCATCTTCAAGTTCAAGCATTTTAGTTTGGAAGAAGAAAGCAGCAATCTTCTCTGAGGCATTGGCTTCTTTGGCTTCAGCATATTTGGGACTTCTCTTTTCTCTCTGCTTTCCTCAGATGAGCTTCCTCTCCAGAGCCTTCGTTTGGGAAAATATTTATAATGAGGAGTAAAGCAATCATGTGGCCAAAAACCTGGACGAAACTGAAATAAGTGGTTGTACTTCTGAGGAAGGAAAGGTCTGTTTGGAAACCTAATGTGGACTCTAGGCCCTTGTTGTGGAAAGGAATGAAAGGGATACTTGAGTGGCCTTGTGATGAGCTGGATCCTTGTCACCGGGTTCCTCCTGGGGGGTGGAGGGGTGAGTGTGAAGACTTGGCAGTCTGTAGCACCTCCATTATCTTGTGAGCCTCCAGGAGGGGTGGCTCCCTCTCTCTGTCCTGTGAGGAGAAACATGTAAGTCAGGAAATAGGCCTCATGACAGAAGCAGAAGGGAGACAGTTTAGGGGGTAGTGGGGCAGAAAGATTGAGAGAGAGAAATGGAGATGTCTCAAAGCTTGTTTGAGAAAACAGCCAAGGTCCAAGAAAATGAAGCATGAACACACCTCCTGACCCAGCAGTCCCACTCTGGGGAATTTATCCAAGTGCATGTACCTACAAAGGACTACTTCAGGAATGTTCAAAGCAGCCCTATTCATATTAGCTTGAACTTGGGAACAGTGCAAGTATCCATCAATAGAAGAATGGTTAACCAAACTGTGTATACACAATGAAAAGCAAGCAACGAAAAGAAGAATTACTCTCACAACAACACGGAGGCATCCCATGGATCTTATGTTGAGCAACAGGAGTTAGACACAGAAGAGCACATACTGTAAGATTGCACTCATATAAAGTTCAAGCACTGGGAAACACTAATCTATGGGTAAGAAAACATTTAAAAGTAATTAATTTATGGTTAGGGTAGGTGTTATTTTGTGGAAAAAGTAGAATTCTTTATATCTTGATCCAGGTGATTGTTACATGGATATGGAGGTACACATACACACACACATATCTATATTTACACACACATATACACGTTTCCATATATAACACATATATATGTGTATATGTAAAATGAGATCAGTCTGTACCTTTAAGATTTGTATATTTTATTGTTCATAAATTATAACAATAAAAAAATTCAGTGGAGAAAAAGAACTAATGTTAAGAAAATAAAATTAACCACCCCCTGAAGGCTGCTAATCCAAGAGGTCTGCCTCCCTTCCCCTAGCAGTGAAATCACTCCCTCAAGAGGAAGTCAGGGACATATACATGCAGCAGGGCAACGAGCACTGAGAACCAGGATGAAAGTCATTTCTGAGAAGAAATTTGGGTCAAGCTCAAGTGTCAAGGTCTTCTCTATAGACCTGTATCATCCCATTGAATTGACAATGCAATAGTAAGCTTCCCTTCATAAACTATTCCTTCACTTTCTTGGAGACTTACCAATATAGCCTGGAATGGGCCACTGAGTGTCAACAATGAAAAAACAAACTCATTGCTTCTAGGCCTTTTGGCTAAGATGAAGTGTGGAAAAAAAAAACCCCACAGGAAGTTGAGATCACTGAAGCACTTACAAAGAGCGAGATTCCTCTGACCTTTCGAATAACTGAATTCAGATTTGTTGGTTGTATATGCTATGCTTCTTGCCTGCCTGTGTGCATAGCCCCTTCTAGAGATTCTGTTTTACTTGCCCTGAAAAGGTCCATCCTAAGTATCCTTGCCTGTGGCAGATTGGCCTGCTGATAGACACTCAGCCCATTCATTGGCTGACCAGGGACCAGACAGATTCTCATTTGAGAATTTCAACAAAGAGTCCCAGTTAGTGGAAGATATTAGTGGAAAGTGTAGGGCAGGGACAAGAGTGTTAGGTTTTGGCCATCTGAATGCTGAGTAAGTAGAGAGGCCGGTCTTTCCGGAGAAGCTATAAAATGGGAAGACCTGAGAAAGAGACAAGAGACCATGTGGTAACAGAGTGGTGATGAGCCTTGCTCCTTGACTTTGCAGACTTTGCAAGGCTGATCCTTCTGAAGCCTGGCTGTGATTAAGGTTCTTGGAGATATAGTAATCACTCCACTTCCAGCTCTACTCTTTTTTTTTTTTAAGATTTTATTTATTTATTTGACAGAGAGAGCATGAGGACAAGTGGGGGAGCAGGAGAGGGAGAAGTGGGCTCCCCATTGAGCAGGCAGCCCAATGCAGGAGGGCTTGATCCCCAGACCCTAGGATCATGACTTGAGCAGTCACTTAACTGACTGAGCCACCAGGCACCCCTACTCTACTCTTTTCTTAAGCTAGCTTGAGTGAGTGTCTGTTCCTTGAATGAAATACTGACTCTTTCTTTAATACCTACCCAGGCTACTGAGTATTCACATCCTATGATTAAAACTAGATTAAGATATTTCAAACCACAGAAGATGATTAAATCCCACATCACTCATTCTTTCCTCCTACACAGTTAGATCAGTTCTGAGCCTTTGTAACATGAAAACTTTATGTAAGATGAGAATCCAGCCCTAGTGGAGAAGCTAGCTTTATTCTTAAGCTCCATCTTGACTTTTTATCAGATCAGACTTAGCTAGGCCTGAGCTCTGCCACTCAATACTCTGTGTCCCAGCTGTGCTGAAACAAACCAACTAACTAACCACTTCTTAAACCTGAGGTTACTCACCAACTCCTCCCACTGACTATGGGGTGTTAGAGCCTGCTAGGAAGCTTTTCCCTAATTCTGGGATGTCCAGCAGTATTCAGTACTCTCTTCTGGGAATTTCCAAGGTGTCCAGATCAAGATACAAGCTTGTTCCAGTAATCAACCCAAGAATGTGGGCAGGACCACATAAAACTACATTCTTTTGGTGAACTAGACACATGATGACTATTTCAGGTCACTGGTTGGTTAGCACAAGTGTTCTAAAATGTGAGAACCCTAGGGATTGATTTGGGAAACTATCATAGGGCAAGGCCACACACTTGAGTGAGGAGGTTAATGCCATTCATGGTCTCCAACTTTGGCTGAGTTGACACTGCTCATCCATTCTTTTGTTTCTCCTTGTTCTGCTCCATTCCCACTGTCTTCTAAACCTTTGACATTCTCCTCAAAGCCTCTTCAAAATTCTCATTCTTCTTCATTCATTTGAAGAATTCCCTTCAAAAGTCTCTCTATCTTTTTAAGTAGACTACTTAGCTTCATATTTCAGAAAGAAAACTTCAGTAGTCTGTCATGAACTTCTTTGATTCCTATTCCTCTCACTTCAGAGAGAAGTCTACACAGTTCCAACTCAATGCTCATCCCTCCCTCCATATTTAGTCTGGAATCTGGTTGTGTTTTCTCTACTCCACAGGAACTATTTTGGCAAAAGTCATCAATGGGCCTGAGCTTTTAATAAGTTGGTTCCAAATAATAATAATAATAATAATAATAATAATAATAATAATAATAAGTTGGTTCCAGAGGCCTAAGCACCATTTCCTGTCCTCTCTACCTGGCTTACTCCTGCACAGATTTTGCGCCTCTTTTCCTCAAGGAGGCCTTTCCTACCCTGAAGCTGGCTTAAAGCCTTTGGCAGTATGCTTTCATACCAGCCTGGGAGTTCACTTTCAGAATACTCATCAGTCATGTGATTACTATTCAGTGGTTATATTCTTCCTCCACTGAAATATCCACATGACCATCCTGTAGACTGCTGTCTCCTCATCTCTAGTACAGTGCCTGCAGTGGGATTGGCTTGATTGAGAGAAACATGTTTCTGTAATTGCAAAAGTTACCATCTTGCTACCTCTCAGGGATAATGTGATCATTATAAATAAATTCTTCTCAATATGTAACACACTGACATGCCACCAAAGGCACTGAATGTCAAAGACGAGAGCCCTTCTGAGACCTTAAGCAGGCCAAAGTAGGTCAAATCTTTAAGTGCAGATTGAAAATTTTTTGAGAGGCAGAAGAGCATAGTTTTTAAAAGCACAGACTCTAGAACCAGGGTCCCTGAGCTCTGCCATTTAATAACTGTGACCATTGACAGGTTCCTTAGCTTTTCTGAGTCTTTTTCCTTATTTGTGAAATGGAGAAAATAATACTACTTGTCTCATTGACTTGTTGCATTGTCTGAAATTATATATGTAAAGTGCTAAGAACATGTCTGACACATGCACATTTAGTGTATATTTGCTACTGTTATTGTTCATCTTGAGTGTTATAGAAAGATTCTATCAACACAAGCCCCAGTTTCTTGGGCCCATCTGATTACACTTTATATATAAAATCTGTGTGCTACTGATAGAACTAAAGTATATAGTTGTTATTAGAACAGGACCTTCAGGGCAGCCCCTGTGGCCCAGCGGTTTAGCGCCGTCTTCAGCCCAGGTTGTGATCCTGGAGACCCGGGATCGAGTCCCACATCAGGCTCCCTGCACGGAGCCTGCTTCTTCCTCTGCCTGTCTCTCTCTCTCTCTCTCTCTCTCTCTCTCTGTCATGAATAAATAAATAAAATCTTAAAAAAAAAAGAAAAAAGAACAGGACCTTCACAAAAGTAGGGATTGTTGATTCTGTTGGCCACATCTCTGTCCCTAGCACCTACAGTTGTCTCTGGCTTAGAGTGGTGCCCAGTACATAGTCAGAAATTTGAATGAATGGCTAAGCAGATGTTAAAGGTTCCTCTCTGTAGATTCTTGTGAAGTACAGTGAGTATTTAATTCCAGTCCCAGAAAACTTTCAATAACTTACATTTAAAATTATGGTATAAGAAATCAAGCCAAAATATTGCTTGAAGTTTGGATATCAATTTTAAGTGGGTTTATTATAGTCTAGACATGAAATTCATAGCATACCAACAACTAGTACTTTAAAAAAAAAGTAAGGATGAGAGGTTCCCTTTCTTAAAAAAAAAAAACCCACACAATTACCTGTAGTCTGTGGTTATTTGGGCAGGCAATAGCTGGTTCGTAATGAATGGTCCTGATTTTTAAGAGAAGTAAGCTTTATATATGATGTTCAAGTATGTAGGTCTTCCTTTATATGGCACATGGAACCATATAAAAATTTTCATGTGTTTTCAGAGTTGAACCAGATAGGAATATAAGTCCTGTGATGAATTTACTCACAATTGCTGCAATGCAGTTCATTTTGTAGACTCACAGAACGACTGGCTATTTTGATTAAATCTTTAATTCTACAGAGAATGAATTTGGAGCTCAGAAAGTGTCACAAAGGCCTATTTCAATTCCGTGCTATAAATCCAGTCATGTCACCAGTGTGCAGGCTACTGTGTTAAGTGCTTTGGCAAATGCAAAGATAGTAAAGACACAGGACCAGCCCTCGAGAAGTGTTACAAAGACTTGGATCTGTAATACAAAGCAGAGTGCAGTATGTGCCATGGATGATGTACAAATCGCTCTAAGAATTAAGAGATGTCAGAGAGAAGGAGATTACAATTTTTCATTTGTGTGTCTGAAGAAAGCCTTTGTGAGGGCAATACTATAGTGACATTTAAGCATCATCACATAAAGTAGAAGTACAATGCACAGGTGCAGGCAGGAAGAGGGAGCAGCCACAGCTGCTGCCACAGAGGAGAGAGAGGACAGGGTGAATTTGGACATTCCCACACAGCCAGACAGGGCAGAGCCACAGCATATGTAAGTGAGCTACTAACAGGAATCAGGGCTGCTTGGATAGAGCGAAGCTACAGTTGAAGGACTTCGGAAGCATGGGCCAAATCCAGAATTGGTGCTTTTTAGATGTGAATAAACCTACAATTTCATTATATATAGCTTGTTCAGCTACGTATTTATAAAGTTTCCTGAAGAGTGGTTTACTTTCTAGAAAGATACCAGGTGGCTACTTCTATTTTACAATGCCTCTTTTAGATGTCACATTCAGCAGGTGGTGCTTGGGGTGTCTGATCTTGGGAGTGGGGTGATATTATTTGTAACATCTCCTTGCCTTCTGATCACCAGAGTTTATACAGAGGTTGGGCCAGGTGATCTCTGGTGGTCTCACCTGCAGCTCTGGTGTCTCTTCCCATGTCTGGTCTATGTGAGCCGTAGGGAGAAGGGAACAAACATAGTGTTGGGGGATGATTAGGGTCTGACTGAGCCCTGCAGAGCCCCCGGCGGGCCCAGTCTGATCCTGGGTCTTGCTTCCCTGAGCAGGAGCTAGTTCTGGAACTAAGGTGAACTGTGAAACATTAGACCCAAGTCCTGTAGCATCTTTTTCCCTCATTCCTCGTCCTCCCATCTTCCCCGGGGATTTGCAAGCCAATTTTAAAGCTCAGGCCACCTGGGAAATTTTGTAATGAGGGAAAGGAAAGAGAATAGGAGCAGTGAAGAAATATAATCTAATATAATCTTAGAGAAAGAAATCTATGCTCACTTTGGTAGTACCAGTATGCAGCTGTCCAGTTGTGAATTAAAGCAGTTAACAGAGACTACACATCTACTACATACAAATCACTGTGCTGCTGGGGATAACAAGAGCTGGACGTTGCTGTAAGTCAGGGTGGAAATTGTTAGCTTTACAACAATAGTAACTAGTATAGTGTTTTAAGCTTGAGGAGCTTTTCTTGCATGATAGCTCGTTTGGTCCTCATAACCCCCACAATAATAATTACTATCTGTTACTTCCCATACAAGTGGACTGATGTCAGAGAGGTTAGGTATGTCTAACATCACATAGGTAGGGCTGAGACTAGAACCAGTATCTTCAGATGATAAATTTTAGCTTCTTTCTCTTTTAACCACACACGCTGATGGCAGCTGACAAATTTTTTCCCAATTCATGGCTATGTATAGTTATGGTGCCAAATCTTGTCTTTCTATACAACTTATTATTTAGGGACCCACAGTAGAATAAAAACAAAACCCTTACCTTCTGCCACAGTTACCAGCACCCAGCAGACCAATAGCCAGTAGGAGAAGCACAGTCTGTAAGTCATGGCTTCTACCCTGAGCAGTCACTGCTTGGAACCCAAGAACTCAACGTTGCTTTAAAGGGGAGTTGGTGAGTCACCTGCAGCCTGATTCAGGTAATTTACATTTGCACTGTGGACCACAGGGATCAGGGTTTGCGGTGTGAGGGTAAGAAATAAGCAAGGAAATACCAGACAGTATTTATCAGCTAGAAGCTTCTTGTAATGCCAGCCAAACATCATTCATCTGCCCTTGGAGTCAGATTGTGGGCAACCACACCCTCACTATCCTTTTAATCCCCTCAAAACTTCTTTCTCATTAGTGCCTTCTCTTGACTTGCTCTGTGGATCTCCCTTTGCAAGAAGAAGAATCTGTCTAGGAAATACTCAACAGTGCTTCCCTCTGTGTAGTTTACTTTCTTAAAAAAAAAGGCCAAACAGGATCGGGAGGGCATTAGCCAAAGGCTTCCTGACTCAGGTGTTTTGAAGACGCTATTCGCAGGCCTGGGATCAGAGACTATGGTTTTGTCTTCTCTTTGCTTTTGTCAAGGTACCGAGGGTAGCCATGTCAGAAAGCTAGGTTATCTGGTAGACGCCATGGTCACTGTTCCCCCAAACATGAATAAGTTGGGAGATTAACTTACTGAGTTGTCCTTCCACAGCCCCTTCCTGATTCATCACAATTGCCCATATGATGGACATGATACATCTGAGTCTGGTCTCTTTCCTGAGAGAAGAACACTGTCTATCTAAGGGGGGATGGAAGGGAATGGCCGCAGGTGAGGAAAGACTGGCATTGGAAAGACTGGCTCCAATCTTGGTGCCTTTTCTTCCTCAGCCACAGGCACCTCATCTGTTAAATGGGTATTTCCCTCAGAAGATTTGTTGTGCTGAACAAAAGAGGCGGTTGACCTACAGCTCCAACCACAGTGCCTGGCCCATTAAAGACAGTAGTTATAGTTATTATTAAATTATAATGACTCCAATTCTTACTTCTTTATTCATGAGAGACACACAGAGAGAGGCAGAGACACAGGCAGAGGGAGAAGCAGGCTTCCTGTGGGGAGCCTGATGTGGGACTTGATCACGCCCTGAGTCGAAAGCAGATGCCCAACCACTGAGCCACCCAGGTGCCCCAGTGACTCCAATTCTTATTTTGTTCCCTCAGGAGTTTATACTTGTCCAACCATTCAGTCACTCAAAGGTCTCTGCTTTGAGCAGAATGTTTCCCTGGGCATTGCAGAAAGAACACAACAGAGCACTGTCCCTGGCTTCAAAGGACTAACCATCTATTGGGGAGATTGTGCAAATTGAGGACCAACGTGAGTAAGAATGCAAAGAGTCACAAAGTAGGAAGTGGCAAATTCCACAGGCCTGATGGTGATCCTAGGCAAAATTCTGGGACAGATGGTTAGCAGATGATTCATCAGCAGTTTGGAGAGGAAGCAGGGATCATGGAGAACAAGCTCAGTCCCTTAGATCAAGACATTCTTGGCTCTCTGTTGACCCCGTATCATGTGCCAGATCATGTGGTCTCCATGCTGGGGCTAACGGATGGGGTCCTGCTCTCATGGACCTTATGGCCTGGCAGCAACATAAAATATTAAGGAGTAACAATACAGAGTTTTGAGTGTTAAGGGAGAGGAAGTACTGGAAGCTATGAAGCAGAGCAACATCCATAATTTGACATCAGTGAGTGAGTATTATATATGCTGATCAGGCACAGAAACAGAAAAATGTTCAACTTTAGCCCAGAAGGCTGACCTAGTACCTTCATAATTCTGGTAAGGATCAAATTCGTGCTAGTTGCTACATTCTTCAAAGGTCACATGACTGCCTGTACATCTCACCCATAGTTAATAGCAAGCTGAATGAGGGGCACCTGGGTGGCTCAGTGGCTGAGCATCCACCTCTGGCTCAGGTCGTGATCCTGAGGTCATGGGATTGAGTCCCACATCAGGCTTCCTGCAGGGAAGAGCCTGCTTCTCCCTCTGCCTATGTCTCTGCCTCTCTCTCTGTGTCTCTCATGAATAAATAAATAAAACCTTAAAAAAATATATCGAGCCGAATGATAAACACCAGAGAAATCTTGCAAAAATTGGTTTTATGAGTAGAAACTTGAACAAGACAACTATGATCTAATACTCCTTGTGCATCCCCTCCCCCTTGAGCACTAAGCATACAACCACCAGCTCCACAGAGCAGAAGTGCAGCCCTTTCTGCCCACAGGTTCTTGTCCCTGTGCTATAATAAAAGCACCTTTTTGCACCAAAAATATTTCAAGAAATCTTTCTTGCCCATTTGTTCATTTGCTCATAGTCCCACATCATATACTACCTTGCCCTCTGCATTAGAAGCACATTGCCTCATCAATCAAATTAGATCCATGTAATCTCTTTACTTCTCACTGTTCCATTTTATGGATTTATTGTAATTTAATCAAACTTTATTTATTTATTTATTTATTTATAAATATTTTATTTATTTATTCATGAGAGACACACACAGAGATAGAGAAAGGCAGAGGCACAGGCAGAGGGAGAAGCAGGCTCCATGCAGGGAGCTTGATGTGGGACTCAATCCCAGGTCTCTAGGATCACACCCTGGGCTGAAGGTGGCGCTAAACCGCTGAGCCACCTGGGCTGCCCTATTTTTTTATTTTTATAAAAAAGATTTTATTTATTTATTTGAGAGAGACACACACAGAGTGAGAGAGAGCATGAAGAGGAGAGAGGGGCAGAGAGAGAGGGAGAAGCAAGCTCCTTGCTGAGCAGGGAGTTGAGGAAGCTCCTTGCTTGATTCCAGAATCCTGAGATGATCATGACTTGAGCCAAAGGCAGACACCTAACCGTCAAAGGCAGACACCTAACCGTCTGAGCAACCCAGATGCCCCTAATCAAACTTTTAGTTGATGGAGATTTGTATTTCTTCTCTTAATCTTCTTTTCTGTATTGGATCTCTAATTAACTTTCAATTTAAATATTCATGAAAATAAATAACAAAAGCAAAATGGTGTAATTTTTTTTCTGTTTGCATTATAATGAAGCTTCAAAAGGAACACATTTTTTTTCATGTAACAAAGACCCCCCACTTTGTTCCAATGATAATATAAAAAGAAATGAGAGAGAAGTGTTGCAAAAGAAGCCAATAAGTGAATTTGTCTCTCAGATAATCAACTGTTATCTCAGGTAGTGCCCTGCACTGTAGATTACTCTTCCCTTCAGATGAGTTTCCTGCCCATCAGGAACACCTTGTGGAAAAGTTGACTGGGGTTTTGACTCTGCCTCCTCCTCTTTGAGAAAAATTTAATTCTGAATGCATGGCATCTAACTGCCAGACCCCAAATTTGTTTTATAATTTTTCTGGGAGACTTAAAAGATACTCATGCAAATGGGTCTAAGCAGCCCTGAGAGGTCTGCCCTGGGGGAGGTGGATCAGATTCCCTGATGTTCCTTTGAAAGCGTAAACCCACGTGAAGAGGAAACAGACAAAGAAGGGTAGTGATCTGTGCTAGAACCTGTGGCAAATAAGACTCAAACCCCAAAATACTCAGGATATATAAAGTGAAAATATTCTGAAAAGGTAACCTGCAAGGGAAGCTATGCATGATGATGTTAATATGGAAAATGAAGATCAACTGAAAGCACACAGAAGGGGCCATTTCAGTTCCTGCCCTAACTACCACATACTTTGCTAATCATACATAAACTATTCCTAGGCCCAACAGCATATGGCAGACTTGGGACTGATTCCTTGCCTTTCTGTTCAGCTGCCCTTCCGATAATAAAGCTTTCTGTGAATCAAACCCTGTGACTCAGAGATTAGCTTACTGTGTTTTGAGAACACACATTTGATATAAGGGTTCCATAACACATGGAGTTAAGAGGAAGGGCCCATGTATGTAGCTGGTTTGTGTTAGGTGTTTTTTAGGTTTTTTGTCTGTTTTTTACAATAATTTTATGAGGAAGTGATGTAGGACGTGAGGAATTATATTTCTTTCTCGTAGACTCAAAAATATTAAGTGGTAGGGTTGAGATTCGGAACTGGAACTTTCCTGACTTCAAAATTCATGTTCTTTCTTCTAATTCAATATATTTACATTGCTTCAAACATTCATTCATTTATTTACTCACTAACTTATTGGTGGATTTGTGTTCTTTTAATGAATTCTTCTGTTTGATATCCTTCTGATTTAACAGTCTGTGAGGAAAGAGGCTCCTCCCTGATAGAACCACTTAGAAACAATGCAGGGAAGAACTCTGGTTGGCCCAGACTGGGTGAGGTAGATGAGGAAGGGAAGGTGGGAGCAGTTACTAGAAGAAGAGAGGTGGGGAATGGAGCCTGGGTCACTGGAGATGTTACTACCTTGATTTGTGTCTACTACACCTGTGGTACCGCAAGACCTTCCCACCCCACAATCTCTAGTATGTCACTTAAACAGAATTTATGTTAACAGACATAGACTAATCAATGTTCTTATGAAAAATAAGAGAACTACTTTCTATTACTAAATGCCTGAGACTACACAAAGATAGTAATATATATGTATATATGTATGTATATATTATACATATATATAATTTTTTAAAAATTGGACATCCACATGCAGAAGAATAAAAGTAGACCACTCTTTTGCACCATATACAAAGATAAACTCAAAATGGATGAAAGATCTAAATGTGAGACAAGATTCCATCAAAATCCTAGAGGAGAACACAGGCAACACCCTTTTTGAACTTGGCCACAGTAACTTCTTGCAAGATACATCCACGGAAAAAAAAAAATACATCCACGAAGCCAAGAGAAACAAAAGCAAAAATGAACTATTGGGACTTCATCAAGATAAGAAGCTTTTGCACAGCAAAGGATACAGTCAACAAAACTAAAAGACAACCTACAGAATGGGAGAAGATATTTGCAAATGACGTATCAGATAAAGGGCTAGTTTCTAAGATCTATAAAGAACTTATTAAACTCAACAGCAAAGAAACAATCCAATCATGAAATGGGTAAAAGACATGAACAGAAATCTCACAGAGGAAGACATAGACATGGCCAACACGCACATGAGAAAACGCTCTGCATCACTTGCCATCAGGGAAATACAAATCAAAACCACAATGAGATAGATACCACCTCACACCAGTGAGAATGGGGAAAATTAACAAGGCAGGAAACCACAAATGTTGGAGAGGATGTGGAGAAAGGGGAAGCCTCCTGCACTGTTGGTGGGAATGTGAACTGGTGCAGCCACTCTGGAAAACTGTGTGGAGGTTCCTCAAAGAGTTAAAAATAGATCTGCCCTACAACCCAGCAATTGCACTGTTGGGGATTTACCCCAAAGATTCAGATGCAGTGAAATGCTGGGACACCTGCACCCAATGTTTCTAGCAGCAATGTCCACAATAGCCAAACTGTGGAAGGAGCCTCGGTGTCCATCGAAAGATGAATGGATAAAGAAGATGTGGTTTATGTATACAATGGAATATTCCTCAGCCATTAGAAACGACAGATATCCACCATTTGCTTCAACGTGGATGAACTGGAGGGTATTATGCTGAGTGAAATAAGTCAATCGGAGAAGGACAAACATTATATGGTTTCATTCATTTGGGGAATATAAAAAATAGTGAAAGGGAATAAAGGGGAAAGGAGAAAAAATGAGTGGGAAATATCAGGGAGGGAGATAGAACATGAGAGACTCCTAACTCTGGGAAACGAACTAGGGGTGGTGGAAAGGGAGGAAGGCGGGGGTGGGGGTGACTGGGTGATGGACTCTGAGGGGGGTACTTGATGGGATGAGCACTGGGTGTTATTCTATATGTTGGCAAATTGAACACCAATAAAAAATAAATTTATAAAAAAATAAAAAATAAAATAAAAGATTTTATTTAAGAGAGAGAGTGGGAAAGAGACACAGCATAGCAGGAGTAGAGGCAGAGGGAGACACAGACTCCCCATTGAGCAGAGAGCCTCATGATGGGCTCGATCCCAGGACCCTGAGGTCATGACCTGAGCCAAAGGCAGACACTTATCTGACTGAGCCACCCAGGCACCCAAGATAGTAATATTTATTTCTCAGGATGGGTGTCAGGAAATAGTTGTTGGTTCCTGAAGGGTCATATGGTCCAGCTGCATCTTGTCATGTGAACTTCTTCCTACCAAATGTCAACCAAGGAACGCCTCAGTGGCTCAGTGGTTGAGCATCTACCTTCGGTTCAGGGTGTGATCCTGGAGTCCCAGGATCAAGTCCTGCATTGGGCTCCCTGCACGGAGCCTGCTTCTCCCTCTGCCTGTGTCCCTACCTCTCTTCCTGTGTCTCTCATGAATAAATAAATGAAATCTTTAAAAAAAGAAAAAGAAGTCAGATGCTTAACCAAACATCAACCAAAATGGAATTACTTTCATGTTTCATTCTGTCCAGTGTCTGTGTCTAGGCTGCCCTGATAGTAAGTTTCCAGTGACATGTGTTGTCACAGAAGAGCACTAGTTTAAGAAGGCTTTTGAAGTTTTTAACAGAAAGTCCCTTATGTCCTTCCTCTCCCTGGTTTCGAGCGCAGAGAAGCAGGGCATTTGGGACTAGGGAGTGTTGCTTTGGAAGTATGCACTTTGCTGTCACCATTCACTCAGTGGCTATTTATTGGGTGCCCAGTATGTGCCAGATGCCATTCCAAAGGCTTGGGATACATCTGTGAGCAAAACACACGAAAATATCCACCCTGCTTGACTTAATAGTCTAGTAGAATGGAGATAGAGCATAAACAGCAAAAATAACAAAGGAGTAAATTATTATTATTATTTTTAATAAATTAATTTTTTATTGGTGTTCAATTTACCAACATACAGAATAACACCCAGTGCTCATCCCGTCAAGTGTCCCCCTCAGTGCTCGTCACCCATTCACCCCCACCCCCCGCCCTCCTCCCCTTCCATCACCCCTAGTTTGTTTCCCAGAGTTAGGAGTCTTCATGTTCTGTCTCCCTTTCTGATATTTCCCACACATTTCTTCTCCCTTCCCTTATATTCCCTTTCACTATTATTTATATTCCCCAAGTGAATGAGAACATACAATGTTTGTCCTTCTCCGATTGACTTACTTCACTCAGCATAATACCCTCCGGTTCCATCCACGGTGAAGCAAATGGTGGGTATTCGTCCTTTCTAATGGCTGAGGAATATTCCATTGTATACATAGACCACATCTTCTTTACCCATTCATCTTTCGATGGACACCGAGGCTCCTTCCACAGTTTGGCTATTGTGGACATTGCTGCTAGAAACATTGGGTGCAGGTGTCCCGGAGTTTCATTGCATCTGAATCTTTGAGGTAAATCCCCAACAGTGCAATTGCTGGGTTGTAGGACAGATCTATTTTTAACTCTTTGAGGAACCTCCACACAGTTTTCCAGAGTGGCTGCACCAGTTTACATTCCCACCAACAGTGTAAGAGGGTTCCCTTTTCTCCGCATCCTCTCCAACATTTGTTGTTTCCTGCCTTGTTAATTTTCCCCATTCTCACTGGTGTGAGGTGGTATCTCATTGTGGTTTTGATTTGTATTTCCCTGATGGCAAGTGATGCAGAGCATTTTCTCATGTGCGTGTTGGCCATGTCTATGTCTTCCTCTGTGAGATTTCTGTTCATGTCTTTTGCCCATTTCATGATTGGATTGTTTGTTTCTTGGGTGTTGAGTTTTTTTTTTTTTTTTTTTTATTCATGAGAGAGAGAGAGAGAGAGAGAGAGAGAGGCAGAGACACAGGCAGAGGGAGAAGCAGGCTCCATGCAGGGAGCCCGATGTGGGACTCGATCCCGGGTCTCCAGGATCATGCCCTGGGCTACAGGCGGCGCTAAACCGCTGCGCCACGGGGGCTGCCCCTTGGGTGTTGAGTTTAATAAGTTCTTTATAGATTTTGGAAACTAGCCCTTTATCTGATAAGTCATTTGCAAATATCTTCTCCCATTCTGTAGGTTGTCTTTTAGTTTTGTTGACTGTATCCTTTGCTGTGCAAAAGCATCTTATCTTGATGAAGTCCCAATAGTTCATTTTTGCTTTTGTTTCTTTTGCCTTCGTGGATGTATCTTGCAAGAAGTTACTGTGGCCGAGTTCAAAAAGGGTGTTGCCTGTGTCCTCCTCTAGGATTTTGATGGAATCTTGTCTCACATTTAGATCTTTAATCCATTTTGAGTTTATCTTTGTGTCTGGTGCAAGAGAGTGGTCTAGTTTCATTCTTCTGCATGTGGATGTCCAATTTTCCCAGCACCATTTATTGAAGAGACTGTCTTTCTTCCAGTGGAGAGTCTTTCCTCCTTTTTCGAATATTAGTTGACCATAAAGTTCAGGGTCCACTTCTGGGTTCTCTATTCTGTTCCATTGATCTATGTGTCTGTTTTGTGCCAGTACCACACTGTCCTGATGACCACAGCTTTGTAGTCCAACCTGAAATCTGGCATTGTGATGCCCCCAGCTATGGTTTTCTTTTTTAAAATTCCCCTGGCTATTCGGGGTCTTTTCTGCTTCCACACAAATCTTAAGATGATTTGTTCTAACTCTCTGAAGAAAGTCCATGGTATTTTGATAGGGATTGCATTAAACGTGTATATTGCCCTGGGTAACATTGACATTTTCACAATATTAATTCTGCCAATCCAGGAGCATGGAATATTTTTCCATCTCTTTGTGTCTTCCTCAATTTCTTTCAGAAGTGTCTATAGTTTTTAGGGTATAGATCCTTTACCTCTTTGGTGAGGTTTATTCCTAGGTATCTCATGCTTTTGGGTGCAATTGTAAGTGGGATTGACTCCTTAATTTCTCTTTCTTCCGTCTCAGTGTATAGAAATGCCATTGATTTCTGGGCATTGATTTTGTATCCTGCCACGCTACCAAAATGCTGTATGAGTTCTAGCAATCTTGGGGTGGAGGCTTTTGGGTTTTCTATGTAGAGTATCATGTCATCGGCGAAGAGGGAGAGTTTGATTTCTTCTTTGCCAATTTGAATGCCTTTAATGTCTTTTTGTTGTCTGATTGCTGAGGCTAGGACTTCCAGTACTGTGTTGAATAGCAGTGGTGAGAGTGGACATCCCTGTCTTGTTCCTGATCTTAGGGGAAAGGCTCCCAGTGCTTCCCCATTGAGAATGATATTTGCTGTGGGCTTTTCGTAGATGGCTTTTAAGATGTCGAGGAAAGTTCCCTCTATCCCTACACTCTGAAGAGTTTTGATCAGGAATGGATGCTGTATTTTGTCAAATGCTTCCTCCGCATCTAATGAGAGGATCATATGGTTCTTGGTTTTTCTCTTGCTGATATGATGAATCACATTGATTGTTTGACGAGTGTTGAACCAGCCTTGTGTCCCGGGGATAAATCCTACTTGATCTTGGTGAATAATTTTCTTAATGTACTGTTGGATCCTATTGGCTAGTATCTTGTTGAGAACTTTTGCATCCATGTTCATCAGGGATATTGGTCTGTAATTCTCCTTTTTGGTGGGGTCTTTGTCTGGTTTTGGAATTAGGGTGATGCTGGCCTCATAGAACGAATTTGGAAGTACTCCATCTCTTTCTATCTTTCCAAACAGCTTTAGTAGAATAGGTATGATTTCTTCTTTAAACGTTTGATAGAATTCCCCTGGAAGCCATCTGGCCCTGGACTCTAGTGTCTTGGGAGGTTTTTGATGACTGCTTCAATTTCCTCCCTGGTTATTGGCCTGTTCAGGTTTTCTATTTCTTCCTGTTCCAGTTTTGGTAGTTTGTGGCTTTCCAGGAATGCATCCATTTCTTCTAGATTGCCTAATTTTTTGGGGTATAGCTGTTCATAATATGTTTTTAAAATCGTTTGTATTTCCTTGGTGTTGGTAGTGATCTCTCCTTTCTCATTCATGACTTTATCAAAGGAGTAAATTATATAACATGTTGGAATAAATACATTAGAATGCTAGAAGATTCTGTAATATGTGCTATAGAAAAATAAAAAGTTAATCAGGTAAGAAAGGTTGGAAGGTGTTGCATTTTAAGGTAGAAGATGATGTTTGACCAAGGGCTTGAGGGACTTAGGTAAGTCATCCATGTAGATATCCAGAGAAGAGTATATCAGGCAGATGGTCCAGCCAGTGGAAATGTCCTGAGGCAAAAAAGTAGGTATGGCATGTAACACACAACAGCAAGGAGGCTATTGTCACTGAGGCAGATGAGGAGATGAGGTCAAGGAGTAATGGAGACCAGATCATTACCCTGAGGGAAATAGGAAGCCACTGGAAGATTGTGCAGAGAGGCATGACATGATCTTCCATTTTGAAAGGATAACTCTGGCCACTCTGTGGCTAATAAACTATTGGAAGGGAGGGGAGAACTTAAAATAGCAGTAGCATAGGGAGAAGATGATGGTGATACAGGTTTGGGTGGCAGCAGTGGAGGTAAAAAAAATAGGGAGATTATGGACATATTTTGAAGGTAGACTTGACAGGATTTCCTGAATTGGAAGGAGGTTGTGAATGACACAGGAGTCCTAGATTAACACCACACTTTTGGTCTGAGTGTTTCAACTGCTGAGGTTGAGAATGATCAGTGGTCAGATTTTAGCTGAATCTTAAAAAGTTACTATATATTGCTTCTTCCATAAAGAAAAATTGGGAGAGTAAAAATACATTGACTTTTTAATGAGTACCTAAGATAAGATGAGTTACTAGTCTGTGCACTGTTACCTCCAAGCTGCAGGACTGGAGAAGTGAGATTTTCACATTTAGGTAATAAGAAGGATCTGCCTTTCAGCCCGAATGGTAGTATGCCAGGAGATTCTTATGTTTAGAGCAGCTCTGCTCAAAGGGGGAGAGAAAGGACAAGGTGAGCAGATGGGAAAGGTATAGTGTCTGTATCTGCGTGGGCTCTAGGTTCTCTGGGCACCCTGTCTCACCACGGGTAACCCCTACACTGAAATTGTGCTTTGTGTCTGTCCTCTCTCTCTGGACTTTGAGACTTGATGGCAAGAACTTGGTCTTTTTTTTTATTATTATCATTTTGATAAAAAAGACAATATAAAAATTACTGTTTTAACCATTTGTAAGTATACAGAAGAACAGAGCCTTGATTACTGTTGGAGCCACAATGTCTGGCACATTGTGAGCACTTGGTGAATTGTTTTGGAATAAATGATAGACAGATGCCTGGGGAAGGAGCAAGAGAGGACTCTCTGATTGTGTGCAGGTATTCGCACACCTGGTTGTCTGGCAAGTTGTTGTCAGAGAAGGAAGGGTGAGAGGGCAGGGAGGTGGCTTTTCCCAGCTGGGCAAAGCCACCTCCCTGCCATGCATGGCTTTTCGGATCTGAGCTCAGGGGTATTTAATCTCCTTTTTCTTCCCACTTGCACCCTGTGAAGGTCACTTTTATGTGTCCATGTGGGTGAAACAGGGTGCCCAGATGTTTAGTCAAATAGTGATTCTGTGACAACGTTTTTGGATGAGATTTACATTTAAATTGGTGGATTTTAAGTAAAGCTTTAAAATCCTTGTGTACCTTGGCGGGGTGGGGGTTGGGGGGGTGGGGGTGAGGAGGCTCATCCAATCAGCTGAAGGCCTGAATAGAACTTGACTTCCCTTGAGTGAGAGAGCAAGAGAGGATTCTGCAGCAGATGGCCTTGGGACTTGAACCACAATATTGGCTCTTCCCTGTGTCTCCAGCCAGCCAGCCCACCCTGCAGATTCTGGTCTTGCCTCCATAATTATATGAGCCCATTCCTCAAAATAAACCTTCTCCTCTATATACATGTCCTATTCTGTTTCTTCAGAGCATCCTGATGAATACATTTTCATGTTTTCTCTCTCTCTCACTTTCACATGCCTACATGCTGCCCTGCAGGTTTAGGTCCAGGTGAAGAGACTTATATCAAATGCTTCTAAAGCAGGACCTTGGTGTTTGCGGATAATGAAAGGCATAGCCAAGTGTTGCTTGACCAGTGATGTGTGGGATTACTTTAGGAATTTCAGGCTGCTTTGTAAGCATCATACTGCTTCTCACATGCATACTTGAGAAAGTTGCCCGAGAAGCCTGGCTCAGGGCAGCTTGTCTTTGAAAGAGGGTGAACCTCTTTATTTTGGGGAGAATCTCATAGGGTTGACCTTCCTGCTTTGCTCCTCTTGCAGTCTCCTTTGCCCTCGTTCTTGGTGGTGTAAAAATGTTTAGAATTTCTTTTTTTGTTGTTATTTTATATTTATTATAAATATATTTCCACATCTTTGAATTAATTTTAATTTTATTTTTTTATGGTTTTATTTATTTATGAGAGACAAACAGAGACAGAGGCAGAGACACAGGCAGAGGGAGAAGTAAGGCTCCATACAAAGAGCCCGATGTGGGATTCAATCCCCAACCCCGAGATCAGGTCCTTTGTCCTGAGCCAAAGGCAGAGCTCATGCGCTGAGCCTGCAGGCATTCCATTTTTTTACATTTTTATTTTTTTTTTAAGATTTTATTTATTTATTCATAGAAACACACACACAGAGAGAGAGAGAGAGAGAGAGAGAGGCACAGGCACAGGCAGAGGGAGAAGCAGGCTCCATGCAGGGAGCTTGATGTGGGACTCGATCCAGGGTCCCCAGGATCAAACCCCGGGCTGCAGGCGGCACTAAACCACTGCGCCACAGGGGCTGCCCTATTTACATTTTTAAATTTAAATTCAATTTGCCAACAATTGGCAATTCAAATTGTCCTTTGCCAATTTGCCAAGGACATCGAGGCTCCTTTCACAGTATGGCTATTGTGGACATTGCTGCTATGAACATTGGGGTGCAGGTGTCTCAGTCTTGAACCGCATCCGTTTCTTTGGAGTAAAAACCCAGTAGTGCAATTGCTGGGTCGTAGGGTAACTCTATTTTTAACTCTTTGAGGAACCTCCACACAGTTTTCCAGAGTGGCTGCACCAGTTCACATTCCCACCAACAGTGCAAGAGGGTTCCCCTTTCTCCACATCCTCTCCAACATTTGTTTCCCATCTTGCTAATTTTCCCCATTCTCACTGGTGTGAGGTGGTATCTCACTGTGGTTTTGATTTGTATTTCCCTGATGGCCAGTGATGTGCAGCATTTTCTCATGTGCTTGTTGGCCATCTGTATGTCTTCTTTAGTGACACACTTCTTTCTTCTGTTCATGTCTTTCGCCCATTTCATGAATGGATTGTTTGATTATTTGCTTTTGAGTTTAATAAGTTCTTTATAGATCTTGGATACTAGTCCTTTATCTGATACGTCATTTGCAAATATCTTCTCCCATTCTGTAGGTTGTCTTTTAGTTTTGTTGACTGTTTCTTTTGCTATGCAGAAGCTTCTTATCTTGATGAAGCCCCAATAGTTTATTTTTGCTTTTGTTTCTCTAGCCTTCATGGAAGTATCTTGCAAGAAGTTACTGTGGCCAAGTTCAAAAAGGGTGTTGCCTGTGTTCTCTTCTAGGATTTTGATGGAATCTTGTCTCACATTTAGATTTTTCATCCATTTTGAGTTTATCTTTGTGTATGGTGCAAGAGAGTGGTCTAGTTTCATTCTTCTGCATGTGGATGTCCAATTTTTCCAGCACGATTTATTAAAGAGACTGTCCTTTTTCCAGTGGATAGTCTTTCCTGCTTTGTCGAATATTAGTTGATCACAAAGTTGAGTGTCCAGTTCTGGATTCTCTATTCTGTTCCATTGATCTATGTGTCTGTTTTTGTGCCAGTACCACACTGTTTTGATGACCACAGCTTTGTAGTACAACCTGAAATCTGGCATTGTGATGCCCCCAGATATGGTTTTCTTTTTTAAAATTCCCCTGGCTATTCGGGGTCTTTTCTGATTCCACACAAATCTTAAGATGATTTGTTCCAACTCTCTGAAGAAAGTCCATGGTATTTTGAGAGGGATTGCATTAAATGTGTAAATTGCCCTAGGTAGCATTGACATTTTCATAGTATTAATTCTTCCAATCCATGAGCATGGAATATTTTTCCATCTCTTTGTGTCTTCCTCAATTTCTTTCAGAAGTGTTCTGTAGTTTTTAGGGTATAGATCCTTTACCTCTTTGGTTAGGTTTATTCCTAGGTATCTCATGCTTTTGGGTGCAATTGTAAGTGGGATTGATTCATTAACTTCTCTTTCTACAGTCTCATTGTTATTAGTGTAGAGAAATGTCACTGATTTCTGGGCATTGAATTTATATCCTGCCACATTGCCGAATTGCTGTATGAGTTCTAGCAACCTTGGGGTGAGTCTTTTGGGTTTTCTTTTTTTTTTAAGATTTTAAAAATTTATTTATTCATGGGAGACACAGAGAGAGAGAGAGAGAGGCAGAGACACAGGCAGAGGGAGAAGCAGGCTCCATGCAGGGAGCCCGATGCGGGACTCGATCCTGGGACTCCAGGATCAGCCCTGGGCCAAAAGCAGGCACTAAACTGCTGAGCCACCCAGGGATCCCCTCTTATGGGTTTTCTATGTACAGTATCATGTCATCTGCGAAGAGGGAGAGTTTGACTTCTTCTTTGCCAATTTGAATGTCTTTTCTTTCTTTTTGTTGTCTGATTGCTGAGGCTAGGACTCTAGTACTATGTTGCATAGCAGTGGTGAGAGTGGACATCCCTGTCGTGTTCCTAATCTTAGGGGAAAGGCTCCCAGTGTATCATTCCCAATGGGGATTCCCCATTGGGAATGATATCTGCTGTGGGCTTTTTGTAGATGGCTTAAGATGCTGAGGAATGTTCCCTCTATCCCTACACTTTGAAGAGGTTTGATCAGGAATGGATGCTGTATTTTGTCAAATGCTTTTTCTGCATCTATTGAGAGGATCATATGGTTCTTGTTTTTTCTCTTGTTGATGTGATCATCAGGTTGATTGTTTTACGAGTGTTGAACCATCCTTGTATCCCAGGGATAAATCCCACGTGGTCATGGTGAATAATCCTCTTAATGTATTATTGGATCCTATTGGATAGTATCTTGGTGAGAATTTTTCCATCCATATTCATCAAGAATATTGGTCTATAATTCTCCTTTTTGGTGAGGTATTTGTCTGGTTTTGGTTGGGTCTTTGGCCTCATAAAACGAGTTTGGAAGTATTCCCCTCCTTTTCTTTTTTTGTTTTTAAAGATTTTATTTATTTATTCATGAGAGACACAGAGAGAGAGAGAGAGAGAGAGATTGAGAGAGAGAGGCAGAGACACAGGCAGAGAGAGAGAGAAGCAGGCTCCATGCAGGGAGCATGATGTGGGACTCGATCCCAGGACTCCAGGATCATGCTCTGGGCCAAAGGCAGGCACTCAACCGCTGAGCCCTCCAGGCATCCTTTCCCCCCCTTTCTATCATTTGAACCAGCTTTAGTAGAATAGGTATTAGTTCTTCTTTAAACATTTGGTATAATTCCCCTGGGAAGCCATCTGACCCTGGACTTTTATGTCCTGGGAGGTTTTTGATGACTGCTTCAATTTCCTCCCTGGTTATTGGCCTGTTCAGGTTTTCTATTTCTTCCTGTTCCAGTTTTGGTAATTTGTGGTTTTCCAGAAATGCATCCATTTCCTCTAGATTGCCTAATTTACTGGCGTATAGCTGATCATAGTACGTTTTTAAAATCGTTTGTATTTCCTTGCTATTGGTTGTGCTCTCTCCTCTTTCATTCGTGATTTTGTTAATTTGAGTCTTTTTTCTTTTTTAATAAGGCTGGCTAGGGGTTTATCTATCTTATTAATTCATTCAAACAACCAACTCCTGGTTTTGTTGATATAGAGTTCTTCTGGTCTTATTTCATTGAGTTCCACTCCAATCTTTATTATCTCTCTTCTGTATGGTTTAGGCTTTATTTGCTGTTCTTTCTCCAGTTCCTTTAGGTGCTAGGTTAGCTTGTGTACTTGAATTTATTCCAATTTTTTTGAGGGAGGCTTGTATTGTGATGTGTTTTCCTCTTAGGACCGCTTTTGCAGTGTCCCAAAGATTTTGAATAGTTGTATTTTCATTTTCATTAGTTTCCATGAATCTTTTTAATTCTTCTCTAATTTCCTGGTTGACCCATTCATCTTTTAGTAGGATGCTCTTTAACCTCCATGTGTTTGAGTTTCTTCCAAATTTCCTGTTATTGAGTTCTAGTTTCAAAGCATTGTGTTCTGAAAATATACAGGTAACAATCCCAATGTTTTGGTATCAGTTAAAACCTAATCTGTGAAAAAAAAAAAAAATTAAAAAAAAAAAAAAAAAAAAAAACCTAATCTGTGACGCAGTATGTGGTCTATTCTGGAGAAAGTTCCATGTGCACTTGAGAAGAATGTGTATTCAGTTGCACTCAGATGGAATGTTGTGTATATATCTGTGAAATCTATTTGGTCAGTGTATCACTCAAGGCCCTTGTTTTTTTGCATGTTTTTTTTTTAAGATTTATTTATTTATTCGTGATAGACACAACACACACACACACACATACACACACAGAGATTGAGAGAGAGGGGGATCCCTGGGTGGCGCAGCGGTTTGGCGCCTGCCTTTGGCCCAGGGCGTGATCCTGGAGACCCGGGATCGAATCCCACATTGGGCTCCCGGTGCATGGAGCCTGCTTCTCCCTCTGCCTGTCTCTGCCTCTCTCTCCTTCTCTCTCTGTGACTATCATAAATAAATAAAAATTAAAAAAAAAAAAGAGATTGAGAGAGAGAGAGAGAGGCAGAGACACAGGCAGAGGGAGAAGCAGGCTCCATGCCGGGAACTCGACATGGAACTCGATTCTGGGACTCCAGGATCTCGCCCTGGGCCAAAGGCAGGTGCTAAACTGCTGAGCCACCTGGGGATCCCCACGTTTTTTTTTTTAAGGCCCTTGTTTCTTTGGTGATGTTCTGCTTAGAAGATCTCTCATTTCCTGAAAGTGCCGTGTTGATGTCTCCTACTATTTGTGTATTATTAAGTATCTCCTTACTTAGCTTATTAATTGATTGACATACTTGGTGGCTCCCACATTTAGGGGCTTAAGTATTCATAATTGTTAGGTCTTCTTGTTGGATAGACACTTTAAGTACGATATAGTGTCCCTCTTCACCTCTTACTACAGTCTTCGGTATAAACTTTAATTTATCTGATATGAGGATTACTACCCCAGCTTTCTTTTGAGGACCATTTGATTGGTAAATGGCTCTCCACCCCTTTCATTTTTAGGCTGTAGGTGTCCTTAAATCTAATATAAGTCTCTAGACAGCATATAGATGGGTCTTGCTTTTTATCCCGTCTGAAACCTTGCGTCTTTTGATGGGATCATTCAGCTCATTCATGTTCAGAGTAACTATTGGAAGATATGAATTTAGTGTCATTGTAATACCTATTCAGTCCCTGTTTTTGTGGATTGTTTCTGTGGGCTTCCTCTTTCTTTTACAGAGTCCCCCCTTAATACTTCTTGCTGAGCTGGTTTGGTAGTCACAGAGTCTTTCAGTTTCTGTCTATCCTGGAAGCTCTTCATCTCTCCTTCTATTCTGAATGAAAGCCTTGCTGGATATAGTATTCTTGGCTGCATATTCTTGTCATTTAGTGCCCTGAATATATCCTGCCAACCCTTTCTGGCCTGCCAGGTCTCTGTGGAGTGGTCTGCTGTTAATCTGATATTGCTCCCCATGTAAGTTAAGAATCTCTTGTCTCTTGCTGCTTTAAGGATTTTCTCTTTATCTTTGACATTTACAGGTTTTACAATTAAATGTTGAGGTGTTGAACTGTTTTTATTGATTTTTTGGGGGGGTTCTCTCTATCTCTTGGATCTAAATGCCTGTTTTCTTCCCCAGATTTAGGAAGTTCTCAGCTGTGATTTATTCAAATATACTTTGTGGTTCCCTCTCTCTCTCAGTCTCATCTGGGATCCCAATTAGATGTATATTCTTTCTTCTCAAGCTATCATTTATTTCCCTAAGCCTTTCCTCATCAGCTGTTGTTTTTCTCTTTTTTCCTCAGCTTCCTTCCTTTCCATTCTACTTGTCTTCTAAGTCACTCTTTCCACCTCATTAGCCATAGTAGTTAGAACATCCAGTTTGGATTGCATCTCAGTTAAAGTATTTTTAATATCATCAGCCTGATTAGTTCTTAATTCTGCAGTAACAGAGTCTCTAGAGTCCTTTATGCTTTTTTCCAGAGCCACCAGTAACTTTATAATTGTATTTCTGAATTGAATTTCTGACATCATATTTAAATCCTTGTTCAGCAAGGGGTACTGTAAAGGGAGGTGGGTGGGGGGATGGGGTGACTGGGTGATGGGCATTGAGGGGGACACTTGACAGGATGAACACTGGTGTTATGCTATATGTTGGCAGATTGAACTCCGATAAAAAATATATAATAAAAATCCTTGTTCAGTAACTATGTAGCAGAGAGTATTGTTTCCAGTTCTTTCTTTTATGGTGAATTCTTCCTTCTATCATTTTGTGCAGTGAAGAGTGGCTGTATGAGTGGGCTAAATCAAAAATATCAACCACGACATAAGTAAAATACACCCTAGATGATTCTGAAGAGGTCAGAGACCAGAAAAAAAAAAGAAAAAGAATAGAACAAAATAAAACAAAAGGACCACTAAAGTGAAAAACAAAATTTAAAACAAAATAGCAAAAACAAAAACAAAGAGGAAAAAAAGAAAAGAAAGGGAGGGGGATGGTGGTGGTAGAGAGAGAATGCAGTCTCCCTGAGGGGACCTAGAGGTGATCCTCTTGGTTTTGTGTGTATTTTGTTCTGTATGTTAGAAGATGCTTGATCCCAAATTTATATAAACCAGAAATAGTTATATAAAGACCCAAAATTGGCCACAAAAATGTAAACAAGTTAAAAGAAGGGGGCAGAATGGGAAGGAAGAAAGAATATAGTCTCACAGGATGAACCAACACGATGTTCCACTTGGTTCTGGGTGTATGTGGGTCATGTGTTAGAAGGTACTAACTTCCTCTATTGTAAAACAAAATGAGGCAGAAAAAACAAAAACCCATATCTTGTATATCTCCCAAAATTAAATTGAATATGTTGAAGGGAATCCAGAAGTGAAAAATATATCTAAGACAAGTAATTGTAGAAATATGGAAGTCAAAAAGGAAAAAACTTAAAAATGAAGAGCTGGTAAAATATTGTAGTTAAGGTGGGAAAAGAGAAAAAATAATGGAAATTTTTAGTCTGATATAAAAACGAGTCATAATGGAAAAAGAAAAGGAAAAAAAATGACTCTCTAGTTCTACATACTATTTTCCCTCAGTCATAGAACTTTCCAGTGCTGCTTGGTCCAGAACTTGCTCTTCCCCTGTTCTTCCAGCTGGTTTTCTGGGGGAAGGGCTGCTGTGCTGATTCTCAGGTGTGTGTACCTGGGGGAGATGCCCTCCCACCCCTCCCCCCACTGGGTTCCAGGCTCAGTGGGAGCTGTTTACCCTGTGAGGTCTCTGTTCCCTGGCAGCCCTGCCTCTCACAGGCACAGGGTGACACAAGGAGGAACAACAACACTGGTGGTGACCAGGTCTCCAGCTCTGGAGTTAGCTCCCCCAGTAACCACCCACAGCTCCCAGTCTGCACCGGCCTAGAAGCTCCCCGGTTTGGGGTGCTGGCCTGCACAGCTTGGGGGCGCCCGGCAGCAGGAGAGTCCTCGCTGTCCTGTGCCCTCCCCGCCTCCACCTATCCTGGGGGACCGCAGGATCCTGGGCTGTGTCTGCCCGGTGCCCTGGGATCTGGGGCCCTTGCCGGTGGACCCACCCACTAGGGGGCCGTGGCTCCTGAAGGGAACGGGGAACAGCCACCTCTGTCCAGAGCCGGGCTCTATGGTAAAGGGAGCTCTGGAATTGGCCCATGGAACCGGCAGGCTTCTCCCAAACGCCCTGAGGGCTGCTCCACTCCAGCCCTTTACCAAGATTGTACCGCAATTTGTAGAGAGCTTTCTCCCAGGCATGCTTCCTCTTATAGTGACTCAGGAGAATCTCGAGGCTTCACTGACCCTCCTGTGACTCTGCCTGATTTCCCTGCTGAGCACTTTTCTGTCAGGGAAAACTCAGGTGTGGACTTTTAAAGTTCCCTCTTGTCCAGGGCTGGGCTTTTGTGCTCCAGGGGTTTTCATGGCTCTACTTTGGACTGGCTTGTCGTGATTCTCCTCCCCCAGTTGATTTATTTTTTATTTTCTTCGCCTTCCTACTTTGTTGGAAGTGAAAACTTTTCTCTCTGTAGCATTCTAGATACTCTGTCTTTACATCTCAGGTTGAAGTCAGAGGTGTTCATAATGTTTTGAAAGTTATCTGGATAAGTTGGTGGGGCCAGGTGAGTTGAGGACCCTACTGCTCCGCCATCTTGCTTCAACTTTCTATCACCCATCTCTAATAATGAAGCTGGATCATTAGAAATGACAAATATCCACCTTTTGCTTCGATGTGGATGGACCTGGAGGGTATTATGCTGAGTGAAATAAGTCAATTGGAAAAGGACAAACATTATATGGTCTCATTCATTTGGGGAATATAAAAATTAGTGAAAGGTAATAAAGGGAAAGGAGAGAAAATGAATGAAAATATCAGTAAGGGTGACAAAACATGAGAGACACCTAACTCTGGGAAATGAACAAGGGGTAGTGGAAGGGGAGGTGGGCAGAGGGTTGGGGTGACTGGGTGATGGGCACTGAGGGGGGCACTTGGTGGGATGAGCCCTGGGTGTTATGCTATATGTTGGCAAATTGAACTCCAATAAAAAATTATTTTTTTCAATAAAAATTTAAAAAAAATAATGAAGCTGGATGATGAGTGCATTTGAGTTCATTTTACTCCCTACTTTTGTTTGGAACTTTTCATTATACAAAGTTAAAACGGTCACGTTTAAGTTTTGGTCGTATTCTCTCAGAGATGTTGAGAGCACCATGGGCCTACTTCCCCAGACTAGTGGGAAGAACAAGAGTCCATAGGGAGAATGGGTGGAATGCTGCTTAGAAGATTCACCTTCCAAGAGTGTCATTTATTTGAGAGTGACCCCCAGTGCTTTCCATGTGGAAAATACTTAGTATCAGACTGCATGAATGCATGAGCATATGAATGAATGTGAATGATTACTGTCCAGTGAGTTAGAGAATGATTCTGTCATGAGATCAGGAAGAGAATCTAATTTCGGAGCCAAGTGTAATGATAAAATGATTTTGTATGCCTCCCATTTTACCACATTGTGTATTTAAGCACAAACAGCTTTATCTACCACATAATAAAGACTATGCCTGCTAATCATAACATAGCATTCCTATGGCCACAGCAATTGTGTCAGGATATGCCTAGGGCTGAAGCCAAGTCAAAATGGATCCTGGGACCTTAAAAAAATATTTATTTATTTATAAAAAGCATTTATCTTTGTTTTTAAGAAATAAATGGCAAAATATATACACTGTAGAGTCTGAATCCCCCATCACAGAGTGTGAATAATGGTCCGGTTGCGGAGCTCCTGAATATACTCTTTGACATGGGTGACAGCCATATTTGGTGCCTTCTACCAACTTCACAAAATAATGGCAATAAACCATCTCCATAATCCCAAAGCGTCCTCTGCCATGGTATCGGATGGAATTCAAGTATTAGCCTCGCCTTGAAGTCGACTCAGTTATATATAAATTGGATCTGAATTCCACATTGTGATCTCTCACTGCCATATCTTGTGCTTCTAAGAGAATCTCTTTAATTATTTGGGCCCCCTTTTTGTCACTGAATTCCAGTTGAGCCAAAGCCTGGTCAATGAACATTCTTTTACCAATTTTGCCAAACACCACATATTGTCTTTGCTGCATTTTATTTGCCTTCAACAATGGTAGATTTCTGTTGGTCTCCGAGGTTCTCCAGGTAATTGTGGAGGATAAACAGTTTTATTCTTCTTTTCCCATTTTCGAGAAATGTTCAGAGACCTATGCATGTGGATATATGACTGGGGTAAAACATCGTGAGATGAAAGAAGCTCTAAGGCCAGATTGCCCCTCAGATTCTGCATCCAAATGCACCCAAACATTCCAATGTTGCCACTACCATCTTTCTCCCTCCCTCTATGGAAGCCTCCTAGTTCATGCAGTGATTTTATTTATTTATTCATGAAAGACACACACACACAGAGGCAGAGACATAGTCAGGGAGAGAAACAGGCTCCATGCAGGGAACCTGATGCGGGACTCAATCCTGGGGCTCCAGGATCATGCCCTAAGCCAAAGGCAGACGCTTAACTGCTGAGCAACCCAGGTGTCCTAAATCCTGGGACTTTTATATGAGTGAATGAAAACAAGGCGCACATCTTGCCTTTGAACTTTAAATTGGAAAGAGATATGCCTACCTGAAGGGAGGGCCTGATAAAGCAGAGTGGAGAGAGATCATTATGATGACATCAATTTGAACCCCTGGGGCCAGCTGTACCTGGGGCCATACAGTGTACTGCATGTGGTTTGCTAAAATTCTGAAATATAACCAACACAATCTCATAGTAGCAAAGCACATATGGAACAAAGATTCTAAGCTTACTGTTGCTAGGAAAGAAGAACTATTAGCTTTTATTCTTGTATTTAATTATGAACTATAGATGTAGACGCAGAGTAGAAAATTGTGTCCGTTACACTGGTTGGGTAAGGTACTGACAGAGATTAGTATCAATGTATTTATCATTCCATGCATTCCTCCTGAGAGCTGAGAGAAACCAGGTGATTAGACAGACTCCTGAGCAGGTGAAACCCAGGCATGTTTGAATGTCTTGCCTCTGTGTGTGGTAAGGTGACTTCACCTCAAGTGCTCAGCAGCCTGGTTTATGCTTGGTGGTAGCATCAGACAGATCCAGATTGTGGCGGTGAGTAACTCTGGGCTTTCCCCAGCTTCAGACATGGGACGAGTTCACATTTTATCCTTCAGCCTCTAAATGCCCCAATCGGAGCTTCTGAACAGAATTATTGAAGCCTAGCCTTTGGGTGCTATCAATGTCCAGTAATAATTCAACATTCAGGGAATCCAAATTTCTGGGCCTGGTGTTATAGATTAGGGTTGACATGTCTCTTTGTATAATGATGAGAATATGTATCATTATTCCAGCTGTGAGAACTTGGGCAAGTTCCTGAACTTTAAAATGAGAATAATATAAACTAAGAATAATAGTATCTACCTCATAGGGTCTTGTGAGGCTAAATAAGTCACTAATTTTAAGCACTTTGAATAGAAGTTGGTACCCAGTAAATGTTAACTATCATTATTACTGAAAAATAATAATTTTCTGCCTTGGACAGACATTTCCTCTAGGACCTGGATATCTGAAACAAGACAATGAAAAGGCAAAAATATGAGGATTTATGAAAACTGTGAAATGCTCTGTGAGAGTGTGCAACACTTCTTAGGTATAAGACTTTGAAGTCATGTGTTTTAGTTTTCTGAGGTATTGAGTCAGTTGGAAAGCTTGACTAGAAGTTTCTTGACAGGGGATGAAGGCATTGTTTTTTTCTCCCTTAGGGTTCTGCTAGGTGACCATCACAGGCTAGCTAACTACCATCTTGTAACCATACCTTACCAGACAGTGGTTTCTGTACATCTCAATAGTTCAGCTGGTAGGGGTTTGAGAGAGTTCTTTGAAATATCCAGGTGGCACAGGAAGTAGTAGTAATTCAAGACTTGGAAACAAATTTAGCCAATGTCTCAAGGAGATGATGAGGGCTGATAAGCAGCCCCTAGGTTTTCAGAGATGAAACAATTTGGATCTACATTTGTAGAGTGCTCTTGTTAATAATTTTCTTTCCCTCCCTTTTTTCCTTCCACTTCCCCCTTTCTCTCTCTGTTTCACAGGAAGTATATGCTCCCCTCTCCAGGAGTAACCATTTTTACTAGTTTGACATCCTTTTATTCCTTTTTCTGTATGTTTGCACACACACATAGAAACTATTTTGTAGAAGGGTTTAAACAATTTTTATATAAATGGGACATTTTGAGTTGCCATCTAAATCTTTTAAAGATTATTTATTTGAGAGAGAGAGCACGTGCAAGGAGGAGCAGAGGGACAAGAGCCAAACCAAGAGTTGGTTGCTCAACCAAGCCACTCAGGTGCCCCTAAATTATTTTTCACTTAAAACACCTTTTCTTTCCATGACAATACATATAGATGGATCTCTTTTCAATTGTTACTTATTACTGCATTATATGAGTGCAACATAGTTTATCATCATTTGATAGAATTTGAGCTGCTTTCATTTTTTGCTCTTGCAATCCTTCCATGGCCCTCTTTGGGCACATGCAGGGCTTTCTTTGCCATAAGGTACATTGAAAAATAACCTGCTGAAACCGTGTCTAGAAACATTTCGCTCTAAAATTTTCATTTCGCTCTAAAATTTCCCAATCCCTATGGGGCCTTGGTGGGTTTGAGCCTTTATTGCTGGTTAAAATGATTTCCCATCTTTGGGTGCCTGCATGGCTCTGTTGGTTAAGTGTCTGCCTTTGGCTCAGGTCATTATCTCAGGGTTCTGGGATCGAGTTCTGCATCGGGCTCCCTGTTCAGTGGGGAGCCTGCTTTTCTCCCTCTGCTGCTCTTCCTGCTCAAGTGTGCACACGTGCTCTCTCTTGCGTGCATGCAGGCACACTCTTTCTCAAATAAATAAAATCTTAAAAAATATATATTTCCCATCTTTTCAATAAAATGGCCAGATAATGTTGATGGCCACAGAAAGGTGAAATCTGAATCTCAATAAGACACTCTCTACTTTTAAGTCCCATCTACAAGTGTGTGATAGTGAGAGTGACAACCAAAATGTTTGCTGAAATCCTCAGGATTTCAGAGGTAATTTCCTTCAGCTGTGTAGGCTGGCAACATTTTGTACCATTATAAAATGTTGGGTGGCTCAGTTGCTAAAAACCTGCTTTCGGCTCAGGTCATGATCCTGGGGCTCTGGGATAGATCCCCATATCAGGCTCCCTGCTCAGTGGGGAGTCTTCTCCCTCTCCCTCTGTAGCTCCCCCTGCTTGTGCTCTCTTGCACTGTCAAATAAAAATCTTAAAAAAAATAAAATCAACCTCTTTTATAAGCACCAGTATCATTCATTTAAAATTGTCTGATGAGTACACTGTTAGCAAGTCTGTAGCTGAATGCCCGTCTCCACAAGGTGCTCATCATCTGTATTTGTGGTCAGAATCCTGCACAGCCTTACCATCTTTGTTTAATAAAACATGTCTATTTAAAAAAAAGTGAGGCCAGACCTGCTGAGTCAGATGTAATATCTTTGAACTGCACAAGCTCTACCACAAGGATTTGGGACACAATTCCGTCAGGAACTCCTCTGTTGCCAACTACCACAAAGGAGCTAAGATGAGTTCAAAGATGATCTATTTAGTGACTGATAGTCTGAGACAGTGCTACTCAAAGTAGCTAGCCTGTGAACTCTTTTTTACTGGTCCAGAATGAGATAATGCACTTGTTCCAGAATGTAAACCACTGTACTGTTTCACTCACCGAAAAAGTCTTGCTATGGAAAAAATGTTAACTGAAGGGGTGCCTGAGTGGCTCAATCAGTTGAGTGTCTGCCTTCAGCTCAGGTCATGATCTCAGGGTCCTGGGATTGAGTCTGCATCTGGCTTCCTGATCACTGGGGAGTCTGCTTCTCATTCTCCCTGGATGCTCTCTCTCAAATAATAAAGATCATCAAAAAAAAAAATGTTAACTGAACTAAACTGCTTTGTGACATAGTTGATTTACATTCTGATGCAAACTCCTTACTTTGTACAGTGGTCTGTGAACCACATTTTTGATTAGCACTGGGATGCTTCATGAAATCTGGAATGAATGGCTTTTTCAGAGTTGAGTTGGGAGGATGGAGAATGGTGATTACCGTTTTCTCTTTCAAAGGGACAGTGTTTTGTACCTGCTTTTGAGCTACCCGAGAGAGAAGCTTATTTAAGGCCACCATTGCCTGTACCACTATCATTCCCTAGAACATGCATTTCTCTTCATGCTTTTGCCCTTCTTCTTGTTCTTATATCCTTTTTCCATGCTTCTGGAATGGGATTTAAAGAAAGAAAAATAATATAGGGAAAGCTCCTTGTATGTTTTCTGTTTTGCAAACAATTAAATACAATTCTCACCACAACTGGCTGAGGAAAGTATTACTACTTTGTCAATGCCCAGAGATGTTTAGTGACTTGGTCCAGGTCCTTCATGTAATGACGTGGCAGGCTTGAGCCTTGACCCTAGGTCTGTTTGCTTCTCTACCAGGTGTTTTGGTCTTCTGCTCTCACATCTGAGGAGGTACAAAGAGAATTCAGGTCCTGCAACAGAACTTGAAAAGTGCCCATACTGACATAAAGTTCCATTTTGAAACTTTGAGGTTCCATTAGCCCCTCAGGCTTGGTACCTTGTTTCATTGCTGCAGTCCTGTCACATTGCCCACTTCTCTGAGTTTGTTAGATACTTATGTGTCCCTGTAGTAGAGAATACCTTCATCTTATCATTTTTGTGTCCCTCACAATAGGACACAGGGCTTTAAAAGCCGTATTACATGAGGAGTTGTTGCATTGAATATTATTAGTCTATAAAGTTCTCTATGTGCCAAAGATAAATATTAGATGAATGAGACTGAGACTCATACACAAATGCTTTAAGATGTTGTGGTATGAATCTGAGCATATGTGCAGTCTTATAAAGCAGTGCATGGTGGGGAGAAAGGCACCAGGCAGCCCTGTCTCCTGAGATGCATTCCTTGCTGTCCCTGGATCATGGTGTTTGGAACTTGTCTATAAACTCCTTGAGGACAGGAACTGGGTCTCTTTATTGTTTCTCCAGTGTCTAGCATGTTCCTTGGCATACAGTTCCTGGCACTTGAAAAATGTGTAGAATTACTCAGTGTGCTAAATTCTCAGCACTTGCTCCTAAACTGTTGTTACCAGTGCTATTAATTCCCATGTGGTTCTGTATTTTCTTCTGCTCCTGGATTTCCTAGGCCTAATCTCACATTTTTTTTCTTCTTTTTCTATCTCTGCCAGCTCCTGCTTTGCATCAGGGCCAATTCTAGGACCAGAAGCACAGCAGGGAGGAAGGTGAGAGAGTTGACAATTGTTAGAACTATGGTGAAAGTGAGAATGGGGAAAATTAACAAGGCAGGAAACCACAAATGTTGGAGAGGATGCGGTTGGTGGGAATGTGAACTGGTGCAGCCACTCTGGAAAACTGTGTGGAGGTTCCTCAAAGAGTTAAGAATAGACCTGCCCAATGACCCAGCAATTGCACTGTTGGGGATTTACCCCAAAGATTCAGATGCAATGAAACGCCGAGACACCTGCACCCCGATGTTTCTAGCAGCAATGTCCACGATAGCCAAACTGTGGAAGGAGCCTCGGTGTCCATCGAAAGATGAATGGATAAAGAAGATGTGGTTTATGTATACAATGGAATATTACTCAGCCATTAGAAACGACAAATACCCACCATTTGCTTCAACGTGGATGGAACTGGAGGGTATTATGCTGAGTGAAGTAAGTCAATCGGAGAAGGACAAACATTATATGTTCTCATTCATTTGGGGAATATAAATAATAGTGAAAGGGAATATAAGGGAAGGGAGAAGAAATGTGTGGGAAATATCAGAAAGGGAGACCGAACATAAAGACTCCTAACTCTGGGAAACGAACTAGGGGTGGTGGAAGGGGAGGAGGGTGGGGGGTGGGGGTGAATGGGTGATGGGCACTGAGGGGGGCACTTGATGGGATGAGCACTGGGTGTTATTCTGTATGTTAGTAAATTGAACACCAATAAAAAATAAATTTATTATATAAAAAAAAGAACTATGGAGAAGTGTGAGGAAGCAATATGAAGGAAGACCATGAGGCCTATGGAGAAGGTAGGTAACAGGTACAGACAGCTCATGCCCCATCCAGGCTTGCCTCCAGGCATTGCAACCTCATTCTTGTCAGACTACTGAATATCATATTCTCCCCATTACTCCAATGGAGGAGCCAATTAGATCTTTCATCTTCCTACAGATAGTGAAGTTCTTCCTTTGGGCACAGAATCAGGCCTTCAATGAGCACTGAATTTGACAACATGTCATACACGTTGACATGTTGTCCCTGAGGGAAGTTCATTAAAGATTCAGTGTCTAAGGTTTTATTTGGTGGCTGGTCATGCAGGCACCCTTTGCTTGACACATTCCCAAATTCCAGACTCCCAGAAGGAAAGCAGGCATTCAGCATAAACCATATTGTTTCTACAAACAGTTTAGGGGCAGTGAGCTTCTTATTAGAGAATGGTGGGAATCCCCTCAAAACTGAAGTTTCCAGATGCCAGCCAACAGCCAACCTTGTAGGCAGACCTTTCTATGAAGAGCAGTCTCAGGTCTGCTATGTCAACTCCTTTTGCACATTAGCTCAGCTTCAGATTTTTTTGTGGAGTTGGCTAAGTGCCATCTTTACAGACCTACATATAAGGTGCAGGAGTGGTGGTCTTTATCATAGCTCTATTTATTCTGCAAAATTTAGACAGATCCTGTAGGATGATAGTGGACTAAGGCAAATTCAACTAAGTAGTAGCTCTGATTAGATACTGTGACAGATATGTATCTTTGCTAGAGCAGGTTAACATGGCTATGTGTACATGGTAGGCGACTACCTATCTGGCGGGCACATGACTTTCCATCCCTGTAAGAAAACAAGATCACAAACAGTTTACATTCACATGGAATGAACAGGCCATCTAACTTTCTTGCTTCTGTTAATACAATTGAAAAAGACATAGACCAGGTAGACATTCTACAGAAAATCACTTAGGTCACTACACTGATGGATTGGATTATGTTAATCCGATGGAATGAACAAGATGTGACTAGTAAATCTGAGGTCTTGATAAAGTACATGTGCTCTAGAGGGTGAGATAAAACCCATCAGTAAAATTTGGTGGGAGGAATGCCCAGGGAACAGGAGAATGCTAGAACATCCCCTCTAAAGTAAAAAACAAATTATTACAACCTGTATCTCTCACTAAGAAGAAGGAAGCACAATGCCTAACAGGCCTCTTTGGATTTTGAAGGGAGCACATTTCACACCTAAAAATACTGTTCTCAGCTATTATACTGGGTGACATGAAAGGCTGCCAGTTTTGAATGAGGCCCAAGCAGAAAGGGCTCTAATGGCACATCCATATTGTGGTAAAAGCAGGTTTTCCACGTGGGTCATCTAACCTAGCAGACCCTATGATATTAGAGTTATTGGTAGAGGGAAAAAATACAGAAGAAATTAAAGCAAAACCATAGTACATATACTCATTTTTTTTTTTACTCATTTTATTGAGTAACTGTATAAAAACCACATACAAATACATTACTGGAAAAGTTATTTTATTTTTTCAAATGAATAATGGATTCTTCACTCCTCAATCATTTCTATAGTGTTCTATCTTTTTATTAAAACTAAATATTTATTTTAATACATTTCATCTTTTCTCAAAGACTGTGGTATAACTATGATTATCTTTAGCAACCAGAGTCTATTTTCAGTGACTTAAACTTGATATGGAGAAAAATGCCACGTCAAGTCTTTTGTACTTGATTTGGTGCTGAGGTTGAACCGGTGTATTGGTTTGTGCTAGGATCCAGAGGCTACCCCAAGCTTGAAAGCAAAATGAAACCTCTAGGCTGGCCTTCGCTGCTTGTGGAACCTGTGGATGGGGGTGACTGGTTTGCTCTGCACAGGACAGTTTCTCCCTGGGCTAGGCTGGAGTATCTGGAACAGAGGACTGAGGTATTTACTGTGTCCAGGCATTTGTTTAGGGTGGCAGGTGAGGAGAACCCTATTTCTTACGTCAGATTTCTGTTAGCAATCATTTCTCCAAAAGAATAAAGAGCAAATGGGTAGCTCTGGGTCCTCGATGACACCAATATTTGTTCTGTTACCTCTCAGTGATATTAAGACCAATGACAAAGAAGAGAGGGCTGAATTCACTGTGAACACAAGTGGTAAAAGTGACTGTGGCAACTGTGATTGTGACACAAACGGGGCTGTCACTCTTGGAAAGGTCTCCTGGGCTGGAGTTTCTCTAACTGGTCAGCAGACGGCTAGAATGTAGACAGATTGTGTTTGGATCAGTCCTACTTTTCTCTATTGTCCACTGACTTTAATTTTTATACTCAAAATAGTCTCCATCTCTATCACAGTATCTCTATAAAACCTAAGATCATACCCAAACTTCCCCTTAGACTGTCCATAAAGAATTCAAAATTAAATAACTAAAATAAATAATGGGTAGCTGATGAAATTTTTTTTCTAGGTAGTAAAAAGATACGACCTTACTGTTTCTTCTTAACATAATGCTGACCTCTGAAATGTGGGAAGGTTCCCATTCAAAGGGAAGGTTTGGAATCCTACATAAAAATATAACATGCATTTACACACAGAAAATTCTTGAATACAAAGAAAAGTTAAGTGACCATACCCTTGCTGATATTAATGTAATGCAAATAAAATATCCATGAGGACTTGAGCAGAAAATGCAATTCATTTCTCGTTAACACACTGAAACAACTGATAATCATATTCTAACTTACTATTGCATAGACATCTGAATGAGGTTTGAATACGTACATACTCTTCAAAGTAGAATTTGACATTGGGCTGGTAATTCTTATTCTAATCTATTGTATTTATGACTCTTAATTCACTGTTTTTTATAAGAAATTAGGAGAAAAGGTAAATTTCTGATACTTGGATCAAAAAATAGCTAAAGGTTCTTCTTTTGTATATTCAGTAGGAAGCTATTCTAAAGCTGCTGCTTTACTTTCTTTAAATTAAAGCCTTTGGACAGTATACTCTCCTAATCACAGGAAAATATTCTAACCCTTTCTCCAAATTCTTTTGCAACTGGAAGAATCACAATCATTAGTTTTTAATGATTCTACTTACATTTTATATTTTAGAAATGTCATCAATATTACTTTCTGTAAAATACAGAACATTAAAAATATTCAGCTAGTACTAGCATCTAGATTTTGGAGATTTATGACCCTTTTTTGCTTCTTAAATGTATACAGGTTTACATCAAAGTGCTCCTAGAGCGGAGGAATGATGTACCATACTGAAAAACTGCGACCTTGTCAGAGGTCTTCTCAACTTGGCTCTGAACAACTTTTAAGAGCCAACAGATTTGTACCATATGCTATTCTCAGGGTCAGTATTATGGGATGTCAAGTAAAAAAAAAATTGGTATTACTGATAACAAAAACATCTTGGATTGGATCAAGATGGACATATGTTAGAAATGAATTCTGCTTTATAGTAAAATACATTTAAAGTATAATTCAATGAACTTACCATAAAGCATACGTAAGTAAAGGTACTCCTTTGAAGCCAAAAATCTGATGCTGCTGAAGGAGAGTCCAGTTCCTATTACCATTGCTGAATATGGCTAATTTGATATCATTTCCTAAGTTCTGTGGATTCTTCTTGATCTTTTAACATCTTACGATAGTGACCTGGCACTAGCTTAGCTCTATAAAAACATAATTGCCACAAATCACACAAAACATGATAACTAGCACACATTTCTGTACATCTTCAAAAAAAAAATCTTTGGGTAACAACTAAATACATAATGCTACAGAAGATCCAAAGAAGCACTCTAAATGATGGATAGTATTTAATGATGGTAAATGAGAATTATTTTCTAAATAGCTGTACCAATGTTAAATTTAGGTAGAACATAACATGGAATTATTTCATGAAATATAGTCTCTTTTTATGCTTTCCTGACAACACTCCCAACAGAAAGCTTCCAGTCTATTTGCTGTTTCTTGGCTGATGAGACATTCATCTTTTAATTCCCTGATCGTCTTCCTCAATGATTTTTGGAAACGTTTTTCTCGGTCTAAAACATTCCGCAGACTTTTCTTGGTATCCTCTAGCTCGCTGATCACATGATCTAATTTATGCTTAAGTTTCTTTGGACTGTCCATTACACTGTAGCTATGTTCCTAAAAACATAAACACCAAGTTATTAAACCAGAGAGACAAGTAGTTACATAAAAGCTTATAGCTAGCTCTCAGCTGTTTCTCCATTTATAATGCTTAGGTATCTTTAACTTGGCAATACTTAGAGGTTTAAAGAACACAGGGACAAGATGGGGGGTAGAAGCAATATCTTGGCTGCCAAGAGCCTCCCTCCTTCATCTAAGGCTAGATGTAATATGAGGGTACAGAATCTATGGATGGGAAGCACTGCTAATTGGGGCTAAGTATCTGCTATCAACAAGACATTTGTAATAACTATATATGGCTTTTTATTCCACAGGTGTGGGGCTGCTAAGTTTAAGCTTTACCTATCAACAAATATTCAGTTGTTAAACTTTGAACTATTTTATTTTATTTTGTTTTGATGAATATTTGTTTTATTTTTTATTTTTTAAAAAAGTTTTTTTTTTAAGATTTTATTCATCCATTCATGAAAGACACACACACACACACACACACACACACACACACACAGAAGCAGAGACACAGGCAGAGGGAGCAGTAGGCTCCACGCAGGGAGCCTGACGTGGGACTCGATCCCGAGTCTCCAGGATTATGTCCTGGGCTGAAGGCAGGTGTTAAACCTCTATGCCACCTGGGCTGCCCTATTTTTAAAAGAAGATTTTATTTATTTATTTACGACAGACACAGAGTGAGAGAGGCAGAGACAGAGGCAGAGGGAGAAGCAGGCTCCCTACGGGGAGCCTGATGTGGGACTTGATCCCAGGACCATCCCGGGACCGTAGGATCATGCCCTGAGCTGAAGGCAGATGTTCAACCGCTGAGCCACCAGGTGTCCCATGAATATTTGTTTTAAAGAAGATGACAGAAAAGGAGCCCTAGGGCTGCTCCTCAGGCTGAGTGTTATATATTTAGAGAGGACTCTGGTTTGGGGTTTTAGAGAGAATTTAAGCTCTCTCGATATTTATTATGGTTATGCTTAAGTTTGCTGGGTATACTTTTTTTCATTTGAAAATAGGGAAAGTAACACTGACATATCTTAAAAAGCTACTATAAAATAATTTTGAAAAGCTGTTAATATTAAAATTAGTAAAGAGGACTTTGCTTCTAGCCAAGATAAAATAACAGAATTGGGACACCTGGGTAGCTCAGTGGTTGAGCGTCTGCCTTTGGCTCCGGGCATGATCCCAGGGTCCTAGGATGGAGTCCAGCATTGGGCTCCCTGTGTGGAGCCTGCTTCTCCCTCTGCCTTTGTCTCTGCCTCTCTCTCTCTGTGTCTCTCATGAATAAATAAATTTTTTTTTAAAAAAAGAAATAACAGAGAATGAATTGCTTATCTAAAAAAACCCAACACGTGGCTAAAAGCCATAAAAAAATGTTGTGCAGATAACCGACATCAGTCAAGGAAGGCAGCAATCCTAGAGGGATGAGAAACTAAGAGGTGAGCCTTATGGCCAACCACCCTAGCTTACTGCTTTGAGAGAGAGTATATGCCTCATTGCAAGGAGGGGAAACCCAGGCAGAGCTTGGTAGACTGAGATTGTACAAAGTGTCCAGAAAAACCAAGGTGGCTTCAGTTCACAGGAGAAAGTACTAGAGGAGAGAGAGAACTCTGAAGATCCTTACATGTTCCACACAGGTAGGAAACTGCTCATGGCTGGGAAAAGAATGACCAGAAAAGACCAGGAATGCCCTTTGCTCAGAGGGCATGGCCACTATTCCCACCCCTGCCAGATTAGAATATGTAAAGATTCATGGGGGCACTGAAGAGTATACAGAAGGGTCTTGCTGCCATAGTGGAAAAAAAATAGCCCTAGACCAAATACTCTTCTAGTCCTGCCTAACAAACAAAACCTGAAAGGATATAACTTTGTGGTATCCCAGAACAAAGCCCAAACAGGATACAAAAATATCCAGCATCCAGCAAAGTAAAATCCACAAGGTGACACACACCATTAATCAGGTATGCAAAGAAACAGGACAACACAAGCTATCATAAAAGATAAGAAAGGGAGACAGAACATGAAAGACTCCTAACTCTGGGAAACGAACTAGGGGTGGTGGAAGGGGAGGTGAGCAGGGGGAGGGGGTGACTGGGTGGTGGGCACTGAGGTGGGCACTTGACGGGATGAGCACTGGGTGTTATTCTGCATGTTGACAAATTGAGCACCAATAAAAAATAAATTTATTAAAAAAAGAAAGAAAGAAAAACCCTAAAGCTAAACAAAATAAATAAATAAATAAAGATAAACCAGTCAATGGAAACTAACCTGGAATTGACATAAATGGTGGAATTAGCAGACAAAGGAATTATGAAAGTTATTAAAGTTGTATTCTATATTTTCGAAAATTAGGTAGAGACATAAAAGATATAAAAGAGAATCAGGACATCTAGAGATAAATCTACAATGTGTGAGGTGAAAAATACATTGGAGGGAATAAATGGCAGATTAGTGAAGGTGAAGATACAGCAATATGAACTATCCAGGATAGACTACAGAGAGAAAAAGGAATCCAGAAAAACAAAACCAGAAAAATATCTAAAAAATTAGCAGAGCACAAGTGACTGGTAGTAAGACTCAAATAGCCTAATATACATTAAATCAGGGTCCTTGAAGGAATGGAAAGAAAAGTTGAGGTAGAATGAAATATCTGAAGAGTCCATGGCCAAGATTTGTCCAAGTTTGATGAAAACCAAAATCCCACAGATAAAGAACCTCAAAAATCCCAAGCACAAGAAATATGAGGAAAACTAAACTAAGGTATATTATAATCAAATTATTCAAACCATTGGGAAAGAAAAATTCTTAAAAACAAAGAAAAAAAGAAATGTTAGATATAGGGAATAAAGATGACAGATTTTTCATTAGAAACAATGCCTGTGAGGATACAGTGGAGCAACATCTCTGAAGAACTAAAAACAAACAAAACAAATCTCCAAAACTATCAACCTAGGATTTGACACCTAATGAAGAAAGCTTTCAAAAATGAAGACTAAATAACGACTCCCTTCAGAAATATTAAAGCTGAAAGAATTCGTCATCAGCATAGCTGCACTGTAAGAAATGTTAAAGTCCTTTAGACAGAATGATACCAGATGGACACATGGACTTACACCAAGGAATGAAAAACCCTGGCAATGGCCACTTACATGGGTAATGTATACAATTTTTTTCTGATTATTTATATCTCTTTAAAAGATAATTTACTGTTAAAACAAAAATGGTAACAATGCAGTGTGGGGTTTATAGCATATGTAAAAGTGAAATGTATGATAGCAATAACTCAAAAATTGGGAGAAGGGAAATGAGAGTATTGTAAGATTCTTATACTATATGTTATATGGAATAATATCACTTGAATATAGCCTTTGATAATTTAAAGAGGAATGCTATAGATTCAAAAGCAATTACTAAAACAAAACAAAAAGTTATAGCTAATAAGTCAAAAAAAAAAGGGATATAAAATGGAAACAAAAATTTCAATCAATCCAAAAAAAAAAAAGGCAAAAAAAGAACAAAATGGGAACAAAGAACAAACGGAACAAGTAGGAAACAAGATGACAGATTTAAACCAAACAATAACAATAAACATATATTAGGTGTAAATGGTCTAAATAATCTGATTAAAAGGCTGAAATTAGGGATGCCTGAGTGGCTCAGTGGTTGGGCATTTGTCTTTGGCTTAGACCATGATCCCAGGTCCTGGGATCAAGTCCTGTGTCAGGCTCCCCACGGTGAGCCTGCTTCTGCCTCCGCCTGTGTCTCTGCCTCTCTCTCTGTGTCTCTCATGAATAAATAAAATCTTTTTAAAAAGGCTGAAATTATCAGATTAAATTAAAAAAATCGGGGATCCCTGGGTGGCGCAGCGGTTTGGCGCCTGCCTTTGGCCCAGGGCGCGATCCTGGAGACCCGGGATCGAATCCCACGTCGGGCTCCCGGTGCATGGAGCCTGCTTCTCCCTCTGCCTGTGTCTCTGCCTCATTCTCTCTCTCTCTCTGTGACTATCACAAATAAATAAAAATTAATATTAAAAAAAAAATTAAAAAAATCAAGACCCAAAAGTATAAAGTGCCTAAAAAAAATGCACTTCAAGCAAACTAAATAGGTTGAAAGTAAAAGAGTGGAAAAAGATACAGATCTTCCGCCACTTATGATGAGTTTCACAAGGCCTATTTTATAATAAAGTGTTGAATATCTTATGTAATTTATTGAGTACTGTTATTGAAAGTAAAAAACATAATAGTTGTATGGGCCCGGAATGGTTCTAATATAACTAATCATATTAACAAACTAAAAAAACCCCACATGATCTCAATAGATACAGAAAAAATACTTGACAAAACCAACATTCACTTTTGATAAAAAAGTCTCAGCAAACTAGGAACAGAAAGACACTTTTTCAACCTGATAAAATGCATTTATGAAAAACCTACAGTTAACATTGTATTTAGTGGTGAAAGACTGAATGCCTGCTTCTTAAAATCAGGAGCAAAAAAAAAAAAAAAAAAAAAAAAAAAAATCAGGAGCAAAGCCAGGAGATCCACTCTCAATTCTTCTATTCAGCACAACCCTGGAATTTCAAAGCAGTGCAATAAAGCAAGAAAAAGAAATGAGAGGCATCCATATTGGAAAGGAAGAATTAAAACTGTCTTTAATGACAGACAACACAATTATGTAGAAAACCTAAGACTCTACAAAAAAGCTTTTATAATTAAAATGTGAGTTTAGCAAGTTTGCCAATACAAGATAAGCACACAAAAATAAACTTCTATATATTATAAGAAAAAACAAAACAAAACAACACCATTTATAATGGCATCCAATCACATACAATAGTTATGGATAAATCTGACAAAGTTAAAGAATGGTATATTGAAAACTACAAAGTATTGCTGAGAGAAGTTAAACTTAAATAAAGGTGAGATATAATGAGTTCACAGGTTCAAGGACTTAAGATAGTTTCCTTACAATGTCAATTCTTTCCTCAAAGGAATCTGTAGATTCAACACAATTCCAGTTAAAACTCCAGCAGGCATTTTTATAGAAATTGCTACAAAGTGATTCTAAAATTCACATGAAAATGCAAAAGATCTTTAATATTCAAACAACTTTGAAAAATTACAAAGTTGGAAGACAAACACTGCCTGATTTCAAGAATTATTATAAAGCTATAGCAACCAACAAAGTAAAAAGATCTGGATTCTAGGTCTAGCTGTAACATGAATATGCAATGAGGCAAATAATCATGCAAGCTTGAAAACTCTGTATGTGTATGACCGTTCTTTAAGAAAACCTAAAGAACTAACTATATTTTTTATTATAGTTCCATGTAGAAAATATAGTACCCAAAAGGAGAAATTAATTATTGCCTTTTTCTTGGTAAAAATACCTGTGTGAAAACACTCTTTGAACTAAGGATGTAACCAAAGGATTAACTACCTCTATGTTAATATTGTATACATAAACATTATAATGGCCCTGGGAAACAATATTATTTTGGGACATTACATCTATATTAAAAAACCTCAAAAAAACAAAAACAAAAACAAAAAAACCTCAAATACCTAAGCCTCTAGTTTAGTCTTAGTGGAAAAGGCATATTATCTTAAAAATATCAACATTAGGTCAGTAAGTAATTTTACTTACAAAAATGAACTGGGATTGGAATTCTTCAGGACATGAGGAAAGACCAACAAACTGGTGATTGTGGTGTGTGACTGGAAGAGTTTTGAGGGTGAAGTTTTTTCTACAATGAAGTTTTTCTCTTTTCCCCTGTTAAGAAGAGTTAATAAAAATCATTATAGATACTTCTGTCCTTTCTTAAATTTTTATTCCTTAACTTTGTCTAGTGGAATACAATATTTCTTTTCATGGAAACTGCTTGAAAAGCTCAGTAAGATTTAAATTTCTGAGATTAAAGGAACTTCTAGAAAATAACTCTAAAGTTCATCTAGAAACACAAATTTTCCTAAAATAAGAGTGTGATTGAGAAAGAATGTCTTACCACATATTAAAGATATATTACTCATTAACAACAGCTAATATAGTGTGCTACTCTCTTAAAGATGAGACCGAGAAATCTAGAAATAGATCAGGTAGCTAAAATGTTTTAGGATAAAAAATGGCAATCTAAGTAAGTGGAGAAAACCTGGGACACCTGGGTGGCTCTGTCAGTTTTAGGTTTTGGCTCAAGTCAGGATCTCAGGGTTGTTAAAGAATAAGCCCTGCCTTGGGCTCTGTGCTCAGCAGGGAGTCTGCTTCTCCTCCTCTGCCCTTCCCTCTACCTTGCCCATGTATGGGCATGCCTGCTCTCTCCCTCTCAAATAAATAAAAACTTAAAAAAAGTAAGAAACGCTATAAAGAAGAAATGCTATAAATCATGCAAAAATGAACTAATTAAGGTTATATCCTTTATATATAATGAATCATGCTGAAATTCTAGTACTGAAAATTTATGTAAAAACGAAAATACTTAGGAACTAGAAAAAATAGGTAATATTTATTTTATCTTAGGGTGGGGAAGGCTAAAGTCAGATAAGTCAATTGAAAATATAGAATTGACTATTTAAAAGAGACATCTGAATTTCAAGCAAAACAAAAAAACCAACCTGGTCATTAGTACTAAAGGCAACAAAAAGGAACTGCCACACAGATGGCAGTTAAATGATCCCTATCTTCAACAAACAGCGTTTTTACATGTAGGTTAGAAAAAAGATGAAAATAGAAGAGGAAAAAAAAAAAAAATAGAAGAGGACCTCAATAAGTAACTCACAAAAGAAAATATATGAATGTGTAATAAACACATAAAAAATGTAGAGACAGGGATTCCTGGGTGGCGCAGCAGTTTAGCGCCTGCCTTTGGCCCAGGGTGCGATCCTGGAGACCCGGGATCGAATCCCACGTCGGGCTCCCGGTGCATGGAGCCTACTTCTCCCTCTGCCTATGTCTCTGCCTCTCTCTCTCTTTGTGTGACTATCATAAATAAATAAAAATTTAAAAAAATTTTTAAAAAAATGTAGAGACCATATTAAAAAATAAGTTAAAACAATAAAATGTCATTTTAACTGTCAGTTTTAACAGAGGTTAAAAACACAACTTACTCTGAGGATTAGGGTGGATCGAACCTTCCATGTATAGGTAATAGGGGAATAGATTGGTACAAGTTTCCCCTTGGGCCTTTGGGGCTCTGTATCAAAAGAAAAGGCTTTAAAAATGAATATAATCTTTGATTCAACAATTTTATTTCCAGGAATTTAGTTTGAGGAAATAAGGATATGTACAAAGATTCACCTAGAATAATGTTCATCACAACACTATTTAAAATAGTAAGTGATGATAATCTAGATACAATAGTGATCAGTTACATAAACCACTGTTCATACATAAAATCAATTGCTACATGGTCATTTTTAAATGCTGCATAAAATTGATACCACCAGTTACTGACAAGGATATAGAACCAGAAGAACATTTATATGTGGATGATAAGACTACAAATTAGCAAAACCACTTTGGGAAAATGATGGCAATATCTGCTCCAGCTGAACATACACATCCCTGGGACCCAGTAGCTCCTCTTCTAAGAGAACTGAATTACTTTGCAGATATGTGAACACAAGTGCACCAAAAGGCATGGAGAAAAATACTCATAGATATTCCTAATAGCCTTAAAGTGAAAACAGCCCAAAAACTTATCAATAGGATGGTGAAATTATAATGTAGACAATACTATATGGTAAAGTAAATAAATGGACTAGTGTCACATACTACAACATGGATGAATCGCATATAGAAAATGTTGAGCTAGGGATCTCTGGGTGGTGCAGCGGTTTAACGCCTGCCTTTGGCCCAGGGCGCAATCCTGGAGACCTGGGATCGAGTCCCACGTTGGACTCCCGGTGCATGGAGCCTCCTTCTCCCTCTGCCTGTGTCTCTGCCTCTCTCTTTCTCTCTCTCTCTGTGTGACTATCATAAATAAATAAAAATTAAAAAAAAAAAACATTAAAAGAAAAGAAAATGTTGAGCTAAAGAATTAGACTGGCTCTATTTATATCACTGTCAGTGATATAAGTCAGGATAGTATTTACCTTTGGGGGGTATAGTGACTGGGAAAGAGCATGAAGGAGGCTTCTGGGGTGCTGGTAATATTTTACATCTTGGTTTGAAAAGAGTTACACAAGTGTATTCTCTTTATGACAATTTATTGTTAGGTACATTTATGATGTGTGCACTTTTCCATATGTATGTTATATTTTAGTATAAAGTTTTGTTTAAAAACTAGATGTTCTAAAAAAAAAGGATGTTCTATATAGGTTTCTCTTAAAAATATAGTCTGTAGATCTGCAGTACAATTGTGTGGGGTGCTTGTGAAAAAATGCAGCTTTTTGGACTCCAGTATAGGACTATTTTCTTTTATATTTATTTTATTATTATTTTATTTACTTTTTAAAGATTTATTTTTTAATTTAAGAGAGAGACTGTGTGAGTGAGGGGAGGGGCAGAGGGAGACAATCTTCAAGTAGATTCCCTGCTGAGCATGGAGCCCTACTTACAGCTTGATCTCAAGACCCTGAGATTATGACTTGAGCTGAAACCAGGAGTAGGTTGCTTAACTGACTGAGCCACCCAGGAGTCCTGGATTATCCATTTTAAACAAGCTCCTTGGGGGATCCCTGGGTGGCGCAGCGGTTTAGCGCCTGCCTTTGGCCCGGGGCGCGATCCTGGAGACCCGGGATCGAGTCCCACGTCGGGCTCCCGGTGCATGGAGCCTGCTTCTCCCTCTGCCTGTGTCTCTGCCTCTCTCTCTCTCTCTGTGTGTGACTATCATAAATAAAAAAATAAAAAATAAAAAAAAAACTTTAAAAAAAAATAAACAAGCTCCTTGGATAGTTCTTATGTAGACTAAAGTTGGAAAGCCATTGTTACGGAAAAATATTTAACACCATGGAAAGTAGTAGTTAACAGACTTCGGAGTCACGATGTCTAGGTTCAAATACAGCCTCTGCCATTTAGTAGTTGCGTGACCCTGGAGAAGGTATTCCAGTTCTCTGGACCGAGGTTTCCTCAAGAAGTAAAATGAGAGTAATAATAGTATTTATTTCACATGGCAGTTAAGAGGACTGAATGAATTTACATATAAGGTGCTTAGAATAGTGCCTGGTACCTAATAAACACTATATAAATGCTGAGATGAGAGAGAGAGATGAAAGAAAATTAAGAATAAGCAGTTGATTCTTGAACAATGCAGGGTTAATGGCACCAATTCCCTTGCACAGTTGAAAATCTGTGTATCACTGATGACTCTCCCAAAATTTAACTACTAATAGCCTGTTTGTTGACTGGAAGCCTTACTGAAAACACAAATGGTTGATTAACACATATTTTGTTTATGTATTCTATATTGTATTCTTACAATAAACTAGAAAGAATGTTATTAAAACCTAAGGAAAAAATACATTTATAGTTCTGTATTTATTGAAAAAAATCTGTGCATAAGAGGAACTATGCATTCAAACTCTGTTGTTCAAGGATCAAATGTACAGTGTAATTATATTTTTGTAATATACAGATGAATTTATATGCAAACATATACATACAAATGACTGGAAAAATATATATCGAAGTGTTAAAAGTATTATCTCTGTATTATGTGGTTATTGCTAATTTATTTTTTATTTTTTTTACAGTAGGCTTTATGCCCAATGTGGGGCTTAAACTCAGGACCTTGAGATTGAGTCACATGCTCTACTAAAACAGCCAGGAGTCCCTAATTATTCATTTTTTAAGAAGATTTATGTATTTATTTGAGAGAGAAAGCACAAAAGCATAGGGGAAGGGCAGAGGGAGAGAAAGAAGCAGACTCACTGCTGAGCAGGAAGCACCTTGTGGGGCTTGATCCCAGGACTCTGGGATCATGGCCTGAGCTGAGTCAGATGTTCAACCAACTGAGCTACCCAGGCACCCCCAATTATTCTTAAAATTTTTTTTTTTTTTGCTTGTTATCATCTAATTTTCTATAATGAAAAACTTCTTTTGTTATAGGGGTATAAATAGTTTGTGAATGTTAGTAACTTATAGTTTAATTATGCCCACATTTTGTAAGGTTTTCAACATTAAAGCTAGAGGGCACTTGCTATAAGGGAAGAAAACTCTTCACAACAATTTGCACAAGATATTGTGCATTTAGGGATCCCTGGATGGTGCAGCAGTTTAGCGCCTGCCTTTGGCCCAGGGCGCGATCCTGGAGACCCGGGATCGAATCCCACATCGGGCTCCCGGTGCATGGAGCCTGCTTCTCCCTCTGCCTGTGTCTCTGCCTCTCTCTCTCTCTCTCTGTGACTATCATAAATAAATCAAAATAAAAAAAAAAGATATTGTGCATTTATTAATATGGGAGAGAGTGAGACAGTCTCTACTTGATCACTCAGGCACTGGAATATGACCAAATAAAGACATTGGCACTGTGGCCAAGACCACATAGGTACATTTCTGGGTTACAGACCTTCCTTATGACAGGGTTACATAAATTGAAATACTGTGAGTTGAAAAGGCATGGATACACCTAACATACTGAACATAATAGTTTAGCTTAGCCTACCTTAAACATGCTCAGAACACTTACATTATATAGTTGAGCAAAGTCATCTAAAAGCCTATTTTTATTTTTTTTAAGATTTTATTTATTTATTCATGAGAGGCAGAGAGAGAGAGAGAGAGAGAGAGAGAGAGGCAGAGACAGAGGCAGAGGGAGAAGCAGGCTCCATGCAGGGAGCCCAATGTGGAACTTGATTCCAGGTCTCCAGGATCACGCCCTGGGCTGAAGACGGTGCTAAACCACTGAGCCACCCTAAATAAAATAGGGTTGCCCCCTATTTTATTTTTCAAAAGAGTAAGCACGAGGGGCAGCCCTGGTGGCTCAGTGGTTTAGTGCTGCCTTCGACCCGGGGCCTGATCCTGGAGATCCAGGATCGAGTCCCACGTTGGGCTCCCTGCATGGAGCCTGCTTCTCCCTCTGCCTGTGTCTCTGCCTCTCTCTCTGTATCTCTCATGAATAAATAAATAAAATCTTAAAAATAAAAATAAAAATAAATAAAAGAGTAAGCACGAGAGCAAGGACAGAGGGAGAGAGAGAATCTGAAGCAGGCTCCATCCCATCTGAGACCATGACCTGAGTCAAAATCAAGAGTCAGATGCTTAACCAATGAAGTGTTGATATCTCCTGTAATTTATTGAATACTATACTGAAACTGAAAAATAGACTGGTTGTATGGGTACAGAATGGTTGTCAGTGTATTGGCTGTTTACCCTCATGATCACATGGCTGTAGATCACTCCCAAGTCCAGCATCAAGAGAGTATGGTCTTGCATACTGCTAGCCCAGAAAAAGATGAAAATTAAAAATTCAAGGTATGGTTTCTATTGAATGCTTATTGCTTTCATACCATCATAAAATTGAAAATCATAAGTCCAGGACCATCTTACTTCCCTTGTTTCCAGCTGTACTAATATCACAGAAAAAACACCAAATTCAACTGGATTTTACTTATACAATCCTTTTATTTTCTTTTTCTTATCTCTTCTCTCCTTTCATCCTCCTGTTCGCATCTCTTTGGCTTTTCTTCCTTTCAGTTCTACTTAGGCTTTGGCTCTAAAACTATACTTTGGTTCTGTTAGTGGTTCTGCTCTTGACTTTTGTTTCAGTGTGAGGAGGACTGGCAACTTGGAACTTCAGTTCAACCCTCTTATTTTCCTCCATTGTTTAGATACAAATCCTGAGTTATATGAACTCCTAAAGTCAGTCTCCTTCATCAATCTTAGCAACGTAAAATATTTCTGAGTGGCTACTGGTACTCCTACTACATATTACAAAAGCTGAAGCAGTAGCTTACAAATATAAAAACTCAAAAAATGGATTTCAAAGAAATAAGTAAACAGTAAAAATGTTAGTTCTTCAGTAGTACCATAAAAAAGGAGTAATGATGGTAAGCAGTGTCTCAAACAAACCTGCAAGTGAGATGGGGGGTCAAAGATAGAAGGTATGACTCCAGGTTTCAGTTTAATATTTGGAGTACTTCTATCAAAATCTGTCTTCTTAAAATGCCTTGAACACAACACATCTCCTTTTTTAGGCTCCCAAATGCCTGCAGCATTCACATCAAGTCTTTTCATTGCTAACACCCATTTTCTTTTGACATTTTCATCTGTGGGGAATCTAGAAAAAAATATAAAAAGCATTTTAAAATTAAACACTATTGATAGATACTTGAATTCAAGCTGTGACTATATTGGTTCGTTGATGAGTTTGTTATAACTCTTGGGAAATGGAATATTCAGGAAAGCCATTGTGAATCATGCTTTCAGAACTTTCAGTTTTAATAGGTTTTTCTACCAATAACACTGCAGACATATAGCCTTCATTTCAATTTTCCTCATACTATAAAGAAGAAAAGTTTTAATGGATATTTCAAGCTTATAGGAAGATCTACAACTGGAGGTTTTTCTTCATCTATACATGATAATAACACTTGGGCCTTTTCCTATGTGACGTGATATCCAGAATTTATCCCAGATAGAGTATCTTGTACTTTCATTCTTCTGTCAGCATCAGGTTATTCACTATAGCATCTAATACATAGTCTATAAATGCTTAGTGAAGGAAGGCAGAGAACAGCTGCAGAGTTTGGAGTTCTACAGAAAAGAACTATCTTGAGAGATCTGGAAACTAATAACTATCTTTTCACTTTTCCAAGCTGATTCAAATCTCTTTTGGAATAAGGTAGGATATACATATTCATTTTTTATTTCCTCATACCTCGCAAAGTAGTTAGCAACTCTTTCTCTAGTATGTAGCACAAAAGCAGCAAAATAAACTTTTGGCAAATGAATAATTATTAAATCTTATTACTCTTTCTTTCCTTTGCTGTCAGAAGAATGGCTAAAATAGAAAATTAGTAGGATTATCTTGATTTACATGTAATACCGCTAAAGAACCCTTGGTCTGAATTTGTAATTTATATTTTTTCTCTATAACCTAAGTTTGATCTATTTCTAATTAGAAAGAACAGAACAGGGCGTGGGGGGGGGGGGGGGGGGGCGGCGCTCAGCAGTTTAGCACCGCCTTCACCCCAAGGCCTGATCTCGGAGACCAGACCCGGAATCGAGTCCCACATCAGGCTCCCTGCATGGAGCCTGCTTCTCCCTCTGCCTGTGTCTCTGCCTCGCTCTCTCTCTGTGTCTCTCATGAATAAATAAATAAAATCTAAAAAAAAAAAAAGAAAAAGAAAAAGAAAGAAAGAACATATTTGGGCAAAGATCCTTTCTTCCTTCAGATTGTAAACTCCATATAAACAAAACTGGATTTCTTTGAAGGTATGTTAAAATGCAAAGTAATGATATTAGAAAAAATGAGCTTCATATTTTTGTTTACTAGCCATGGCAGGTATCTTAAACTTTTAGACTAAATTATAAAAATGTATCCCCGGCACTTCAATTAAAAAAGCTGTTTAAGGATTTGGGAACCAAAGTTCAAAACTGAAGATTTAAGTGGAACTGTCTTTGGCTTTTTATAAGTCAGAAATACTTGGCTTAACTACTGCAAAATCTTACACGTGAAATGTCAGTCCTTTTAACTTGGAATTTGGCAAGCAGCGGGAAGCGCATCCAATGGCCGAGCAACATTTCACCATGATTTTAGCAAGTCATAACAGAACTGAAAGAAAATTAAAACGGTAAGAGTTAATACCTTCAAAGCTAAGGCGGACATACTGACTTTTCCCGGCGTGTTTCATGTACCGTGAACTCATGCTAGAAAGCCAAAAGCAAGTATTTTGAGACCAGCAGCTTTAAAAATTTTCCAGGGACTTGGCTCTTTAAAAGACAAATCGGGGATCCCTAGGTGGCGCCGCGGTTTGGCGCCTGCCTTTGGCCCAGGGCACGATCCTGGAGACCCGGGATCGAATCCCATGTCGGGCTCTCGGTGCATGGAGCCTGCTTCTCCCTCTGCCTGTGTCTCTGCCTCTCTCTCTCCCTCTGTTACTATCATAAATAAATAAAAATTAAAAAAAAAAAGGCAAATCGGATTTCACTACACACTCTGAGGTCTGACTCAAACTTGCAGGCTTGTACCTTTCCCTTCCGCGGCTTCTTAGGAACCAGGCCACAAGGCCTTTACACACTAACTCCTGCTCCACTTTCGGCTCCGTGTTGCTTCATTTTTGTCAAGGGAGATCTTCCTTGACACTCAGATTAGATCAGATCTCCTCTAGCATCAGATCTCCTAGAACACACACTTCTTCCTAGCACTTCTCAAAGCTGTAATCTTAGTTCAGTGATTTTCTGATTAACGTCTTTCTCCCTTACCGGTCTGGGAGTTCCAAGCGGGCATGGTGGGGCGTGTGCTTTTTTTCTCACTTTTTGTCCAGCGAAGTGTTCGAAGTGCGGGCGAAGGTCCGGGTGCCCAGCAGCTGCACAAGCAGCGCGCGCAGGTGCCGGCTCACAGCCCAGCGGGCCCGCGGAGCTCTGCCCGTTTTACGAGGTCCCGGGCCGCCCTGTTGTGACAGGTGCGGATGCGCACCTGCCGCAGAGCATCCCTTCCTCAGGGGGCCACCAGGCTCCTGCGCGCCGCTGCGGCCCACCTCGCCTCGAACCGCACCCAAAGTTTGGGCGAGTAGCGACGAGGGGGGTAAAGGGGAGAGAAGCAGCCTAAGAGTGAGTTATTACCGTTAGCAGCGAAGTCAGCGACTAACGTCCACGACAGATTGCGTTTCCCTTCACTTCCGCCCCGTTGCCCCGGGAGCCGGAAATCCGGCCGCCCCGGGGTCACACGCTCAGTCGCCATAGCAACTAGGTGGCTCGTGACGCTACTTCTCTGGGCGTGGTTTCCAGCGGGCGCGGGGGAAGGGTCCGTGGAGTTTCAGCGGAGGTGGAGAAGATGGCGGCTGCGGCGCGGGAAGATGGCGCCCGAGGCCGAGAGCAAGGGCTTAGGGGCTGCGAGCACTACGACAGAGGATGTCTCCTGAAGGTGACGACTTCAACGGGCTCTTCCCTTACAAGCTTCCGCCGGTCGGGCGTGGGGCGGAGAGGGCAAGGCGGTTGGGCTTGGGCTTAAATTAGAGGCTAAATTGTCTGTCAGGAGACCTGCACCTCGCCCTGGGTTTCTGCGTAGAGAACGTGTAGGGGACGCGACCGCAGGCCGCGCCTTAACTCCTGCTCTACGCTTTGTAAGCAAAGCTCTTCGGGAAGAGTCTGGTCTTGCACACCGGTCACTACTAATGTGATTTATTTCGTCTTTCGCTACTCTAAGTAGGCCGAGGCACCCCGGGCCTGGGCTGGCATTTCGCCATGGTGACTTTCAGGTGTGATGAAATAATGGAAGAGGGATAAGCAAGTAGAGAATCGGGATACGCTTTCAGCTCCCGTAGTAAGTAAGTTTTACGGCTGGCCACTTCGTTTTAGAGTCCATGGGTATGCCTAAGCCTGCAAAGGAGAAAATGTTTCTGTGAAATAGACAGCCATGTAATTGCCACTAAATAGGAGATTATGGGTAGGAAAATGCTTAGTATACATACATTGTTTCTTTTACCCTGCGAGGAAAATTGCTAGTCAGTCTAGAACTTTTTATTTTTTTAATTTTTTAAATTTACTTATGATAGTCACAGAGAGAGAGAGAGAGAGAGGCAGAGACACAGGCACAGGGAGAAGCAGGCTCCATGCACCGGGAGCCCGACGTGGGATCCGATCCCGGGTCTCCAGGATCGCGCCCTGGGCCAAAGGCAGGCGCCAAACCGCTGCGCCACCCAGGGATCCCAATCTAGAACTTTTTAAGTTGGCACACATTCAGTTTAAGTTTCCTGATTTTTTGTTGTTTTTGTCACAAGAAGCAGTTTAAAGATTTTACTTAGAAAGCTTGAGCTTTGGAGTCCCACGGCTGTACCCCCAAATCTAGCTCCGACCCTGGATAGCTTAGTGCTTTCGAGCAAGTGCTGTTTGTGCAATTGGGGTGATAGAAGTTCCCGTTTCATTAAAAAAAAAAAAAAAAAAAAGTATGAGGCCTCTAAGGACAACTTAGAGCTGCCTCTGTAGGCCAGGCTTGGTGAACGTGTCCCCAGTGCACTGGGTGAAGCTCTATCAAAGTTCACCGAGTGTTGTGTAAGCAAATTGAATGCTATGGTTAGGATTCCGTTTCCACTGATACTTCCTGTTACTCTTTGAAAATTGGTAATTAGAACTGAATTCAACATGTTGGCCCTTTCCCCCAGAAGCCACATAGATAAGTCTGTGTTTCATAGCGCTGAGATACTTGACTCTAAGTATCAAATACTTTTTTGCCTTCAGCCTCCTCCTTCCTTAAATACCAGAAGCCGAGTGAAGAAGAGTAGTTTTAAGCAAGAAATAATTGACTAAATTAAATGCTGTTTGGGAAGATAAGAACTGAAAATTGACCTTTAAATTTGGCGAGGATGTTACTGGTGATCTTGATAAGAGACATTTCAGTGGTGAGATTGGGACAAAGCCTCATAGGAGTAGATATGAGAGAGAATGAGAATAGTGAAACTGGAAATAGCCTCTGTAGACAATTCTTGGAGTTTTGCTGTAAAAGAGAGCAAAATAATAATAATAATAATAATAATAATAATAATAATAATAAGGCTGTGGTTGATGAGAGATGTGGATCATGAGATTTTTTTTTCCCCCTTTAAAACAGGAGGTATTACAGCATATTTCCATATTCTTAGAAATGACCCCGTGAAGTGAGAACTTTTTTTTTTTTTTTTTTTTAAGATCTTATTTGAGAGAGAAGGAGCACACCTGAGCTGGGGGAGAGGTTGATGGAGAGGGAGAGGCAGACTCCCCAATGAGCAGGGAGCTTAAAGCAGGGCTCATCCCAGGACCCTGAGACCATGACCTGAGCAGAATACAGATTGCTTCATGGACTGAGCCATCCAGGTGCCCCAAAGCAAGAACATTTTATAATGCAGAAGGGAAAGGGCAAACTATAGGACCACTTACCGCCCTTAGTAGTCAAAGAAGAGATGGAATCCAGTGCCAAGTGGAGGAGTTGGCCTTAGAGAAAAACATCTAACAGAAGAGAAGAATGAGGATTAGGTACATTAGCAAATAGGTTGATAGTTTGTGAGATAATGTTTTTCTTTTGATTATTTGTATTTTCAAAATAAGCAGGGTTATGAGCCAAGTGTAAGGGTGGAGGAAAAGGTTTAGAGAGAGAAGATATGAAATAAAATCATCTAGATTTTAGGTCCTAGACTGTAGACGAATGAAGGAATTGACTAGGGAAACTTGGTAGTAAAAACCCACTTTTTTATTAGTATCATGACTTAAAAGTGAGACCAGTGCTGTTTTTCTTCAACTATATATGACTGTTCTCTCCAACAGAAGAGAGTTGGATTTAACCACTTGGGGTTTTGGTTAGGATAGTATTTAGAGGAGGAGAGAAGGACGGAGCTAGAGTATGTGCAAGGGAAGCATCTAATGAGTTGGAAAGTGAAGAGGTAGTGGTTAGAGAATTTCATGCTTGAAATTAAGATATAAACAGGATTTAGTTCTTGTTTTACAGCAGTGGTTTTCAAAGTGTGGTGAATGGACCCCTTGGTGATTCCTGAGGCCCTTTCAGGGGATCCTCCAGGTCAAAACTACTTTCTAATACTAAGATGTCTTTTTCAGTGTGTGCAAAAGCAGTGATTAAAACTGCTGGCACCTTAACAGGAATGAAGGTAGTGGCACTGACCTGTACTACACCTATAGTTAAAAAACAAACAAACAAACAAAAAAACCCAAAACGTTTTCATTTTAGAATGTCAATGATAAAATTAAAGCGATAGAATTAAAGCAATAAAATTATTAATTTTATGAAATCTCAACTTTTGAATATATGTCTACGTGTTTGGTGAAATGGGATGTTCAAGCACTTCTGCAAACTAAAATTAGATGGTTGTGACGAAAGTTCTTATGCAGTTGGATTGTGAACTGAAATAGTTTCTCCTACAATTTTTACTTGAACTTGGTTCTTCAGACTTGAGTATTTGGTAAGCACTTTCTCAAAAAGTGAACTGTTGAAAAGAAACTGTCATTACAAGGAAAACAATTGACAGTGGTAAAATTCAAGCTTTCACATAAAAATTAGAATTTTGGAATACTTGTATAAGCCTCTTTGAGCTTGAAAATATTCCAGTACCTAATGACTTTGCTGATGAGATCGGTAGTGATATTAACAAATATTTTTTTATATTGCATGGAAAATGTGTGAACATTTGGAAGACCTGTAGAACTCAGTGAACTGATATTTTCTGAATGACTAATGCGTGGGTAAAAGATTGATTCAAAATACAAAATCAGTGGGTCTTGCATTCTGAAATAACAGAGGGAGAAAAGTTCACTGATGCAATTTCAGAGTCCATGTTAAAATTGATCATTTATAAGAGTTGTCAGGTTTTGGCGTAGTATTAGAGAATATCCATAATTCTCTCTAAAGGCCAAAATACTTAAAATACTCCTCCCTTTTCCAACTGTATAATTGTGGGAGTACAGAGTTTCTTCATATACTTCAACTGAACAGAATACGGAAGTTGAAGCAGAAATGAGAATACAGCTATTTTGGGGGAAACTGTTTTTCATTAAAATATGTCATTTACATTAACATGTAATGGGTTCATTACTATTATTTTTAAAAGAAGTAATACTTTAAAAACCTTTCAGTTTTATAGTATGGTTTCAGTAGACATAATGCACATAATCAAAAGCTCTTTGAGATCCTCAATAATTTTTAAGAGTGTAAAGGAATTCTAAAACCAAAACGTTTGAAAACTACTGTTATGTGGTTTGACCATGAGAATATGTGGCTGAGGAGTGTTGGAGGGCAAGGCTATTGGAAGTGAGAAAGCCAAGAAATTGAGAGTTCAGAGTATTGGAAGGATTATTGTGGTGGATGTGCAGATCACTAAGATTTAGGACAAGAATAGTTTTGGGAGAGAAAAGATGCCAGTTACTCAACTTGTTAAAATCTTTAAGGAATGAACTGTGTTGTGGTAAATCATAGGATAAGAAATCTTCAGAAATGAGTGGATCTGGAAGGTCATAGTATAGTGGAAAGTACTGGGTTAATTTACTAGCTTGGAAACTCAGTGATGTACTAGTTAGGATAAGGCTAAGTTACTAAGTGTAACAAAAAAAAAAAAAACAACAACAACAACAATAATGTGGGTTTAAGAATAAAGAGTTTATTTTTTCCCACCTAACAATTTCAAAGTGAATTATCCAGTTTGGTGATGAGACTGTTCCACATGATCACCCAGGGACACGTTTTTCCCATTGTATTATTTTGCCATGTTTTAGGGCATGCAGTCATCAGCTGGGTTGCTGCCATGTCCAGGTTTCATCTGATGGAAAGGGGAAAGGGAGCGTGGAGGAGAAGGCATGCCAGTTTCTTAATATTCAGGCTCAGGAGTGGCACTGATATCTTCTGCTCTATTCTTTTGGTAAGAACTTAGTTGTTTGGCCACAGCTGAAATCAAAGAAGGCTGGGAACTGTAGTATAGCTGGGCAATCATGTGTCCAGGAGGAAGGAGAGAAAGGATTTTGGTAGTCTGCCACTCTTAAAATAAGTCTCTTACATTTATTGTATCTTGTAAAAAAAAACATCAAGGATATAGTTGATGATTAATAAGTACAAGTGAATTAAAATATAATCTTTATTATAGTTAATGTTTAAGTGTTGAAATAGGTAAATGAATTATCTAGAAATACCTCAGAAGAAGTTACCTGTCTGGTGTTTAGACTGAGGATAAATTTAGGGTGTCGTGGGATTAGTTCTTCAGTTGTGGATGTCCATTCTTCATAATTCTTTTGTCTTTAAGGACCGGATTATGTTCAACTTGATACAGACATAGATGTTAAAGGGGATACTTAAAATATGCTAAAAAAAAAAAAAAAAAGTGAAAAGTTATGTTTAGCATCAGTTTACAAACTGATCCATTGGTTGTATTCTTTGACTTCGTTATAGGAGGAGGAGGAAGAAAAATTTAATTTTGCATTGTAAACCTGTTTTTCTCATAACTTTTTTCCCCCCTGGGCATTAGGCACCTTGCTGTGACAAACTTTATACTTGTCGGTTGTGTCATGATAACAATGAAGATCATCAGCTAGATCGCTTTAAAGTAAAGGAAGTGCAGTGCATAAACTGTGAAAAAATTCAACATGTAAGATTTTATCACATTTCTATTTTCTTTTTAAAAAATGTTAAAGTGATTTACAAAATTTTTTTTGATTTACAAAATTTAATTAAGAGTATTGCAAATAAGATCTTCTATATGCAATATCTTTGATTTAAATGTTTAAAACCTTGTAAAAATCAACATATCAGCATATATAAATTGTGGGTATTCAAGTAATAATACAAAATGTATTGGTAAATTTAATCTAATTTTTAATTACATGTGTCTGTTTTAGGCCCAACAGTCCTGTGAAGAATGTAGCACATTGTTTGGGGAATATTATTGCAGTATATGCCATCTCTTTGACAAAGACAAGAAGCAGTATCATTGTGAAAACTGTGGAATTTGTAGGTACTGTATGTAAAATGTTTTCTAATTACTTTTAATGTACCTGGGCAATAATAGTTTTAAAATCAACTCTGTTGGGATAAAATTTGCATCTAATAAAAATGCATTCATTTTAAGTGTCCAGGTTAGTAAGTTACCAACATGATCAAGATAAAAAGCATTTCCATTATACTAAAAAAAATGTTCATGTCTCTTTTGTAGTAACACGTAGCCCTTCAGCTATTGTGTGGCTATTTAAAATTTTTAAATTTAGATACGAAATATGCGTTTATATGAAGAATTTGTAGGCAACTGAAGTAGAAAATTAGGGTGGGCTTTGCTTTTTAAACAGTTATTATTATTATTTTTAAACCAGCTAAGGTTTAAACATTTATTTATTTATTTATTTATTTATTTATTTATTTATTTTATTTATTTATTTATTTTTTTTATGTTTTTTTTGTGCGTGTGTATTTTTTATTGGAGTTTGATTTGCAAACATATAGTATACCACCCAGCCTGTCAAGTGCCTCCCTCAGTGCCTGTCACCCAATCATCCATCCCTCCACCCACCTCCCCTTCCACTACCCCATGTTCTTTTTCCAGAGTTAGGAGTCTCTCGTTTTGTCACCCTCTCTGATTTTTCCCACTCATTTTCTCTCCTTCCCCTATAGTCCCTTTCATGTTTTTTTTTATATTCCCTGTACAAGTGAAACCATATAATGTTTGTCCTTCTCTACTTCACTCAACATAATACCCTCCAGTTCGAACCATGTCGAAGCAAATGGTGGTTTTTGGTCCTTTCTGATGGCTGAGTAATATTCCATTATATGTATACACACCACATCTTATCCATTCATCTGTCAAAGGACATCATGGCTCCTTCCACAGTTTGGCTATTGTGGACATTGCTGCTATAAACATTGGGGTACAGGTGTCGCAGTCTGTCACTGCATCTGTATCTTTGGGGTAAATACCCAGTCATGCAATTGCTGGGTTATAGGCTAGCTCTATTTTTAACTCTTTAGGAAATTCCACACAGTTTTCCAGAGTGGCTGTACCAGTCCGCATTCCCAGCAACAGTGTAAGAGGGGTTCCTCTTTCTCCACATTCTCTCCAACATTTGTGGTTTCCTGTTTTGTTAATTTTCGCCATTCTCACTTGTGTGAGGTAGTATCTCATTGTGATTTTGATTTGTATTTCCCTGATGGCCAGTGATGCGGAGCATTATCTCATGTGCTTGTTGGCCATATCTATGTCTTCCTCTGTAAAATTTCTGTTCATGTCTTTTGCCCATTTCATGATTGGATTGTTTGTTTCTTGGGTGTTGAGTTTAATAAGTTCTTTATAGATCTTGGATACCAGCCCTTTATCTCATATGTCATTTGCAAATATCTTCTCCCATTCTGTAGGTTGTCTTTTAGTTTTGTTGACAGTTTCTATTGATGTGCAGAGGCTTTTTATGCTGATTAAGTCCCAGTAATTCATTTTTGCTTTTGTTTCCCTTGCCTTCATAGTTGTATCTTGCAAGAAGTTGCCCTGGCCAAGTTCAAAAAGGGTGTTGCCTGTGTTCTCTAGGATTTTGATGCATTCTTGTCTCACAATTGGATCTTTCATCCATTTTGAGTTTATCTTTGTGTATGGTATAAGAGAATGGTCTAGTTTCATTCTTCTGCATGTGGCTATCCAATTTTTCCAGCACCATTTATTGAAGAGACTGTGCTTTTTCCAGTGGGTAGTCTTTCCTACTTTATCGAATATTAGTTGACCATAGAATTGAGGGCCCATTTCTGGGTTCTCTATTCTGTTCCATTGACTGTGTCTGCTTTTGTGCCAGTACCACACTGTCTGATGATCACAGCTTTGTAGTACAACCTGAAATCCGGCACTGTGATGCCCCCGGCTCTGGGTTTCTTTTCAGTATTCCCCTGGCTATTCGGGGTCTTTTCTGATTCCACACAAATCTTAAGATGATTTGTTCCAACTCTCTGAAGAAAGTCCATGGTATTTTATTAGGGATTGCATTGGATGTGTAAATTGCTCTGGGTAGCACTGACATTTTCACAACATTAATTCTTCCAGTCCATGACCATGGAGTGTTTTTCCATCTCTTTGTGTCTTCCTCAATTTCTTTCAGAAGTGTTCTGTAGTTTTTAGGGTATAGATCTTTTACCTCTTTGGTTAGGTTTATTCCTAGGTATCTTATACTTTTGAGTGCAATTATAAATGGGATTGACTCCCTAATTTCTTTTTCTTCAGTCTCATTGTTAGTGTACAGAAATGCCACTGATTTCTGGGCTTTGATTTTGTATCTTGCCACATTGCCGAATTGCTATATGAGTTCTAGCAATCTTGGGGTTGAGTCTTTTGGGTTTTCTACATACAGTATCATGTCATTTGTGAAGAGGGAGAGTTGACTTCTTTGCCAATTTGAATGCCTTTGATTTCTTTTTGTTGCCTGATTGCTGAAGCTAGGACTTCTAGTACTATGTTAAACAACAGTGGTGAGAGTGGACATCCCTGTTGGGTTCCTGATCTTAGGGGAAAGGCTCCCAGTGTTTCCCCATTGAGAATGAGATTTGCTGTGGGCTTTTACAGATGGCTTTTAAGATGCTGAGGAATATTCCCTCTATCCCTACACTCTGAAGAGTTTTGATCAGGAATGGATGCTGTATTTTGTCAAATACTTTCTCTGCATCTATTGAGAGGATCATATGGTTCTTGTTTTTTCTCTTGTTGATATGATCTATCATGTAGATTGTTTCTCGAGTGTAGAACCAGCCTTGTATCCCAGGTATAAATCCCATGTGGTCATGGTGAAGAATCTTCTTAATATACAGTTGGATCCTATTGGCTAGTATCTTGTTGAGAATTTTGCATCTGTGTTCATCAGGGATATTGGTCTAAAATCTTTTTGGTGAGTCTTTGTCTGGTTTTGGAATTAAGGAGATGCTGGCCTCATAGAACGAGATTGGAGGTATTCCATCCTTCTATCTTTCGAAACAGCTTTAGTAGAATGGCTATTGTTACTTCTTTAAATGTTTGATAGAATTTCCCTGGGAAGCCATCTGGCCCTGGACTTTTGTGTTTTGGGAGGTTTTTGATGATTGCTTCAGTTTCCTCGCTGGTTATCGGCCTATTCAGGTTTTCTTTTTCTTCCTGTTCCAGTTTTGGGAGTTTGTGGTTTTCCAGGAATGCGTCCATTTCTTCTAGATTGCCTAATTTATTGATGGATAGCTGCTCATAGTACGTTACTAAAATTGTTTGTATTTCCTTGGTATTGGTTGTGATCTCCTTTCTCATTTGTGATTTTATTAATTTGAGTCTTTTTTCTTTTTAATAAGGCTGGCTAGGAGTTTATCTATCTTATTAATTCTTTCAAAGAACCAACTCCGGGTTTTGTTGATCTGTTCTGCAGTTCTGGTCTCTATTTCATTGAGTTCTGCTCAGATCTTTATTAACTCTCTTCTTCTGCTTGGTGTACGTTTTATTTGCTGTTCTTTCTTCAGATTTTTAGGTGTGAGGTTAGCTTGTGTAGTTGAGTTTTTTTCCAATTTTTTGAGGGATACTTGTATTGCAGTGTATTTCCCTCTTAGGACTGCTTTGCTGTTTCTCAAAGATTTTGAATGGTTGTATTTTCATATTCATTTTCCATGAATCTTTTTTATTCTTCTCTAATTTCGTGGTTGACCCATTCATCTTTTAGTAGGATGCTCTTTAATCTCCTCGTGTTTGAGTGTCTTCCAAATTTCTTCCTGTGATTAAGTTCTAGTTTCAAGGTATTGAGTTCTCAAAGTATGCAGGGGACAATCCCAATCTTTTGGTGTTGGTGGAGACATGATTTGTAACCCAGTATGTGTTCTATTCTGGAGGAAGTTCCATGTGCACTTGAGAAGAATGTGTATTCAGTTGCCTCCAGATGCAAAGTTTTGTGTATATCTGTGAAATCCATCTGGTCTTGTGTATCATTTAAAGCGCTTGTTTCTTTGGTGATATTGTGCTTAATTGAATATCTGTCATTTGCTGAAAGTGCCGCGTTGAAGTCTCCTACTATTAGTGTATTATTATCTAAGTATGTCTTTACTTTGGTTATTGATTGATTACTTGGCAGCTCCACATTAGGGACATAAATATTCATGATTGTTCGGCCTTCTTGTTGGATAGATCCTTTAAGTATGATATAGTGTCCCTCTTCATCTCTCACTATAGTCTTTGGGATAAACTTTAATTTTTCTGATATGAGGATTGCTACCCCAGCTTTTTTTTGAGGACCATTTGAATGGTAAATGGTTCTCCACCCTTTCATTTTCAGGCTGTAGGTGTTCTTAGGTCTAAAATGAGTCTCTTGTAGACAGCAAATAGATGGGTCTTGCTTTTTTATCCAGTCTGAAAACCTGTGTCTTTTGATGGGATCGTTTAGCCCATTCATGTTCAGAGTTACTATTGAAAGATAAGACTTTAGTGTCATCATAATACCTATTCAGTCCCTGTTGTTGTGGATTGTTTCTTTGTGCTTCCTCTTTCTTTAAAGGGTCCCCCTTAATATTTCTTGGAGAGCTGGTTTAGTGGTCATATATTGTTTCAGTTTCTGCCTATCCTGGAAGCTCTTTTTCTCTCCTTCTATTCTGAATGAGAGCCTTGCTTGATATAGTACTTTTGGCTGCATGTTTTTCCCGTTTAGTACCCTGAATATATCCTGCCAGCCCTTTCTGGCCTGCCAGGTCTCTGTGGAGTGGTCTGCTGTTAATCTAATATTTGTCCCCATATAACTTAGGGATCTCTTGTCTCTTGCTGCTTTAAGGATTTTCTCTTTATCTTTGGAATTTGCAAGTTTCACCATTAAATGTCAAGTTGTTGAACGGTTTTTATTGATTTTCGAGGGGGACCTCTCTATCTCCTGGATCTGAATGCCTGTTTCCCTCCCCAAATTAGGGAAGTTCTCAGCTATGATTTGTTTAAATATGCTTTCTGGTCCTCTGTTTTGGTGTTTTCTGGAACCCCAGTTATACTTAGATTCTTCCTTTGATGTTATCATTTATTTTCCTTTACCTTTCCTTGTGGTCTTTTAATTATTTTTTCTTTTTTTTCTTCTGGTTCCTTCCTTGCCATCAAGTGTCTTCTTTGTTGCTCATTCTTTTCTTCCACCTCATTAACCCTAGTCATTAGGACATCCAGTTCGGATTGCATCTCATTTAATTGAATTTTATTTCAGCCTGATTAGATCTAAATTCTGCAGTCATGAAGTTTCTAGAATCCTTTATTTTTTTTTTCCAGAGCTGTCTGGAGCTTTATAATTGTGCTTCTGAATTGGCTTTCTGACATTGGATTGTAATCCACATTCTGTCTCTCTGTAGCAGAGAGTACTGTTTCCAATTTTTTTTTTTTTTTTTTTTTTTTGGTGAATTCTTCCTTTTAGTCATTTTGCTCAATGCAGAGTGGTTCTATGAGTGGGCTGAGTTAAGAAGATCAACCACGACCTAAGTAAATTTCACCCTAAATGATTCTGACGAGGCCAGAGACCAGAAAATGAAAATAAAGATCAGAACAAAATAAAACAAAAGGACCCCTAAAGTAAAAACCAAATTTTAAAACAAAGTAGTAAAAAATAAAAGGCCAAGAATCCCAAAGAAGAGAAAAAAGCAAAAGTGAAGAGGATAAAAAGAAAAAAGGAAAGGAAGAAAGAAAGAGGGGTCTGCTGGTGGTGGAGTAGTTGTAGTGGAGCAGAATGTAGTCTACCTGAGGGGTCTTGTAGGGTTATCCTTTTGGTTCTGAGTGTATTATGTTCTATATAGTAGAAAATGCTCATTCCCAAATTTATATAAAGCAGAAATCATTGTAGAGAGCCCCAACATTGACCACCAAAACATAAACGAGATAAAAGAGGAGGGCAGAATGGGAATGAAGAGAGAATATAATCTCACAGAATGAACCAGCAAGGGATACCACTTGGTTCTGGGTGCATGCTGGTCATGTTTTAGAAGGAATTAATTTCTGCCATTGTAGAAAAAAATGAGGCAGAGAAAACAAAAAACACAAAACAAAAAACTATATCTCATATAGCTCTGATAATTAAATTATGTTGAAAAGCATCCAGAAGTGAAAAATATATCTAAGACCTATAATTGTAGAAATATGAAAGTCAGAATGGAAAAAAAGTTAAAAATGAAGAGGTGGTAAAATATTGTAGTTACTGTGGGAAAAATGAAAAAAAAAAAAAGGAAATTTACAGTCTGATATAAAAACTAGTTGTACTGGAAAAAGGAAGAAAAAAAATAGGAGGGGTACCCTCTAGTTCTATATACTGTAAATCCCTTGACTTCCCCTGGAGCTTTCCAGCACTGGTTGGTCCAGAACTTGCTCTTGCCCTGTTCTCCCAGCTGGTCTTCTGGGGGAGGGGCTGCTGTGCTGATTCTCAGGTGTGTGTACCTGGGGGAGATGCCCCACTCCTGCCCGGCGCTGGGCTCAGTGAGGGCTGTTTACCCCGTGAGGCCTCTGTTCTCTGGCAGCCCCGCCCCTCCCTGGCACAGGGTGACACAAGGAGGAACAACTACACTGTCAGCGGCCAGGTCTCTAGCTCTGGAGTCAGCTTCCCCAGTAACCACCCACAGCTCCCAGTCTGCACTGGCCTAGATGCTCCCTGGGCGGATGTGCTGATCTGCACAGCTTGGGAGCACCCAGTGGCAGGAGCGTCCTCGCTGTCCTGTGCCCTGCTTGCCTCCACCTGTCCCAGGAGGACCACAGGATCCTGGGCTGTGTCCGCCCGGAGCCTCCTGACCTACTGGCTTCTCCCCGAGACTCCACTGGGTGCGCGCGCTCCAGCCCTTTACGAAGATTGTGTGGTGCATGCACTGCCCTCCCCCCCCGCCCCCGCACTTCCTCTCCCTGTGACTTCGGGAGACTGGAGGTGTCCCTGTCCCTCCTGCGATTCTACCCAACTTCCCTGCTGAGCACCTTTCCGTCTGGGAAGAATCCAGCATGGATTTTTAAAGTTCCCGCGTCTCCGGGGCTGGGCTCTCCTGTCCTGGAGGCTCTCGCAGCCCCCCTTAGCCCAGCTCCTCGCAGGGCCCCTCCCCCACTTGATTCTTTTTTATTTTATTTTTTTCTGCTTTCCTACCTTGTTAGAAGCAAAAACCCTTCTCTGTGTAGCGTTCTGGCTGTTCTCTCTTTAAATCTCAGGTCAAATTCTTAGGTTTTCAGGATGGTTTGAAAGTTATCTAGGTGAGTTGGTGGGGCCAGGTGAGTTGAGGACCCTACTCCTCCTCCATCTTGCCCCCTCCCTGCAATTAGTTTTTAAAAAATTCTCAAAGTATAGGCTAATTTTATAAAAATTAGAAAATACAAAAAAGTAGAAAGAATAAATAAAACCTATAGTCCAGTCTCTCATTGATAAGCTACTATTGACATGCGTAGATAGGAATTTTTTCTTTTTAAAAACTCTGAAGTATTAGATATATAGAAAAGTACATATGTAGCATATGTTATAAAGTATACTAATACAATAAATAAGCCACTCAGTTTCAGAAATAGAAAATTAATCAATACTGTTGAAACCCCAAGTGTTCCACATTAGTCTTTTCTCCTTGTTCTCATTGGAAATAACCACTGCCTGAATATTTTAGAACACTTTCTAGCTCTTATATAGTTTGTTTTTTTTATTTTTTTATTTTTTTATTTTTTTATAGTTTGTTTTTAAGGAAGGATAACATACCAAAAGATGCATAAGCCATAAGCAACCTTATGAGTTTGCTTAGGAAAACATTCTTTTGATTATCACCCAGATGAAAAAATGGAATGTTCTTAGCACTGTAGTAGCCTCTCTTATGCTCCCTTCAAGTCTATATACTTTTCCAAAGGTAACCACTCTCCTGAACTTTTGTTCATGTAGTATATGCTCTTTTGTGTCTTTATGTATTTTAAGGCAGTATCTTTAGGTGTTTACATAGAATTTTTCTATTTTCTTTATGACCTATTTATCATTATATACTCTTTTTATCTTCAATATTTTCTGCCTTAAGAACAGTAGTATCTAGATCTTTCATTTGATTAGTTTTTGCATGAATATCTCTTTTTTTTTATTCCAATCATTCTGTATACTTATATGTAAGGCATGTATCTTGTAATCAGAATTTTATTTTTTTATGGAGTTTGGTGAAAACTCTGTCCTTTACTCTGTCTCTTTATACTTAGTCTACTATATACTATATAGTATAACTATATAATTATATATTAATATAATTGTATATATAAATACATGTGTAATCTACAATGTACAATTTTCTAATTCAGTCTACAATTTTAGTATTTTTTGTTCCGTTAGAATTTGTCCATTTGTCTTTTTTTTCTCCTTTCTTGCATTTTTTTGGAATAATCAGTTTTTCTATTTTGTTTTTATTCTCTATAAACTTGTTAGAGATACATTCTTCCATTATTCTCTTAGCAGTTATCTTAGAAATTATAACGTACTTCCTTGGTTTGCTAGAGTAATGCATTTATCATTTCTGGACAGTGCAGGAACCTTAACTTAGAGGATTTACATTCAATTGTGTTTTTTAATTTATGTATATTTTAAATTCTAAGACATTGTTTTGAACAGTCAGTATTCTCTTAGATTTATGATATTTACCATTTCTGTTGCTCTTCTTGCCTTTCTGCATCTCCTTTGTCTTCAGGATTATTTTCTTTCATCTTTAAGAATTCTTTTCATTATTAGTTTAAAAAAAAGATTATTTATTTATTCACGATAGAGAGAGAGAGAAGCAGAGACACAGGCAGAGGGAGAAGCAGTCTCCACGCCGGGATCCCAACGCGGAACTCGATCCCGGGACTCCAGGATCGCGCCCTGGGCCAAAGGCAGGCGCCAAACCATTGAGCTACCCAGGGATCCCCTCATTATTACTTTTAGTGAGACTCCGCTGGTCACAAATTGTCAGTTTTTTGTCTCTTTGAAAATGTCTTTATTTTGCCTTCATTTAAAAAATTTTATCTCTTGGGGGGGTAGAATTACTTTCTCTCAGCACTTCAGAGATATTCTGGTGCCATGGTTTCTGTTTTAGAGTCACCTAACAGGATTATTATTGCTTCTTTGAAGATAATCTGTCTTTTATCCCTCTCTTGATGTTTTCAGTCATTGGTTTTTAGCAGGTTTTCCATGATGTGTCCAGGTGTGTGAGATATTTGTCTGGCTTGCAGTTTGTAGAATTTCTTGAATCTGTGGCTTGATGATGTCTTCTGTCAGTTTTGAAATATTCTTGGCCAATATTTCTTCAGGTAGTGTTTCTGCCTTCTGCTCTTACCTCTCCTGAGACTTGAGGTATAGACCTTTTCACTGTGTCCCATATGTGTCTTAAATTTTTTTCCTGTATTTATCTTTTTTTTTTTTTTTTTTCGCCCTTTCATGCTTAAATTGGATAGGTCCTCCTGATTTATCTTCCAGGTCTCCATTGTAATATGTGGAATCTTCTGTTTAACCTATCAAGTTTTTCATTTTAGGTCTTTTTTTTCCTCAAAACTATAGAGTTTGCATTTAGTCTCTCCCTTTCTGTAGCTTCCATTTTTCAGGTGAAATTTCTTCACCTTTTTTTTTCCTTCAACATATTAATTACCAGTAATTTTAGGGCAGTGTGAGAACTCCAATATCTTGATTATCTGTGGGTCAGTTCTGTTTTCTGTTTTTCCCCCCTTGGTGTTTGTTTCTTCATCTTGCCTTTTGGCATGCTCGATATTTTTTTTAGTTGGTTGTTGGACAAAACTGTATAAGCTCTGGATGCTAATCTTTTCCAAAGAGAATTTTCTTTTGGCAAGCAGTTAGTTTAAAGGTGGATCCCATGAATCCAATTAAAGATTGAGATGATTAGAGGCCAAGTTTCATTTACAAGTCCTGTTCTGTTTTCCCTAACACCGAACCATATGCTGCTAGCATATGGTTCCTCAGCGATCTTAACTTAAAGCCAGGGGTGTTCACCAGGGCATCTCTTATGGCAGGGCCTGGCATCCATTTTTCTGCCTCCTCAGCAGAGAAATTGCCAAATGGTTTACTTGGTTTCATACTCTCTTACCTGCTGCTTGCTTAGCTCCTAAATAGAATAGTTTAGGGACTGCAAGTTCCCCAATGAGGAAGAAGCTGGGAATGTTGGCTTTGCCTCAGGGTATATTTCCCTTTTCTCTGGGATATTGACTCTTTTAAGTCCTTCCTTGTTCTTTACTGTTTTTAACCATCTGAACCACCCAGACCTCCTTGTTCTTTACTGCTTTTAAATAGCGTTTCTTTTCTTTGAACCAGCCCTAGTTCTCAGTGGAAGGTTTGGTCTTGATTTTGGCTCAAGTCACGGTTTCAGGGCTCTGAGATCCAGACCTGCCTTGGGTACCAGGTGTGGAGCCTCTCCCCTGGTCCCCCTTCCTCTCTTTAAAAGAAAAGAAAAGAAAGAAAAGAAGAAAAAGAAAAGAAAAAAAAGATCTTGGGAGCAAAATCCATTAAATAAGGTTGGCAAATACTGTGTTTAGTCAGAAATGACCACCAGGTAATAACAATTGTTTTAAACAATAAAAATATCACAAGTTTAAAAATGTTTTTGCAGTAGTAGTGTTGGAAACTTCTTTACCCTCATGATGACATTAAAAAATCACATGATTTGAATGTATGAGGTCTTACATTTTTGCTTAAATATCAGTCTTTATTTTGTAGCTGAACCTTCTTTGATACTCTTTTATGAGTCCTCTTTTTGATATTAAAGACAAACATTTTTGACTTAAGTATATTATGAAACTTAGTTATTGCTTTTAGTCCATTATACAAATCTGCAAGGTGATTAGATTTCTCCTACTGGTGTTTATAGCACCTCTAGGCTTGACTCTGGTCTGAAGTGTGGGCTTGAAAATTGTTTTTAGGCAATAATCGCTCTAAGGAAATTAGTGCTTCCTACAGAGCTTAGTAATATGTTATTCCTGATTTATATTTTAAAATAGCTCCATGGGGCAGCCTGGGTGGCTCAGTGGTTTAGCGCCGCCTTCAGCGGGGGGCGTGATCCTGGAGACCCGGGATCGAGTCCCGTGTCAGGCTCCTTGTGTGGAGCCTGCTTCTCCCTCTGCCTGTTTCTCTGCCTCTCTCTCTTTGTATCTCTCATAAATAAATAAAATCTTAAAAAAATAAAATAAAATCTTAAAAAAAATAGCTCCATGATAGTTAGATATTCTTTGGCTATGGCAGTAATTCTCTCAAAGAGTGATGTGCCCTAAAGATAGGGTTTCAGTTTTTCTTTAACTAGGGACAGACATCCAACACTGAATTTTTTGGCAATGGGTGCATACATCCTTACTGAAATGTATAAGAATGAACTTTTTTTTTTAATGGGGAAATATAATTTCTTACTGTTATTAAATAAGCACCAGGATACTTGTTTTGAGAGTACAATATGGCAGATGTGGTTTTGGTGTTCTTATTTCTGATCTTAAAAAAATGTTTCATCCATTTGTATAATTCCATTTTTAGATTATCCCAAGGAAATGGAGATATGTACCAAGAATTATGTATAGTATATGTTTTGTACAGATAAAGAAAAATGAAAAACAACCTGTATGTTTGGGAGATTGTTAAATTTGCAAGCCCATATTAAGAGTAAATTCTTGAATAATATTTAGGGATTGGGAGAATGGTCAAAATGTCTATCAGGATAACACACATACCACAATATTAGCAGTACTTACCCATGAATGATGGGATCATGATTGATGTTAAGTATTTGTTGGTATATTTGTTGGTTCATGTTCTTCTGGGTTTTATACATTTTAAAAAATGGCTATTACTTTTAAAATTTAAAAAGGTATATAAATTTGTATAACTACATTGGGGAAATAAAACATCTCATAAAATGCTTTAAGGGAAGGATGTATTTTTGCATTTCTGCAAGTTATTAAAGAAGCATCAGACAGATCTTTGTTATGTGTTTATGTGTTGAGCAGGAGTGGGTAGAAGGCAGGCATGTTCTTTTTTTTTTTTTTTTTTTTTTTTTTTAATTGGAGTTCAATTTACCAACATTTAGCATAATACCCAGTGCTCATCCTGCCAAGTGCCACCCTCAGTGCCCATCACCCAGTTACCCCAATCCCCCGTCCACCTCCCTTTCCACTACCCCTTGTTCATTTCCCAGAGTTAGGTGTCTCTTCTGTTTTGTCACCCTCACTGATAATTTCACTCATTTTCTCTGCTTTCCCTTTATTCCCTTTCATTAATTTTTATATTCCCCAAATGAATGAGACCATATAGTGTCTGTCCTTTTCCAATTGACTTATTTCACTCAGCATAATACCCTCCAGTTCCATCCACGTCAAAGCAAATGGTGGGTATCTGTAGTTTCTAATGGCTGAGGAATATTCCATTGTATACATAGACCACATCTTCTTTAACCATTCATCTTTCAGTGGACACTGAGGCTCCTTCCACAGTTTGGCTATTGTGGACATTGCTGCTAGAAACATCGGGGTGCAGGTGTCCCGGTGTTTCACTGCCTCTGTATCTTTGGGGTAAATCCCCAACAGTGCAATTGCTGGGTTGTAGGGCAGGTCTATTTTTAACTCTTTGAGGAACCTCCACACAGTTTTCCAGAGTGGCTGCACCAGTTCACATTCCTACCAACAGTTCAAGAGGGTTCCCCTATCTCCACATCTCTCCAACATTTGTGGTTTCCTGCCTTGTCAATTTTCCCCATTCTCACTGGTGTGAGGTGGTAGGTATGTCATTGTGGTTTTGCGTTTCCCTGATGGCAAGTGATGTGGAGCATTTTCTCACGTGCATGTTGGCCATGTCTATGTCTTCCTCTGTGAGATTTCTGTTCATGTCTTTTGCCCATTTCATGATTGGATTGTTTCTTTGCTGTTGAGTTAAGTAAGTTCTTAATAGATCTTGGAAACTAGCCCTTTCTCTGATACGTCATTTGCAAATATCCTCTCCCATTCTGTAGGTTGTCTTTTGGTTTTGTTAACTGTTTCTTTTGCTGTGCAAAAGCTTCTTATCTGGATGAAGTCCCAATAGTTCATTTTTGCTTTTGTTTCTTTTGCCTTCATGGATGTATCTTGCAAGAAGTTACTGTAGCCAAGTTCAGAAAGGGTGTTGCCTGGGTTTTCCTCTAGGATTTTGATGGAATCTTGTCTCCCATTTAGATCTTTCATCCATTTTGAGTTTATCTTTGCGTATGATGTAAGAGAATGGTCTAGTTTCATTCTTAGGCAAGCATGTTCTTGTTCTTGAATTTATATTCTGTTTGTGGAATAATAAGGCTTCGTAAGCAGTCACTACTGTAGAGTTTGTCAGATTATACGGATTGGAGTAGTCTTAATTTTAGGAAAGTTTGAGTAAAGTTTTAATATAGATAGACCAAGGCTGAAGAGATCAGAATGCACCAGGCTATAAATAAATAACCAAGCCTGAGAGAAGGCAGTGAAAGAATGGAGTGAGGGGCAGTGGAGGTGGAGGTAGAGACTGTGGTTGAGGTTGGAAATAAAGAGGATGTATTATATAGAGTAGTTATTTTATTTTATTTTTTAAAAGATTTTATTTATTCATGAGACAGAGAGGCAGAGACACAGGAGGAGGGAGAAGCATGCTTCCTGTAGGGAGCCCGATGGAGGACTCCTTCCTAGGACCCTGGGATCGTCCCGTGAGCCAAAGGCAAATGCTCAACCACTGAGCTGCACCCAGGCCCCCCTACAGTAGTTATTTGAAACTGAAGCAAATCTACTGAGTTCCTGTCACCATTAAAAAAAAATATATGTGTATGGTAAGGATAAGTATTGTTGGGTGGAAGTTTTATTAGCACTTTGAGTGTGTGTGTGTATATATACACGTGTGAGGGGGGAAAGGAGAACTGGGTCAGAATGTAAAAGTATTTACTGTGTGTTGAAGTGAAGTTTGAGGACAATGCTGCAGAGCCTGGCAGGTCACTTTCAAGTACTGATGCCAAATTGACTGTTTTTGTTTAAAACAAAATCTCCTGGTAATCAGTCATTTTGGCTTTTGTATGTTTGAAACATCTTTATTTTGCTTTCATTTTTGACAGATATTTTTTGGATATAGAATTCTAAGCTGACAGGGTTTTTTTCAGTACTTTAAAGATGTTGCTATACTGTGTTCTGTACAATACATTGTGCATTGTTTGCAATGAGGAATCTGGTGCCATCCTTATCTTTGTTCCTCTGTATAAGCCTTTTGTTTTTTTCTGGCTGCTTTTAAGATTTTATCTTTGGTTTTGAGCAGTTTGATTATGATGTTCCATGAGTTTTTTTCATGTTGCTTGTGTTTAGGGTTTGTTGAGCTTTCCTTTTAAGGCCATAACACAGAAGTCTCATTTATTTCTTCTGTTCACAACTTCCAGAGAAGTTGCAGATAGTCTTTATTCAGGACATCCTGTGCATAGCTAAGTATTTTGTTGTTGTGAAAGAAGGGGATAATAAAAACTTGGGGGTAACTAGCGATATTATCTTTATCATGCATAATACGTTTCAAATGGATGAAAGAAAAATCTAAAAATTAAAGGTAAGTATTAGAGGTATACGTATATTTATGACCTATAGGTTTCAAAAGCAGAAGCAATAAAGGAAAATACCAATGGCTTTTTAGTACATAGAAATTAAAATGGCTGTATGACAAAATATATAAATCAAGATAGGTGACATACCAGTAAATTGTAAATATACTAATGAAAAAGATTAATATTCAGGATATATAAACAGCTATTTTGAAGTGGTAAAAGACAAATACCTTAGAATGAACAGAGCACATGAACAGATAATCCACAATAGAAATCCATATGGTTCATAAATATTAAAATATATCTTCATCTCATAACCTGAGAAATGCAAATTGAAAATACATCTTTTATTTGTCTATCATTATAGGTAACCAGTGTTCACTAGGGTACGGGGAACATGGGTGCTGTCGCACATTGTTAGAGGGAATATAATGTAATATTACCTTTTTGGAGGTCAGTTTGTCAATATCGAAATCAATGATGCAGTACCCTCTGATCCCATAGTTTCACGTATAGGAATCTTATAAAAATTACCAAGAGATGGGCTAAGTGACATCTGTATAAGCATATTTATTTTATATCATTGTGTTAAGATGTAAATTATATAAGGGAGTACTTTTAAAAATTATGATCTGTCCATACTATGTAATACTGTGTAATTCATGAAGAGGAATCAAGTGGTTCTAGTTAGAACAATCTTTAGGATGTTATTCAGCTAAAAAAAGTCACAGACCAGGATATATAGGAAGAATCCACTTATGTAAAAAAGAAAACCTAAAAGGTGTGTGTGTGTGTGTGTGTGTGTGTGTGTGTGTGTATGTGTGTGAAAACGCCCGGACAGAGAGCATTCTGTTAATAGTGCTTATTACATTTGGGGAGTGTTGTTGAGGAGGTAGTGGTTTACCCCATGTTCTTCATTATGGTTTGAACTAATTTTACAGTGAAACTAAAATAAAAATGAGTAAATTACCACTGCAGTAAAAATGAACTTAATTTTTTGGCTTTCACATGTATTTTTAGGATTGGTCCAAAGGAAGATTTTTTCCATTGTTTGAAATGTAACTTATGCCTAGCTATGAATCTCCAAGGAAAGCACAAGGTATATAATTAAGTTTGCATAACTTAAAAAGTATTATATTGTGTCTGAAAACCAGCTAAATCCTAAAATGTTTGGATTTTTCAGATATTTTGCTATTTTTCAGATATTACCAAGTACAACTATGTTGTTTTTTATTTTTAAGCATTAAGTAGGTGTTTTAAGGCATATGCCTCAGAATATCTGATCTACAATTCTTTTTCATCTGTGTAGTATGTAAGAAAACTTTTTTAAAAAAAAGATTTATTTTAGAGAGAGTACACAAGCAGGGGGAGAGGGAGTGGGAGCGGGAGAGGGAGGAATCTCAAGTAGACTCTGTGCTGAGCACGGGACTCCATATGGGGCTCGATCCTGAGACCCTGAGATCATGACCTGAGTCAATAGCAAGAGTTGGCCGCTTAACCACCTGAGCCACCTGGGCACTCCATAGTATATAAGAATATTATATCAGTTATTTGCATAATGTTGACAGCTTCTAAGTTTATGGATTCATCTCATTGGTACTGGTTTTAAGAATAACAAAAAGTGCATAGTAAAGAAGGAATAGCAATGTAACAGCATTTCGAGAAAAATCAGAAAATAGTTTTATATTTACTTTCATAGTTAGAAGTATTTTTAAGGGGGATCCCTGGGTGGCTCAGCGGTTTAGTGCTGCCTTCAGCTCAGGGCGTGGTCCCGGGATCCAGTCCCACATCGGGCTTCCTGCCTGGAGCCTGCTTCACCCTCTGCCTGTGTCTCTGCCTCTCTCTCTCTGTGTGTGTCTCTCATGAATAAATAAATAAAATATTTAAAAATATATTTTTAGTTTTGGATATAGTAATTATATCATACCAGGCTCTTTAAGATTATTTTTCATTATTCAGAAAATATCTAATAAACATCAGAGAATGGAGAGGCTAATCAGGATTTTTTTCGTTAAGTTTTTCATTTTAATTCTGGTATAGTTAACATTAATGAGGATTTTTTAAATAGATGCTGGATAAAAACTGGCCTAAAATAGGTCAAGTGTTAAGAGAAATTGAGATGAATAATGAGCATTTGGGATACAATGACAAGATAGAAGGGAAAAAGGATGGGGTTGAGTAGAGATGACTCCTGAGGCTTTTAGCCCTTGCTATTATCCTTGATTAGTAGACCATGAATTTGCTGGAATTAAAAGATTGAGTTTGGTTTTATAGACTTCAGTTGAGGCATGATAGCTGTGTGGTCTTTCAAAAACTACACAGTTTCTCTTGTGGTATCTTTGTTTCTCAGTTATTTTTCATTGTCTATATTTCAGTAAATGGTCCTATCATATAGTTAAGTGCTCACTTAAAAAACGTGGGCATCATCCATGGCTTGGTGCTTCCCCATACCTTCCTGCATTTACTCACCCTATCTTGTCAAGTTAGGAACTCTGGCACTGGAGGCAGCCTGTTGGCACTCAAATACTGTTCAACTTCTTATTAGCATGTGACTTTGGAAGTTATTGAGCTTCTCTAGGCCTCAGATACCTCATCTGTAAAATGGAGTAATAGTTGTACCTGTTTCATTTAGAGTTGTGGGACTTGGTTGAGCTAATGTATAGCATGTAGTAAATTTCAGTAATATGAATCGTCAATATCATTAAGTTTTGGAACAAAATACATATGAAATAGATTCCAAATGTTATTATCTCTGAATCTTTGTAAATCTTAATTCTCTGATTTTCCTCATTTGTAAAATGAAGATAATTTGAACAATTAAGATGTATTAATTCATTGTTTCAGGTAATGTGCAAAGCCTGAAATAGTTGTGTGAGTTAATTGTTCAGTTCTTGTCTGACATATAAGAGACATATATTAATGTTGTTAATTATTATTTTAAGTAAGTTAGTATCATTAGTATCATTGCTTTATCATTAGTTTTTATTACTATGTATATATCTGTCATTCCATCTAGTTAAGTTTTAGTAATTTGAGTTTCTCCTTTAAACAGTGTATTGAAAATGTTTCCCGGCAGAATTGTCCAATATGTTTGGAGGTAATCTTAAACTATTATCTGCTTTGGAAATATTCCTTCTTGAACTTAAAGTACTTGGATGTTTATATACTCTTTATGCAAGCAGTAACATTTATTTCCTTTATAGGACATTCATACATCCCGTGTTGTTGCTCATGTCTTGCCATGTGGACATCTTTTACATAGGTAATTTTTTTTTTCCTCAAAAATGTTTGAAAGTAGAGGAGATGGTTTTTGCCTTACTAAAATAGTGTTATATATTTTTTTCAGAACATGTTATGAAGAAATGTTGAAAGAGTAAGTGTTTGATGGGATTTTTAAAGGTTAATATTGTAATATGTCTGATTTATTTAGTTACTTTGTGCAGGGATATGGAAGTGGGCAAGCATTGCTGTGTTACTTACACTTTACTGGGCATGGCAGGTTATCTTGAGATGGGTAGAGTAAATGAATAGTGTTAAATTGGGCAAAGCATATTGTGGTTGTAGGAACTGCATCTTTGCCCCTGTGCTTGTATTATGCCGTATCTCATCCCACAGCTCACAAGAGCTACCTCTTATTTTTCTGGCTGTGCTTACCAGGGGGCACAGGCTCTGCTAAAGGCAATCCATACCATTGTAAAAATACTGAGGCTTGTCACTCAAAGATCTGTTAAGTCATTATATTAGTGCATGTTAATCATCTGCAAAGAGAGCTGGTAACAAGATTATCTAAAGCAGAGACTTTATTGTGGGTGAAGGATGTTAAAATGAAATGAGCATAGTCAGGAGAGAAGAGACTGAAAATGTATTTTGGTCCTGTGCATTCGTAAAGAGAAATTTTAATTTAAGAGCCAGGTAGAAGGGAACTTCTTCAGAATTTTTAGGAAGAAAATAATACAATCTGAATTGCCTGAGTATATTAAGAAATTGAGGTTATTCTGTAAAGAATATGAACTAATTCCTGCCCACTTTAGAGAACTGAGGAAAAAGTAGATCTAAAAAATACCATAGGTTACAGGATTTAATTAACCCAAGTTATAAGTTCCCAGGCTTGTAACAGGTCATCTTGAAACACAGAATAATGCTCTGTTTTGGATGGTTTATGTACCAGTTAGCATGCATCTTATACTGGAGTTGATAGACTCCTTGTTTAATGTTTGGAAAATAACCTTTCTATCTCTTCTAGAGGCTACAGATGTCCCTTGTGTATGCATTCTGCTTTAGATATGACTAGATACTGGAGACAGCTGGATGATGAGGTAGCACAGACTCCTATGCCATCAGAATACCAGAACATGACTGTGGATGTGAGTATAATCAGTGCTTAAAACTTTTTAGGTTCCTGTTTGATGTGCTGGTTTACTTTTGCCTTTTTGCTCGAATCTGTTTAAAAAATACTGCTTTGGGGGATCCCTGGGTGGCCCAGCGGTTTGGCGCCTGCCTTTGGCCCAGGGCGCGATCCTGGAGACCCAGGATCGAATCCCACATCAGGCTCCCGGTGCATGGAGCCTGCTTCTCCCTCTGCCTGTGTCTCTGCCTCTCTCTCTCTCTCTCTCTCTGTGACTATCATGAATTTAAAAAAAAAAAAAAAAAAAATACTGCTTTGGCATTGACACCAATGTGATTATTATATTGTATTGTATTGTATTTGAAAGGACCAAATACAGATTTTAGTTACTTCAAATTCAACAAACCAGACCAAAAGAGAGAGAGAGGCAGAGACACAGGCAGAGGGAGAGACACGCTTCCTGCAGGGAGCCTGATGTGGGACTTGATCCCTGGACCCAGGATCACGCCCTGAGCCGAAGGCAGACACTCAACACCAAGCAACCCAGGTGTCCCCAGAGTAAAAAAATCTTAAGAATACCTTTATACAATTCTTGCCAACACTAGATGGCAGGCAAAAACTTTATTCTGAATTATTTACATGCTATTTGTCAGAGCCAGTCAGTTAATGTAACTGGAGATGAATTACTGGTCTGCTGTTTTATTTTAATGATATTTTATTTGTAATTATTTTAAATTTTATTTCAGGCATACATATTTGTTGATTTTTGAAGATTATTTTGTTTTTTAATGTTCATTACCCTTTTTATTCATGTGGATAATTGAATTGCTAGTAAGGTCAATGAAGTATCACTTTTAGAATACAAATAATGGTTTTATTGAGATATAATTTATATGCCATATAACTTGTCCATTTGAAGTGTACAGTTTAGTGCTTTATCATACATTCTTGAAATTGTCAAACATCATCACCATCAATTTTAGAGTATTTTTGTCACCCCCAAAAGAAATCCCATACCTATTAGCAGTCATTTCCCAATCCTCCTAGCTCTAGGCAATTAGTAGTCTTTTTACATTCAGATTGTATTCTTAATTATTTTCCAGATTATAATTTTGAGCAAATTTGGAAGTTTTCTATTTATTGTGGTATGACTATTCTAAAGGTAATGCTTTTCTCACATAGTAATGTATTGATCTATTTTCAGGTTAACCGTTTTTATTTTTCAGGATCTCAGTACTAGAAGAGATTAAGTCTCAAATGACATCTTATTGTCATTTTTGGAGATAAGCCAAAGCTGCTTTTTATTAAATTAGGAACTGCTTTTTTGGACTTTTTTTTTTAATGTCAAGGAAAAAGAAATCATCGGTTATTTTGAATTTTAAGTATAGATGTCAATCAGATTATGCCTATGTAAGTAGATTTTATGCTCCACACTATATACTTGGAAACAGTTTTAAAATAAGACTTCTTAACTCACTTTCATCTTCTAAATTCAAAGCTACTCTTAGAATTTTCAGAAAACAAAAGGCATTTCTGTTTTGGGAAATGTTTAGACTTAGCTATATGTGTTTCAGTTCTTCAGTATGATTTTTGGAGAATTGTTTTGAGCAGACAGTGCTATTTTCTATCTATAAGGTTTAATATACTTAATTTGAATTAATCTCTTCACTTTTCAGATTCTCTGCAATGATTGTAATAGGAGATCTACAGTCCAGTTCCATATATTAGGCATGAAATGTAATATTTGTGAATCCTACAATACTGCTCAAGCTAAAAGAATTTCACTAGATCAGCAATGACCAACGTATACTGCACTGGAAAACTCAGCATTTTCTGATCTAGAAAAAGGCTGTCTTTAGTATTCAGTTGTTATAATGTGTCAGAATCTATGCATTAGAGTCGATGTGTTTTGTACTAGCGTCACAGCATAAAATCATATTACACATACTTAAGGATTCAGGGTCTCGTTATAGAATATCATAGCTTTATGTTGGATGAAAGCCACTGTGCTTGTTTATTGATTGGAAACTCTCTTAGTGTTTGGAAGCCAATGATGTTTGCCACTGAAATTCACATCCATAGAAGTATATTCTGCTTCCATGGAACTTTGCTTTAAGTGACACTATGCACAAAGAGTTCATTTCTAGTTCTTGATAGAACTGCACTTGTTTCTCAGTATTATTCTTGACTTTTTAAGGGCTGTGCTATAATGAGAATATGTTCTGTCTTACTGTTGAAATCTTATGATATATACTTTAGAATTTTCTAAGACAGCCCTTTGGATCCTGTAAATGTGAATTTTGATGTAATAACTGCTAATAAAATTATATTGAAACTTTTATTGAAAGTTCTTTCCAAGGTTATTTATTTTTGGTTCAATTTGGGCAATATAGTCATATGTATTTCTTTATAAATACAAATATACATAATATATATGTGTGTATATATATATTTCTATAGAAAACTTTTTTTCTTTTGAAGTTTTATTCCATTACACTAGTTGGGAAAATATAAAATAATAGAAAAGCCTTAAGAAAAACAATCAACATTGAAAATAATTTTGGGACACCTGGGTGGCTCAGCGGTTGGACACCTGCCTTCGGCTCAGGTCATGGTCCTGGGATCTGGGATTGAGTCCCACATCAGACTACCTGCGAGGAGCCTGCTTCTTGCTCTGCCTATGTCTCTGCCTCTCTCTCTCAGTCTGTCTCATGAATAAATAAATCTTCAAAAAAATTTTTTTGATTTGGTTTCACAAAGTTATTTCTTCAAGGAGTTTTTAATTTATTCTGTTGGCAAGTATTTAATGAGCAACTGCTATTTGCTGGGTAAGGTTCTTAGATGTCTATGGAGACAACAGTGAACAATATAGACAAAAGTCCCTGCCCTCATGGTGGTGCCTCATCCCTCATATGCCTCATGACTAGCCTTTTCCCTACTTCCTTTAGGCATGAGGTGGTGGTTTTTGTGGTAAATGGGTGGATTCCTTCTTCCTAAAGTGCTTGAAAGTAGGATGGGTGAGTAGAAGGCATGGAGTATTCCTGACAAGATCTCTGATTTCATAATACTTTTTTGGGCTCATGTAATGGAATTAAAGACACCTCTTAATTCAGGAACAAAATACACAAAAATACTTTGATGATTCTACAATTTTTTTTAAAAGATTTTATTTATTCATGAGAGACACAGGCAGAGGGAGAAGTAGGCTCCATACAGGGATCCCAATGTGGGACTTGATCCCAGGACCCCGGGGTCACGCCCTGGGCTGAAGGCAGATGCTCAACCGCTGAGCCACCTGGGTGCCCCCACACACACACACACGCACCACTTATTTCTAAGTGGACTTGTTTCTTACTGCCATTTTCATGTGGATTTTTTCCCTTGTGTTTGTCCAATTCTTTGGATTATATGCCAACTTTGGGCAGGTCTGCTTTTTTTGTTTGTTCAACATAATCCTTTTCATTCCCATAAAGTCTTACACCCTGTGTGGTTATCTTACATTTGATTTCACTTTGTCTCCCCTTATGTATCCATTCTGCCAGATTACTTTTCCTAAACTTAGACCCATTGCAGTTTTGGTCAAAATAACGTACAAATTTTCTAATGTTCATTTGATTAAGCCCAGATTTCTTGCTTTGAAGTCTTTACGAAATTGCTCTAATTTTATCTTTTCAGTTTTATTTTTCATTATTTACATACATTTTTAAAACACATGGCTTCTGAATTTTTGTTCCTTTGAGGATATGGTTCCTTCATGGAACAATCATTCTTAGAGAAATGTAGTTGTCAAAGACCTGCTGCTTGCTTCGTAGTCCGGCTCAAAGTTTACCTTTGCCATGAATGCTAATTAATATCCAAAATTCTTTTATAATCTCTCCCTCTTCTAAATGATAAGCACTTTGTACCAGTTTTAAAGTAACATTTCCTTTATTATCATTCAGTTTTTGCTTTTCCCCTCAATTCAACATTGTTTATGAAACAGTATGTAAAGCTTCTTGCAGATAAAGCTGGGTCTGGGTGGGAGTACAATTAAAGCTACTGAAAGTTGGCTTGTGCAAGACAAAACAGGAAGCAACTGATCAGGGTCAGGGTGAGAGAGTCTTATATTCTGAGGACAGTGATGGATTTTTTTTCATCGCATATCTTGCTCATAAGAATTTGTTGAGTTTCTAGTGAGGTTAAGATATTCTTAAATTTTCATCATACATAAAGGATCTGATAAAAGGTTGTGTATGCATATATACAAAAATTGGTTGAAGTGACTTCCCAACCTCCCCCAACCAAGTGTTTAATACTAGAACATATGGGTCGAAAAGTGATGATATCACACCTCTCTCAAACTAGAAGACAGAAATCAAGTTATGCTGGAATCTGGTTGTTAGGCCCATCTATTTATCGCATTTAACAAATGTTTATTTTGTACTAGTTATGTGCCACAATATGTAGAGCAGCAAAAAAATTATGCAAAAAAATGAGACAGCAAATGACCTCAGATTGTTCCTGACCTGCAAGAGGTGGATGTGTGACTGACAAAGTGCTGTGGGAATCTTTGGCTGAATTCTAACCTCTGTGTTAAGTGGCTCAATAAGGAGCCCTGAGAAATAGCCTTTTCAGCACAACTTTTTGTCTTGGTTCTGCCACACAGAGACCACAAAAATATGGTCTTTGAGAGGTGTGTAAATCTGTGACTTGTATACCCTCTATTTTAGAATAGGCATTTCAACTTAGATTCCTATGGATGTCAACTAACAAAGGCTCACTCTGTGATACGTGATACACTGGGTTCCTTGTGGAACACCTGCCATTCCTCAGTTCATTAAGGATTGCCATTGCCCAGATTATGTTGCTTAGGCATGCCAAGCATCTACTTTTGTAAACCTCTGATCAAAATCAAAGCTTCTGGCTGGTTGCACTTTTTTCTCCCCTAGACTCAAACAACATATATTCAAATTGAAGTCAGAACTTTTCTTAATCACCAACCTGCTTCCAACTTTTGTCCTGTTTTCATTCTGTCCTTTTCCTCGTCTCATGTGCATGTGTTCTGTTTTTCTGGAGTCAGAAATCAGAATGAGCTAAGTATGATAAACTGCTCTTTAGCCCATCTAGAGGCTCTTGGAACTGCAGCCATTGCCAGTAGAGTGGATTTAGGTGGGGGCTTGACCATTGGCTCCTCATCAAGTGTGTGGGACCCTGAGGTACTAAGCCTGCCTGCTGGAGTGTGGAGTACCCTGAGAGATAGGGATGGTTCTGGATCTTCTCCCAGGACCTGGTCACAACATCCATCAAGAGATTTTTAGAAACCCAACCCTGAATGCCCTGGAGCACCCCCTTTTCCCCACCTCCCATTTGGCATCACAACATTTGCTTGAAATCTCTGGTTGGCATTTGTTCCAGTCAGCCTTGCTTAGATTATTTACATGTTAATGTCCCTTGTTGAATTTTAGTTTCCTTTGGAGCAATTCGGACAGTGTCTGACTTTGAACTTAATATGATCTGTGCTTTCTCTTAAAGTTTAAAAGGGTTATATTCCTCGGGAATTCTGAATGAAGTCTTAAATCAATTGAGAAGTAAAGATGGGAGTCAAATATTGCTGCTAAAGCTGGAAAGGGGATTGTGGCTTGGAGCCAGGCCAAATTGAGTATGCTCTTCCTTGTTCTCAATTGAAATTACCATAAAGTCACAGGCTACAGGTATCCTTTTACATGGGGAGACTGTCCTAGAGAGAGGAATAGTGAGTTCTTTTTTTTTTTTTTTAGAGTTTTTATTTATTCATGAGAGACGGGGGGGGGGGGGGGGCGGGGGGGGGGGAAGAGGCAGAGACACAGGCAGAGGAAGAAGCAGGCTCCATGCAGAGAGCCTGACGTGGGGCCCGATCCCGATCTCCAGGATCAGGCCCTGGGCTGAAGGCAAGCACTAAACCGCTGAGCCACCCAGGCTGCCCCTGGAGTAGTGAGTTCTAAATATTGCAGCTGCCTGGGGCAAGGCTGGCGCCCTAGAAAGGGCTTAGACCACATAGGTGCAATGGCTTTTTCTCAAATCTCACCTTCAGATAACTCTCCTTTGGTGGGTAAGGGTTAATAGGGAAGCCGTGGAGGGAGGGATAGAGGCTTTCTTCCTAGTACTTCCAAAGAGGGCAGTATCCTTTAGTTAGCTGAGGCAAGAATATAGAGAAATCCTCTGTCAAAGACCCTGAGGCAGCCCTAGTTCCTGGCATTCTTTGGATGGAAGATAATCTGAATCTGGTTTACCCCGGGGGCTGAATGTAATTTACAGAGGATGAGATAAATAGCTTCTTTCTGGAACAGACTCTAAAATTGGCCTGACCTTCAGGGATGGTATGAGCTGTGGCACCTTCCACTCTGTCATTTTGAGAGGGAAGCAGTGCTGGCAGTGCTGGCTTCCTCAGAGTTACTCAATGTATGAATTGTTTATCACATGAACTGTTTGATATAATAGATATAGCTTGGACTTTGGAAGCAGAGATAAAAGTTATAATTGCTTCAATCTAACATATACTGGCATGTGAACTTGGGTCAGTTCTTAGCTACACAGGCATATTACTCTGTAAAATAAGGAGAGTAGTAAAAATTGCATAGGATTTGTGTTGTGAGGTTTAAATTAGATAAAGCACTAAATAGTGCCTGGTGCACACTGCACTCTAAGTAGATATTAACCTCAGAATCTTCCTGTTGGCAGCATTTAGGTAATCTACCGCATGTTATCCCAGCAAATTATACCAGTGTCCCCAAGTTTCCAAGACTGGAATAGGGTCCAGGCTCTACCATTATCACCTAGGTGTGGCCTGGAGGGTGCTTGGGAGTCTGTCCAGGGACACATGCCCTCAAGTAGATTAGGCCTTGCACCTTGCTCTGCCTAGAGGAGCCTCATAGATGATGAGGTTCTTCTAACATCACACCAGGAAATTGGTCTCATTTTATTCAGCCTGCAGCCCAGACCTCTTCAACTCCCTGGGCATATTTTTCATCCTGGCCAGATCTGTTTGACTCATTTTTTCATGAAGGATGATAGGAACCTATTGTTCTGTCCTTTATGAAGAAAGGCTTTTTCTCCCCTGCCTCCTTACAGGTTTCACTTGGCAATGAACCAGTCTTTGGATCTGAGTGACTATATGCTCAGCTGACTGGTTGGTTGGTGGATGAATTAGTCCAGTTGTGGAAGATTTGAGCTTGTTGTAGGAGGAATCCATTCTCTTTGTAAAAGCAGCTGACAAATTTTTGTAAGGTTGTGATGAAGGATATTATGTTGGGGGTCATGGTAATACATTCTGATTTCTCAAAAGAACAAATTTGTTCCTAAATTTAGAAGGGAAAAGAATCTTACAAACTTTAGAATGGCTTAATTGTGAAGGGGAGACTTGGATTACTTCCTAATTTCTCTGCTTAGTATGGGGCAAGTAATTTTCTTGGCAATCAGTTTTCTTTAAGGTAAGAGCAATAATACCTAAAAATTCTTGATACATTTAAATAATTCCCTCTCCATTAATAGTCATAATTGTTTATTAAGCAGTAGAGAAGAGTAGTTAAGGTCACAGGCTCTAGAGACAGATTGCTGGCATTTGTATATTGGCTCTGCCATTCACTTGCTATTTGGCCTTGGGCAACTTATTTAACCTCTCTGTGTTTCATGGTCATGGGTAATTTGTCAAGATTATGTAAAAGGTTTAGACAAAGATAGCTATATTGTGATGTCTCTGATATCTACTACCTCTTGAGATTATCTACCTAGCTCCTTTCCTACTTGCTAACATTAAGCTCTGCAAGCTGGCGGAGGAGTAGGGTGTTCAGCTCACAGCCCCACCAACTCACCTAGATAACTTTCAAATCATCCTGAACACCCACAAATTCGACCTGAGATTTAAAGAGAGAACAGGGATCCCTGGGTGGCTCAGCGGTTTGGCGCCTGCCTTTGGCCCAGGGCATGATCCTGGAGACCCAGAGACCCAGGATCGAATCCCACGTCGGGCTCCCGGTGCATGGAGCCTGCTTCTCCCTCTGCCTGTGTCTCTGCCTCTCTCTCTCTCTCTCTCTCTCTCTCTCTCTCTCTCTGTGTGACTATCATAAAAAAAAAAAAGAGAGAGAGAGAACAACTGGAACGCTACAAAGAGAAGGGTTTTCGCTTCTAGCAAGGTAGGAAGGCATAAAAAAAAAAATCGAGTCAGGGAGACTAACTGCGAGGAGCCGGGCTAAGGGTTGGGGGGGGGGGGGCGGCAAGAGCCTCCAGGACAGGAAAGCCCAGGCCCAGAGAAGCAGGAACTTTAAAAAATCTGCGCTGGATTCTTCCCGGGTGGAAAGATGCTCAGCTGGGAAATCGGGCAGAATCGCAGGACCGGCAGGGACACCTCCAGTCTCCTGGGGTCACTAGCAGAGGAAGTGCGCCTGGGGAAAGTGCACCCACACTGCAGCCGATCTCGGTAGAGCACTGGAGCGCGCACCTGGAGGGGCCTTTGGGAGAAGCGGTCATTCAGGGGTCTCCGGAGGGAGGCGACTACGCCCTGCTGCCTTTGGGAGCTGTGCCTCCAGGAGCGCGATTCCAGCAGCACAGGCCCCGGATCCCAGGGTGCTGGGCAGACACAACCCACCATCCTGCAGTCCCCCCAGGACAGGCGGAGGTGGGAAGGGCACAGGACAGTGAGGACGCTCCTGCTGCCTGGGCGCCCCCAAGCTGTGCAGGTCAGCGCCCCTACCCCGGGAGCATCTAGGCCAGTGGGCACTGGGAGAGTTCAGGGGGAAGCTGACTCCAGAGCTGGAGACCTGGTTGCCACCAGTGTTGTTGTTCCTCCTTGTGTCACCCTGTGCCTGGGACAGAGCGGGGCCGCCAGGGAACAGAGGCCTCACAGGATAAACAGCTCCCACTGAACCTTGCACACGGCGGGGGCGGGGGAGGGGGGGCAGTTCCCCCAGGTGCATGCACCTAAGAATCAGCACAGCAGACCCCTCCCTCAGAAGACCGGCTGAAAGGACAGCTAGTTCTGGACCAAGCAGCGCTGGAAAGCTCCAGGGGAAGTCGAGGGATTTATAGTATATAGAACCAGAGGATACCCCTCCTTTTTTTTTTTTCATTTTTCTTCCTTTTTCTAGTACAACTTGTTTTTATATCAGACTGTAAATTTCCATTTTTTCCTCTTTTCTCACCTTAATTACAATATTTTAACACCTCTTCAGTTTTAAGATTCTTCCTTTTTGACTTTCATATTTCTACAATTACAGGTCCTAGATATATTTTCCACTTCTAGATTCCCTTCAACATACTCAACTTATTTTGGGAGATACACAGATGTGTGTTTTTGTTGTTGTTGTTGTTGTTTTGTGTTTGCGTTTTCTCTGCCTCATTTTTTTCTACAATGGCAGAATTAATACTTTCTAAAACATGACCAGCATGCACCCAGAACCAAGTGGTATACCATGCTGGTTCATTCTGTGAGTTTCCTCATTCCCATTCTTCCCCCTCTTATATCTCATTTATGTTTTGGTGGTCAATGTTGGGGCTTTCTACAAGTATTTTTGGCTTATATAAATCTGGGACTGAGCATCTTCTAACATACAGAACTTAATATACTCAGAACCAAGAGGATCACCCTCTAGAACCCATTAGGTAGGCTACATTCTGCTCCACTACAACTTTGTCAACACCACCATCTCCCAGTCCCTCCCTTTTTTTCCTTCTCCTTTCTTTTTTCTTTTTTTTTTTTTTCTCTTCTTCTTTGGGATTCTTGGCCTTCTATACTTTGTTTTAAGATGTGCTTTTCACTTTCCTTTTGTTTTATTTTGTTCTGATCATTGTTTTCAATTTCTGGCTTCTGACCTTGTCAGAATCATCTAGGATGAAATTTACATAGGTCATGGTTGATATTCTTGCCTCAGATCACTCATACAGCCCATCTGCACTGAGCAAAATGACCAGAAAGAAGAATTCACCACAAAAGAAAGACTCAGAAACACTACTCTCTGCCACAGAGTTACAGAATTTGGATTACAATTTGAAGTCAGAAAGCCAATTCAGAAGCACAATTATAAAGCTACTCGTGGCTCTGGAAAAAAGCATAAAGGCAGAAATTAGATCTAATCAGGCCAAAATTAAAAATCAATTAAATGAGATGCAATCCAAACTGGATGTCCTAACGATGAGGGTTAATGAGGTAGAAGAAAGAGTGAGCGACATAGAAGACAAGTTGATGGCAAGGAAGGAAGCTGAGGAAAAAAGAGAAAAACAAAAGACCACAAGGAAAGGTTAAGGGAAATAAATGATAGCCTCAAAAGGAAAAATCTACATTTAATTGGCATTGCAGAGAGTGCCGAGAGGAACAGAGGGCCAGAAAGCATATTTGAACAAATCATAGCTGAGAACTTCCCTAATTTGGGGAGGGAAACAGGCATTCAGATCCAGGAGATAGAGAAGTCACCCTCAAAAATCAATAAAAACCATTCAACACCTCGACATTCAATACTGAAACTTGCAAATTCCAAAGATAAAGAGAAAATCCAGAGAGCAGCAACAGATAAGAGATCCCTAACTTATATGGAGAGAAACATTAGATTAACAACAGACCTCTTCACAGAGACCTGGCAGGCCAGAAAGGGCTGGCAGGGTATATTCAGGGTACTAAATGAGAGGAACCTGCAGCAAGAATACTAAATACAGCAAGGCTCTCATTCAGAATAGAAGGAGAGAAAAATAGCTTCAAAGATAGGCAGAAACTGAAAGAATATATGACCATGAAACACCTCTGCAAGAAATATTAAGGAGGGACACTTTAAAGAAAGAGGAAGCACAAAGAATCCACAAAACAGGGACTGAATAGGTATTATGATGACACTAAAGTCTTATCTTTAAATAGTAACTCTGAACGTGAATGGGCTAAACGATCCCATCAAAAGATGCAGGTTTTCAGACTGGATAAAAAAGCAGGACCCATCTATTTGCTGTCTACAAGAGACTCATTTTAGACAGAAGGACATCTACAGCCTGAAAATGAAAGGGTGGAGAACCATTTACCATTCAAATGGTCCTCAAAAGAAAGCTGGGGTAGCAATCCTCATATCAGAAAAATTAAAGTTTATCCCAAGGACTATAGTAAGGGATGAAGAGGGACACTATATCATACTTAAAGGATCTATCCAACAAGAGGACCTAACAATCACGAATATTTATGCCCCTAATGTGGGAGCTGCAAAGTACATGAATCAATTAATAACTAAAGTAAAGACATACTTAGATAATAATACACTAATAGTAGGAGACTTCAACACGGCACTTTCAGCAAATGACAGATATTCTAAGCACAGCATCACCAAAGAAACGAGCTTTAAATGATACACTAGACCAGATGGATTTCACAGATATATACAGAATTTGCACCTGGACGCAACTGAATACACATTCTTCTCAAGTGCTCATGGAGCTTTCTCCAGAAGAGACAACATACTGGGTCACAAATCAGGTTTCAACCGATACCAAAATTTTGGGATTGTCCCCTGCATATTTTCAGACCATCATGCTTTGAAACTAGTACTCAATCACAAGAAGAAATTGGAAGACACTCAAACACGTGGAGGTTAAAGAGCATCCTGAAAAAAGATGAAAGGGTCAACCAGGAAATTAGAGAAGAATAAAAAAGATTCATGGAAAGTAGAGAGAATGAAGATACAACCATTCAAATCTTTGGGATACAGCAAAAGCAGTACTAAGAGGGAAATACATCACAATACAAGCATCCCTCAAAAAATTGGAAAAAAACTCAATACACAAGATAACCTCACACCTAAAGGAAGTGAGGAACCTCACACCTAAAGGAGAAAGAACAGTAAATAAAACCTACACCAAACAGAAGAGAGTTCATAAAGTTTTGAGCAGAACTCAATGAAATAGAGAACAGAACTGTAGAACAGATCAACAAAACCAGGAGTTGGTTCTTTGAAAGAATTAAGAAGATATATAAACCCCTAGCCAGCCTTATTTTTTTAATAATAAATTCATTTTTTAATGGTGTTCAATTTGCCAACATACAGCATAACACCCAGTGCTCATCCCATCAAGTGCCCCCCTCAGTGCCCGCCACCCAGTCACCCCCACCCCCCACCCTCCTACCCATCCACCACCCATAGTTCATTTCCCAGAGTTAGGAGTCTTCCATGTTCTGTCTCCCTTTCTAATATTTCCTACCCATTTTTCTCCCTTCCCCTCTATTCCCTTTCACTATTATTTATATTCCGTAAATGAATGAGACCATATAATGTTTTTCCTTGTCTGACTGATTTATTTCACTCAGCATAGTACCCTCCAGTTCCGTCCACGTTGAAGCAAATGGTGGATATTTGTCGTTTCTAATGGCTGAGGAATATTCCATTGTATACATAGACCACATCTTCTTTATCCATTCATCTTTCTTTTTTTTTTTTTTTCCATTCAATTTTCGATGGACACCGAGGCTCCTTCCACAGTTTGGCTATTGTGGACATTGCTGTTATAAACATCGGGGTGCAGGTGTCCCGGCGTTTCATTGCATGTGCATGTTTGGAGTAAATTCCCAGCAGTGCAATTCCTGGGTCGTAGGGCAGGTCTATTTTTAACTCTTTGAGGAACCTCCACACAGTTTTCCACAGTGGCTGCACCAGTTCACATTCCCACCAAAAGTACAGGAGCGTTCCCTTTTCTCCGCATCCTCTCCAACATTTGTGGTTTCCTGCCTTGTTAATTTTCCCCATTCTCACTGGTGTGAGATGGTATCTCATTGTGGTTTTGATTTGTATTTCCCTGATGGCAAGTGATGCAGAGCATTTTCCTTTTTTTCTGTTATTTGGTTTTTTTTAATAAATTAATTTTTTATTGGTGTTCAATTTACCAACATACAGAATAACACCCAGTGCTCATCCCGTCAAGTGTCCCCCTCAGTGCCCATCACCCACTCACCCCCACCCCCCGCCCTCCTCCCCTTCCACCACCTCTCGTTTCCCAGAGTTAGGAGTCTTTATGTTCTGTCTCCCTTTCTGATATTTCCCACACACTTCTTCTCCCTTCCCTTATATTCTCTTTCACTATTATTTATATTCCCCAAATGAATTAAAGCATTTTCTCACGTGCGTGTTGGCCATGTCTATGTCTTCCTCTGTGAGATTTCTGTTCATGTCTTTTGCCCATTTCATGATTGGATTGTTTCTTTGGTGTTGAGTTTAATAAGTTCTTTATAGATCTTGGAAACTAGCCCTTTATCTGATACGTCATTTGCAAATATCTTCTCCCATTCTGTAGGTTGTCTTTTCATTTTGTTGACTGTATCCTTTGCTGTGCAAAAGCTTCTTATCTTGATGAAGTCCCAATAGTTCATTTTTGCTTTTGTTTCTTTTGCCTTCATGGATGTATCTTGCAAGAAGTTACTGTGGCCGAGTTCAAAAAGGGTGTTGCCTGTGTTCTCCTCTAGGATTTTGATGGAATCTTGTCTCACATTTAGATCTTTCATCCATTTTGATTTTATCTTTGTGTCTGGTGCAAGACAGTGGACTAGTTTCATTCTTCTGCATGTGGATGTCCAATTTTCCCAGCACCATTTATTGAAGAGACTGTCTTTCTTCCAATGGATAGTCTTTCCTGCTTTGTCGAATACTAGTTGACCATAAAGTTGAGGGTCCACTTCTGGATTCTCTATTCAGTTCCATTGACCTATGTGTCTGTTTTTGTGCCAGTACCACACTGTCTTGATGACCACAGCTTTGTAGTACAACCTTGAATGTGGCATTGTGATGCCCCCAGATATGGTTTTCTTTTTTAAAATTCCCCTGGCTATTCGGGATCTTTTCTGATTCCACACAAATCTTAAAATAATTTGTTCTAACTCTCTGAAGAAAGTCCACGGTATTTTGATAGGGATTGCATTAAACATGTAAATTGCTCTGGGTAACATTGATATTTTAACAATATTAATTCTTCCAATCCATGAGCATGGAATATTTTTCCATCTCTTTGTGTCTTCCTCAATTTCTTTCAGAAGTGTTCTATGGTTTTTAGGGTACAGATCCTTTACCTCTTTGGTGAGGTTTATTCCTAGGTATCCTATGCTTTTTGGTGCAATTGTAAATGGGATTGACTCCTTAATTTCTCTTTCTTCAGTCTCATTGTTATTAGTGTAGAAAAATGTCACTGATTTCTGAGCATTGATTTTGTATCCTGCCACACTGCCAAATTGCTGTATAACTTCTAGCAATCTTGGGGTGGAGTCCTTTGGGTTTTCTATGTAGAGTATTGTCATCAGTGAAGAGGGAGAGTTTGACTTCTTCTTTGCCCATTTGAATGCCTTTTATTTCTTTTTGTTGTCTGATTGCTGAGGCTAGGACTTCCAGTACTATGTTGAATAGCAGTGGTGAGAGTGGACATCCCTGTCTTGTTCCTGATCTTAGGGGAAAGGCTCCCAGTGCTTCCCCATTGAGAATGATATTTGCTGTGGGCTTTTCGTAGATGGCTTTTAAGATGTTGAGGAAATTTCCCTCTATCCCTACACTCTGAAGAGTTTTGATCAGGAATGGATGCTGTATTTTGTCAAATGCTTTCTCTGCATCTAATGAGAGGATCATATGGTTCTTGGTTTTTCTCTTGCTGATATGATGAATCACATTGATTGTTTTATGAGTGTTGAACCAGCCTTGTGTCCCAGGGATAAGTCCTACTTGGTCATGGTGAATAATTTTCTTAATGTACTGTTGGATCCTATTGGCTAGTATCTTGTTGAGAATTTTTGCATCCATGTTCATCAGGGATATTGGTCTGTAATTCTCCTTTTTGGTGGGGTCTTTGTCTGGTTTTGGAATTAATGTGATGCTGGCCTCATAGAACGAATTTGGAAGTACTCCATCTCTTTCTATCTTTCCAAACAGCTTTAGTAGAATAGGTATGGTTTCTTCTTTAAACGTTTGATAGAATTCCCCTGGGAAGCCATCTGGCCCTGGACTTTTGTGTCTTGGGAGGTTTCTGATGACTGCTTCAATTTCCTTTCTGGTTATTGGCCTGTACAGGTTTTCTATTTCTTCCTGTTCCAGTTTTGGTAGTTTGTGGCTTTCCAGGAATGCGTCCATTTCTTCTAGATTGCCTAATTTATTGGCGTATAGCTGTTCATAATATGTTTTTAAAATCGTTTGTATTTCCCTGGTGTTGGTAGTGATCTCTCCTTTCTCATTCGTGATTTTATTAATTTGAGTCTTCTCTCTCTTCTTTTTAATAAGGCTGGCTAATGGTTTATGTATCTTATTAATTCTTTCAAAGAACCAACTCCTGGTTCTGTTGATCTGTTCCACAGTTCTTCTGGTCTCGATTTCATTGAGTTCTGCTCGAGTCTTTATTAACTCTCTTATTCTGCTGGGTGTAGGATCTATTTGCTGTTTTTTCTCTAGCTCCTTCAGGTGTAAGGTTAGCTTTTGTATTTGAGTTCTTTCCAGTTTTTGAATGGATGCTTATTGCGATGTATTTCCCCCTTAGGACTGCTTTTGCTGCATCCCAAAGATTTTGAACAGTTGTATCTTCATTCTCATTAGTTTCCATGAATCTTTTTAATTCTTCCTTAATTTCCTGGTTGACCCTTTCATCTTTTAGCAGGATGGTCCTTAACCTCCACGTTTTTGAGGTCCTTCCAAACTTCTTGTTGTGATTTAGTTCTAATTTCAAGGCATTATGGTCTGAGAATATGCAGGGGACAATCCCAATCCTTTGGTATCGGTTCAGACCCGATTTGTGACCCAGTATGTGGTCTATTCCTGAGAAAGTTCCATGTGCACTTGAGAAAAATGTGTATTCAGTCAAGTTTGGATGTAAAGTTCTGTAGATATCTGTGAAATCCATCTGGTCCAGTGTATCATTTAAAGCTCTCGTTTCTTTGGAGATGTTGTGCTTAGAAGACCTATTGAGTATAGAAAGAGCTAGATTGAAGTCACCAAGTATAAGTGTAATATTATCTAAGTATTTCTTCACTTTGGTTATTAATTGATTGATATATTTGGCAGCTCCCACATTCGGGGCATATATATTGAGGATTGTTAAGTCCTCTTGTTGGATAGATCCTTTAAGTATGATATAGTGTCCCTCTTCATCTCTCACTACAGTCTTCAGGGTAAATTTTAGTTTATCTGATATAAGGATGGCTACCCCTGCTTTCTTTTGAGGACCATTCGAATGGTAAATGGTTCCCCAACCTTTTATTTTCAGGTTGTAGGTGTCCTTCTGTCTAAAATGAGTCTCTTGTAGACAGCAAATAGATGGGTCCTGCTTTTTTATCCAGTCTGAAACCCTGCACCTTTTGATGGGGTCATTAAGCCCGTTCACGTTCAGAGTTACTATCAAAAGATATGGGTTTAGTGTCATCATGGTATCTATTCAGTCCTTGTTTTTGTGGATTGTTGCACTGGACTTCTTCTTAAAGGGGAATTTTAAGAGTCCCCCTTAAAATTTCTTGCAGAGCTGGTTTGGAGGTCACATATTCTTTCAGTTCCTGCCTGTCTTGGAAGCTCTTTATCTCTCCTTCCATTTTAATGAGAGCCTTTCTGGATAAAGTATTCTTGGTTGCATGTTCTTCTCATTTAGGACCCTGAATATATCCTGCCAGCCATTTCTGGCCTGCCAGGTCTCTGTGGAGAGGTCTGCTGTTACCCTAATACTCCTCCCCATAAAAGTCAGGGATTTCTTGTCTTTTGCTGCTTTAAGGATCTTCTCTTTATCTTTGGAATTTGCAAGCTTAACTATTAAATGTCGAGGTGTTGAACGGTTTTTATTGATTTTAGGGGGGGATCTCTCTATTTCGTGGATCTGAATGCCTGTTTCCCTTCCCAGATTAGGAATGTTTTCAGCTAAGATTTGTTCAAATACATATTCTGGCCCTCTGTCCCTTTTGGCGCCCTCAGGAACCCCAATTAAATGTAGGTTTTTCTTTCTCAGGTTGTCGTTTATTTCCCTTAATATATCCTCATGGTCTTTTAATTGTCTCTTTTTTCCTCAGTTTCCCTCTTTGCCTCGACTTGTCTTCTATGTCACTCACTCATTCTTCCACCTCGTTAACCCTCGTCGTTAGGACTTCTAGTTTGGATTGCATCTCATTCAATTGTTTTTTAATTTCTGCCTGATTAGATCTAAATTCTGCAGTCATGAAGTCTCTTGAGCCCTTTATGATTTTTCTAGAGCCACCAGTAGCTGTATAATAGTGCTTCTGAATTGTCTTTCTGACATTGAATTGTAATCCAGATTTTGTAACTCTGTGGGAGAGAGGACTGTTTCTGATTCTTTCTTTTGAGGTGAGGTTTTCCTTCTAGTCATTTTGCTCAGTGCAGAGTGGCCAAAAACAAGTTGTATTGGGAAAAGGAGAAAAAGAGAGGAGAGAAGGAAGGAAAGAAAAGAGAAAAAGAAAAAAGAAAAAAGGAAGAAAAAAAGAGAAAAAAGAGAAGAAAAAGAGACAGAAAAAGAAAGGGAAAAAAGGGGTGGGGGAAGCAAACAGAAATCAAAAAGCAAAAACAAAACAAAACAAAACAAAAACAAACATGGGGGAGTATCTTCTGTTTCTGTATACTTTAAGTCCCTTGACTTCCCCTGGAACCGGTCCGTCTAGCTGGTCTTCTGGGGAAGGGGCCTGTTGTGCTGATTTTCAGGTGTTAGCACTTGGGAGAGCTGCTCTGCCCCCTGCCTGGTGCAGGGCTCAGTGGGGGTTGTTTACCCGATGAGGCCCCAGGAGGAACAACCGCAGTGGCGGCGGCAGCTCTGGAGCCCTGGAGTCAGCTCCCGCAGTAACTCCAGAGCTCTCCGTCTGCAGAGCCTGGAGGCTCCGGGGCGGGGCCGCTGATCTGCTCAGTTCGGGGCAGGAGCCTCCTTGCTGTCCTGGGCCCTCCCGGCCTCTGCCTGTCCCGGGGGGAGGCCGGATCCTGGGCTGTGTCCCAGCGCCCTGTGCTCCGGGGCCTGCGCTGTTGGATTCGTGCTCCCGTGAAGCCCCCTCTGGGGAGCTGCTGCCCGAGCCCCTCCGAGCTGCTCCGGGTCCCGCCGTGTGCGCGCTGCAGCCCTTAGGGAGCTCCGTGCACTCTCGCCGGGGCGCAGGTGTCTGTTAGTGTCCCACGGAGCCCGAGGGCATCCCCGCCCTCCTGGGGTCCCGCTCTAACTCCCTGCGAGCGCGTTTCCACCCGGGAAGATTGGTACAGCTCCTGCTTCTCCGGGACGGGGCTCTCCTGTCTTGGGGACACTTGGCCCGCCCTCAGCCCGGCTCCTCGCGGGGCCCCTCCCCCTTGGATGGCTTTTGTTTCTTTATTTCTTTTCCCCGTCTTCCTACCTTGATAGAAGCGAGAACACTTCTCACTGTAGCATTCCAGCTGCTCTCTTTAAATCTCAGGCCGAATTCGTAGATTTTCAGGATGATTTGAAGGTTATCTAGGTAATTTGGTGGGGACAGGTGATTTGGGGACCCTGCTCTTCCACCATCTTGCCCCTCCTCCTATTTAGTTTTTTTAATACTAAATTTATTTTTTATTGGTGTTCAATTTGCCATCATACAGAATAACACCCAGTGCACATCCCGTCAAGTGCCCATCACCCATTCACCCCCACCCTCCGCCCTCCTCCCCTTCCACCACCCCTAGTTCGTTTCCCAGAGTTAGGGGTCGCTTGTGTTCTGTCTCCCTTTCTGATATTTCCCACTCATTTCTTCTCTCTTCCCTTCTATTCCCTTTCACTCTTATTTATATTCCCCAAATGAATAGAACATATAATATTTGTCCTTCTCCGATTGACTTATTTCACTCAGCATAATACCCTCCAGTTCCATCCACATCAGAGCAAATGGTGGGTATTTGTCCTTTCTAATGGCTGAGGAATATTCCATTGTATACATAGACCACATCTTCTTTATCCATTCATCTTTCGATGGACACCGAGGCTCCTTCCACAGTTTGGCTATTGTGGACATTGCTGCTAGAAACATCAGGGTGCAGGTGTCCCGGCGTTTCATTGCATCTGAATCTTTGGGGTAAATCCCCAACAGTGCAATTGCTGGGTCGTAGGGCAGGTCTATTTTTAACTCTTTGAGGAACCTCCACACAGTTTTCCAGAGTGGCTGCACCAGTTCACATTCCCACCAACAGTGCAGGAGGGTTCCCTTTTCTCTGCATCCTCTCCAACATTTGTGGTTTCCTGCCTTGTTAATTTTCCCCATTCTCACTGGTGTGAGGTGGTATCTCATTGTGGTTTTGTTTTGTATTTCCCTGATGGCAAGTGATCGGAGCATTTTCTCATGTGCATGTTGGCCACCTGATCATGGAACTTACAAATCATTGGGGCTCATCTTTAAATTTCTGAGCTGTACGGTGCCCGATTTTTACCCGCATCTGCCTTTCAACTCATAAACTAGAGTTTCTTTACAAACAGATTTTAGCAATAGCATCTGGAAGCAGAGGAAACCTCTCCCACAGAGAACACATACAGACACAAACAAGATGCCAATGAACTCTATCCTTTGTGTCACCCCTATTTGTGGAGAGGTCATGAAAGACCCAATATTCCAATATCCTCCTTTTATGAAAACAACTCTAGATGCCAGGTAGTGTGACCATGTCTGGATCCCCTCCATCCACTGTTTTCAGTTTCCAATCAGAACAGGGCCAGTTTCCTGCAAAGATCCAAAAGCTTCAGCAACCAACCAACCAAAGACCAGAGTATCTCCCCAAGGGAGAGGGCATTCCTGAGGGAACCATATGTCAGAGGCTAGTTGAAAGCTGCATTCAAGGAATGCTTGTTTCCGTGAGTGAAGCACGGTGCATTTCCATTGTGTCCCCACACCTACTGTTCAGATAGGTTCTTAACCAGTATGTGAGAGGCTAGTGGAAATCACATTCAAGGAAGGACCAATTCTCAGAGTTAACCCAAGGCCTTTCCATTGAACCTCCAGTTAAGATACTTCTTAACTCCCTTATGTAAGAAGCTACTTGAATGATGCATTCAGAGAATGGTCCTTTCTCAAAGTTAAAAGGTAAAAATAGAGATATCCTACGACCCAGCAATTGCACTACTGGGGATTTACCCCAAAGTTACAGATGCAGTGTAATACCCAGACACCTGCATCCCAATGTTTATAGCAGCAATGTCCACAATAGCCAGACTGTGGAAGGAGCCTCAATGTCCATCAAAAGATGAATGGATAAAGATGTGGTATATGTATACAATGGAATATTACTCAGCCATTGAAAACGATGAATGACCACCATTTGCTTCAATGTGTATGGAACTGGAGGGTATTATGCTGATTGAAGTAAGTCAATTGGAGAAAGACAAACATATGGTTTCACTCATACAGGGAATATAAAAAATAGTGAAAGGGATTATAGGGGGAAAGAAGGAAAATGATTGGGAAAAATCAGAGAGGGTGACAGAACATGAGAGACTCCTAACTCTGGGATATGAACAGGGGGTAGTGGAAGGGGAGGTGGGCGGGGGAATGGGGTGACTGGGGGATGGGCACTGAGCGGAGCACTTGACAGGATGAGCACTGGTGTTATACTATATGTTGGCAAATCGAACTCCAATAAAAAAAATACCAAAAAAATGTTTTTAAAAGTACAGCTCATTTCTGGTGCACCTCCACCACCTACTGTTGAGATAAAGTGGAGATAGAGTCAAGCTCCTTTTTCTTAGAGGCAAGCTGACAGCTGCCTTCAAGGAACCCTTTATTCTCAGAGTTATGTACAGTGCATTTCCATTGCACTTCCACATTTTCTGTTGACATAGGATCTAACTCCCTTATGTGAGAGGTTAGTTAGAAGCTGCACTCAAGGAATGCTTTTTTTTTTTTTTCAGAGTTAAGTATATCGCATAGCTGAAGATCTTGCCTCAAAAAGTTCATTTGATATAGGTTCTAAACCCTGTAGGTGAGAGGGTAGTGAAAAACTGCACTCAAGCAATGCTGGTGGCTCACAGTACACCACATAGCATTGCCATGGCCCCACCACTCCTATGGAGATAGCGTCTACCAGTGGAAAGCTGTAGACCCGCGTTGCTTGTGCCACAGATTTCAGTACAGAGCCTTTCCGTGGCATTTCCTCATCTGGGGTGGAGCTAGCTTCAAACTCCCATATGTGAGAGACTAGCACTGAGGGGGCCGCTTGACGGGATGAGCACTGGGTGTTATTCTGTATGTTGGCAAATTGAACACTAATAAAAAATAAATTTATTATTAAAAAAAAAAAAAAGAAAGCCACGTCCAAGGAATGCTTCTTTCTGGGAGTTTGAGAATTTGGCCAATCCCTTGGGCCTACACATCCACTGTGGACAAAGCTTTTAACTTCCTTATGTTAGAGGCTTGTCAGAAGCTGCCTGCAAGGAACGCTTGTTTCTGAGTGCAGTAGGCCGCATTTCCCGAGAGCCTCCACACTTGCATTTGATCTAGGTTCTAAGGGAGGTAGGTCAAAGGGAAGTGCAAACCTGCTCTCCAGGTACGTTGGTTTCTCCCAGCTCACTTCATAGAATTACCATGGGCCCTCTACTCTTGTGCAGCTAGCTTGTACATGCCGTGGTTGAGACACTAGTTGCAAGCTGCAAGTCCAGAAGGCTTTGTGTGTCAGAGCTCAGTACAGAGCTTTTCCATGTAATCTCTTCACCTAGTGTGGAGCTAGTTCAAACTCCCATAGGTGAGTGGCTAGTTGAAAGCTGTGTTCAAAGAATGCATCTTTCTGAGAGTTGAGCATAGGTCCTGTCCCTTGGACCTCCCCACCTACTGCGGTTATATGTTAGTGGCTTGTCAGAAGCTGCCTGCAAGGAACGCTTATTTCTCAAAGTAGGCCTCATTTCCCCTTAGCCTCCACAGATGCTTTGATCTAGATTTTAAGGCCGGTAGGTAAGACAATAGTTCAAACTACTCTTGAGGAATGCTGCTTGCTACGAGTCATAACAGAATTTCCATGGGCCCACCACTCCTGAGGAGCTAGGTTGTACCTCCCATGGGTGAAAGGCTAGTGGCAAGCTGAAGGCCCAAAATGCTTGTGTGTCAGAATTCAGTACAGCGCCTTTCCAAGGCACCTCCTCCTGAAGATTGGAGCTAGATTCTATAGCCATCCGTGAGAGGCTAGTTGAAAGATGTATTCAAGGAATGGTTTTTTTCAGAGTTGAGCATAGGGCTTGCCCCTCGGGGCTCCATATGTACGGTGGACATAGCTTCTAACTCCCTTATGTTGGAGGCATGTCAGAAGCTGACTGCAAGGAATTCTTGTTTCTTAGATAGGGGAGGGGGGAATTCCCATAAGTTCCACTGGTGCATTTGATCTAGTTTCTAAGGTCAGTAGGTCAGGGGGTAGTGCAAAGCTGCTCTCGGAAAGCTGATTGCCACAGTTCACTAGATAACATTTCCATGGGGCCTCCACAACTGTGTAGCTAACTTGTACCTCCAGTGGGGGAGAAGCTAGTGACAAGCTTCAGGCCTGGGATGCTTGCATCTCAGAGGTCAGTACAGAGCCATTTCACAGCACCTGCTCACCTAGAGTGGAGCTAGCATCCAACTCCCATAGGTGAGACACTAGTTGAAAGCTGAGTTCAAGGAAATCTTCTTTTTGAGTGTTGACCACAGGGCCTGTCCCTCAGGGTTCCATAGCTACTGTGGACATAGCATCCAACTCCCTTATGTTAGAGGCTTATCAGAAGCTGCCTGCAAGGAACCCTTGTGTCTCAGTGTGACGTAGGCCACATTTCCCAAGAGCCTCTTCACGTGCTTTTGATACATAGCATTTCCATGGGCCCTCCACTCTTGTGCAGATATCTTGTACATCCTATGGGTGAGACGCTAGTGGCAAGCTGTAGGCCTGGAATGCTTGTTTGTCAGAGTTCAGTAGAGTGCCTTTCTGTGAAACCTTCTCAACTAGTGTAGAGCTAGCTTGAAACCTCCAAAGGTGAGAGGCTAGTTGAAAGCTGCATTCAAGGAATGCTTCTTTCTGAGAGTTGAGCATAGGGTCTGTACATTGGGCCTTCCCACTTCCTGAGGATATAGATTCTAACTCCCATATATTAGAGACTTGTCAGAAGCAGTTTTCAAGGAATGTTTCTTTCTCAGAATGCAGTAGGTCGCATTTCCCAAGAGCCTCCTCATGTGCTTTTGATATAGGTTCTAAAAGCGGTAGTGAGAGGGTAGTGCAAAGCTTCTCTCCAGGAACAATGGTTGTGCACAGTTAACTACATAGCATTTCCATGGGTCCTCCCTCTTGTGCAACTAGCGTGAACCTCCCGTGGTTAAGGGGGTAGTGGCATTCGGCTGGTTTGGAATGCTTGTGTCTCAGAGTTGAGTACAGTGCCTTTCCATGGCACCTCCTCCCCTAGAGTGGAGCCACCTTCTAATTCCCATAGGTGAGAGACTAGTTGAAAGCTGCGTTCAAGGAATGCTTTTTTTCTGAGAGCTGAGCAAAGGGCCAGCACGCCTACTGTGGAAACAGTTCTAACTCTCTTATGTTAGAGGCTTGTCAGAAGCTGCCTGCAAGGAACGCTTGTTTCTCAGAGTGCAAAAGGCCACATTTCCTGAAAGCCTCCTCACATGCTTTGGATCTAAGTTCTAAGGGCAGTAGTGAGAGGGTAGTACAAAGCTGCTCTCTAGGAATGGTGGTTGCTCAAAGTTTACTACATAGCATTTCCATGGGCCTTCCACTCTTGTGAGCTAGCTTCTACCTCCCATGGGTGAGAAGGTAGTGGTAAGCAGCTGGCTCGGAATGTTTGTGTCTCAGAGTTGAGTACAGCGCCTATCCTTGGCACCTCCTCCCCTATAGTCGGGCCAGTTTCAACATACCATAGGTGAGAGACTAGTTGAAAGCTTCCTTCAAGGAATGCTTGAGAGTTGAGCACATGTAAGCACACCTACTGTGGAAATATTTCCTAAGTACCTTATGTTAAAGGCTTGTCAGAAGCTCTCTGCAAGGAATACCTGTTTCTCAGATTGCAGTAGGCCACAATTCCTGAGAGCCTCCACACATGCTTATAATCTAAGTTCTAAGGCTGGTAGGTAAAAGGGAATTTCAAAACTGCTCCACAGGAACATTGGTTTCTCCCAGGACATTACATAGCATTTCCATAGGCCTCTATTGCTGTGTAGAGAATTTGTACATCCCTTGAGTGACACGCTAGTTGCAAGATGCAGGCCCAGAATGCTTCTATGTCAGAATTCAGTAGCGCCTTTCCATGGATCCTTTTCACCTAGTGTGGAGCTAGCTTCAAACTCCCATAGATGTGTGGCTAGGTGAAATTTTGCGGTCAAGGAATGCTTGCTTCTATCTGAGAATTGAGCATAGAGCCTGTCCCTTGTGCCCTCCCACCTACTGTGGACATAAATTCTAACTCCCCTTTGTAAGTGGCTTGCCAGAAGCTGCCTGCAAGGAACACTTGTTTGTCAGAGTGAAGTAGGCTTCATTTCCTGGGAGCATCCACAGGTGGCTTTGATCTAGATTCTAAGGCCAGTGGTGAGACAGTAGTCCAAACTGCTCTTGAGGAATGCTGGTTGCTCCGAGTTCATGACACAATTTTCCATGGTCCCACCACTCCTGTGCAGATACCTCCCGTGGGTGAGAGGCTAGTGGCAAGCTGAAGGCCCAAAATGCTTGTGTGTCAGAATTCAGTACAGCACCTTTCCAAGGCAACTCCTCAGGTAGATTGGAGCTAGATTCTACAGCCATATGTGAGACGCTAGTTGAAAGCTGCATTCAAGGAATGCTTCTTTCTGACTTAAGCACAGGACCTCTCCCTCAGGGCTCCATAGGTACTCCATAGGTACTTCTAACTGTTAGAGGCTTGCCAGAAGGTGCCTGCAAGGAACCCTTGTTTCTCAGAGTGCTGTAGGCCGTACTTCCCGAGAGCCTCCTCACGTGCTTTTGATCTCGGTTCTAAGAACCGTAGTGAGAGGTTAGTGCAAAGCTGCTCTCCAGGAATGGTGATTGCTCACAGTTCACTACATAGCATTTCCATGGGGCTTCCACTCTTGGAGCCAGGTTCTAGCTCCCGTGGGTGAGTGGGTAGTGGTAAGCAGCTGGCTCGGAATGCTTCTGTCTCAGAGTTGAGCACAGCGCCCTTTCATGGCACCTCTTCCCCTAGCATGGAGCCATTTTCTAAATACCATACGTGAGAGACTAGTTGAAAGCTGCCTTCAAGGAATTCTTTTTTTTTTTTTTTTTTTTTGAGAGTTGAGCATAGGGCCAGCACGCCTACTGTGGAAATAGTGTCTGACTCCCTTATGTTAGCGGCTTGTCAGAAGCTGCCTGCAACAGGGATCCCTGGGTGGCGCAGTGGTTTAGCACCTGCCTTTGGCCCAGGGCGTGATCCTGGAGACCCGGGATCGAATCCCACGTCGGGCTCCTGGTGCATGGAGCCTACTTCTCCCTCTGCCTGTGTCTCTGCCTCTCTCTCTCTCTCTCTCTCTCTCTCTCTCTCTCTGTATCATAAATAAATAAAAAGAAAAGAAAAAAAAAAGAAGCTGCCTGCAATGAACGTTGGTTTGTCATAATGCAGTAGACTGCAATTCCTGAGGGCCTCCACACGTGCATTTGATCTAGGTTCTAAGGCCGGTAGGTCAAAGGGAAGTGCAAAACTGCTCTTCAGGAAAGTTGGATCCACCTTTCACACTACATAATATTTCCATGGGCCTCCACTCCTGTGCAGATAGCTTGTACATCCCGTGATGAGATGCTAACTACGCTGCAGGCCCGGAGTGCCTGTGTGTCAGAGTTCAGTAGAGCACCTTTCTATGGAACCTCCTCACCTAGTTTGGAGCTACCTTCAAACTCCCATAGATGAGTGTCAAATGAGCCCGGATCCTATGCTGTGTCCCCCGGCGCCCTGGGCTCTGGGGCCTGCGCTGCTGGAATTGCACTCCAGGGGCCCCGTAGCTCCCTCCACGAGAAGCGGCCTCCAAACTCCTCCCAAGCCCAGCAGGGCACATGCTGCAACCCTGATGGAGTTCGGCCGTGGTGTGTGGCCCACTCTCCCCTGTGGCACAGGTCCTCTATTAGTGTCCCTGGGAGCCTGAGGGCATTCCCGCCTCTCCTGGAATCCTGCTCCACCTACCTACAAGCACCTTTGCATCCGAGAAGATTGGTGAAGCTCCTGCTTCTCCGGGATGGGGCTTTCCTGTCCTGGGAGCACACAGTGCGTGGCCTTAGCATGGTTCCTAATGGGGCCCCTCCTCCTTGGATACTTTTATTTATATATTTTTCAGTCTTCATCTCTTGAGAGAAGCGTGAAATCTTCTCACTGTAGCATTACACCTGATTTATCTTTAAATCTCAGGCCGAATTCAGAGTTTTCAGGATGATTTGAAAGTTATCTAGTAATTTGGTGGGGACAGGTGACTTGGGGAAACTACTCTTCTGCCATCTGCTCCATAAGAGCTTTGTACTTCTTGGAGTTAGAACCTAACAACATTCTAGGTGAGGAGATTCCATGAAAAGCTCTGTAATGTACTTGTAGACACAGGGCTTGCAGCTTGCCACATGCCTCTCAAAGGCTTCTCACAAACATATAAAAGCAGAATGTTAGAAGCTACATTGAAAGGAACTGTGGAACTGCAGGAATAGTTACATCCTCAACTCTCAGAAGTAAGTATGCCTTGAAGATAGGTTTCAACTAGCCTCTCTTATATTGGAGTTACTATGTAGCTCCATTCTAAGGGACGATGTTCCTGGGAAATCGCTATATTGAGCTTGGAGACACAAAACTTATGGGCCTACAACTTCCAGTTCCCTATCACACAAGTTCAGTCTTGCATCGAAAATAAGCTTGTGGGAAGCTAAGTGTACAAGCAAATGGATGCGGGAGGTCCAGGCCATAAGCTCAACTCTCAGAAGTATGTACCAATTAGAGGCAGATATAAGGCAGCCTCTCATTTATGGGAGTTAGAACCAACTCCATTCTAATTGAAGATATTACTAGGAAATCGCTCAATTTAACTCGGATACACATGACTACTGGGCCTGCCACTTCCACATGCGTTTCACAAAACGTCTTCCAGATTCCAACATAAAATTTTCAGAAGCTAGGTCGACAGGCATTCAGGTTGCGGGCGGGTCATGCTATGAGCTCAGCTCTCACAAGTAAGAATGCCGTGAGGCATGCTCTCAGCCAGCTTCATTCCTAATATACGATTTTCTGAAGCAGGTCCACAGGCATTCAGGTGGCGGGAGGGTCATGCTATGAGCTCAGCTCTCACATAGAATGCCGTGAAGCCTGCTTTCGGCCAGCTTCGTTCCTATTGCAGATATCATGTAGCAACATTGTAGGTGAGGAGGTTCCATGAATAGCGCTGTTCTCTTCTCGGAGACTCAAGTCTTCAAGCCTGTAGCTTGCCACTTGCCTCTCACGAGCTTCTGACAAACATCTAAAATGAAGATATTCGAAATTATATCCACAGGAACTGTGGACCTGCAAGGGTCATGCCCTCTGCTCAACTTGCAGAAGCAAGTGCGCCTTGAAGACAGCTTTCAACTAGCCTCTCTTTTATGGGAGTTGGCATGTAGCTGCACTCTAAGGGAAGATGTTCCTGGGAAATCGCTGTATTGGGCTTGCACACGCAGAATTTATGGGCCGGTACCTTCCACTTGCCTCTGACACAAGTTCGGTCTAGCCTCGAAAATAGGCTCTTCCGAAGCTAAGTGTACAGGCAATATGGATGTGGGAGGTACAGGCCAGAAGCTCAAGTCACTGAAGTACGTACGCTTCGGAGGCAGGTATAAGGTAGCCTCTCATTGATTGGAGTAAGGAGCGACTCCATTCTAATTGAAGATATTATTTAAAAAAAAGAAAAAAAAAACAAAAACAAGAGAAAGGACAAAGGCATACGATCCTCTCAAGAGTTGCAGAAAAAGCATTTGACAAAATACAACATAAAAAGCATAGCGGGTTTTTAAATTTTTTTGGGGTGGGGGGCATAGTGGGTTTTGAGGAAATATATATCAACAGAATAAAGGCCATGTAGGAAGGCCCACAGCTGACATCATCCTCAAGGGTGAAAACTTGAAATCGTCTCCCCTAAGAGCAGGAACAAGCCAAGGAAGTCCCCTCTCAGCACTGGAAGTCCTACCGCAGTCAACAGACAGGAAACAGAAACGATTCCACACCTGTAAGGGGGATGTCAAACTGTCCCTATTTGCTGAAGATGTGGCATTAGAAACAGGAAACCCGAGAGACTCCACCAAAAACTGTTAGAACTAATGAGTGAATTCAGTAAAGTTGTGGGACACAAAATGAACAGAGATCAGTAGCCTTGCTGTGTCCCGACAATGAGCACTCAGAAAGGAAATTAAGGACATACTCCCTTATCAGGAGCATCCAAAAGAACAAAATAATTAGACTGAACCAAGGGAGTGCAAGACTTGTACACTGAAAATTACAAGACTTGGGGAGGACATCCTGGGCTCATGGGGTCGGAGCTTTCATCTTGTTAAAATGTCCACAGTTCCAGAAGCCACCCGCAGTTCCAATATCATTCCTATCAAAATCATGGTGGCCGATTTTAGAAATAGAAAAAGCACTCGTAACATTCATCCACCCCCACAAATGACCCTGGACAGCAAATCAGTATAGGAGAAGCAGGACAGAGCTGGACGCAGCACTTTCCTATTTCAAACGATGCCATAGAGACACTGGATAAAGCAGTGTGGTTCTTGGGCCCCCGGCTGTCTCCGTTGGTTAAGCATCCGACTCCTGACCTCACCCCTGGTCTTGATCTCGGGGTCATGAGTTCTAGCCCTGTGCTGGGCTGTGGACGAGGCATGGTGCCTACTTAAACAAACCAAACCCACAGGGGTGTGGTTCTGGCATAAGCTGAAGGAGCAGAATAGAGAGTCTGGAAGAAACTGCACTCCGATACAGTCAACTGATTTTTTAAACTTAATTTAATTTAAACCCAATTAATTAACAGTATAGTGTATTACACTTTCAGAGGTAGAATTCAGGGATTCACCAGTTGGAGAAACACCAGGGCTCATGACATCACGTGCCCTCCTTCATGCCCGTCTACCAGTTACCCTGTCCCTCCACTCCCCTCCCCTCCAGCGACCCTCAGTTTGTTTCCTGTCATTGAGTCTCTTTTTCCTCCATCTCTGTTTTCATCTTATTTGCTTTTCCTTCCCTTCACAGATGTTCATCTGCTTTGCTTCTTTAATTCCACCGATGAATGACACCACACGGTTATTCTCTTTCCCAACTGACTTATTTCACTTAACGTGATCCTTCTAGTTCTTTTTTTTTGTTTTGTTTTGTTTGTTTGTTTTTTTTTGTTTTTTGGTTGTTTTTTTTTTTTGATCCTTCTAGTTCTATCCACGTCATTGCAAACGGCAAGATTTCCTTCTCTTTGATAGCTGAGTACCATTCCTCTCTCTATGACCATCATCTATCTCCCATCCTCTTTATCCATCATCTGCCCGAGGGCACCGAGGCTCCTCCCACAGTGTGGCTACTGTGGACCCGGCTGCTGTGGACATTGGGGTCCAGGTGTCCCGAGTCTCACTGCATCTCTATCTTCAGAGTGAGCTCCAGGCCGTGCACCTGCTGGTCGCAGGGCGGCTCTATTTGTACTTCCTGAGGAGCCTCCACACTGTTTCCAGGGCGGCTGCACCAGCCCGCGGTCCCGCCCACAGTGGAAGAGGGTTGAGTGAGTTTTGCAGGACGTGGTAAAAGTCTGGTCCACATTTCATTTCGCGTCCTGTGGGCTCCATTCATTGTCCTTAAGTATTTCTGGGGAAGCCGGGTGTTGGGCTCCGTTTCAGTGAGATGTTTCCGAAGCTCACACGCCTCAGCTGGAGCCTGGAAGGAGGCAGGTGCGGCCCGGGCTCCGGGACGCTACCTCCTGCACGGCCTCCTGGAGCGCCTGAGCGTCCCGCAGGGGGCGCTCGAGCCCTGGGCCGGGCACGCATGCGCAATAGGCCTCGTCCACCTGCACTAACAGGAGCCTGCGCTGGGGAGGCCTGAGGAAGACGTGGGGACGCGTCCATGCTGATGAGCCCCAGCCTCCTCAGGACCCGCGGTGAGGCTTCAGGGGGACATTGGGCCGCGTTCACGCTGGCAGGAGCCCCGGTCTTCTCAGGACCCGCGGGGAGGCTTCAGGAAGATGTGGCGCCGCGTCCACTCTGGCAGGAGCTCCCGGGCCCCTCAGGACATAAGTGGAGGCTTCTGGAAGCTGGGGGCCGCATCCACGGTGACAGGAGCCCCGGCCTCCTCAGAACCCGCGGTGACGCTTAGGGAGGACGTGGGGCCACGTCCACACAACCGGACGCTGACCTCCTCAGGACCCCCGGTGTAGACTTCGGGAAATATGGGGCCACGTCCATACTGACAGGAGCCCCCAGCCTCCTCAGGTCTTATGGTGAGGCTTGAGGAAAATGTGGGGCCATGTCAACACTGACAGGACCCCCGTCCTCCTCAGGACCTGCACTTTGGCTTCGGGACATATGGGGCTGCGTCTATGTCTCCACATCTGGAAAGATGTGGCTCTGAGAAAAGGTGCACTAAGAAACATTGTCACAGTTTCAATATTCCCTCCCCACAATTTGTGAGACCCAATGACTTCCAAACTCCTTTTTGCCCCTTTTTGTTTTGGATGGCAATGCTGCTCTGTGACTGACCTACACAATCAAGGACTCAGTAAGTATCACAACAGTTCAACTCTGTGGAGAGAACCCAGGGGTCTGCTGGGGAAGTATGAAGGAGAACTGTGGACTTGCTTGTTTTGCTTTCAGAAATCAGCATTAAGGCTCCTGATAGGAAGTTCAAAAGACTGCAGGTAGTACTCCGGGGACATAGATCGAAACCCGGTGGGGACGGAGCCTGTCTCTGTGCCTGCCATATAGAAGGCCGAATAGACGTCTTTTTGGAATGAATGGGTGTTGAATGAATAGGAGAATCTGTGTATGCCGGGTCTGTTTCAGGTCACTGATTCATACTTAGGGAGAGACATTAATCCAGGGAATGGTTCTCTGAACAAGTCCTGGGAAAATGTATCCTAAATTATTTGAAAAGGAGTAGTAAGATAGATAAGGAGTTCAGAATTGAGAAAAATATTAAAATCGTGTGAGGAAAGTAGAGGTGTTGATCATGGAAGTGGGTTTCTTGCAATTTACTCACTTATAGCTTGTATATTCTGAACAGAAAAAAAAGAAAGGGAAGGAACCGCATGTGCTTGAGGTCATCAATTTCATCTGTAAAAAGGAAATAATACCGCCTGTCCCGCAGCACTGTTGTGAGGACTAGAATTGATGGCTGTTGATGTAAAGAGTTGCTAGGTCCAGTCACCAGAAAATGTAAAAACAACACACTTTATTAATATAGCTACCAATATAGCTGCAATATACTATTTATTTATTTATTTATTTATTTGAGAGAGAGAAAGAGAGGCTGAGACACAGCAGAGGGAGAAGCAGGCTCCATGCGGGGAGCCTGATGTGGGACTCGATCCTGCGTCTCCAGCATAACACACTGGGCTGAAGGCGGCGCTAAATCGCTGAGCCACCGGGGCTGCCCTGCAATATACTTTTTAAATATATATTTTATTTATTTATTCATGAGAGAGAGAGAGAGGCAGAGACACGGGCAGAGGGAGAGGCAGGCTCCATGCAGGGAGCCCGAAGTGGGACTCCATCCTGGGTCTCCAGGATCACGCCCTGGGCAGAAGGCAGTGCTAAACGGCTGAGCCACCCAGGCTGCCCTTTTTCAAGTCTTCTTAAAACACACAATTCGACTTCTTTCTAGCAAAGTTTTATGTGAGTTCGTGTACCTATCAATTAAAAGCTGTAGAGTATGGATCCCAGGCTGCCCCTAAGGTGCGTGTTCAGAGCCCTTCCAACTCCTCCAAGTGCAGCCTGGAAACCACCGAGCTGGTCTGAGGCCACATCCACAGCTGTGGGAACCAAGTGCCAGAGGCAGTCACGATTTACTGGATCAGAAACCCAGTTCTGTCCTGAAGCATCTGAGTCAGGGAATTGGTTTTTCTCAGGGCAGGGTGAAAAAACCTTACATGATCAGGATTTCTCTGATCCCAAGAAAAATGCTTAGTGTTTTTTTGTTGGTTTCTTTTTTCTCATGTTGCTTGGCTGTTTCTCTTGTCACATTGCCCTACTTCCTTTAGGAATTAGTTTTGGAAAGAAATCACTCACATAATGAAAATGATCTAGAAACTCAGGTTAACAAAATTTTCTAGCCAGTGTGGATATGTGTGATTCACAGTTGCTTTAAGCCGACAGAAGTTTGTTTGCACAAATTAATAACAACTTTTAATAAACAGACTTTACTGTTGACTGCTAAAAATATTCCTGTCAGAGGGGCAAGATGGCCGAAGAGTAGGGTCCCCAAGTCACCTGTCCCCACCAAATTACCTAGATAACTTTCAAATCATCCTGAAAACCTATGAATTTGGCCTGAGATTTAAAGAGAAAACAGCTGGAATGCTAGTGAGAAGAGTTCGCATTTCTATCAAGGCGGTTCTCACCTGGGCCTCACTTGGACCTGGTGACTGTGGTTCCCACCTGGGCCTCACCCAGACCTGGTGACTCTAGTCCCCAACTGGGCCTCACCTGGGCCTAGTGACTCTGGTCCCCATCTGGGCCTCATGTGGACCCGGTGACTGTAGTCCCCACCTTGGCTTCACCTGGACCTGGTGACTCTGGTCCCCACCTGGGCCTCACTTGGACATGGTAGCTGTGGACTTCATCTGGACCTGGTGACTGTGGTCCCCACCTGGGCCTCACCGTACCTGGTGACTGGGCTCCTCAGCTACCAATGACTAGGATCCAGGATGGACCCTTAGTTGCTACTGATACTGGGACCATCCCCAGAGTCTCACTTGTTCCTGGTGACTATGGTCCTTGTCTGGGCTGACCTGGCTCATCCTTGGCTCTGATCCTCTCCTGGGCCTCCCCTGCTCTTGCAGGTATGGTCCCACCTCTCGTGGGTGTGTAGTGTCTATGGTCCCTTCTGGGCCTCACCTGATGGTACTGGGCCATGATATTGGCCCTTTGCAAGGCCAGCAGGGTCTCCGAGTCCTCCTCCATGGTGCTGCAATCCAAACACATCCAAGAATGACGGCGCATGAAAACCTTCCGAGGACACATGCGTCCGGGTGCTCCCTGTGGGCAGGTCCCCCTCCATCTGACTGGAGCCGGAGACAACCCCATAGCCCTGGGGGGCACAGGCTGGGCTGGAACATCACACACGGGCCCTCACTGCCTGTCTGTCGCTCGCCCACCTACAGTCCACCTTCCCAGCCACTGTCCCAAGACACGCTGTCATGCTGGGATCACAGAGCGCTCCCACCCCGGTATCAGGAGCACACGGGCGGGGGACCCAGGAGGCTCCAGGGAACTGCCGATCTGATGCTCTGGGTAATGTCTCCCAGCCCGGGGGAGATCGAAGGTTTCTCTTAGATTCCACAAGCACAACAACCAAGGGGAGAAAGCAACGGAATGGACTTCATCAAAATTAAAACCTGATGCCAGCAAGAGTGCGACCAAACTCCCCACCCTGAGGGCAACGATGCCTGAATAGCCTGAGGGAGGTCTGGGGGAGCACGAGGGACTCCGCCCGTGTTCCAGTGCGTGAAGAGCAAGCCTGCTCACCGGCCAGGGGGACCCAGCAGGCCCTGACTGTCCTCCCCTGACCACAGGGTGGGGTGGGCAGTGTCACTCCTGTTGGGGTCCATGCGTCTAGGACGGGCTGGAAAGGTCATGTATTGGGTCTCCCTGCATAGCACAGGGCTTACAGGGGAGCGGGGGTCCCAGGGGAGCTGCCAAACTCCAACTGCAGCCTCCTTCCCTAGATGGGGTCTTAGGGGGCCACCCTCACCCCGTGGGGCTGTGGAAAGGCTGCAGGAGCTGCTCACGGTCATTGCATTGGGGTCAGGGTGTTTTGGACCCCAGCCCGGGAGGCCAGCACCCCCACCCAGACCCACAGGCCCCAGAGTGGCCCACGGGGAGCAGGCATCAACAGCCACTCACCTGTGACCTGTCGCTGTGTGAGTGCCTCCTCTTTATGCACCGGGGTACTGGGGAGAGTGGGAGAGTTGGGGAACTGGGGACAGTGGGAGTACTGGGGTACTGGGGAGAGCGGGAGTACTGGTGTACTGGGGAGAGTGGGAGAGTTGGGTACTGAGGAGAGTGGGAGTACTGAACTACTGGGGAGAGGGGGAGAGTCGGGTCGCTGTGAGCCAGATCCGGAGCACGAGTGCTTCCGAAGGTCTACAGACGCACAGTGAGCGCCAGACAGCGGTGGAACCCGGGGGCGGCACAGTTCCCCCCACAGTGGGGTCCCGCATCATCACTGTGGGCAGGCGGGGTCCAATCAGCACTTAGCCCTTCACCCTGAAGGCCGAGGGTCCCGGGGGAGGGTCCTATCCCCACGCCAGGTGGGAAGGGGATGCAGGCACCCTCCCACATCCTCAGTTCCCATCCTCGGGCCCTGCAGGCCTTCCGCCCTTCTAGGCAGACTGGGGGTCACAGATGTCCCCCCGCCCCCCAGAGTTTACAGCATGGGGTTGCACTTAAGAACATTTGAGGGGCTCCTGGGTGGTTCAGTCGGTTCCACGTCGACTCTTGAGTTTGGCTCAGGTCAGGATCTCAAGGTTGTGGCTGGAGCCTCGCATGGGGCTCGGGCTCCGGTGGGTGAGGAGTCCGCTCCAGGTTCCCCCTCTCCCTCCACCCCTCCCCACTGCACCCTCTCTCAAGTAAATCCTCTAAAAATTAACATGAAGACATGTGAGCATCTTTATCCCCTCTGCAGTGGTGCCTTCGTGTGCGTAACGACCGTGTAAATGCCTTTCACGGACCCACCGGGAGTCCTACCAGAAACCCCTTTTCCTTGCTATTTATTGAAGTACAGTCGACACACAATGTGACAGTAGTTTCAGGGCTACAACTAGTGACTTGACAATTCTGTGCCTTAGCTCTCCCCCTGAGAAGTGGCATCACCGTCTGTCCCCGTACAAAGTTGTCACAACAGTACTGACTCTATTCCCTAGGCTGTACTTTCTAAATTTCTGTGACTTATTTATTTAAGAACCAGACGCTTATAGCTGTTACTATTGTTCATCTATGTCGCCCGTGTCCTACCCACAGCCCCTCTGTCCATCGGTCAGCAGGATCCATCACATTAACCAGAGAAAGGACCTGGGGCAGCCCCGGGTGGTTCAGCGGTTTAGTGCCTGCCTTCGGCCCAGGGCATGATCCTGGAGTCCCAGCATCGAGTCCCACGTCGGGTTGCCTACATGGAGCCGCCTTCTCCCTCTGCCTGTGTCTCTGCCTCTCTCTCTCTCTCTGCCTCTCTCTCTCTCTCTCAAGGATATATAAATAAAATCCTTTAAAAAAGAAAAACAAGAGAAAGGACAAAAAGCATATGATCGTCTCAAGAGTTGCAGAAAAAGCATTTGACAAAATACAACATCAAAAGCATAGTGGGTTTTGAGGAAATGTCTATCAACAGAATAAAGGCCACTAGGAAGGCCCGCAGCTGACATCATCCTCAAGGGTGAAAACCTGTAATCGTCTCCCCTAAGAGCAGGAACAAGCCAAGGAGGTCCCCTCTCAGCGCTGGAAGTCCTAATGTAGTCAACAGACAGGAAACAGCAAAGGTTCCACACCTGGAAGAGGGACGTCACACTGTCCCTATTTGCTGAAGACGCGGTACTAGAAACAGGAAACCCGAGAGCCTCCACCAAAACCTGTTAGAACTAAGGAGTGAGTTCAGTAAAGTCACGGGACACAAACTGACCCTACAGAGCAGAGTAGCCTTGCTGTGTCCCGACAATGAGCACTCAGGAAGGAAAGGAAGGACGTGACTCCCTTCTCAGGAGCATAAAAGAGAATAAGTAATGAGACTGAACCAAAGGAGCACAAGACTTGTGCACTGAGCCATACCAGTCTCTGGGAGGCCGTCCTGGGCTCGTGGGGTGGAGGCTCATCTTGTGAAAATGTCCGCAGTTCCTGAAGCCACCCTCAGTTTCAATGTCATTCCTATCAAAATCATGGTAGCAGATCTTAGAAATAGGAAAAAAAAACCCATTAAATCCGTCCGCCCCCACAAATGACCCCGGACAGCAAATCAGTATTGGAGAAGCAGGACAGAGCGGGACGCAGCACTTTCCTATTTCAAACGCTGTCACAGAGACACAGGATAAAGCAGTGTGGTTCTCCGGCCCCCGGCTGGCTCCGTCGGTTAAGCATCCGACTCCTGACCTCACCTCCGATCCTGATCTCGGGGTCGTGAGTTCTAGCCCTGGGCTGGGCCATGGACGAGGCGTGGCGCCTAATTAAACAAACCAGGCCCACGGGGGGTGGTCCCGGCATAAGCTGAATGAGCAAAACAGAGAGTCCTGAAGGAAATGTGCTCTGATACAACTGATTTTTTTTAACTTAATTTAATTTAAACCCAGTTAATTAATGTATAGAGTATTATACTTTCAGAGGAAGAATTCAGGGATTCACCAGTTGGAGAGAACCGCAGTGCTCGTGACATCACGTGCCCTCCTTCATGCCGGTCCCCTGTTATCCCCTCTCCCCCCCTCCCCTCCAGCGACCCTCAGTTTGTTTCCTATGATTAAGAGTCTGTATTCCCTGCATCTGTTTTCATCTTATTTGTTTTTCCTTCCCTTCACAGATGTTCCTCTGCTTTGCTTCTTTAATCCCACCTATGAATGACACCACACGGTCATTCTCTTTCCCGACTGACATTTCACTTAACATGATCCCTCTAGTTCTATCCGCGTCATTGCAAATGGCAAGATTTCCTGCTCTTGGATAGCTGAGTTCCATTCCTCTCTCTATGACCATCATCTATCTCCCATCCTCTTTATCCATCATCTGCCCGAGGGCACCGAGGCTCCTCCCACAGTGTGGCTACTGTGGACCCGGCTGCTGTGGACATTGGGGTGCAGGTGTCCCGAGTCTCACTGCATCTGTATCTTCGGAGTGAGCTCCAGGCCGTGCACCTGCTGGTCGCAGGGCGGCTCTATGTGTAACTTCCTGAGGGGCCTCCTGACTGTTTCCTGGGCGGCTGCACCAGCCCGCCGTCCCGCCCACAGTGGAAGAGGGTTGAGTGAGTTTTGCAGGACGTGGTAAAAGTCTGGTCCACATTTAATTTCGCGTCCTGTGGGCTCCACTCATTGTCCTTAAGTATTTCTAGGGAAGCCGGGTGCTGGGCTCCATTTCAGCGCTGCGTTTCCGAAGCTCACACGCCTCAGCTGGAGCCTGGAAGGAGGCAGGTGCGGGCCCCGGGTGCGGGGACTCCGCCTCCTGCACGGCCTCCTGCAGCACCTGAGCGTCCCGCAGGGGGCGCCCGAGCCCAGGCCCCGCCCAGGGGGCGCGCGTGAGCAGTAGGCCTCGTCCCCCTGCACTAGCAGGAGCCCACCTGTGCTGGGGAGGCCTGAGGAGGACGTGGGGCCGCGTCCACGCTGACAGGAGCCCCGGCCTCCTCAGGACCCGCTGGAGGACCCTGGGGGCGCTGTTCGGAGTCACATCCACCTCAGCAGTGGCTACTCAGAAGGACAAGGTAAGTGAATGGGGAGAATTGAGAGTAGGGCTAGGGTTTAGGGTGAGCAATAGGTGGTTATGGGTTAGTGATCATGGTTATGCGGACGAGTTCCTGGTTAGGGTGAGGGATGGGGTAAGGGTCAAGAGTTAGGAGTTCAGGTACGGTATTAGGGATTAGGAAACTGAGTTAGGGTCTGGATTAGGGTTATGTTACAGATAGGTTATAGGGTTGAGGGTTAGGGGATAGGGGGAGGGACTAGGGTTAGAGTTAGAGTGGGAGATGAGGTTAGAGTTTAGGATTAGGGGTTAAGGCAGGGTTAGGGTTATGGGTTAGGGTTAGGGCTAGGGTTTTGGGCTAGGTTTAGGGTTAGGGTTAGGGATTAGGGTACGGGTTAGGGTTAGACATAGGGTTACGGTTAGGGTACGGGTTAGGGTACGGGTTAGAGTATGGGTTAGGGGTTAGGGTTAGGGTATGGGTTAGGGTACAGGTTAGGGTTAGGGTTAGGGTACGGGTTAGGGTTAGGGTTAGGGTACGGGTTACGGTTAGGGTACAGGTTACGGTACGGGTTAGTGTTAAGGTTAGGGTACTGGTTAGGGTTAGGGTGCGGGTTATGGTACGGGTTAGGGTTAGGGTGCGGTTTAGGGTATGGGTTACAATTAAGGTTAGGGTACGGGTTAGGGTACGGGTTAGGGTTAAGGTTAGGGTACAGGTTAGGATTAGGGTATGGGTTAGGGTTAGGGTACGGGTTAGGGTTAGGGTACAGGTTAGGGTTAGGGTACGGGTTAGGGTACGGGTTATGTGTTAGGATTAGGGGTTAGGGCTAGGGTTAGGGTTGGATTAGGGGTAGGGGTAGGGTTAGGGTTAGGTGTTAGGGTTAGGTGTTAGAGTTTGGGTTAGGGTAAGGGTTACGGTTAGGGTTGTTAGGGTTAGGGTTAGGGTTAGGGTTAGGGTTGTGTTAGGGTTAGGGTTTAGCTGTAGGGTTAGGGTTAAGGTTAGGCTTTGGGTTAGGGATTAGGTTGAGGGTTAGTGTTAGTGTCTGAGGTTTAGTGTTAGGGTTAGGGGTTAGGGTTAGGTTTAGGGGTTAGGGTTTGGGTTAGGGCCAGGGTTAGGGTTAGCTTTGTTAGGGTTAGTGTTGTTAGGGTTAGGGTGTTTAGGGTTAGCATTAGGGTTGTTAGGGTTAATGTTAAGGTTAGGGTAGGGTTGTTAAGGTTAGGCTTAAGGTTGTTAGGTTTAGGGTTAGGGTTAGGGTTGTTAGGGTTAGGTTTAGGGTTAGGGTTGTTAGGGTTACGGGGTTAGAGTTAGGAGAATTGGGTTAGGGTATGGGGTTAGGGTTAAGGTTAGGTTTAGGGTAGGGTTGTTAAGGTTAGGCTTAGGGTTGTTAGGGTTAGGGGTAGGGTTGTTAGGGTTAGGTTTAGGGTTAGTGTTGTTAGGGTTATTTGTTAGGTTTAGGGTTAGGGTTTAGGGTTAGGGATAGGGGTTAAGGTAGGGTTAGGTTTTAGGGTTAGGGGTTAGGGTTAAGGTGAGGGTTAGTGGTAGAGGGAGGGGTAGGGTTAGGGTTAGGGGTTTCGGTTAGTGGTAAGGTTAGTTTTAGGGGTTAGGGGTTAGTGTTAGGTGTAGTGTTGTTAGGGTTAGGTTTAGGGTTGTTAGGGTTAGGGTGTTTATGGTTAGGGTTAGGGTAGGGTTAGGGTTAGGTGTTAGGGTTAGTTGTTAGGGTTAGTGTTAGGCATTAGGGTTAGGTGTTAGGGTTAGGTGTTAGGGTTAGGGTTAAGGGTAAGGGTTAGGGTTAGGTGTTGGGATAGCGTTAGGGTTAGGGTTTAGGGTTAGAGTTTGGGGTTTAGGGTTGGGGTTTAGTGTGAGGGTTAGGGTTAGTGTTAGAGGGTTAAGGTTAGGGTTAGGTGTTAGGGTTAGGATAGGGTTGTTAAGGTTAGGCTTAGGGTTATTAGGTTTAGGGTTAGGGGTAGGGTTGTTAGGGTTAGGGTTAGGGTTAGGTTAGGGGTTAGCGTATGGGTTATGGTTTAGGGGTTAGGGTTAGAGTTAGGTGTTAGAGTTAGGGTTAGGGTTACATTTACGGTTAGGCATTAGGGTTAGTTTTAGGGTTAGGTTTAGGTGTTAGGTTTAGGGATAAGTGTTTGGTTTAGGGGTAGGTGTAGGGGTTAAGACTAGAGTTAGTGGTTAGGGATAGGGTTTGGGTTAGGGTTCGGTTTAGGGGTTAGGGTTAGGTGTTAGGGTTAGAGTTAGGGTTAGGAATAGGGTTAGGGTTTGGGGTTAGGTTTAGTTTTTAGGGTTAGGGTTAGGGTTAGGGTTAGAGGTTGGGTTAGGGTTAGGGTTAGGGGTTAGGGTTAAGGTTAGGGGTAGGTGTTAGGGTTAGGTGTTAGGGTCAGTGTTAGGGGTTAGGGTTAGTTGTTAGGGTTAGTGTTAGGTGTTAGTGTTAGGGTTAGGTTTTTGGGTTAATGTTAGGGTTAGAGTTTGGGCGTTAGGGTTTAGGGTTAGGGTTAGGACTAGTGTTAGAGGGTTATTATAAGGGTTACAGGGTTATGGTTAGGGTTAGGATTAGGTTTGTTAGGATTAGTGTTAGGGTTATGGTTAGGGTTAGGTGTTATGGTTAGGGTTAGGGGTTAGGTTTAGGGTTTAGGGTTACATTTAGGGATTATGTTTAGGGTTATGTTAAGGTTAGAGTTAGGGTGAGGGGTTAGATTTTGGGTTAGTGTTAGGGTTAGGGTTTGGGTTAGGGTTAGTGTTTGAGGTTTAGTGTTAGGGTTAGGGGTTAGGGTTAGGGGTTAGGGTTTGGGTTAGGTTCAGGGTTAGGGTTAGGGTTGTTAGGTTTAGGGTTGTTAGGGTTAGGGTGTTTAGGGTTAGCTTTGGGTTGTTAGGGTTAGGGTTAGGGTAGGGTTGTTAAGGTTAGGTTTACGGTTGTTAGGTTTAGGGTTGGGGTAGGGTGGTTAGAGTTAGGGTTAGGGTTGTTTGGGTTAGGTTGTTAGGGTTAAGGTTAGGAGATTAGGATTAAGGTTAGGGGGTTAGTGTTAGGTTTAGGGTAGGGTTGTTAAGGTTAGGCTTAGGGTTGTTAGGATTAGGGGTAGGGTTGTTAGGGTTAGGTTTAGGGTTAGGGTTGTTAGGGTTATTTGTTAGGTTTAGGCTTAGGTTTTTGGGTTTGGGGTAGGGGTTAGGGTAGGGTTAGGTGTTAGGGTTATGGGTTAGGGTTAGGGTGAGAGTTAAGGGTTATGGTTATGGTTAGGGTTAGAGTTTAAGTTTAGGGTTAGACTTAGGTTTGGGTTAGGAGTTAGGGGTAGGATTAATGTTAGGTGGTTAGGTTTAGGGGTTAGGGTAGGGTTTAGTGTTCAGTGTTTGCGTAAGGGTTAAGGGTGAGCATTAGGGTTAGGGTTAGGGGTAGAGGGAGGGGTAGGGTTAGGGTTAGGGGTTATGGTTAGCGTTAGGGTTAGATTTAGGGGTTAGGGTTAAGTTTAGTGTTGTTAGGGTTAGTGTTAGGGTTGTTAGGGTGTTTAGGGTTAGGGTTAGGGTTAGGGTTTGGGTTAGGATTAGCGTTAGTTGTTAGGGTTTGGTTAGGGCTAGGGGTTAGGGTTAGTGTTAGGGGTTAGGGTTGCGTTAGAGGTAGGTTTTGGGTTAGGGTTAGGTGTTAGGGTTAGGGTTAGGGTAGGGGTTAAGATTAGGGTTAGGGGGATCCCTGGGTGGCGCAACGGTTTGGCGCCTGCCTTTGGCCCAGGGCGCGATCCTGGAGACCCAGGATCGAATCCCACGTCGGGCTCCCGGTGCATGGAGCCTGCTTCTCCCTCTGCCTGTGTCTCTGCCTCTCTCTCTCTCTCTCTCTCTCTCTCTGTGACTATCATAAATAAATAAATAAAATTAAAAAAAAAAGATTAGGGTTAGGGGTTAGGGCTAGGGTTAGTGGTTAGGGATAGGGTTAGGGTTAGAGGTTAGTGTTAGCGTTAAGGGTTAGGGTTAGGTTTAGCAGTTAAGGTTAGTGTTAGGTGTTAGGGATAGGGGTTAGTGTTAGGGTTAAGAATTAGTGTCAGGGTTAGGGGTTAGGGTAGTTTAGGGTTAAGGTTAGGGGTTAGGGTTAGGGGTTAAGCCATCTTTCAACTAGCTGCATACTTGTTGGTGTGAGAATGTAGGAGCATTCTAAGTGAGGAGGTTCCATGAATCCTGCTCTACTGCACCTGGAGACACACATTCCAAGCCTGCATTTTTCCAGTTGCGTCACACGAGCTTCTGACAAACATCTCTAGTGAGTATGTTCAAAACTCCATCTGCAGAAGAGGGGCAAGTTTGGGGAAGAGAAGGGTCCCCAAATTACCTTTCCCCACCAAATTACCTAGATAACCTTCAAATCATCCTGAAAATCTATGAACTCGGCCTGAGATTTAAAAAGAGAACAGCTGGAACACTACAGTGAGAAGAGTTCCGTCTTCTATCAAGGTAGGAAGAAGAGGAAAATAGAAATAAGGAAACAAAAGGCATCCAAGGTGGAGGGGCCCCGCGAGGAGCCGGGCTAAGGCAGGGGCAGTGCCCCTAGGACAGGAAAGCTCTGTCCCAGAGAAGCAGGAGCTTCACCAATCTTCCCGGGTGGAAAGGCGCTCACAGGGAGTTAGAACAGGACCCCAGACGGGTGGGGATGCCCTCAGGCTCCTTGGGACACTAACAGACACCTGTGCCCCAGGGAGAGTGTGCCACACCCTGCGGCTGAGCTCCCTAACAGGCTGCAGCGCCCACACAGCTGGACCTGGGAGCAGCTCAGAAGGCTCGGGCGGCGACTCCACGGAGGAGGCTGCGCGGCCGGGAGTATGAATCCAACAGTGCAGGCCTCAGAGCCCAGGCCATGGGGGGACACAGCCCAGGATCCGATCTCCCCCCGGGACAGGCAGAGGCCAGGAGGGCCCAGGACAGCAAGGATGCTCCTGCCCGGAGCTGAGCAGATCAGTGGCCCTGCCCTGGAGCATCCAGACCCCTGCAGATGGAGAGCTCTGTAGTTACTGTGGGAGCTGAATCCAGGGTTCCAGAGCTGGCCGCCACCACTGTGGTTGTTCCTCCTGGGGCCTCATGGGGTAAACAACAACCCCCACTGAGCCCTACACCAGGTAGGGGGCTGAGCAGCTCCCCCAAGTGCTAACACCTGAAAATCAGCACAATAGGCCCCTCCCCCAGAAGACCAGCTAGACGGACAAGATCCAGGGGAAGTCAAGGGACTTAAAGTATACAGAATCAGAAGATATTCCCCGGTGTTTTTTTTGTTTTGTTTTGTTTTTGATTTTTGATTTTTGTTTGCTTCCCCCACCCTTTTTTCCCTTTCTTTCTTTTTCTCTCTCTTTTTCTTCTCTTTTTTCCTTTTTTCTTCCTTTTTTCATTTTCTCTATTCTTTCCTTCTTTCTCTCCTCTCTTTTTCTCCTTTTCCCAATACAACTTGTTTTTGGCCACTCTGCACTGAGCAAAATGACTAGAAGGAAAACCTCACCTCAAAAGAAAGAATCAGAAACAGTCCTCTCTCCCACAGAGTTACAAAATCTGGATTACAATTCAATGTCAGAAAGCCAAATCAGAAGCACTATTATAAAGCTACTGGTGGATCTAGAAAAAAGCATAAAGGACTCAAGAGACTTCATGACTGCAGAATTTAGATCTAATCAGGCAGAAATTAAAAAATCAATTGAATGAGATGCAATCCAAACTAGAAGTCCTAACGACGAGGGTTAACAAGGTGGAAGAATGAGTGACTGACATAGAAGACAAGTTGATGGCAAGGAGGGAAACTGAGGAAAAAAAGAGACAAACAAAAGACCATGAGGATAGATTAAGGGAAATAAATGACAGCCTGAGGAAGAAAAAACCTACGTTTAATTGGGTTTCCCGAGTGCGCCAAAAGGGACAGAGGTCCAAAATATGTATTTGAACAAATCATAGCTGAAAAAGTTCCTAATCTGGGAAGGGAAACAGGCATTCAGATTCAGGAGATAGAGAGATCCCCCCCAAAATCAATAAAAAACGTTCAACACCTCGACATTTAATAGTTAAGCTTGCAAATTCCAAAGATAAAGAGAAGATCCTTAAAGTAGCAAGAGACAAGAAATCCCTGACTTTTATGGGGAGGAATATTAGGGTAACAGCAGACCTCTCCACAGAGACCTGGCAGGCCAGAAAGGGCTGGCAAGATATATTCAGGGTCCTAAATGAGAAGAACATGCAACCAAGAAAACTTTATCAAGCAAGGCTCTCATTCAGAATGGAAGGAGAGATAAAGAGCTTCCAAGACAGGCAGGAACTGAAAGAATATGTGACCTCCAAACCAGCTCTGCAAGAAATTTTAAGGGGGACTCTTAAAATTCCCCTTTAAGAAGAAGTCCAGTGGAACAATCCACAAAACAAGGACTGAATAGATATCATGATGACACTAAACTCATATCTTTCAATAGTAACTCTGAACGTGATCAGGCTTAATGACCCCATCAAAAGGCGCAGGGTTTCAGACTAGATAAAAAAGCAGGACCCATCTATTTGCTGTCTACAAGAGACTCATTTTAGACAGAAAAACACCTACAACCTGAAAATAAAAGGTTGGAGAACCATTTACCATTTAAATGGTCCTCAAAAGAAAGCAGGGGTAGCCATCCTTATATCAGATAAACTAAAATTTACCCCGAAGACTGTAGTGAGAGATGAAGAGGGACACTATATCATACTTAAAGGATCTATCCAACAAGAGGACTTAACAGTCCTCAATATATATGCCCCGAATATGGGAGCTGCCAAATATATCAATCAATTAATAACCAAAGTTAAGACATACTTAGATAATAATACACTTATACTTGGTGACTTCTATCTAGAGCTTTCTACACTCAATAGGTCTTCTAAACACAACATCTCCAAAGACAAGAGCTTTAAATGATACACTGGACCAGATGGATTTCACAGATATTTACAGAACTTTACATCCAAACTCAACTGAATACACATTCTTCTCAAGTGCACATGGAACTTTCTCCAGTATAGACCACATACTGGGTCACAAATCGGGTCTGAACCGATACCAAAAGTTTGGGATTGTCCCCTGCATATTCTCAGACCATAATGCCTTGAAATTAGAACTAAATCACAACAAGAAGTTTGGAAGGACTTCAAACACGTGGAGGTTAAGGACCATCCTGCTAAAAGATGAAAGGGTCAACTAGGAAATTAAGGAAGAATTAAAAAGATTCATGGAAACTAATGAGAATGAAGATACAACCGTTCAAAATCTTTGGGATGCAGCAAAAGCAGTCCTAAGGAGGAAATACATCGCAATACAAGCATCCATTCAAAAACTGGAAAGAACTCAAATACAAAAGCTAATCTTACACCTGAAGGAGCTAGATAAAAAAAAAGCAAACAGATCCTACACCCAGAAGAAGAAGAGAGTTAATAAAGATTCGAGCAGAACTCAATGAAATCGAGACCAAGAACAGATGAACAAAACCAGGAGTTGGTTCTTTGAAAGAAATAATAAGATAGATAAACCATTAGCCAGCCTTATTAAAAAGAAGAGAGAGAAAACTCAAATTAATAAAATCATGAGTGAGAAAGGAGAGATCACTACCAACACCAAGGAAATACAAACGATTTTAAAAACATATTATGAACAGCTATACGCCAATAAATTAGGCAATCTAGAAGAAAAGGACGCATTTCTGGAAAGCCACAAACTACCAAAACTGGAACAGGAAGAAATAGTAAACTTGAACAGGCCAATGACCAGGGAGGAAATTGAAGCAGTCATCAAAAACCGCCCAAGACACAAAAGTCCAGGGCCAGATGGCTTCCCAGGGGAATTCTATCAAACGTTTAAAGAAGAAACCATACCTATTCTACTTAAGGTGTTGGAAAGATAGAAAGAGATGGAGTACTTCCAAATTCATTCTATGAGGCCAGCATCACCTTAATTTCAAAACCCGACAAAGACCCCACCAAAAAGGAGAATTACAGACCAATATCCCTGGTGAACATGGATGCAAAAATTCTCAACAAGATATGAGCCAATAGGATCTAACAGTACATTAAGAAAATTATTCACCATGACCAAGTAGGATTTATCCCCGGGACATAAGGCTGGTACAACACTCGTAAAACAATCAATGTGATTCATCATATCAGCAAGGAAAAAACTAAGAACCATATGACCCTCTCATTAGGTGCAGAGACTAAAATTTGACAAAATACAGCATCCATTCCTGATCAAAACTCTTCAGAGTGTAGGGATAGAGGGAACATTCCTCAACATCTTGAAAGCCATCTACAAAAAGCCCACAGCAAATATCATTCTCAATAGGGAAGCACTGGGAGCCTTTCCCCTAAGATCAGGAAGCACTGGGAGCCTTTCCCCTAAGATCAGGAACAAGACAGGGATGTCCACTCTCACCACTGCTATTCAACATAGTACTGGAAGTCCTAGCCTCAGCAATCAGACAACAAAAGGACATTAAAGGCATTCAAATAGGCAAGAAGAAGTCAAACTCTCCCTCTTCACTGATGACATGATACTCTACATAGAAAACCCAAAAGCCTCCACCCCAAGATTGCTAGAACTCAAACAGCAATTTGGTAGCATGGCAGTATACAAAATCAATGCCCAGAAATCAGTGGCATTTCTATACACTAACAATGAGATTGAAGAAAGAGAATTTAAGGAGTCAAACCCATTTACAAAGGAACCCCCTTTAAACATAGATTTAACTTCTGAGGTTATCATTTATTTCCCTGAACCTTTCCTCATGGTCTTTTGTTTTTCTCTCTTTTCCTCTGCTTCCTTCCTTGGCATCAATCTGTCTTCTATGTCACTCACTCGTTCTTTACCTCATTAACCTCATCGTTAGGACCTCCAGTTTGGATTGCATCTCATTCAATTGATTTTTAAATTCGGCCTGATTAGATCTATATTCTGCAGTCATGAAGTCTCTTGAATCCTTCATGCTTTTTTCCAGAGCCACCAGTAGCTTTAGTTTTGTGCTTCTGCATTGGCATTGTGAAATCGAATTGTAACCCAATTTCTGTAATTTTGTGGGAGAGGGGACTGTTTCTAATTGTTTCTTTGGGGAGTGTTCTTCCTTGAAGTCAATTTGCTCACTGCAGAGTGGCTAAAAACAAATCGTAATGCAAAAAGTAAGAAAAAGAAGAAAAAAGAAACATTTCAAAATTAAAAAAAATAAATAACAAGGAGGGGTATCCTCTCATTCTATATACTGTAATCCCTTGACTTCCCCTGGAGCTTTCCAGGGTTGCTTGGTCAAGAACTCACTCTTCCTGTTTCCTTCCAGGTGATCTTCTGGGGGAGGTGCCTTGTTTTCTGATTGTCAGGTGTGTGCCAGGGGGAGCTGCCCTGCCCCCTGCCAGGGGCACTGCTCCCTGGGAGCTGTTTATCCTGTGAGAACCATGCTCCCTGGTGGCCCCACTCCGTCCCAGGCACACTGTGACCTAGGGAGGAACAACAACACTGGCGGCGGCCATCTCTTCAGCCCTAGAGTCAGCTCCTGCAGTAACTCCTGCAGACCCCAGTCCGTGTGAGCCTGGATGCTGTGGGTGTGGGGGGCACTGACCTGCACAGCTGGGGGGTGCCCGGCGGCAGGAGCGTCCTCACTGTCCTGTGTCCGTCCAGCCCCCGCATGTCCCAAGGGGATAGCCAGATCTTTGCTGTGTCCCTTGGCACCCTGGGATCCGGGGCCTGCACCTTGGAATCACTCTCTTGTGGCAGCCCATTCCCCTCCTAGCTGATCTGCTGCCGTTGCCACCTCCTGAGCTGTTCCTGGGGCCCGCTGGGTGCCCACTCCAGCCCTTTTCAGAGCTCCATCCACGGTCTGTGGTACGCTCTCCCCATTTCCTATGTTAGTGACCCCAGGAACCTGGGGGGCTCCCCTGCCCCTCTTGGGATACTGCCCGAGTTTCCTGTGAGTGCCTTTCCATCCGGGAAGGTTGGTAAGTTCTTGATTCTCCTGGTCTGGGCTTTCCCGTACTGGAGTCTCTCCTGCCCAGTCTTACCCGGCTCCTCATGGAGGCTCTTATTTATTTTTCCGTGTTCCTTCCTTGATAGAAGCGCAAACACTTCTCACTGTAGCCTTCCAGCTGTTCTCTCTTTAAATCTCCAGCCAAATTCATAGCTTTTCAGGATGATTTGAAAGTTATCTAGGTAAGTTGATGAGGACAGTTGATTTTGGGATCCTACTCTTCCACCATCTTGCCAACAGCCTTGTCGCTCATTATTTTGGTTTCCTGTTTTCCCATTCTATTTACACAAATATTTTATTTTAACTTATTTTTATTTTACTTTTTAAAAATCTGAATTCAATTTGCCACCATATAATAAACCAGTAGTATCAGATGTAATGATCAGTAATTTATCATTTGTGTGTAAAACCCAGTGCTCATCACACAATGTGCCCTTCTTTTTTTTAAGATTTTATTTATTTATTCATAGAGACACAGACTGAGAGAGAGAGAGAGGCAGAGACACAGGCAGAGGAGAAGCAGGCTCCATCCAGGGAGTCCGACGTGGGACTTATTCCCGGGTCTCCAGGATCACACCCCAAGCTGCAGGCGGTGCTAAACCGCTGTGCCACAGGGGCTGCCCACAATGTGCCCTTCTTAATGCCCCCCTCTCACCTCTCCTCCAGCAACTCTCAGTTTATTTCAGAGTTAAGTGTCTTTCATCATTTTTCTGTCTCTCTCTCATGACTTCCCATTCAGTTTTCCCTCCCTTCCCCTGTGGTTATATGCAATGTTTCTTATATTTCACATATGAATCAAGCCATATGATAATTGTCTTTCACTGACTGAGTTATTTCACTCACTGACTAATACCCTCCAGTTCCATCCAAGTCGATAGAAGTGGTAAAAATCATCCTTTCTAAAGCCTGAGTAATATACCATTGTATCTATAGACCATATCTTCTTTATCCATTCATCTGTCAATGGATATCGGAGCTCCTTCCACATTTTGACCATTGTGGATATTGCTGCTGTGAACATTGGGGTGCGGGTGCCCCTTCTTTTCACTACCTCTGTGTCTTGGTGGTAAATACCCAGTAGTGCAATTGCTGGTTCATAGGGTAGCTCTGCTTTTAAGTTCTTGAGGAACCTGCACACTTTTCCAGAGTGCCTGCACCACTTTGCATTCTCACCAAGAGTGCAAGAGAGTTTCCCTTTCTCCAAATCCTGGCCAACGTTTGCTATTTCCTGTCTTGTTCATTTTAGCCATTCTGACACATGTGAGGTGGTATCTCATTGTGGGTTTGTTTTGATTGGTATTTTGCAGATAATGAGTGAAGTGGAGCATTTTTTTCATGTGTTTGTTGGGCACGTGTAGGTCTTCTTTTGAGAAATGTCTGTTCATGTCTCTGCCCATTTCTTCACTTGATTACTTGTTTTCGGTGTTCAGTTCCATAAGTTCTTTATAGACCTTTGATACTAGCCTTTTATCTATTCTGTCATGTGCAAATGCCTTCTCCCATTTTGTAGGTTGTTTCTTAGTTTTATGGACTGTTACCTTTGCTTTTAACTTGATGAAGTCCCAATACTTCAGTTTTGTTTTTGTTTCCCTGGCTTTTACAGACATGTCTTGCATAAGTTGCTATGGCCAAGGTCAAAGAGGTTGCTGCCTGTGGTTTCCTGTAGGATTGTGTTGGATTGCTATTTCACCTTTAGGTCTTTCATCCATTTTGAGTTTATCTTTGTGTGTGGTGTAAGAGAATGGTCCAGGTGCATTCTTCTGCATGTGGCTCTCCAATTTGTTGAAGAGACTGTTGTTTTTCCAGGGGATATTCTTTTCTGCTTTGTCGAAGATTACTTGACCATAGAGTTGAAGGTCCATTTCTGGGTTCTCTATTCCGTTCCTCGATCAATGTGTCTGTTTCAGTGCCAGTACAATAACATATTGATGATGACAGCTTTGTCCATGTAATGCAGAAAAAGCCTTAGACAAAATACACCCTGAAGTCCAGACATATTGTGATATAACCAGCTTTTGATTTCTTTTTGAACATTCCTATAGCTAATTGGGGTCTTCTCCAGTTCCATGCAAATCTTAGAAATATTAGTTTCTGCTCTGTGAAAAACCCCAATGGTATTTTGATAGAGACTACCTCGAAAGTGAACAGTGCCCTGGGTAGCATGGACATTTTCACAATATTGATTGTTCAAATGCATGAACATGGAATGTTAATGCATCTCTTTGCTCTTCCACAATTTCTTTCATAGGTGTTCTGTAGTTACAGATCATTTACCTCTTTCATTATGTTTATTCCTAGGTATTTTATGTTTTCTGGTGCAATTTTAAGTAGGATCAACCCTTAATTTCTCTTTCTTCTCTATCACGTTTAGTGTCTATAAATACAAATGATTTCTGGGCATTGATTTTATATCTTGAATGGCTTTTGTTTCTTTTTGTTTTCTGATTGTTGAGGCTAGTAATTCTACTACTCTGTTGAAGAATGGTGGTGAGAGTGGGCATTCTTGTTGTGTTCCTCACCTAAGGGGAAAGGCTGTCAGATTTTTCCCAGTGAGAATGATATTCACCATGGGTTTCATAGATGGCTTTTATGCTGTTAGGTCTACTCTCCCAATCCCTACACTGTGGAAAGCTTTTTTTTTGACAGTTTTTTTTATAATTATAAATTTATTTTTTATTGGTGTTCCATTTGCCAACATACAGAATAACACCCAGTGCTCATCTCGTCAAGTGTCCCCTCAGTGCCCGTCACCCATTCACCCCCATCCCCCACCCTCCTACACTTCCACCACCCCTAGTTCATTTCCCAGAGTTAGAAGTCTTCATGTTCTGCCTCCCTTTCTGATATTTCCCACACATTTCTTCTCCCTTCCCTTCTATTCTCTTTCACTATTATTTATATTCCCCAAATGAATGAGACCATATAATGTTTGTCTTTCTCCGATTGACTTATTTCACTCAGCATAATACCCTCCAGTTCCAAACACGTCGAAGCAAATGGTGGGTATTTGTCGTTTCTAATGGCTTAGTAATATTCCATTGTATACATAAACCACATCTTCTTTATCCATTCATCTTTCGAGGGACACCAAGGCTCCTTCCACAGTTTGGCTATTGTGGACATTGCTGCTATAAACACCGGGTGAAGGTGTTCAGGTGTTTCATTGCATCTATATCTTTGGGGTAAATCCCCAACAGTGCAATTGCTGGGTCGTAAGGCAGGTCTATTTTTAACTCTTTGAGGAACCTCCACACAGTTTTCCAGCGTGGCTGCACCATTTCACATTCCCACCAACAGTGCAAGAGGGTTCCCTTTTCTCCGCATCCTCCTATGGAGAGTTTTAATCAAGAAAAGGATGCTGCATTTTGTCTAAGATTTTTTTCTGCATCAATTGAGAAGATCATAAGAGTCATGCCCTTTCCTTTATTAACATGATCTATCACGCTGATTGACTTACAAATGTTGAACCACCCTTGCAGTCAAACATTCAATCCCACATGGTCATGGTGAACAATCCTTTTGATGTACTCTTGTATTCCCTTAGTATATTGGTGATAATTTGGGCATCCATTTTCATCAGGTATATTGGTCTGTAGTTCTCCTGTTTGGTTGGATCTTTGGTTTTGGGATCAAGGTAATGCTGACCTCAAAGAATGAGTTTGGAAGTTTTCCTTGCATTTCCTTGCTCTATTTGAAAGAGCTTCAACAGAATAAGTATTACTTCTTATTCAAATGTTTGGTTGAATTCTCTGGGAGACATTCATCCCTGGACTGTAGGTTTCTGGGAAGATATCGATGACTGCTTCAATTACTTTACTAGTTATGGATATGTTCAGGTTTTCAATTTCTTCCTGTTTCCATTGTCATAGTTTATAAGCCTCAAGAAAAGCATCCATTTTTTTCCAGATTGCCTAATTTGGGGGAATATAATTGCTCACAAAATTCTTTATAACTGTTTTCATTTATTTGGAGTTGGTTGTGATCATTCATGATTTTATTTGTTTGGATTCTTTATCTTTTCCTTAATAAGTCCTACGAGAGTTTTCTCAATCTCATGAATTCTTCCTAAGCAGAGGCCGGCTTGCCCTAGTGCTGAGATATGCTGTTAGTCTAGGGGTCCAATGGCACATGGTGAGCCTGCTATCCAGGGGCCTGTTTGGCCTAGCCATGTCTGAAATGTGTAACCCCAAGTCCAAATCACAAGGGGAGCCCACTTACCAGGTGCCTAACTGAGTACAGCTGAGCTGTGATGTTGGCCTCCAGGTCCAAGGCACATGCTGATCCCACTGTGCAGGTGCCTCCTTTCCCAATGATGAGCTGGGATGCAGGGATCATGATTTAGAGACACTCAGCAAACCTAGTCTTCCCTTGGCCCCCTTGCCTTATACTGCACTCAGCTGGAGAGCTGGTGCTATGAGAGTTCGTTGTCCATCCAGTGTCTGGGTGACACACATGCCCAGGGGGTTGTGGGTTCAGACAGTTCCCAGTCTGAGGGCTCATGGTAGTTGCTCTGTTCTGCAGACTGAATTTCTCAGTGTCCTGCTGTGTTCGAGGGTTTGTGGTCTGTGGGCTCCTGGTTAGCCAGGGATCTGGAGGATCTGTTTGACCACTAGTGAGCTGGGGTAGGCAGCTCATGGTCTGAGGGCCCATGATCCAATGTCCCCCACCATGTCCAGTGATGTGGTGACTCCTTTTCCCAGGATTTACTTGTTTCTTAAAATATTCTCTATACCAGATGCTTAAAGGCACTGCAGACATTGTACACATGGGGGTGGACTGAAGTTTTAGGGCCGTAATGTGCCTTGTGCTGAGATGGGTTAGAGAGCTCCAGAGAAGCCATGAGTGCCCTGGGTTCCCTCAGGATGTGGACTGACATCTTTCCTCTGTTGAGCCCGATATTGACCACAGAGGTATGGGAGAGGCTTTTTCCTCTGCCTGAGTATCCATGGTATCGATTCCCAGTGTCCCACTCCCACAGGCCACATGGGAATGTGTCCATGAGGAGCCAGGCCAACCTCACAGTGGGAAATGGGACCAGGAGTTGCCTGTTGTGGGTTCATGGATACTCAGGAACACAGAGGACGATGAAGAGATGTGCAGGGGGAGCCCAAAGAGCTGGCAAGAGGCCTGGGTCAGAACTGGTGGACAGGGGGCTTGCCATGGGTAGGAGCAGAAAATAGGGCAGAGAACCTGAGGGAGAGCAGGGAGAACTGTGGCTGAAGTGCCATCTCTGTTGTCACGGGAGCCTGTGGGGTTACCATGCTCTTATATCAGCCCAGGTGCATCAGAGTGTCTTTCTGTGGTGTCACCACCCTGCCCCGGCCAATCATACAGGCTCCCAGGTTGGCCTGTTTCAGGTGGCCAATCACCATGCAGCTCAGGTGGCCAATGTCAGATGACTTTCTCATTGACCCTCCTGATATCATTGCCTAGAAACCATGCTTAAACAGAAAAAAGGAAGAGGGGGCAAGATGGTGGACGACTAGGATCCCCAAGTCACCTGTCCCCACCCAGTTACCTAGATAACTTTCAAATCATCTTGAAAACCTAGGAATTTGGCCTGAGATTTATAGAGAGAACAGCTGGAATGCTACAGTCAGAGAAGAGTCCACACTTCAATCAAGTACAACTTGATTTTGGCTACTCTGCACTGAGCAAAATGACTAGAAGGAAAACCTCTCCTCAAAAGAAAGAATCAGAAACAGTCCTCTCTCCCACAAAGTTACAAAATCTGGATTACAATTCAATATCAGAAAGCCAATTCAGATGCACAGTTATAAAGCTACTGGTGACTCTCAAAAAAAGCATGAAGGATTCAAGAGACCTCATGACTACAGAATTTAGATCTAATGAGGGCAATATTAAAAATCAATTAAGTTAAATAAATAAAAATTAAAAAAAAAAAAAAGGGATCCCTGGGTGGCGCAGCGGTTTAGCGCCTGCCTTTGGCCCAGGGCGCGATCCTGGAGACACGGGATCGAATCCCACATCGGGCTCCCGGTGCATGGAGCCTGCTTCTCTCTCTGCCTGTGTCTCTGCCTCTCTCTCTCTCTCTCTGTGTGTGTGTGTGTGACTATCATAAATAAATAAAAATTTAAAAAAAAAATAAAAAAAAATAAAAATCAATTAAGTGAGATGCACTCCAAACTAGAGGTCCTAACAATGAGGGTTAACAAGGTAGAAGACCAAGTGAGTGACTTATAAGACCTGTTGATGGCAAGGATGGAAACTGAGAAAAAAAGAGAAAAACAACTAAAAGATCGTGATGATAGCTTAATGGAAATAAATGACCGCCTCAGAAGGGAAAATCTATGTTTACCTAGGGTTCCCGAGGGTGCCAAAAGGGACAGAGCTCCAGAATATGTATTTGAACCAATCATAGCTGAAAACTTCCCTAATTTGGGGAGGGAAACAGGCACTCAGATCCAGGAAATAGAGATATCCACCCCCCTAAAATCAATAAAAAACGGCTCAACACCTCGACATTTAATAGTGAAAGTTGTAAATTCCACAGATAAAGAGAAGACCATTAAAGCAGCAAGAAACAAGAAATTGCTAAATTTTGTGGGGAGAAGATTAGCATGACAGCAGACTTCTCCACAGAGAACTGGCAGGGCAGAAAGGGCTGGCAGGATATATTCAGGGTCCTGGGGATCCTTGGGTGGCACAGCGGTTTAGCGCTTGCCTTTGGCCCAGGGCGCGATCCTGGAGATCCAGGATTGAATCCCACGTCGGGCTCCCGGTGCATGGAGCCTGCTTCTCCCTCTGCCTGTGTCTCTGCCTCTGTGTGTGTGTGTGTGTGTGTGTGTGTGTGTGACTATCATAAATAAATAAAAATATTTTAAAAAGATATATTCAGGGTCCTAAATGAGAAGAACATGCAGCCTAGAATACTGTATCCAGCAAGGCTCTCATTCAGAATAGAAGGAGAGATAAAGAGCTTCCAAGATAGGCAGAAACTGAAAGAATATGTGACCATGGAGCCAGCTGTGCAAGAAATACTAAGGGGATTCTATAATAGAGGAAATCGAAGAGAACAATCCACAAAAACAGGGACTGAATAGGTGTTTCTAAGCACAACATCTCCAAAGAAACAAGAGCTTTAAATGATACACTGGACCAGATGCATTTCACAGATATTTACAGAACTTTCCATCCAAACACCATTGAATCCACATTCTTTTCAAGTGCACATGGAACTTTCTCCAGATTAGACAACATACTTGGTCACAAATCAGGTATAAACCGACACCCAAAGATTGGGATCATCCCCGGCATTTTTTCAAACCATAATGCTTTGAAATTAGAACTAAATCACCAGAAGAAGTTTGGAAGGATTTCAAACACGTGGAGGATAAGGACCATCCTGCGAAAAGTTGAAGGGAGAACCAGGAAATTAAGGAAGAATTTAAAAATTCATGGAAACTAATGAGAATGAAGATACAACCATTCAAATTCTTTGGGATACAGCAAAAGTAGTCTTGAGGGGGAAATACATCGCAATACGAGCATGCATTCAAGCGAAAACTGGAAAGAACTCTCATACAAAAGCAAAGCTTGCACCTGATGGAGCTGGAGAAAAAAAAAAAACAGCAATTAGATCCTACACCCAGCAGCAGAAGAAAGTTAATAAAGATTCGGACAGAACTAAATGAAATAGAGACCAGAGGAAACGTGGAAGAGATAAACAATGCCAGGAGTTGGTTCTTTGAAAGAATTAATAAGGACACCGAGGCTCCTTCCACAGTTTGGCTTTTGTGGACATCGCATCTATAAACATCGGTGTGGAGGTCTCCCAGCATTACATTGCATCTGTATCTTTGGGGTCAATCCCCAGCAGTGCAGTTCCTGGGTCAGAGCGCAGATCTATTTATCACTATTTGAGGATGCTCCACACAGTTCTCCAAAGTGGCTGCACCAATTCACATTCCCAAAAACAGTGCAGGAGGGTTCCCCTTTCTCCACATCCTCTCCAACATTTGTGGTTTCCTGCTTTGTTAATTTTCCCCATTCTCACGGGTGTGAGATGGTTTCTCATTGTGGTTTTGATTTATATTTCCCTGATGGCAAGTGATGCAGAGCATTTCCTCATGTGCTTGTTGGCCATGTCTATGTCTTCCTCTGTGAGATCTCTGTTCATGTCGTTTGCCCATTTCATGATTGGATTGTTTATTTCATTAGTGTTGAGTTTAATAAGTCTTTATAAAACTTGGAAACTAGCCCATTATCTGATGACAAATACCCACCATTTGCTTCGACGTGGAGGGAACTGGATGGAGGGTAGTATGCGGAGTGAAATAAGTCAATCAGAGAAGTACAAACATTATATGGTCTCATTTATTTGGGGAATATAAAAATAGTGAAAGGGAATAAAGGGGAAAGGAGAAAAAATGAGTGGGAAATATCAGAAAGGGAGACAGAACATAAGAGAAACCGAACTCTGGGAAACAAACTAGGGGTGATGGAAGAGGAGGTTGCCAGGGCGTGCGGGTAACTGGGTGATGGGCACTGAGGGGGGCACTTGATGGGATGAGCACTGGGTGTTATTTTATATGTTGGCAAATTGAACACCAATAAAAAAACTTTATTAAAAAAAACTTTATTAAAGAAAACGTCAAAGGTAAAAAAATAGAAAGAATTAATAAGATTGATAAATCATTCACCAGCCTTATTAAAAAGAAGAGAGAAAGGACTCAATTTAATAAAATCATTAATGAGAAAAAACAGATCACCAGCAACATCAAAAATACAGACGGTTAAAAACTTATTATGAGCAGCTATATGACAATAAATTAGGCAATCTAGAAGAAATGGACACATTTCTGGAAAACCACAAACTACCAAAACTGGGACAAGAAGAAATAGAAAATCTGAACAGGCCAATAACCAGGGAGGAAATTTAAGCAGTTCTCAAAACCTCCGAAGGCACAAAAGTCTGGGCCAGATGGCTTCCCAGGGGAATTCTATCAAACGTTTCAAGAAGAAACCATACATATTCTCCTAAAGCTGTTCCAAAAGATAAAGAGATGGAGCACTTCCAAATTCGTTCTATGAGGCCAACATCACTTTAATTCCAAAACCAGACAGAGACCCCACCAAAAAGGAGAATTACAGACCAATATCCCTGATGAACACGGATGCAAAAATTCTCAACAAAACTCTAGCCAGGAGGATCCAACGGTGCATTAAGAAGATTATTCACCATAACCAAGTGGGATTTATCCCTGGGAAGCAAGACTGGTTCAACACTCACAAAACAGACAATGTGATTCATCATATCATCAAGATAAAAAATGAGAACCATAGGATCCTCTCAATAGATGCAGAGAAAGCATTTGACAAAATACACCATCCATTCCTGATCAAAACTCTTGAGAGTGTAGGTATAGAGGGAACATTCCTCAGCATCTCAAAAGCCATCTACGAAAAGCCCTCATTAAATATCATTCTCAATGGGGAAACACTGGGAACCTTTCCCCTAAGATCAGGAACAAGACAGGGATGACCACTCTCACCACTGCTATGCAACAGAGTACTAGAAGTCCTAGCCTCAGCAATCAGGCAACAAAAAGAAATACCTTTATTTCTTTTCATTCAAATAGGCAAAGAAGAAGTCAAACTCTCCCTCTTGGCAGATGACATCATACTGTACCTAGAAAACCCAAGAGACTCCACCCCATGATTGGAAGAACTCATACAGCCATTTGGCAGTGTGGCAGGATACAAACTCAAAGCCCAGAAGTCAGTGGCATTTCTATACACTAACAGTGAGAGTGAAGAAAGAGAAATTAAGGAGTCAATCCCATTTACAGTTGCACCCAAAGCATCAGATAGATAGGAATAAACCTAACCAAAGAGGTAAAGGATCTACACCCTAAAAACTACAGGACACTTCTGAAAGAATTTGAGGAAGACACCAAGAGATGGAAATACATTCCATGCTCATGGATTGGAAGAATTAATATTGTGAAAATGTCAATGCTATCCAGGGCAACTAACACATTTAATGCAGTCCCTATCAAAATACCATGGCCTTTCTTCAGAGAGTTGGCACAAATCATCTTACAATTTGTGTGGAATCAGAAAGGACCCCGAATAGCCAGGGGAATATTAACAAAGAAAACCAGAGCCAGGGGCATCACAATACCAGATGTCACGTTGTACTACAAAGCTGTCGTCGTCAAGACAGTGTGGTACCGGCACAAAAGGAGACACATAGATCAATGGAGCAGAATAGAGAATGCAGAAATAGACCCTCAACTCTATGGTCAACTAATATTTGACAAAGCAGTAAAGACTATCCACTGGAAAAAGACTGTGTCTTCAAAAATATTGCTGGGAAAATTGAACATCCACATGCAGAAGAAGGAAACTAAACCATTGTCTTACACCATGCCCAAAGACAAACTCAAAATGGATGAAAGATCTAAATGTGAGACGAGAATCCATCACAATCCTAGAGTAGAACACAGGCAACACCCTTTTTGAACTTTGCCACAGCAACTTCTTGCAAGATACATCTAGAAAGGCAAGGGTAACAAAAGCAAAAATGAACCATTGGGACTTCATCAAGATAAAAAGCTCCTGGACACCAAAAGAAACTATCAAAAAAACTAAAATACATCCTACAGAACGGGAGAATATATTTGCAATTGACGTATGAGATAAAGTTTTAGTATTCAAGATCTCTACGGAACTTACTATACTCCACAGCAAAGAATCGAACAGACCAATCATGAAATGAGCAAAAGCCATGAACAGAATATTCACAGAGGAATACATAGACACGGCCACAAGCACATGAGAAAATGCTCTGCATCACTGTCCATCAAGGATATACACATCAAAAGCACAATGAGATGCCACCTCAGCCCAGTGAGAATGGTGAAGATTAAGAAGGAAGGAAACAACAAATGTTGGACACGATGTGGAGAAAGGGGTAACCCTTGCACTGTTGGTGGGAATGTGAACTGGTGCAGCCACTCTGGAAAACTGTGTGGAGGGATCCCTGGTTGGCGCAGCGGTTTGGCGCCTGTCTTTGGCCCAGGGCGCGATCCTGGAGACCCGGGATCGAATCCCACGTCGGGCTCCCAGTGCATGGAGCCTGCTTCTCCCTCTGCCTGTGTCTCTGCCTCCCTCTCTCTCTCTCTCTCTGTGACTATCATAAATAAATAAAAATTAAAAAAAAAAAGAAAACTGTGTGGAGGTTTGTCAAAGGAAGGTAAAAATAGAACTGCCCTATGGGGATCCCTGCGTGGCGCAGCGGTTTAGCGCCTGCCTTTGGCCCAGGGCGCGATCCTGGAGACCCGGGATCGAATCCCACGTCGGGCTCCCGGTGCATGGAGCCTGCTTCTCCCTCTGCCTGTGTCTCTGCCTCTCTCTCTCTCGCTCTCTCTGTGACTATCATAAATAAATAAAAATTTAAAAAAAAAAAAAAAAAAACTTAGAACTGCCCTATGACGCATCAATTGCACTGCTGGGGGTTTACCCCAAACATACAGAAGCAGTGAAACACCGGAACACCTGCAACCCAATGTTTATAGCAGCAATGTCCACAGTTGCCAAACTGTGGAAGGAGCCTCAGTGTCCATCGAAGGATGAATGGATAAAGAGGTTGTGGTCTATGTACACAATGGAATAGTACTCAGCCTTTAGAAACAACGAATACCCATCATTTGCTTCGCTGTGGATGGAACCGGAGGGTATTATGCTGAGTGAAATAAGTCAATTGGAGAAGGACAAACCTTATATGGTCTCATTCATTTGGGGAATATAAAAGATAGTGAAAGGGAAGAAAGGGGAAAGGAGAAAATGAGCAGGCAATATCAGAAAGGGAGACAGAACATGAGAGACTACTTACTCTGGGAAATGAATTAGGGGTGGTAGAAACGGAGGTGGGCGGGAAGTGGGGGGGAATGGGAGATGGGCTCTGAGGGCGGCACTTGCTGGGATGAGCACTGGGGGTTACTCGATATGTTGGCAAATTGAACACCAATAAAAAATAAATTCAAAAAATGAAGCTGCAGCTGTAGTGCCAGCTAGGTGACAATTCCTTGCAGGCTAGGACAAGGTTCTCCAGACGGCTATATATGTTCCAAATCAGCTTCTAATATATGATGCTGTTTCTCCCATAGCTCCCATTCACAGGTGCAGGAATCAAGGATTGGAACAGGGAGGGGTACTGCTCACTATATCCCTTCAAGGTCTACTTGCAAAGTGTTTAATTTGTGTTCCCACGATTTTAATCTCCGCTGGCCTAGAGGTCTCATTTTCAAAGACAGGCACAAAAACAATCCTTCTGAACTGGAAATTGAAACTGGTGCCTGGACACTTTGAGCTCTTCATGCCTCTGAGTCAATAGGCAAGGAAGGAAGTTACCACCTGGCTCGGTGATTAATCTCAAATACCTCAGGGAAATTGGTTGTAATCCCCAATGGAGGTTAGGAAGAGCATGTGTGAAAATCATAGGATCACTTAAGACATCTTTTATTATTAATTTCATATTTTCATTTCATTCCATGTATTTTTTAATTTACACTTTAATTTCCCTGTTCACCCATTCATTATGAGCAGGAGGATATTCTTTAACACCCATGTAATTCTGGGTTTTCCAAATTTTTTCTTGTGGTTGAACTTAAGTTTCATGGCATTGCGGTTGGAAACTATGCATGGTATAGTCTTCATCTTTTTGTACTTGTTAAGATCTGATTTGGGACCTGGTATGTGATCTATTCTGGAGAATGTTTCATATGCACACAAAAAGATTGCACTCAGGGTGATGGCGGGTTTCTGAGGGCTCAGCTCCTTCTCCATCTTGTGCTGCTGGTAATCCTTCTTCATGGTGACCTGCTTGATGGCATTTTTTTTTTTTAGTATTTGACATTGAGATATTTATTTTGTGAAACAATGCAAGCGATTGTAAATCCCCACATACTATTTAAGTGCAATAGGGTAGTCATGTGTAATCTCTTTACACAGTAGTGCATCTAGTCCTTTGCCTTTAGTAATTGCACAAAAATTATAGACCAGTGAACAAGACATGTGGACTGACAGGCAAATTGGCATACACATTGAGAAATTAGAAAACAGTACACCAACTGGAATGATCAAATAATTTAAGTCAAGTGTTTTAATGGTGCAATTAAAGTAATCAAGGGTTCAAATATACTTTTTCAATTTATTAGTTTCTTTAAAGTCATGGTGGCAAGCCTTGTGAGACAACAGGCAGATAGCATTCCCCTTTCAAGGGCCTCGTGTATTTGCATCAAGTTTAACACTGTTAACAGTTCACAGTCAGACAACAGGGTGAGAGAATTAAATTAGAAAAACAAAACACCTGAAAATATATTACAAGAACAAATACCTGACAACACTGGTAGTGTGACCCATGATTGATGTGTTTTCAATTAAAACCCATATTGTCTCATTGTGTCCGCTCTGCAGGGCACACCAGGCCTTACCCCGTGTGCACCCACCATGCATACACCTGCAGAACGTGACCTTTGGTATAAATGTTAAACAAGTTTTAAAGAATCATATGTTTTAGGGCAAAGTTCTGTCAGCCACCATGAAATGTTCCAACTTGTTTTTGTCAAGCGAGCATAAAACTGGGTTTCTCCACTGATAGTCATTACAGAATCGGATTGCAAAGAGGAAGAGTGTGGGGTCCACCCAGGAGACTGGGGGATCTGAGGATGCATAAACAGCTCAATCAGCCTGTTCGTGGCAAACACACCAAACCAGGGCACACCTTCTATTCACCACAGGTAAATCATCCAGGTCGCTGTGGAAAGGTCTGCTGTTAACCTATAACTTCTCCTCATAAAGTTTAGGGATCCCTTGTATCTTGCTGCTTTGAGGATTTTCTCTTTATCTTTGGAATTTGGAAGTTTCACCATGAAACATCAGGGTGTTGAAAGGTTTTCGTTGATTATAGGGGGAAAACTCTATCTCAAGGATCTGCATGCCTGATTCCTTCCCCAAGTTTAGGGAACTTCTCGGCTATGATTTGTTCAAATACACTTTTTGGTCCTCTGTTGCTTTCAGCACTCTCTGGAACCCCCTTTAAACGTAGACTTTTCCTTCTGAGGTTATCATTTATTTCCCTTAACCTTTCCTCATGGTCTTTTGATTTTCTCTATTTCCTTTGCTTCCTTCCTTGCCATCAACCTGTCTTCTGTGTCACTCACTGATTCTTCTACCTCATTAACCTCATCGTTAGGACCTCCAGTTTGGATTGCATCTCATTCAATTGATTTTTAATTTCAGCATGATTAGATCTATATTCTGCAGTCATGAAGTCTCTTGAGTCCTTTATGCTTTTTTTCTAGAGCCACCTGTAGCTTTATAATAGTGCTTCTGAATTGGCTTTCTGACATTGAATGTAATCCAAATTTTCTAACTCTGTGGGAGGGAGGACTGTTTCTGTTTCTGTCTTTTGAGGTGAGGTTTTCCTTCTAAGCATTTTGCTCCATGCAGAGTGGCCAAAAACAATTTGTATTGGGAAAAGGAGAAAAAGAGAGAAGAGAAAAAGGAAAGAAAAAGAAAGAAACAAAAACAAAAGAGAAAAAAAGAAAAAAGATGAAAAAAGGGGGGTGTGGAGCAAACAGAAATAAAAAAAAACACACACCAAAAACAAACAAACAAACAAACAAGGGGGAGTATCCTCTGATTCTGTATACTGTAAATTCCTCGACTTCCCCTGGAACTTTCAAGTGCTGGTTGGTCAATAATTTGTTTCTCCCCTGACCGTCTAGCTGGTCTTCTGGGGGTGGGGGGGTCCTGTTGTGCTGATTATCAGGTGTTAGCATTGGGGGAGCTACCCAGCCCCCCGCCTGGTTCAAGGCTCGGTGAAAGATGTTTAATCTGTTTATACAGTGAGGCCACTGTGAGGCTCATTGGGGGTTGTTTATCCTGTGAGGCCCCAGGAGAAACAACAGTGGTGGCGGCCAGCTCTGGAGCCCTGGAATCAGCTCCTGCAGTAACCACGGAGCTCTCAGTCTGCAGGGGCCTGGATGCTCTGGGGGCGGGGCCGCTGATCTGCTCAGCTCGGGGCAGGAGTGTCCTTGCTGTCCTGGGCCCTCCCGGCCTCTGCCTGTCCCGAGGGGAGGTGGATCCTGGGCTGTGTCCCGGCGCCCTGTGCTCCTGGGCCTGCGCTGTCGGATTGCGCTCCCGGCTGCGCAGCACCTTCTGCACGGAGCCTCTGCTAGAGCCGCTCCCGAGCTGCTCCATGGGCCGAGCAGGCCCCTCCGCGTGTAGCCTCTGCCGGAGCCGCCTCCCAGCTGCCCCAGGAGCGGTGCAGACCCTCCGTGCGGCACTGCCGTGGAGCTGCCTCTGAGCTGTTCCCTAGGACGAGCAGCCCCGCCCCCCTCCACGGAGCCCCCGCGGATCCACCTGCGAGCTGCTCCAGAGTGCACCTTTGGGCGCTGCAGCCCTTTAGGGAGCTCGGTGGCTGGTGTGGTGCGCTCTCCCTGGGGCCAAAGTGCTCTGTTAGTGTCCCTGGGAGTCTGAGGGCATCCCCGCCCTCCTGGGATCCTGCTCTAACTCCCTGAGAGCACCTTCCTGTCTGGGAAGAATGGTGAAACTCCTGCTTCTCCAGGTCAGGCTCTCCTATCCTAGGGACACTTGCCGCGGCCTTAGCCTGGCTCCTCGCGGGCCCCTCCCCTTGGATGCCTTTGCTGAGGTCGTTAAGCACATTCACGTTCAGAGCTACGATTTAAAGATATGTATTTAGTGTCATCATGATACCTATTCAGTCCCCGATTTTGTGGATTGTTGCCCTGGACTTCCTCTATTACAGAATCCCCATTAGTATTTCTTGCAGAGCTGGCTTCGTGGTCACATATTCTTTCGGTTTCTGCCTATCTTGGAAGCTGTTTATCTCTCCTTCTGTTCTGAATGAGAGCATTGCTGGATACAGTATTCTTGGCTGCATGTTCTTCTCATTTAGGACCATAAATATATATCCTGCCAGCCCGTCCTGGCCTGCCAGGTCTCTCTGGAGAGGTCTGCTGTTATGCTAATACTTTTCCCCATAAAATTTAGAGATTTCTGTTCTCTTGCTGCTTTACGGATCTTCTTTGTCTTTGGAATTTGCAAGTTTCCCTATTAAAGGTCGAGATGTTGAGTGGTTTTTATTGATTTTTGGGGTGTCTCTCTATTTCCGGATCTGAATGCCTGTTTCCCTCCACAAATGACGGATGTTTTCAGCTATGATTTGTTCAAATACGTATTCTGGACCTCTGTCCCTTTGGGCACCCTCTGGAACCCCCTTTACCCTTTTTTTTTTTTAATTTTTATTTATTTATGATAGTCACAGAGAGAGAAAGAGAGGCAGAGACACAGGCAGAGGGAGAAGCAGGCTCCATGCACCAGGAGCCCGATGTGGGATTCGATCCCGGGTCCCCAGGATCACGCCCTGAGCCAAAGGCAGGCGCCAAACCGCTGCGCCACCCAGGGATCCCTGGAACCCCCTTTAAACGTAGATTTTAACTTCTGAGGTTATCATTTATTTCCCTTAACCTTTCCTCATGGTCTTTGCTTTTCTCTCTTTTCCTCTGCTTCCTTTCTTGCCATCAACCTGTCTTCTATGTCACTTACTCGTTCTTCTACCTCATTAACCTCATCGTTAGGACCTCCAGTTTGGATTGCATCTCATTCAATTGATTTTTAATTTTGGCCTGATTAGAACTATCTTCTGCAGTCATGAAATCTCTTGAATCCTTCATGCTTTTTCCAGAGCCACCCGTAGCTTTAGTTTTGTGCTTCTGCATTGGCATTCTGACATCGAATTCTAACCCAATTTCTGTAATTCTGTGGGAGAGAGGACTGTTTCTGATTGTTTCTTTGGGGTGAGTTCTTCCTTCAAGTCACTATGCTCAGTGCAGAGTGGCTAAAACAAGTTGTTCTGGAAAATGGAAGGAAAAAGAGAAAAAAAAACATTTCCAAATTAAAAAACAATAACAAGGAGGGGTATCCTCTGATTCTATATACTGTAAGTCCCTTGACTTCCCCTGGAGCTTTCCAGCACTGCTTGGTCAAGAACTTGCTCTTCTAGTTTCCTTCCAGGTGATCTTCTGTGGGAGGAGCCTTCTTTTCATATTGTCAGGTGTGTGCCCCGGGGGAGCTACCATGCTCCCTATCAGGGGCACGGCTCAGTGGGAGTTGTTTATGCTGTGAGACCAATGCTCCCTGGCAGCCCCACTCTGTCCCATGTACAATGTGACTTAGGGAGGAACAACAACACTGGCCACCGGCAGCTCTTAACCCCTGGAGTCAGCTCACGCAGTAACTCCTGCAGATCCCAGTCCACCAGAGACTAAATCCTCCAGATGTGGGGGGCACTGACCTGCACAGTTCGGGGGTGCCCGGGGACAGGAGCATCCTCGCTGTCCTGTGTCCTCCCAGTGCCCGCATGTCCCAAGGGGATTGCCGGGTCCTGGGCTGTGCCCCTGGCACCCTAGGCTCTTGGGCCGGCACCACTGGAATCGCTCTCCCAGGGCCAAGCATCCCCCTCCTCGCCATGCAGCTGCCGGAGCTGCCACCTGAGCGACTCCCGGAGCCCACTGGACATGCGATCCAGCCCTTTTCAGAGCTTGGCCAATGGTGTGTGACACGCTGTCCCCATTTACTCTGTTAGTGACCCCGGAAACCTGGGGCCTCCACTGCCCCTCGTGGGATCCTGCCCGAGTTCCCTGTGAGCGCCTTTCCATCCGGGAAGGTTAGTAAAGTTCCTGATTCTCCTGCTCTGTGCTTTCCTGTCCTGGAGTCTCTCCTGCCCGGCCTTAGCCCAGGTGCCCGTGTGGGCTCTCCCTTACTAGAGTGTATTTATTTATTTTTCCATCGTCCTACCTTGATAGAAGCGCAAACTCTTCCCACTGTAGCTTTCCATCTGTTCTCCCTTTAAATCTCAGGGCGAATTCGTAGGTTTTCAGGATGGTTTGAAAGTTATCTAGGTAGTTTGGTGGGGACAAGTGATTTCGGGTTCCTACTCTTCCACCATCTTGCTGACAGCCTTGTGTCTCATTATTTTGGTTTCCCATATTCCCATTCTATTTATACAAATATTTTATTTTATATAATTTTTTTTACTTTTTAAAAAATTGTTTTTTTTCTTTTTTTTAATAATAAATTTATTTTTTATTGGTGTTCAAATGGCCAAAATAAAGTATAACACCCAGTGCTCATCCCGTCAAGTGCCCCCCTCAGTGCCTACCACCCAGTCACCTCCACCCCCTGCCCACCTCCCCTTCCACCACCCCTAGTTCGTTTCCCAGCATTAGGATTCTTCCATATTCTGTCTCCATTTCTTATATTTCCCACTTTTTCCCCCTTTCCCCTTCATTCCCTTCCACTATTATTTATATTCCCCAAATGAATGAGATCATATAATGTTTGTCCTCCTCCGATTGACTTATTTCACTCAGCATAATACCCTCCATTTCATCCACATCTAAGCAAATGGTGGGTATTTGTCGATTCTTATGGCTGAGTATATTCCATTGTATACATAAACCACATCTTCTTTATCCATTAACCTTTCGATGGACACCGAGGCTCCTTCCACAGTTTCGCTTTTCTGGACATTGCTGCTATCAACATCGGGGTGCAGGTGTCTTGGCATTTCATTGCATCTGTAACTTTGGGGTAAATCCCCAACAGTGCAATGGCTGGGTCGTAGGGCAGATCAATTTTGAACTCTTTGAGGAACCTTCACACAGTTTTCCAGAGTGGCTGCACCAGTTCACATTCCCACCAACAGTGCAGGAGGGTTCTTCTTCCTCCACATCCTCTCCAATATTTGTGGTTTCCTGCCTTGTTAATTTTCCCCATTCTCACTGGTGTGAGGTGGGATCTCATTGTGATTTTGATTTGTATTTCCCTGATGGCAATTGATGTGGAGCATTTTCTCATGTGCTTGTTGGCCATGTCTATGTCTTCTTCTGTGAGATTTCTGTTCATGTCTTATGCCCATTTCATGACTGGATTTTTTATTTCTTTGCTGTTGAGTTTAATAAGTTATTTATAGATCTTGGAAACTAGCCCTTTATCTACTGACAAAGACCCAACATTTGCTTCAACATGGATGGAACTGGAGGGTAGTATGCAGAGTGAAATGTCAATGGGGAAGGACAAACTTTATATGGTCTAATTCATTTTTGGAATATAAAAATAGTGAAAGGAAATAAAGGGGAAAGTAGAAAAATGAGTGGGAAATATCAGAAAGGGAGACAGAATATGATAGACTCCTAATTCTGGGAATCAAACTAGGGGTGGTAGAAAGGGAGGTGGGCGGGGGTGGTGGGGACAGGGAGACGGGCACATAGGGGTGCACAGGATGGGATGAGCACTGGATGTTATTTTATATGTTGGCACATTGACACCAATAAAAAATACATTTAAAAAGAATTTTTAAAAAAAGAAGATGTACTTGCAGTGCCCACTGCCTGCCAATTTCTTGCAGGCTACAACAAGGTTCTCCAGAGGGCAATATATGTTTCAAATCTGCTTTTAATATATGATGCTGTTTCTCCCATAGTGCACATTCACAGGTGCAGATATCAAGACCTGGAACTGGAAGTGGTACTACCCTTCATGATCTACCAGCAAAATGTTTACTTTCTGTTCCCACAACTTTATATTCTGCTGGCCTAGAGGTCTCAGTTACAAAGAGAGACACAGGGGATCCCTGGGTGGCTCAGCGGTTTGGCACCTGCCTTTGGCCCAGGGCGCGATCCTGGAGTCCCGGGATCAAGTCCCATGTCAGGCTCCCGGCATGGAGCCTGCTTCTCCCTCCTCCTGTGTCTCTGCCTCTCTCTCTCTCTCTCTCTCTCTCTCTCTCTCTCCGTCTATCATAAATAAATAAATATTTTTTAAAAAGAGAGACACAAAAACAATCCCACTGATCTGGAAATTGAAACTGCTGCCTGGCCACTTTGAGCTCTCATGACTCTGAATCAATAGGCAAGGAAGGAAGTTACTATGCTGGCTGGGGGATTAATCCCAAATACCTGGGAAAAATTGGATGAACTCCACAATGGAGGCTATGAAGAGCATGTGTGAAAATCAGGGGATCACTTAAGACATCTTTTAATATTACCCTCATGTTTTCATTTTCATTTCCTTCCATGTATTTTTAAGTTTATACTTTAATTTCCTCTTTAACCCAGGCATTAATAGCAGGAGGATATTCTTTAACCCCCCCTGCATTTGTGGTATTTCCAAATTTTTTCTTGTGGTTGACCTTAAAATTCATATCATTGTGGTTGGAAAATATGCGTGGTATAATCTTCATCTTTCTGTACTTGGTAAGGGCTGATTTGTGACGGGGTATGTGGTCTATTCTGGAGAATGTTCGATATGCACTCAGAAAGACTGTGTATCCTGCTCTTTTAGGAAGAAATGTTCTGAATATATTTGTTAAGTTAAAAAAAAAAAAGAAAAGAAACCGCAAAAACCCTCCATTTGCTTCAATGTGGATGGAACTGGAAGGTATTATGCTGAGGGAAATAAGTCAAACGGAGAAAGGCAATCATTATATGGTCTCATTCTTTTGGAGAAAAAAAAATAGTGAAAAGGAATAAAGGAAAAAGGAGAGAAAATGAGTGGAAATATCAATTGAGGATGACAGAATATGAGAGACGCCTAACTCTGGGAAAGGATCAAGGTGTAGTGGAATGGGGGGTACTTTGGGGGTTGCAGTGACTGGATGACAGGCACTGAGGGGGGCACTTGATGAGATGAGCTCTGGGTGATATGCTATATGTTTGCTATGTGTAGGGATTTACACATCAAAACCACAATGACATACCTCTTCACCCCAGTGAGAATAGTGAAAATTAACAAGACAGGAAACAAATGTTGCAGAGGATGTGGAGAAAGGGGAACCCTCTTGAACTGTTGGATGGAATGTGAACTGGTGCAGCCACTCTGGAAAACTGTGTGGAGGTTTGTCAAAGAATATTAAAAATGGAACTGCCCCGAGACCCAGCAATTACACTGCTGGGGATTTTTAAATTTTCTATTGGTGTTCAATTTGCCAACATATAGAATAACACCCAGTTATCATCCCATCAAGTGCCCCACTCAGTGCCCGTCACCCTGTCACCACCACCCCTCCCCCGCCCACCTCACCAACCCCCACCCCCAGTAGTTTCCCAGAGTTAGGAGTCACTAAAGTTCTGTATCCCTTTCTGATATTTCCCACTCATTTCTTCTGTTTTCCCCCCTTTATTCCCTTTCACTATTTTCTCTATTCCCCAAATGAAGGAGACCATATAATGTCTGTCCTTCTCTGATTGCCTTAATCACTCGGCATAACTCCCTCCAGTTCCATCCACATCGAAGGAAATGGAGGGCATTTGTCGTTTCTAATGGCTGAGTAGTATTCCATTGGATACATAAACCACATCTTCTTTATCCATTCATCTCTCGATGGATACCGAGACTCCTTCCACAGCTTAGCTATTGTGGACATTGCTACTATAAACATCGGGGTACAGCTGTCCTGGCATTTCATTGCATCTGTATCTGGAGTAAATCGCCAGCAGTGCAATTGCTGGGTCATAGGGCAGATCTCTTTTTAATTCTTTGAGGAACCTCCACATAGTTTTCCAGAGTGGTTGCACCAGTTCACATTCCCATGAACTGTGCAGGAGGGTTCCCCCTTCTCCACAAAATCTCCAACATTTGTGGTTTCCTGCCTTGTTAATTTTCCCCATTCTCACTTGTGGGAGGTGGTACGTCATTGTGATTTTGATTTGTATTTCCCTCATGGACAGTGATGCGGAGCATTTTCTCCTGTTCTTGTTGGCCATGTCTATGTCTTCCTCTGTGAGATTTCTGTTCATGTCCTTTGCCCATTTCCTGTTTGGATTGTTTGTTTCTTTACTGTTGAGTTTAATAAATTCTTTATAAATCTTGGATACTAGCCCTTTATCTGATATGTCATTTGCAAATGTCTTCTCCCATCCTGTTGACTGTATCTTTTGTTGTGCAAAGCTTCTTATATTGACGAAGTCCCAATAGATCATTTTTGCTCTTGTTTCTCTTGGCTTCATGGATGTATCTTGCAAGAAGTTACTGTGGCCAAGTTCAAAAAGGGTGTTGCCTGAATTCTCCTCTAGAATATTGATGAACTCTTGTCTCACATTTAGATCTTTCATCCATTTTGAGTTGATCTTTGTGAATGGTGCAAGAGAGTGGTCCAGTTTCAATCTTCTGCATGTGGATGTCCAATTTTCCCAGCACCATTTATTGAAGAGACTGTTTTTTCCAGTGGATAGTTTTTCCTCCTTTATCGAAAATTAGTTGACCGTAAAGTTGAGGATCCACTTCTGGATTCTCTATTCTGTTCCATTGATCTATGTGTCTGTTTTTGTGCCAGGACCACTCTTTTGATGACCACAGCTTTCAAGTACAGCCTGAAATCTGGCATTGTGATGCCCCCAGCTATGGTTTTGTTTTTCAATATTAACCTGGCTATTCGGGGTCTTTGCTGTTTCCACACAAATATTAAAATAATTAGTTGCAACTCTCTGAAGCAAGTCCATGGAATTTTGATAGGGATCCAGTTTTTGGGTGACTCACATGCCCGCGGGCATGAGAGTTAAGAGGGTTACCAGTCTGAGGGATCCTGGTAGGTGCTCTGTTCTGGGGACTGAATTTCTCCATGTCCTGCTGTGTTTGAGTGTTTGTGGTGTATTGGCGCCTGGTCAGCCAGTGATCTTGAGCGTCCATTTGTCCACTACTGAGCTGAGGCAGGCAGCTAGTGGTCTGAGGGCCCGTGTTCCATAAACCCCACCATGTCCAGTGATGTGGTGATTCCTTCTCCAAGGACTTACTTGTTTCATACAATGCCTTCTCTGCCGGGTGCCTGAAGGCACTGCAGACACTGTACATATGGGGGTGGAGTGGAGGTTTAGGGCATTCATGTGCCCTGTGCTGAGCTGGGTTGGAGAGCTCCAGAGAAGCAGTGAGTGCCCTGGGTTCCCTCAGGACGAGGACTCACAGCTTTCCTGTGTTGAGCCCTAGGTTGACCCCAGAGGTGTCGGAGAGGCAGTTCCCCTCTGCCTGAGTATCCATGGTACTGATTCCCAGTGTCCCGCTCCCACAGTCCACATGAGAATATGTCCGTGAGCAGCCAGGCCAACCTCTCAGTGGGAAATGGGAGCAGGAGTCACCTGCTATGGTTCGTGGACTCTCAGGACCACAGAGGGGGATGAATGGATGTGCAAACATGCAGGTGGAGCCCAAAGTCTTGGCAAGAGGACAGGGGCAGGAGGATGGTCCAGGGGCTTGCCATGGGCATGGGCAGAAAACAGGGCAGACAACCTGAAGGAGAGGAGGGAGATCTGTGGCTGAAGTGCCATCTCTGTCATCACGAGGACCTGCGCGGTTGTCATGCTTTTATATCAGCCCAGGTGCATCAGAATGCCTTTCTGTGATGTCACTGCCATGCCCTGGCCAATCAAGCACACTCAGGTGGCCAATCACCATGCAGCTCAGGAGGCCAATGTCAGATGACTTTCTCATTGACCCTCCAGATGCCATTGCCTAGAAACAATTTTAATCGGAAAACAGAGTAGGAGGCTGCAAGATGGCCGAAGAGTAGGGTCCCCAAGTCACCTGTCCCCACCAAATTACCTAAATAACTTTCTTTTTTTTTTAAGATTTTATTTATTTATTCATGATAGTTACACAGAGAGAGACAGAGAGGCAGAGACACAGGCAGAGGGAGAAGCAGGCTCCATGCAGGGAGCCCGACGTGGGATTCGATCCCAGGCCTCCAGGATCGCGCCCCGGGCCAAAGGCAGGCACCAAACCGCTGCGCCACCCAGGGATCCCCCTAAATAACTTTCAAATCATCCTGAAAACCTACGAATTCCACCTGAGATTTAAAGAGAGAACAGCTGGAATGCTAATGTGAGAAGAGTTCACGCTTCTATCATGGTAGGAAGAGAGGGCAAGGGAAGAAATAAAGAAACAAAAGGCATCCAAGTGGGAGGGGCCCCACGAGGACCCGGGCTAAGGCCACGGCGAGTGTCCCCAGGACAGTAAAGCCCCGTCCTGGAGAAGCAGGGGTTTCACCAATCTTTCTGAGAGTTGGAGCAGGATCCCAGGAGGGAGTAGGATGCCCTCAGCCTCCCTGGGACACTAACAGAGCCACAGAGCCCCAAGGAGAGTGCGCCACACACCGCGGCAGAGCTCCCTAAAGGGCTGCGGCATGCATCCGGTGGGACCCCGGAGCAGCTTGGAAACGGCTCTGGCAGAGGCCCTGTGCAGGGGGCTGTGCGGCCCTGGGAACTGCTCAGTATGCACTCAGGCAGAGTCTCCACATGGAGGGGGCTGGGTGGCCTGGAGCACAATTCCAACAGCTCAGGCCTGGGAGCACAGTGCGCCGGGGACACAGCCCAAGATCCAGCGCCTCCCCCGGGACAGGCAGAAGCCAGGAAGGCTCAGGACAGCAAGGACACTCTTGCAGCTGGGTGGCCCCGAGCTGTGCAGATCAGCGGCCCCTGCCCCCAGAGCATCCAGGCTTCTGCAGACTGAGAGCTCCATAGCTACTGCGGGAGCTTACTCCAGGGCTCCAGAGCTGGCCGCCTCTACTGTTGTTGTTCCTCCTGGGGCCTCACAGGATAAACAACCCCCCCTGAGCCCCACAGTGGCCTGGACGGATAAAGAGGTTAAACATCTTTCACTGAGCCCTGCACCAGGGAGGGGGATAAGCAGCTCCCCCATGTGCTAAAACAGGAAATTCAGCACTACAGGCCTCTCCCACAGAAGACCAGCTAGAGGGACAGGGGAAAAAACAAATTATTGACCAAGAAACACTAGAAAGTTCCAGGGGAAGCCGAGGGATTTACAGCGTAGAAAATGAGAGTATGCTCTCCCTTGTTTTTTGTCTTTTGATTTCGATTTCCTTAATCCCCCTTTTTCTCTTTTATTCTATTCTTTCCTTTTTTTCTTTTATTTTATTCTCTTTTTTCATTTTTTTCTGTTTTTTTATTCTTTATTCTTCTTTCTTTTTTTCTTCTTTCTCTTCTCTCTTTTTCTCATTTTCCCAATACAACTTGTTTTTGGCCAATTTGCACTGAGTACAATGACTAGAAGGAAAAAAATCACCTCAAATAAGAATCAGAAACAGCTCTCTCTCCCACAGAATTACAAAATTTGAATTACAATTCAATGTCAGAAAGCCAGTTCTGAAGCACAATTATAAAGCTACTGGTGGCTCTCGAAAAAACCGTGAATGATTCCAGAGACTTCATGACTGCAGAATTTAGATCTAATCAGGCCGAAATTAAAAATCAATTAAACGAGTGAGTGACATAGAAGACAAGCTGATGGCAAGGAGGGAAACTGAGGAAAAAAGAGAAAATGACTGAAAGATAATGAGGATAGATTAAGGGAAAAATTAACAGCCTCAGAAAATAAATCTACATTTATCTGGTGTTACCAAGGGTACCAAAATGGACAGAGGTCTAGAATAGGTACTTGAACAAATCATAGCTGAAGACTACCCTAAAATGGGGAGGGAAACAGGCATCAGATCCAGGAAATAGATAGTTCCCACCCCAAAATCAATAAAAACTGCTCTACACCTGGGCATTTAATAGGAAAACTTGCAAATTCGAAAGATAAAGAGAATTTCCTTAAAGCAGCAAGAGACAAGTAATCTCTAAATTTTATGGGTAGAAGTATTAGCATAACAGGAGAACCCTCCACAGAGACCTGGAAGGCCAGAAAGGGCTGGCAGGATATATTCAGGGTCCTAAATGAGAAGAATATGCAGCCAAGAATACTGTATCCAGCAAGGCTCTCATTTAGAATAGGAGAGATAAAGAGCTTCCAAGATAGGCAGAAACTGAAAGAATATATGACCACAAAGCCAGCTGTGCAAGAAATACTAAGGGGGATTCTGTAATAGAGGAAGTTCAAGGGAACAATCCACAAAAACAGGGACTGAATAGGTATGCTGACAGTAAATGTATATCTTTCAATAGTAACTCTGAGTATTAAAGTATCTTGCTCTTAGACTACATTAATATTTGAATGATAAAAATACACAAATCAATTTTATTCCAAATTAATATTCCTTAAGTTAAACCATATTCATACTCAACAAATTTATAATAACAGATTTTTAAAAGATGCTACTATAATGTGCTAATGTAACCATTTCTTATGGGCTGCTGAATGATAAATACATTCAAAAAAGAGAGCGAGGACACTTTAAAAGATGAAGACTGCAAATTTCTGTTTGAAAACATTAAGCATATTACTTTAAGATATGCTCGTCTTCTAAAACATGTAAAAGAGTTCAACTGTATAAATCACTTAATATGCTATGCAAGGTAATCAAAAGAAGCCCCAGACTAATACAAGAAAGTTATTAATATATATTCATAAGTATTATGTTTCCATTTATTATTTATTAGGTAATATAATAAGTTATGTTTCTATGATGCTGTATTTGTTTTAAAGTGGATATCTTTCAACTCTCAGATAACAAGAAAAACAAGGAGAAAAACATAGTGTTTTTTTACAATCATAAATCTAGTCAGAGATATTCTACTTGTAAATCTTTCTTTCTTATTTGTATTTCTATAGCCTATGGCTAAATGGATTTTTCACTTTTGGTTTAGACAATGTGGAAATAGGTCAGGTAACAGAACTTTCCCTTGTTAGATCTCCCATGTACGTCTGTACATAGGCTCAGAGTCAGATCATACACACACTTTCTGGAATAGAAAAATATGGATCCACTGAAGGATTCATAACTATTAGACCTGGAATTCACCCAGAACATCTGCGCCCTCCTGGGAAAGTGTCCTTAACATAGTTCTGGTCCTAGTGCTTCCTTGCAAGCTGCAATTAGGAGGGCTGTCTTATTTCTACTAAAAATGCACACTCCAAAACGGAGCCTGTGGCAGCCTGAGGGATGATAACAGAGGATGAGAAGCAGACAGTGTACCTTGCTTGGAAGTGTGGCTTCTGCTTATTTGCTGACCCCAAGTCCTGGAACTTGCCAGCACCAGTCTTTAAATTCTGTTATTTCGGGGCACCTGGGTGGCTCAGTGTTTGAGCATATATCTGCCTTTGGCTCAGGTCATGATCCCAGGGTCCAGGGATGGAGTCCCACATCAGGCTCCCCGCAGGGAGCCTATTTCTCCCTTTGCCCATGTCCCTGCCTCTCTCTCTGTATGTTTCTTATGAATAAATAAATAAAAACCTTTTAAAAATGCCTTCATTTGAAGTACCAAGCTCTTCTACAAAACAGTATATGAAAACTGGAAATTGCAGAAAGTATGTTTCTGACACTTGCATGAAAGAAACTTACAGAAATATCCTTGAGGGAGAAAAAATTATCAGGGATATTAAATAATGAATAAACAAAAATGGGGATGAAACCTTGTATTCATGGCTCTACGTGAAGATAAAACTGAAATGCATCTATATATTAATATAAAGCAATAACAAAAAATAAACTGTTTAATATGATGGATGATGTTGCTTTGCTAAAAGTCAACTGCAGGTATTAGGTATACAGTAGAAGATGTAGCTCCTGACACTGTCCTCTAAGATTAGTTTAGACATTGAACTGTACAGAAATTGGGGTGAGGGAGGTAATGTACAAGACCATTACAGTTGATTTCTGTTTGCTCTGGAGGCTGAGGGAATGGAAAGAAATTAACGTAAATGACAATTTCAGAGGGGATTCTGGGTTCCTGGCTGCATGTAAGGTATGTAAAAAGGAGGAATCTCAACTACTCTTAAATTTTGAGAGACTTTTTTTTTAAGATTTTATTTATTCATGAGAGACACAAAGAGAGAGAGGCAGAGACACAGGCAGAGGGAGAAGCAGGCTCCCTGCAGGGAACCTGATGTGGGACTTGATCCCAGGATCCCAGGATAACGACCTGAGCCAAAGGCAGATGCTCAACTACTGAGCCATCCAGGCGCCCCGAGAGACTTTTTTAATACATTTAAATCCTGGGCAAAAGGAGTGCTTTTGTTGTAGAGTTACCAACAATACGAAGATCAGAGTGAGTCATGGCATAGGCTGAATGTTAGTTGATCCATTTAGGGCAACCTTTTCCCAACTGTGTTTTATAAAAGGCCAAAGCACAAAACAAAACAAGTGTTCTATTGGTTCATCCTGGTGTAAAATTGACTATCAAATTATTTATCAACATTTATCTGATTTAGTGAATGAGCCTATTCAAGAAAGTCTAGTATTGGAAAAGAAAGTATTTTTGTAGAAAGGCCATTCACTGACCTTTACCATTTTGGAGAAGTTTCCATTGACCTACTTAAACTATTTGGGGGCAGCAAGTTGACCCTCAACAGAATTTCTTACCATGAAATTAAACATATTATCCCCCAAAATGTGATTTGTGTGGTGAAGTTTAAAATCTGGGATTTTATTTATGCTCCAGGATTTCACCCAGTTGCTCCAACAAAAAGTTTTCACTCAGACTACCTCTAGTGTTTTGGGAAGGCTGATAACTTCTAATACATGGGGTGACTCAAGGGATATGTCCCTTTACTGTACTCTGCTTTAATTGAAGAAGGAACCTACCAAACATTTAAACTGCCAAGAGTTTCCTGGGAGACCACCTTTCCTTCTGATATTGCGTTTAAATTGTCTGATTTGCATACAGCTTCCAAAGTAATAAACAATTTTCTGGGTTTAAAAAAGATATTCTTTCCTTTGGCTAATAAAACGAAATACTTTGTTATTTATGTTTTTCCATTTTATGCCATCAAAAGCAAAGCAACACACTGGCAAGCATATCTACAGTTATTTATAGATCATATAGAAATAATATTAGGAATTCATGTTTCTGAAATGGAAATAAATACCCTATATACTTAATGGAAATGTGATTACCCAGTAAAAGTTATAATACATCGAAAATTGATTTTGTACTCTTGAATACCACTGGGCAACTATATTAAACACTAATCTCAAGATATATTGTATGAAATGAAGTGAATTGGCTCTGAGTGTAGTTGCCCTTCAAAACCTCTGTGTTAGCTTGCGGAAAGTCCTGGAGACATAGTGTCTGTGGTCAGATGTTTCCAGAGAAACCTTTTAACCTTTCTTAGTATTTATACACAGATTTCTCTTTTCCTCCATTTGACTATGTAGGTGTTCAGAGAATGCACCTTGGGATCCAGACTGCCTGGGCCCAAGTCCTGGCTCTACCTCTCATGGCCTTAGGCAAGGTGGTTATCTACCCCATGTGCCAATAACAGCATGTGTAAAAATGGAGATAATTATAGTACCCATGAGGAGGTTGCTGTGGGAATTAAACTGATACATGTCATGCTTAGAAAACAAATAGTGAGCTCTCATCGCTCATAGTTATCAATTATTCTTAAACATACTTTAACCAGAGATCTAATATCTCCTTCCTTTTGTACCTTCAACCTCTATACTGGCTCCTTCCCAGCAAAATTTATATATGAACAAATCTCTTGATTTAGAAGATAAAAAATTCTCCCCTGACCCTTTACCTCTCTTTGCCTACAGACCAGTCCTTTCCCTCTGCTTTTACATTTTTTAAAGATTTATTTATTTGAGAGAGAGAGAAAGACATGTGGATGGGGTGGGGGAGGGAAGAAGGGGCAGAGGACAGGGGAGTGGGACAGACTTCCACTCAGCAGAGAATCCTATGTGATGCTCCACATGGGGCTCAATCTCCCCACCCTCCCCTCCCAGGAGATCATGACTTGAGCCGAAACCAGGAGCCAGAGGCTTAGTGTACAGAGCCACCCAGGTGCCCCCACAGCCACTTTTCAGACAAGTCACATATGCCACCATCATCATTTTCCCAAGTTGCAACCCTCAGTATATTTCAGTTTCACATCTCAGATCCTTGCCTACGCTTCCTCTTCCTGAATATCTTGGAATACAATGGTCATTGATTCTGTTCTTAATTTGCTTTCATTTCAAGCTGAATTTAATGATACTGAACACATCCTCCTTCTCTCTCTTCTGTTGTCTGCCAAACCACATTCTCTGGACCACCTGCTTATCTGACCATTTATCCCTGCATCTCTTGCAGACTTCCTCTTATCACTTGCTTTGGGAGGTCCTCAAGGCTCTGAGTCTACAGTCACTCCTCAGCCAACTGCATCTGCTTCTCTCTTTCTCCTTGCACAACCATCTAATCACCACACACCGTCTGCTGGATCTCTTATGTGTCTCTCAGATGTATTATGCTAGTCCATCTCCACCATCAATCCTGGCCCAGCCCAGCATCCATCTCTCACTTTTTTTAAAGATTTATTTATTTGTTTGTTTATTCATTCATTCATTCATTCATTCATTCATTCATGAGAGACATACAGAGAGAGGCAGAGACACAGGCAGAGGGTGAACAGGCTCCCTGCAGTGAACCCGATGTGGGACTTGATCCAGGGACCCCGGGATCACAACCTGAGCCAAAGGCAGATGCTCAACCACTGAGCCACCCAGGTACCCCTCACTTTTTTGTATAATAGCCCCATAGCTGGCTTTTTCTATTTCTCATCTTGTCCTCTCTCAGTTTCCTTTCAAAAATGCAAAGAGGATCAGTCCTTTGTCTGTTTGAACTCTCTAAGTAACTTGTCAACACCCTTAGGAAATGGTTCTCCTACTCTAATGTGCCAGGAAGGCTTCAGGACCTGCCTTTTGCCTACCTTTCTAGCTCAGCTCTCACTCACCCTTCTATACTACTCTCTCTTAATCTACACTCCATGGGCTTTGAGTTACTCAGTGTCTGATACTCACTCTTGTCAGAACCTTTAGCATCCTGGACCCTCTTTGTAGAGTTTTGCCACCATGTTCTTCAGTCTAGGTAGCAGTCTGTTATTTCTCCTCCAATAGCATCTTTCTCTGACATAAAATTTTGTTTTAAGATCTGTATCTTTGCTCCATGAGAAGAATTATCTATGTCTCCTTTGACTTTTAACACACAATACACATTTAAGTATTTGTTGAACAGGTGAGTGAATAAACCCTCCTCAATTTTCCTTATGCTCATTTTTAATCCTTTGGTTCAAATGCTTTGCTCCGTATGATGGCAAATTTTATGTCTTAACTGGACGGAGCCAAGGATGCCTGAATATTTCACCAAATATTCTGAATATTTCAGTGAAGATATTTCTGGCTGACTTTAATATATATATATATATATATATTTATTTATATAGTATATTTAGTATATAAACATACATATTTAAAGATTTTATTTTATTCATGAAAGACTCACAGAGAGACAAAGACATAGGCAGAGGAGAAGCTCCCCCCTGCAGGGAGCCTGATGCAGAACTCGATTCCATGATCCCGGGATCATGATCTGAGCAGATGCTCAGCGACTGAGCCACCCAAGTGCCCCGAGTTTAATATTTAAATCAATAGATGAGGTAAAACAGATTGTCCTTCCTAATGTGGGTGGGCCTTATCCAATCGCTGAAGTCCTGAATAGAACAAAAAGACTGACCATCTCTGAATAAAAGGAAATTCTTCCTGCCTTATTGCCTTCTAGCTGGGACATTGGTATTTTCTTGCCTTCAGACTTTAATTGAAGCATCAGCTCTTCCTGTCTTGAGACTGACAGTCTTGAATTGAAGGTGCACTATTGTTTCTCATGGCTTTTAGGTCTTTGGGCTCAGACTAGAACTTGCACCATTGGCCCTCCTGGATCTCCAGCTTGTAGACTCACCCCACAGGTCTAAGGACTTGTCAGCTTCCATAATTGTGTGAGCTAATTCCTTATAATAAGCCTCTCTCTTTGTATATCTCTATCTATCTCTGTATCTATCTATCACAATATCTGTCTACCTATACATATATATATCTCCTATTGGTTCTGTTTCTCTGAAGAATCCTAATACAATCTGTCAATAATATTTGGAGTTGGAAATATACCAAGAAGTGATCAGATACATAGATAATAAACATAAATGTTTACCACCTGTCACTAGCAGCAATTTTCTAAATATAACTAATTTTGAATTTTGTTTTTCTTTTTTATTCAAAAATTGCCAAAATCCAGAAGGTCATCAGCAAAAACACCAACAAAAATCAAGACAAACATCAGTAAGCTGCAAACTGAGCAAGACAGTCTTTAGGGAAGTGTCCTGTAGTAATACTTATACCACCAACTAGTTCATGTGTACGTCAGTTTTTTAAAATTCATATTTCCAAAATAACATTTCAAAGTGTACTTAGGTTCTATTAATAGCTTACAAATTTTAATCTATAATGTAGCTAAAATCTCTTATAGAGTTCTGCACCTGACAAAAGAAGTTGCTGAACAGATGAGGGAAGGAGAGGAGAGATTAGGCAAATTCCACCTTTATTTTAGGCACATGGTGAGTCTCGTGTATGTTCCATAAATTAATGTCCTGTGTGGCCATGTGGCCATGTGGCACATTCCTAATTCCTGCTTCCACTATTGAATTGTCTGACATGAAAGCTCAGATCAGTTCATCATCAACAACAAAATTTGAGTACCTGCTCTGTGCTAGGGTATTTCCTAACTGTGAAGAAAACATAAAGAATGACAAATGCTCATTCTCAAAATGAGAGTAGGAAAATCAGAGGAACAAAGGAAATGAAGAGTGAATTCAATGGTAGATTCTCTGCTCTTCACTCAATTTGCCTTCATTTCTCTATCATTCACCTTCAAGCCAATTCATGGAGTATGGGAATAGCACAGATCCACGACAATTATTTTTATATGAATGTGCATATACACAAAGAGATCACGGGCTTAACAGCAGTTTACAAGAGACTTGGAGCATTTGGAGAAATAAAAATTCAATTGAAACAATTGAAGTGGGGGGGAACCTGGGGTGCACAGTCAGTTGAACATCAGTCAGACTCTTGGTTTCAGTTCAGGTGGTGATCTCAGAATCTTGAGATCACAAGCCTGGCTCCATGCTCAGTGCAGAGTCTGCTGAGGACTCTCTCTTCCTCTCCCTCTGCCTCTCCCCTACCCCTAACCTTGCTCCCTCTCTCAAATAAATAAATCTCCTTTAAAAAATGACAAGAAACAATCCAGTGGTCAGAGCTGCTAAAAAAGCTAATAGTGCTTAATGTTGTTCCCATTTGCAGAAATAAAGTGCCCTGATTGAAGTAGATAATAATTTTCTAATTATACACTTTATTATCTATTGCTGAAAGATCTTGGATATTTCACCTGGAGTAAAACAATTAAGACACACTTGGAAACTTTCTTCAAACCTTTGGTCCTCTTTTGATGAGTGAAAACTTGGAAAATGTGTGAAAATTACAGATATCCTTTACTGTTAAGAACTTTCTAGCAACTAAAACAATAGAACAAAGAAATGGCTTGGCCTGCGAGAGCTGAGTAAGTATCATAGTCTCATTGGATGTGATCAAGAAGAGAGTGGACGACACCTGTAAAAGATGATCTAGAAAGAATTAATCTACTGTCTGGAAGTTAAATTAGATGACCTTTAGTTCTCTCCTCAAATTCTGAAGCTCCATGGTTTTATTTATTTTTATTTCCCTAATATTTTAATTTTTTTTAAGTAATCTCTACACCCAATGTGGGGCTCGAACTTACAACCCCAGATCAAGAGTCACATGCTCTACCAACTAAGCCAGCCAGGTGCCCCTGAAATACCATAATTTTAGATTTTAGTAAGTTGTGGACTGCTTACTTGTACATTTGTAGACACTTCAAAAGCACATTATTAAAACTTTTATAGTATGTCCAATCACATCATTACACATGCAAAAAAAAAAAACCCTCAGAAAATTTGCTGAATAAATATCAACATAATAAAGTACACATTTTGATACCTCACCAAACTAAGGGTGTACAGTATTTCATGAACTCAACATTTTCTTTTAATTCAAATTTTACATGATATAAAGACTTAGAAAAACATTCATAATCTGAATTATTTTACATAGAAATATGTAAATCCATGGGCTCTCTAAAGCTACTGAATACTATCCTTTTCATTATATCTCCTATTAATGCCTTTATTATTCTTTTGTTTCTGTTTTGTTTGTTGAAAATATCCTCATTACAAGTAAGAACAATGATAAATTTTGTTAAATATTTGCTTTTGAGTACTTTGGTTTTTTGTTTGTTTTAATTTTTATTTATTTATTTATTTATTTATTTATTTATTTATTATTTATTTATTTATGATAGTCACAGAGAGAGGCAGAGACACAGGCAGAGGGAGAAGCAGGCTCCATGCACCGGGAGCCTGATGTGGGATTCGATCCTGGGTCTCCAGGATCGCGCCCTGGGCCAAAGGCAGGCACCAAACCGCTGCGCCACCCAGGGATCCCTACTTTTGAGTACTTTGGATCTGAGTACTTGCTCTGATGTACTCCAGGGAATTTTCTTATTTATTTTATCTTCCTGTCCATTCATTGTTTCTAATAAAACGTTAAAACTAAAATAGTTCTCCTTCAGAAATGTACAAGAGCATATTTAATTTCGCTTTAGTATCTAAAAGTTAGTGGGTAATCAAAATGAGATGATGTAAACTTTCTGTATATTCTTCTCAATACCATTTTTTCTCCAGTAACAACTACCTTTCAAATATTTAAAGTTCTGAATCTGAGATCCTGTGAAACAAGTCTTATTTTCATCATGGATCTTAATAATATATTAATAAAGCATCTCAGATATAACCTAAATGTCTATTGGAATCCCATCAAAAGTGGAGCTAGCTTTCCCTTTAATATATAATTCTCTTTTTCCAATTGGCATCTTTCATCCTTCCTGGCTAGCTACTTGCTTCTGTGACATCTGTGGCCTCTCAATTCCTTTCTTAATGCAGCTGTTTAGGTCTGCCAGAGGAAACTATCAGGAAAGTCACCCAGTTGACATTCTGTAGGTAGCCCTGAGAAGCAACCAAAGGCTTTTCCTGGGTCCAGCCACATTGAGACTCCAGCAACCCAAGCAGGGTCCCTACCATTTAACCTTCAACTCCTCTATTTACAGCCAATGTTTCTTTTTTCCTCTTTCTCTTGAAGTAATGTCAATTACTCTCAAAGTTCTCAAAGCCTTGCTGCTTAGACTCAGTGAATAAAGGCATAGTTTGGAAAGATGTAAGACCATACATATCATGACAAAAGAATGAAACACCGATTTTTTTAATGACAAGAAAAGTGTTTTATAAAACATTTCATTGCAATACACAAGCAATGTATTAAGCAATACATTAGCAATGTGCAATACACAAGATATGTTAGCTCCTGAAAGCCTTGAAAAGCCTTTTCCTTCACTGATAGAGAGTGGGATTTATCAGCTCAACTGTTGACAGCTTTCCCTTCATTCAGTCTTTGCATGAAAAACATAATTAATACTTCCTTGAATAGTCCAAGCTGAGTTGAGAAACCATCTGTCAGAGATGTCATGTCAGTAATTCCTGCCTGGGATGGAACTGGATGTTAACCAGTTTAACCAGCTTTCTTTCAAGCATTGACTCTCCTTAATCATGGTAAAAATTCATTTTTTCCAAATGGGAAAGTTGATCCATGTGATGTTTGGATTCTAGTGGAATCAATAAAAGATGAAAATCAAGTCTTTTTGTATTTCAAAGACCAGTCCCTCACTCCCATCCTTTCCTTCTTTCTCTTTCCCTCTAAGGGCTACCTAAAAATAGACCATATCTGCAAAGAGAATTTAAAAATTAAGGGAAGGGATCCCTGGGTGGCGCAGCGGTTTGGCGCCTGTCTTTGGCACAGGGCACGATCCTGGAGACCCGGGATCGAATCCCACATCGGGCTCCCGGTGCATGGAGCCTGCTTCTCCCTCTGCCTGTGTCTCTGCCTCTCTCTCTCTCTCTCTCTCTCAATAAAAAAATCCTTTAAAATAATAAACAAACAAACAATGAATGAATGAATGAATGAATGCATGCACGAACGAACAAATAAATAAATAAAATTTAAAGAGTTTCAAAAAAGAGAGTAAAAAAATGGAATGGAAAGATAACTTGGCGAGGAGGATGTGTGAACGTATGTAATGCCGCTGAGCGACTCTAGGCTTAGAAAGGGTTACAAGGTTCCATCGTAGGTGACGCCTGTCTTTTGGACCACAACCGAAACACAAAACAAGACCTCCTGTCCCTGGCTCAGAGTAAGGGAGTTCCTGGGTCAGGCTGGAGGGGGTTCCTGTGGTCCGCAGAGTGCAGAACCCCGGTTCAGCCATCTGGACTCTTTTCTTCCTGTCCGCGGAGACAGGCGTGGTCGCAGACGGCACACTCCTGTAAAGGCAAGGCCAGAAGGAAGAACTTCAGCATTTCTTTTGCTCTTCTTTTCTGTTCTTCCGGTTGTTGTGGTTCCGGTGTCGTTGAGCCTCAGCATTTCCAAGCACCTCGTAGGGGCAACCTGGGAGGCTCGCTGGGGTTAAGCAGCTGACTCTCGGTTTCGTCCGCCAGGAGGTGGCACTCTTGACTCGCCCAGTGAGGCCGCGGCGACCTCTGGAAGGAAGGTATCAGGCTCACGGTTTCCGAGGGGCTCGGGTGGCTCCCGAGAAGTGGATCTGAGTGTCTCCAGGCTGTCTGATCCTATCTGAGTCTTAGGATGCGATTCCAGGGGCCCCTGGCCCGCTCGGTCAATAGAGATCACTTTGACAAATGGACCCCGGGGGCCGGGGCCGGGGCCGGGGCCGGGGCCGGGTGGGGGGCGGGGGGGAGAAAGGGAGGGGAGGGAGGAGGGGAGGGCGGCGTGGGGACCGGGGGAGGTCGAAAGAAAGAAAAACAGACGCCATTCTACTCAAGGAAGGCCTTGGTGATACAGCGGATCCTTCCAACGGTGTCTGGTTGCAATGAGCACGGATTCCCACCGACCTTCTGAAGAGGATTTAACAATCGCCAAAAAAAAGGAAGATGACTCACTGAGAGTTTCTGAACTCTGTTCAGGGTTTCGTGGACCTCATTCAGTTCCGCGTTGTTCCTTTCTGTTCGGTTTCCATGCAGCTTTTTCATTAGTTCCGGCAACTCCTACTGTATGTAGTTGGACAATCTCAGGGTGACCAGACACCGGGATTCGTCCAGAGTCCTTTCCGCGAATCTTCTGAAAAGTGGACCGCATTGTTGCAAGACCTTCCTAACAACACCTGCACGTGACAGGGAGGTCACCCACGGATGGACGTGCCTAAAGACCCAATGAGAATTCATTATAATGCAGTCGAGAGGAAAATCCGACCAGTTTCTGTCACACACACATACACACACACACACAACACACATGCACGTACGCAGAGCATTTAAACAGTTCGAATGTGGAGTGACGGCACTCTACCAGGACACGTTACAAGTTTAGGAATTTCATTTCCTGTTCGGAACACCGGCAGCATTCACCCACACAATGTAATCTAAGAGGGCTTATGGTTCTTTGTCTGACAGTGCTTCTCATGTGCCTTCCCATAGCAGGTAAACGACCTATAGTAGTCAAGAGACTCTATTTAGGGTTTGGCATTCTGGGATCCGCTGAGAATCCACGAACGGATGAAGGGACCAGTAGACAGACAGACAGACAGGCAGCCAACCAGCCAACCAAAAACATCTCAGAAGTTTTCAAGGCACATGCCTACAAAGGATCACGGATCATAACAAAACGGAAATCTTCAGTGTCTCTTTCGCCGAGGTGGCCCCTAGGAGATTCTACAGGTGCTTTTAGAGTTGTCCCCAAAATGAAGCTCCTTTACCGTGGAGAAGTTTTCACTCTTACGTAGTAGGGGAAGACCGGATACAAACGAACCCAAAAAATAAAATAAATAAGTAAATACCAAAAAAAGTGAAACAAGAACAACCAAAAAAAAAAAAAAAAAAAGGGAATCTAAAAACCTTGCTGTTCTGGGCAGGTAAAGGGAGAGACACACACACACACACACACACACACACCCCAAAAAACAAACAAAAAACCCCCAACCAAACCACACCAAACCAAGCCAACCAACCAAACAAAAAAGCACCTTGTCTTTGTCTTTTCTTCTCTGTTCACACTCTTATCAAGAGTAGACTACCAATGCAAGAGAATCTCGCCATTTTAGCAGAGAGAAGAGCCAAATCTCAGTTGTACACCAGTGTAGTAGTAAAACCCACTTCTCCCAATCTCAGTCCGTCCTGACCACGCCTGCAATCCCTTTTCAAAGAGTCTGCTTCTGGGACGCCTTGGGTGGCTCAGCGGTGGAAGGTCTGCCTTTGGCTCAGGGCCTGATCCCAAGGGTCCTGGGATCCAGACCCACATCGGGCTCCCCACGTGGAGCCTACTTCTTCCCCTGCCTGTGTCTCTGCCTCTCTCTCTCTCTCTCTCTCTGTGTGTGTCTCTCTGTCTGTCTCTCTCTTTCTCTGTCTCTGCCTCACTGTGTCTCTGTGTCTGTCTCTCTGTCTCTGTCTCTCTTTATCTCTCTGCCCCTTTTCTCTGTCTCTTTGTCTCTCTCTCCCCTTCTCTCTGTCTCTCTCTCTTTCTCTGTCTCTGCCTCTCTCTGTGTCTGTCTCTCTGTGTCTCTCTGCCTCTCTTTTCTCTGTCTCTCTCTCTTTGTCTCTCTCTCCCCTTCTCTCTGTCTCTGTCTCTGCCTCTGTTTATCTCTCTGCCTCTCTTTTCTCTGTGTCTCTCTCCCCTTCTGTCTCTCTTTATCTCTCTGTCTCTCTCTTTGTCTCTCTCTCTCTCCCTGTCTCTCTCCTTCTCTGTGTCTCTCTCTTTCTCTATCTCTGTCTCTCTTTGTCTCTGTCTTGCTTTCTCTGTCTCTCTCTATCTCTCTGTGTCTCTGTCTCTGTGCCTCTGTCTCTCTTTGTCTCTCTCTTTCTCTGTCTTTCTCTCTGTCTCTCTCTGTCTCTGTTACTCTCCTTCTCTCTGTCTCTCTCTCTGTCTCTGTCTCTCTCCCATGAATACATAAATAAAATCCAAAAAAATAAAAAACAGAAAACAAAAAACAAATCTCAAAAATCTCCTTCATAAATCCCTTCTATAATTTCTTTTTCCATTCCGTCAGTCTTAAGTGTTCTTTCTCTAAATAGCCAGGCTTTGGGACGCCCCTGTGCCTCAGCGTTTGAGCGTCTGGCTTCAGCTCAGGGCGTGATCCCAGACTCCTGGGACCGAGTCCCATATCAGGGTCCTCGCATAGAGCCTGCTTCCCTTGTCTCTGCCTGTCCCTGTGTCTCTCGTGAATAAGTAAATAAAATCTTAAAAAAAAAAAAAAAAAAGCCAGAGTCATTTCAGGACAGATTCATTTTCTTTTTTATTTTATTTTATTTTATTTTATTTTATTTATGATAGTCACAGAGAGAGAGAGAGAGAGAGAGGCAGAGACACAGGCAGAGGGAGAAGCAGGCTCCATGCACCGGGAGCCTGATGTGGGATTCGATCCCAGGTCTCCAGGATCGTGCCCTGGGCCAAAGGCAGGCGCCAAACCACTGCGCCACCCAGGGATCCCCGATTCATTTTCTTTAACCACCACCACCACCACCCGTATTTTCATGCCTTGTATCTATTCTACATGTCTCCTACTATCTCACACACAGAGGTTGTTTTCCTTATCGTTAACCAGTAGTCTCGATTCCATGTGGCAGATTTTTTAAAATTGTACTTATTTTACACTTTTTGAGAGAGGAGAGAGAGAGAGAGAGAGAGAGAGAGAACTTTGTGAAGGGGGAAGAGAGGGAGGGAGGGAGACAGAGACAGAGACATAGGCAGAAGCAGGCTCCCCACAAGGAGCCAGATGTGGAAAGGGGTCCGGACTCGGATACCTCCCCCCCCGCCGCCCCAGAATTGGGCCCTGACCCAAAGGCCGATGCTCAACCCCTCAACCGCTGAGCCACCCAGGCGGCAGACTGTTAACTCCTAGAAACCTCAGTCTCTGGTGAAAAGTCAGTAGGAACCACGGGCACATTGTCTATCGTACCAGAAATCCTTAGATTGTCAAATGTATGAATACATGTGATAGTTTTTAGAAACACGTGTGTGTGTGTGTGTGTGTGTGTGTGTGTGTGTGTTTGTGTATGTATTGTTGGGCTGGCTGAGAGACAGGGGCACCCAAAATGGCGGACATCTCAAACTGGGTCAAAATGGCTGATCTTCCCGTCAAAGCATCCCTGACCACCACATCATCTCCAGTGAGTCAAAGCCTAGATGGGAAACCGAAACTTTCCATCCAGGAACCGCCCCCGCCCCCTCCCCATCGTCTGATACTATCCCCCCCCTACTCCCAGCCAATCACCTAAGGACACGGTGTTCCCTTGTCTAATTTGGCTAGGGACCCACCCGGATCCAGAGTCGGAACCAAGAAGGCTTCAAAACCCCCACAGTCCCCAACCCCGCGCGACTTCCCTGACTCTGGCCACCTCTCCGAGTCATGGAACCTCGCCCAGGAGCGCTCCCCATTAAAGCACTCTCCTACCTACTGCCTGGCTCTGCTGGTTTTTTATTTCTCCGCTGTTCATTTTGTAAAAACCTAACATGTAGGACACAATTTTTTTTTTAAGATTTAAGAGAGAGGGGGGGGGGCAAAGACACAGAGGGAGAAGCAGGCTCCAGTGCAGGGAGCCTGACGTGGGACTCGATCCCGGGACTCCAGGATCACGCCCTGGGCTGAAGGCGGCACTAAAACGCTGAGCCACACGGGCTGCCCTGTATGATACAATTGTGAAGGAAGCACGAAACAGGGGATCCCTGGGTGGCTCAGCGGTCCTGCAGGGTGCCCGCTTCTCCCTCTGCCCGTGTGTGTGTGTGTGTGTGTGTGTGTGTGTGTGTGTGTGTGTGATGAATTGTGAATTAAAATTAAAAAAAAAAAAAGAGGAAGGAAAAGAGAAACGAACAAACCAACCTGAAACACGTTTACTGACACACCCAGGTATCTGCAGGTTTCCTGAATCAGACAAAAGAGAAACACAAAAACTGAGGTGGGGGGAGGGGGGGGGAAGGAAGAAAAGGGCAAGGGGTGGGGGAGGAAAACACAACACCACAAAACAAAAAAACCACCTTGGGTGTCTTACTGACTCACACTTTAGTATTTTACCTTTCTGTTGGAAAGACAGACGCCAGGTATCCGATGAACTGAACCCAATTTATCAATTAAGCTAGTTACACCTTCAAAGTTCCAGGTCACCAAAGATTTGGGAAGCTATTGTAAAAGTTTAACCTATAGACTTTTATTTATTTATTTATTTATTTATTTATGATAGTCGGGGGGGGGGGGGAGAGAGAGAGAGAGAGAGAGAGAAAGAGAGGCAGAGACATAGGCAGAGAGAGAAGCAGGCTCCATGCACCGGGAGCCCGACGTGGGACTCGATCCCGGGTCTCCAGGATCGCGCCCTGGGCCAAGGGCAGGCGCCAAACCGCTGCGCCACGCAGGGATTCCCCCCTTTTTTCATTTTTTTCTTTTTCTTTTTTTTTAACCTGCTTGCTCGTCACAAGGAAAAGTACACGAGACGGACAAAATCGATCATTTGAAGTAGTTTCCGTGGACAAATCCTCAGAGGCACAACTCCACTAATCCGTTGAGTTCACAGCAAAGTTGAGTACGCCCGTCCCTCGGGGCCTGGACCCTCCGGCATGGGCATGGCATCCGGGTGGGTCCCGGTGGAACAAGGGGATAAGTAGTTCTCCTTTTCTTTTCTGTGCCTGTGGGTCTAAGAAGACACCACACGTGTCTTGTTTCTTTGTAATGAGGTGGCGGAAGGGTCTATCTCGATCACCACCATTCCAGGCCCACAAACTGTGACGGGAGCACAGCACATCCCACCGCCCACCCCAACGGCGGCGGGGGCGGGGGCGCGTGGGGACAAAACCGGTTATCCGTATGAAGTGTGACGGTGATAGGTAGCTCCCAGGACACGTCTTTTTACAGGAAACCCACAGGGACCGCGGATACGCAGAGATGACTGAGGCTGATGTGAATCCGAAGGCCTACCCCCTGGCAGATGCCCACCTCCCCAAGAAACTCCTGGACGCGTGTTCAGCAGTCCCGTAACTACAAGCAGCTTCGGAAAGGAGCCCACGAAGCCACCAAAACCCTCTGTGGAGAGGCATCTCTGAGTTCATCCTGATGGCTGGCTGCAGACGCCGAGCCCCTGGAGATCATCCCGCACCGTCCGCCGCCCGCCTGCCTGCCTGCCGCGTGAAGAGAAGAACGTGCCCTACGTGTTCGTGCGCTCCAAGCAGGCCCTCGGGCGGGCCTGCGGGGGGTCCGGGCCTGTCCTCGCCTGTCCCGTCACCATCCAAGGAGGCTCGCAGCCAAAGCCGCAGATCCAGTCCATTCAGCAGTCCATCGAAAGGCTCTTCGTGGAAACCGCTGGCCTCTGTCCCACCCCTCACGGAGCCCAGCCCTCCCCCCTGGGGTTGTGTCTACCGTCTGCGTTCGCATGTAGTTTCTCCAGCTGCCTTCTCTCGTTCTTTTTTTTTTTTTTTAAATTTTTATTTATTTATGATAGTCACAGAGAGAGAGAGAGGCAGAGACACAGGCAGAGGGAGAAGCAGGCTCCCCGCAGGGAACCCGATGCGGGCACACGAGCCCAGGGTACCCCTTCCACCTCCCCAACCCCCGCCCCGCATCCAGCCCCGAGAGGAAGGCAGCCGCCCAACCACTGAGCCACCCAGGCGTCCGTCCCTCTTTTCCTTTCTCTTATCCGTCAACCTTCCAGCCTTCCGCCTCCACCTCCGCCTGTTCCTTCATCTCGGTTTCGTCCTGGAAAACAGGCTTTCTCCGTGGTTGCCTCCCTCTCAGCCCTCTGAAAGAGGTGGAGTGGGTTGGGCATCAGTTCTGGTGCTCGTGCGTGCGTGTGGACTTGGGATTTCCGGCGTCCGCCTGCCTGGCCTGCTTTCCCCGTCTTCTTCATGATTTGGACTCAAGGGAAGTGGCGGGGGGTTGGGGGGGGGGAGATCGGGTCCTTATTTCTCTGGACCACCTCTTGGGTCCCATCCCACGAGGCATCTTTCTGATGGGGTGACCTAGAAGTCCGAACGTAGGGAGGGAGAGAGAGAGAGAGAGAGAGAGAGAGAGAGAGAGAGAGAGGAGAGAGGAGAGAGGAAGGGGCAGAGACCTAGGCAGAGGGAGAAGCAGGCTCCACGCAAGGACACAAACAAACCTTCCAAAAAAAGAGAAGGAAAAAAAAGGTAAACTTGCGGCAACGGCCCGGCCGCTCGGGGGTCGAGCTCCGCCTTCAGCCCAGGGCGTGGTCCTGGAGACGCGGGCTCAGAGTCCCAGGTCAGGCGCTCTGGATGGAGCCTGCTTCTCCGTCTCCGTCTGTGTCTGATAAAGAAAGAAAAGAAGAAAGAAAGAAAGAAAGAAAGAAAGAAAGAAAGAAAGAAAGAAAGAAAGAAAGAAAAGAAAGAAAGAAAGAAAGAAAGAAAGAAAGAAAGAAAGAAAGAAAGAAAGAAAGAAAGAAAAAGAAAAGAAAAGAAAAGAAAAGAAAGAAAGAAAAGAAAAGAAAATGAATAAATAGTAAGTAAGCAAGTAAGTACGTACGTACATACATACATACATAAATGCACATACATACAAACAAAGACAAACTCGGGGCAACGGCCCGGCCGCTCGGGGGTCGAGCTCCGCCTTCAGCCCAGGGCGTGGTCCTGGAGACGCGGGCTCAGAGTCCCAGGTCAGGCGCTCTGGATGGAGCCTGCTTCTCCGTCTCCGTCTGTGTCTGATGAAAGAAAGAAAG